>NC_135716.1:105066710-105693032 GCF_964656455.1 Halichoerus grypus
TGACGCAGGGCTTGATCCCAGGACCCTGGGACCATGACCTGAGCCGAAGGCAGACGCCCAACAACTGAGCCACCTAGGTGCCCCTGGATGCAATTTTTTTTTTTTAATATTTTATTTATTTATTTGACAGAGAGAGATGCAGCAAGAGAGGGAACACAAGCAGGCGGAGTGGGAGAGGGAGAAGCAGGCTTCCCGCTGAGCAGGGAGCCCGATGCGGGGCTCGATCCCAGGACCCTGGGATCATGACCCGAGCCGAAGGCAGACGCTTAACGACTGAGCCACCCAGGCGCCCCCTGGATGCAATTTTTAAATTGAAGCTACTACCTCTTTATTTGGGTCTGTATGTATATTTATGTGTCTGTGAGTTGTAATATTTTCTTTCCTTCATGGTATTACCAAATTAGATTATAACATTTCTAAGAAGAGTGCTTTTTGGATTGATTTAGAGATAAGTAAGCCTTATATAATTTTTAGAATTCCCAGAAATTAAGGAAATTGATCCTTTAATAATTTCAATGTAGTATATACTAACTCAAATGGCTTAAAAATTCGAGTTCATATTACTTAGGTAAATTTTTGGCAAATGAGACTAGTTTAGTATTGTTGCTTTAATAAAAACACCTATATCTTTTGAGTTCTTAGCATTAAGTATAAGACAAGCATATACTTTTATTCTAATTGGGTATGCTTTTCCTAGACTTGTGCAGGTTTACTGATCAAATAAGCTAGCATTACATCTGCTAGATGTTTAAGATCATAAAAAATGCAAATTGTGTTTAACCAAATAGAGTCATCATTCTGGGACACTTTATTTCAACAGTATTAAGGTTTGTAGTATGTCAGCTTGAAAATAATTTCCAAGATCTTTAGGTAACTTAAACTCTTGGACTGATGCTAAATTGAGATAATGGATATTCGTTAGATGCCTAGATCATTTCTAAGTAGGATAGGATACTGAAACATTCATTGCAAAGCATAATTTTTAGCTTATGTAATTTTTATGTACTTTTTGCCTCCCATTTTTATATGATACAGAGAGGCCATATACTTGGATCTGTTAATGAATGTGTTCGTTTTTGCAGCTTTGGGATGTGTATGGCTATAAAAAGTTATGAGATGGATATTCATAAGCTCTGTTGGGCCTGTTAAAAATGCTAATGTATTCCAGTCAAAATTATCTAACCTCTTTGTTTTCTCTGTAAAATAGAAGTGACTGTGGTTTAAAGTTATAATCAATATATGTGAATGAGTCTGTATTCAGCAATAGTGACAGAGAAGAACAACTTTGTATGTAAGGCTTGCAGGATGGGTTTTTGTTAAGCAAAAAGAGAGTAGTTTTGTGCCAAGGTAATATGACTGTACCATAATGAGAAGGAAGAAAGTGTAGGAAAAAATCTGAATGAATATAGAAAGTTGTAGAAGGTTCTCCGAAAGGAAGTTTTTTTGTTTTTAAAGATTATTTATTTATTTATTTGACAGAGAGAGACACAGTGAGAGAGGGAACACGAGCAGGGGGAGTGGGAGAGGGAGAAGCAGGCTTCCCCTGGAGCAGGGAGCCCGAAGCGGGACTCGATCCCAGAACCCTGAGATCATGACCTGAACCAAAGGCAGACGCTCAACGACTGAGCCACCCAGGCGCCCCCCGAAAGGAAGTTTTAATTGTGGTGGTCAAACCTGGATAAAGCTTAACAGCTTTATTTACAAGATTATCAGGGGCACCTGGGTGGCTCAGTCGATTGGGTGTCTGACTTCAGTAGGTCATGATATCAGGGTCCTGGAATCGAGCCCTGAGTTGAGCCCATGTGGAGTGCCGTGTTGCAGGGAGTCTGCTTGTCCCTCCGCCCCTACCCCTGCTTGTGCTCTCTCCGTCTCTCTCAAACAAATAAATAAAATCTTTAAAAAAAAAAAGATTAAGAGTTTTAGTAACAAATACACTGATGTAAAACTAGAAGTTGGTTTTCTGTGTTGAAATGACAGTCTTCTTGTATTATTTGCCTGATTTATTTAGTAAGAGATTGTAAGAGATTTTTCTTTACTTTCTGAGTAGTTTGCCTATCTAACAAAGATTCTATATCTTATTAGAATTTTTTCCTGTGCTGTATGTTGATTTTATCATGTTCTTAATTATTTAAGAGAACAGGGCGCCTGGGTGGCTCAGATGGTTAAGCGTCTGCCTTCGGCTCAGGTCATGATCCCAGGGTCCTGGAATCGAGTCCCGCATCGGGCTCCCTGCTCAACAGGGAGCCTGCTTCTCTCTCTCTCTCTCTGTCTCTCATGAATAAATAAATAAAATCTTAAAAGAAAATTATTTGAGAGAACAAAGTCCTCTCACTTTTGAAAGTGCTAAGGTTTGTTACAATCATAATTATCTCCTGTGTATATTTTTAAAAATCTTTTATTGCCATTTTGGTTAGATAGGTAGCCAAGCATTTCCCAGTAATGTATGATCCTATTTAAACAAGTGTTAAAAGCTCCTGACAACTTTTGATATTTTTGCCTTCCCAACATCAAATCCTTTTTTTTTTTTTTTTTTTAAAGATTTTATTTATTTATTTGAGAGAGAGAGAATGAGAGACAGAGAGCATGAGAGGGAGGAGGGTCAGAGGGAGAAGCAGACTCCCTGCCGAGCAGGGAGCCTGATGCGGGACTCGATCCCGGGACTCCAGGATCATGACCTGAGCCGAAGGCAGTCGCTTAACCAACTGAGCCACCCAGGCGTCCCAATCCTTTTTTTTTTTTTTTAAGATTTTTGTTTATTTATTTGTCAGAGAGAGAGAGAGAGCACAGCAGGGGGAGTGGCAGGCATAGGGAGAAAGCAGATCCCCGCTGAGCAGGGAGCCCGATGTGGGACTCGATCCCAGGACCGTGGGATCATGACCTGAGCCAAAGGCAGACGCTTAATGACTGAGCCACCCAGGTGCCCCTGGTCCAGAAGTTTTAATCTGGGGATTCGTATCACTTACCTATGGAGTTTTATGATTATATAAATGTTTAGGACTTACTGCATTCTTTATTTTTTTAGGACTTACTGCATTCTTACTAAACTTCTTTACTTGACAAATTTGATATATTCTTGTTATATACTAACTATATACTTGGTATGTATAGTCTAACTATATACTTGGTTATATTTTGTCTCAGGATTATTATATGTTAAATCTGAAGAATTTTTTTTTCTCCATAAAGATTATTTTCATTCATTTTCCTAAAGTAAATGTAATATTCGCTCTTTTTTTTTTAAGGTTATTTATTTATTTTTTAGGTAATCTCTATATCCAATATGGGGCTTGAACTCATGACCCTGAGATCAAGAATCCTATGCTCTTCCAACTGAGCCAGCTAGGTGCCCCACACGCTTCTTGAAAATGAAATTAATCATCATGTTTATAGATATTTTGTCTAAACGTTTTTTGTTTTTTTATTTTTATTTTTTTAGATTTTATTTATTTATTTAACAGAGAGAGTGATAGAGTACAAACAGGGGGAGTAGGAGAAGGAGATGGAGAAACAGGCTCCCCACTAAGCAAGGAGCCCGATGCGGGGCTCGATCCTAGGACCCTGGAACCATGACCTGAGCCGAAGGCAGATGCTAAACTGATTGAGCCCCTCCCCCGGTGCCCCGAAACCTTTTCTGGGTTGACTTTATGTTGTTTTGCGTGTCACAGAAACAACCTTCTTTGCCAGTTTGATTATTCTTTTTTTTTTTTTTTAATATTTTATTTATTTATTTGACAGAGAGAGAGATATCGAGAGAGAAACACAAGCAGGGGCAGAGGGAGAGGGAGAAGCAGGCTTCCCCCTGAGCAGGGAGCCCGACATGGGGCTCGATCCCAGGACCCTGGGATCATGACCCGAGCCGAAGGCAGACGCTCAACGACTGAGCCACCCAGGCGCCCCAAGTTTGATTATTCTTATAATGAGCTCATCAGATCTTTTCCTTCTGAAAACTATCAGTAATAAGTTAACTGTAGCCATTTTTAATCTTTTGTTTCTATCTATGATGTAGGAAACAAAGGCAGAAGAAAAATTACTAAATTTCCGTACTACCTTCAGCCCGCTGACAAGTCCTTGAGACAGGCAGAGTGACATTCCTCTAGGGACTCAGCTGCCTGGATGTTGATACTTTGCTAAGGGCAAAAGGCAATCTTAGCTTAACATTATCCGGACCCAGGATCTTGTAAGTTGTCTTTAACATATAAAAATTCCTTTGGAAACTTCCTTTATCTCTACCCCCCAAGATACATGTTGGGGGCGCCTGGGTGACTCAGGTCGTGATCCCAGTGTCCTGGGATCGAGCCCACATCGGGCTCCCTGCTCAGCGGGAAGCCTGCTTCTCCCTCTCCCACTCCCCCTGCTTGTGCTTTCTCTCTCTCTCTGCCTCTCTTTGTCAAATAAATAAATAAATAAAATCTTAAAAAAAAAAGACACATATTGGTAATCATCCTCTAAGCATATACATCTGAAGGGTCTCATGACTAAGGGTTTACTAAACAATAATAAATGACCTTTCCCAACAATAGCTAGCCCCCTCAGGATCCTGGAAGCCTTGTTTCCAAAATACCTAGGAGGCTTTCATCATCCCTAACCCTCTCCCAACTGGAAAGTATATAATGGGCCACTCAGGACCCCAGTGCAACTCTTTCTGCCCACGGGTCCTGTCCCCATGCTTTAATAAGACCACTTTTTGCACTAATGATGTCTCAAGAATACTTCATTGGCCGTCAGCTTCGAACCCTAACGTCTTTCCTACATCAATCTATAGATAGTTTTTTGTTTTGCTCTGATGCTTCCCAGGCCATAGGCCAGAGTGCATCACCAAAGATGGACAGTCTCAGAGCTCTCTGCCCAGGTACTCTTGGGACAGGCTTCTGATGGGTTTGCTTAAACATAAGTCCATACCAGTGGGTTGAGTTAGGATTTCCAGAACTCCAGCCCAGAAACAGGGGGGTTCCTGAGACTGTTAACCCAAGATGGAGTGGTACAAGAAAATTGGGACTGAATAAACTAATGAAGGGTAATTGTGGGTTTTGTTTGGAATATTGTTGATATTAATGTTATATTTTCTGGGTATAAGGAACCCTTTTCCCTTTCCTCTTAAGCTATCTATAACTCAAAATAATTTAGTAAACCCTGCTTTTGTAAACAGAAACATTCATCTTTTTCTCCCTGCCTGACCCCTCCAGAATTTGAAAACTCTTATTGTGTATTCTTATTTTCATGACAATATAGTATTTGCACAATTTCAATAAGAGTTTGTCCTCTTCATTAATAGGACTTAATGGAAAACATCAGTGATGCAACCAAGGCCTTGCCTGGAATGTCCTATTTGAGAATAATGCACATTTAATCAGATATGACCCCTTTTAAGGAACTATGGTTAATTTTATGACACTAATGCTTACAAAGCATGCTTAGGAAAACTAGACTGGTATTACAGGGTGAGTAATGAATGTCACTTCCTTGCAGGCTTAGGAACATTAGGATATTTTAGGGAATCTGAGAAGTTTACCTGAATTTACAGTTACCACAGATAAAATCTGATGGTGAGTTCTTGGCTTGGCTCAAGAGGCTTTTATTTATTTTTTTTAAAGATTTTTAAAAATTTTTATTTATTTTTGAGAGAGAGAGAGAGAGAGGGAGGGAGAGAGAGCACAGGAGCAGGGGGAGGGGCAGAGGGAGAGGGAGAAGCAGACTCCCCACTGAGCAGGGATCCCAATGCGTGGCTCGATCCCAGGACCCTGGGATCATGACCTGAGCCGAAGGCAGCTGCTTAACCGACTGAGCCACCCAGGCGCCCCTCTTTGTGATTATCTTTGACTAAAAGGAGAGTGATTGTAGAGAGAAATTTTGTGTCAGTGGAAAACTATAGCACACTCTTCCAACTCTAATCCCAAGTTAGCGATGGTTGGAGTTATCAGACTCTAGCCTTGTTCATTGTCTTTACACTGTTCGCACACTTCGTTAACTGCATGTAATGGATAGATATGCAGATTGTCTTCTCTGGTGGAGATTTAAATGAATTCTCCCTGCTTATGGAAAAACGATTTTGGGTACCTACCTGCAATTTGGACTGGATGGATCCTGTTTGCGCAGAGATGATTGACACTTACCAGATTCCTTCAGTATCTGGCTAAAACTCTCTAAACAAAGTTTTCAAAATTTTATGCCTCCTGCTTGACTCAGTGTATTCAAAACTAAAACCTGACCGCCCATACCCCTTTTGTGTGCTGCAAAGGCCTTTCCCTCCAGGATCCGAAGAAGCCCTATGAGCTGAAGCCTAAGTGACTTCCTTTAAACCTTGAAGGGCTCAAGGACTTATCACCATAATAGATCATGCAGGGTTGGATTTTTCCCTGGACAAGCCACTGTCTGGGCCAATAAGGAAGCTTGGCAAGATACTGAGGTATGCCTGCCCTTACATGAGAGGTAATCAAAACTGTGGACAACATCATCAAGATTATCAACACCTTAGCTTCAAGGAACTCAGTAAGTGGTGCTCCACCAACTTCTCAGAATCCACTGGACTCGTCTACCCTCGGGTCTAACTCCTGAGGCTATTCACTTTAGTACAGACTTTCACATTAATGTTTCCCTTTTTCATTCCAAGCATTCCTCTTTTAAAAGATATCTGATGTCCAGGACTTTAAAACAACTGACCTTTTCCATGACCTCTCCATTGATGGTTCAACTGATTTTATAGAAACACTACCAAATAGAGATTTTAAGAGATCATTTCTTGGACCCTACTTGGCTCCACTTAAGAATTTCTTCACACTTCTGAGTTGTTGAGCAAAAACTGATATTCATTCATCTTGAACAAAAGACTGACGTGTGGAATTTCACCTGAGCCTTGTGCCCTTAGAGAACAGCAAGAGTTTAGACCGCCCTTCCTCCCCCCCGCACCAATCTTTTGTGTTCCAGGAAAGGGCTATGACAAAGAAATACCCTTTTCCATATGACTTAGATAAGACTCACTGTCCACACTTTCTCAAGACCCCTATAAGACTTGAGTACAACTCTACTGTTTATCTGTGACAAGGCCAAATTCATACCTTTCCCTTTTTTTCATGAACCTGCTGAGAAAGTCAAACTAGACCTTCCTATATCTTGTCTCATGATTGATTCGTTGAGATTTGAATTGTTTCCCCCTGAAACTAGCTGTGCTGGTGAATTTCAGGTGTCACCCTGACTGGGCTAAAATGCTCAGATAGCTGGTAAAACATTTCTGTTTATCTGTGAGAGTGGTTCCAGAAAAATCAGCGTTTGAATTGGTGAACTGAGTAAAACAGTGGGTGGGCTGGGTCGGTGGGAGTCACCTAATCCTTTGAGGGCACAATAGAACAAAAAGGAGAAAGAAGAGTGAATTAGCTCTCTGCTTGAGTTGAGAGATCCATCTCCTTCTGTCCTCAGACCTCCACAACTCCTGATTCTCACAGGCTTTTGGACTCAGGTCAGTTTTTACATCTCCTTGGTTCTAAAATCTTTGGACTCAGACTGAATTATATCACCAGCTTTCCTGGGTCTTCAGATTTGCAGATGGCAGACTATGGGTCTTCTTGGCCTCCATAACTGTGTGAGCCAATTCTTTTTTTTTTCCTTTTTTTTTTTTTAAGATTTTATTTATTTGACAGAGAGAGCGAGAGAGCACAAACAGGGGGAGCAGCAGAGGGAGATGGAGAAGCAGGCTCCCCGCTGAGCAGGGAGCCCGATGCTGATGCTGCAGGGCTTGATCACAGGACTCTGGGATCATGACCTGAGCTGAAGGCAGACGCTTACTGACTGAGCCACCCAGGCGCCCCAGTGTGAGCCAATTCCTATAATGAATCACCTCTTATCCTCTTATTTCTCTCTCTCTCTCTCTCTCTATATATATATATGTGTGTGTGTGTGTGTGGTATTGGTTCTGTTTATCTGGAGAGCACTGACTAATACACTAGCTACTCATAGGGAAATAAAATATCCCGTTCAGCTATCCGACTGAGACTTTCCCTGATTGCAAGACAAGTTTAACCATAAATCACTCCATCTACAACTTGTTTACTCCTCTTTATTAAACTCTAAGGCAGGGGAGCCTGGGTGGCTCAGTTGGTTAAGCATCTGCCTTCGGCTCAGGTCGTAATCTTAGGGTCCTGGGATAGAGCCTCGAATCCGGCTCCCTACTCAGCGGGGAGCCTGCTTCTTCTGCTGCTCCCTCTTCTTGTGCTCTTTCTCTCTGTCAAATAAATAAATAAAATCTTAAAAAAAGAAAAGAAAAACTCTAAGGCAAAACCACCTGCTGAAATACTCTGATCTTTGAATCTGGAATGCTCTATTGCAATAGCCTTAATAACATTAATGTCCTTCCCTGTCCAGTTTTTGTCTTTGATAATAGCAAAAGAGATTTTGTAGATATATTTAGGGTCTCTAATCAGTTGATGTTAAGACAGGGGGATTATTGGGGCACCTGAGTGGCTCAGTCGGTGGAGCATCCGACTCTTGATCTCAGGTCTTTATCTCAGGGTCACGAGTTCAAGCCCCATGTTGGGCATGGAGCCTACTTAAAAAAAAGAAAAAAAAAAAGGGAGATTATCCTTGGTGGGCCTAACCTAATCAGGGGAGACCTTGAAAAGCAGAACATTTTCTCTGGCCAGTCACAGAAGGAGAGATCAGAGAGATGCTCCATCTGGTCTGCAAGAAAGCAAGTATCCCGTGTCATATACTGCCTATGGGTCCCATATGGCATGGAACTGCAGGAGGCCTTTAGTTGCTGAGAGTAGCTCCGGCTGATACCCAGCCAGAGTGGGGACTTCAGGCCTTCAACTGCTACGAACTGAATTGTGCCAACAAAGTGATAGTCTTGGAAAAGTTCCTCAAGCCCCAGATGAGAACTGCAATCTTGCTGACACCCTGATACCACCCTGGAGGCTGACCAGAGATCCAAACCACATCATGTCAGACTTCTGACCTACAGAATTGTGAGTGAATAAATGTGTGTTGTTTTAAGTTGCTACGTTTGTGGTAATTTATTACATAGCAATAGAAAACAAATACAACCCCTTATAAACCATTCTTCATCTTCACTGGTCTGCACCTTTTTTCCTTTCTCCGTGGTTAGTACCTCTATGCTACGATCGCTTCCCTTTCTGCACCCTCAATGACAGACATCTTGCTCTATGATTGCTCATGTTGTTACTCTTCCTCTATGGTTCATTCCCCTCAACATATAAATATGCTTAAATCTCTCCTGTAAAAAAAAACCCCTCATTTGACCTTATCCTATACTGATCTCTTCTTTTTTTGTTTTTTTAAAGACTTCATTTATTTGAGAGAGACACAGAGCATGAGTGGGTGGCAGAGGAGAGGGAGAAGCAGGCTCCCTTCTGAGCAGGGAGCCCGACGCGGGGCTTGATCCTAGAACCCCGGGATCATGACCTGAGCCAAAGGCAGAGGCTTAACTGACTGAGCCACCCAGGCGCCCCTGATCTCTTCTTCCCTTAGCTATCAACTGTTTGAAAGAATAGTAATCTACACTTAGTGTTTCTACTTCCTTATTTCTTATTTGCCACTCAGATATTATAGTGGGGCTTTTTTTTTTTTAAAGATTTTATTTATTTCTTGACAGAGAGAGACAGCGAGAGAGGGAACACAAGCAGGGGGAGGGGGAGAGGGAGAAGCAGGCTTCCCGCTGAGCAAGGAGCCCGATGTGGGGCTCGATCCCAGGACCCCGGGATCATGACCTGAGCTGAAGGCAGACGCTTAACGACTGAGCCACCCAGGCGCCCTATAGTGGGGCTTTTAACCAAAATCAAAATTGTTCTCAGCCAGATCACCAGTAACCTCAATTTTGTTAAATTCAGTAGATGCTTATCACATTTGATCTCTCTTTAAAAAAAATTTTTTTTTAAGATTTTATTTATTTATTCATGAGAGACAGAGAGAGAGAGAGAGAGAGAGACAGGCAGAGGGAGAAGCAGGCTCCCGAAGGAGCAGGGAGCCAGGGAGAAGCAGGCTCCCCGCTGAGCAGGGAGCCCAATGAGGGGCTGGATCCCATTACCCCGGGATCATGACCTGAGCCGAAGGCAGACGCTTAACCGATTGAGCCACCCAATCGTCCTCTCTTTTTTTTCCTTTTGTGAGGGGCGGGATTGGGTCTCAAGCAGGGGCCCAGGGGCTCTCCGCTGAGTAAGCTCCAGGCTCAGAACATGGTCTTGCCCGAGGGCCTTCAGGTGGATGGGCAGTTGGAAACCCACCCCATGGAGCTTGTGCTGTCGAGCCTGGGCTGGTGCAGGCTGAATCAGGCTGGTTCTGGGCTTGGGTGTCCACCAGGCTTTCTCCTCTACACCTCTCACTCTTCTGCCGAGACCCCCTCCTTTCTGAGACCCCAGGCAGCTCAGTGTGGGCATACCGGGGGAACACAGGTGGGATGGATGCAAGAGATTATTAGTCTAAACCTGCACTAGCCAATACGAGCCGCTACTCATCTGCCGCTATTTAAATTAACCTTAAATCAAATTAGAAATCCACTCTCCTTAGTTACCCTAGCCACATTGCAAGGGCTCAATGGCCCCTCGTAGCTGGTGGCTCTCATTGGACAGCACAGTCTAGGGCATGTCCATCCCTGCTGAGAGTTCTACAGCACAGCGCTGGGCTAGAATTCCTGATCAAAGTTCAATGGGCAGGGGCTGGAGGCTGAGAGGGCACCTTTTGGGCACTGCCCCCCACTGCCTGCAGAAACAAGGCATCTTTTTTTTTTTTTTTTTTTTTTAGTAGTCTCCATGCCTAGCATGGAGCCCAATGTGGGGGCTCACGACGCTGAGATCAAGACCTCAGCTGAAATCAAGAGTTGGGCACTCAACCACCTGAACTGCCCACACCACCACTCTCTTGTCTTTTCCCTTATTTTTCTGATGATTCCTTTGCTCCTTCTCAGTCGCCTTTATGGGGGTTCTCTTCCACCCACCCGCTCCATGTCTTAACAGTGATAGCTCAGGTTTTTAGGGGTTTTGCGCTCCCTTGCGACTGCAAGCTCTGCAGCCGGCTCCACACCTCACACACATTTGTGCCTGCACCCTCCCCCTGCACACACAGGCACCCACCCTTGGTTTTGCTGGCATTCATTTGGCATGAACAAGTTCACTTCACTGGCTGCTGCCCTGGCTGCTAAGTGATCTCCTTCCTGCTCATGCTCTCAATTGTACGTTAACCTCGCAGGGGGCTGTCCGGGCTCTACAAACACCACACCCTCTTCCAGTGCTGCGACCCACGGTCAGCAGGCAGAAACGGAATCCAGGAGCTCCAGGTCCTCCGCCTCCTCTTTGGTTGTTTTTTGTTTTTTGTTTTAATGCCTTTAGGAGCACGCTTATGTGTTTGAGATGATACATCAGGTGCTCCCTGAGCTACAAAGGGTAAAAGGAAATCCTCTCATTACAAACTGACAAAAGTAAAAGGTAAAACATTTTTCACAACAGCATGAACCGCATACTCAAAAATAGATCTGGGTTTAATACAAATGACATAATTCCTAGTCATCTATGGCTACTTTTATAACTTCATACAGATAATGAATTAGGCTAAAATGCACTATAATATTTGGTAGACTTCAGGACCAGTATACTTAGTACATCACAAAATACATTTTGGGGGAGGCTGGGTGGCTCAGTCGTTAAGCGTCTGCCTTCGGCTCAGGTCATGATCCCAGGGTCCTGGGATTGAGCCCCGCATCGGGCTCCCTGCTCAGTGGGGAGCCTGCTTCTCCCTCTCCCACTCCCCCTGCTTGTGTTCCCTCTCTCGCTGTGTCTCTCTCTGTCAAATAAATAAATAAAATTTTAAAAAAAAATACATTTTGATATCCTAAAGAAGCAAGACCTGCAAGTAGGCGTTTTAAACATAACTAATCTATGGCTACAAAGTTCTACTCTTGATAGCATTTACCTTTTTGGGGAGTCTCCCAGTCTCCAAAGGATAAAAACAGAGAGTAGAATCAGTATAACATACACACAGAAGTCCGTATAGTAAAGGCTATAAAGATTTGCAGCACAGTGAGAAGGGGCCTTCTGCTCCTTCACATGCATACAAATTCTGTGAATTATGTGGAGTATCTCTTGGTCCACTGTCTGGCTATCCTGTCATGTTCTGCTCTGTTGGTCAAATACTGAGTGACTATGCTTCCAACCAGAGGCTCCGCAGGGTTGCAATCTGTCAAAAGAGAACAAATCGACAGCAAAACCTTTGAAATAGTCAAAGCAGGATTCCAGTTGTCTTTAAAGATGTCCAGACAGATGACTCCCTGACTGTTGATGTTGCAGTGACAGATTCTGGTGTGGAAAGTAACTTTTGGTGGCTTAAACGGATAATCAGATGAAAAAGTAATATCCAGAAAAAACACACCACCTTCATAGACAGAACCTGGTGGACCAAGTATAGTGGATCTCCATTCATAAATGTTATCTACTTTAGGCCCAGCACTGCAGTTAGGAGGAGGATCAAGAGTTATTTCAGCTAGCTCCTTCTGAATTCTTTTAGCACTAGTGGATAACTTAGCAGTGGTTTTGCTTGAGAGTTTGGTGTTTTTCTTCTGCTGGTGGCAGAAGGTTTTCTTTCTTCCTGTTCTTCAGGCTCTGGAGCGGCTGGGTCTCGCCGGTCCGCATCTGAACTACCACTGCTGGTGCTGGGGCTCTCATCATCGGACTTTTGCCTATCACTGGACATCTTGGTGAAGTTATTTCTTGGAAAACTCAGCCGCCCGCCCCGCCTGCTCGCGCGCCGCTAGGGTGTGGGGGAGGGAGAGAGGAAAAAAAAACCTTTCTTAAGGAAATAGAGGCAGCTGGGGGTGGGAGGGGGTGGGAGAGCGGGGAGGTGGGAGGGAAAAAAAAAAGCCGAGGAGACTCTTGCCAGGGAGTGTGGAACATTGAAAGGCGGAGGGGATTGTGCAGTGCCAGCTCCGGCCGGAGGGTGGCGCCGCCTAGCGCCTTCGGAAAAAAACGAGGGGGGTAGGAGCTCGGCTGGGAGAGGGTCGCGGGAGACCCCCGCTTGTTTGTTTTTAATTTTTAATTAATTACTTAATTTGTTTGTTTTTAAAGGTAATCTCTGTGCCCAAGACGGGGCTCAAAACTCATGACCCCAAGATCAAGAGTCTTATGCTCTACTGACTGAGCCAGCCAGGCACACCCTCCACCTCCTATTTAAACTGGGCAGTTCCTATGAGCAAACTGAGCAAACAGGTCTGCAGTGAGGAACGCAATGCCTCTTCCTTGTTTTATCTGTATTAAGAGGGAGTCTCTAGTTAGTGCTCCTTGTTAGTGGGAAGCCTGATCAGGCGTCACTACATTTAGGACAAATCATTTCTTGCAGTCTTGAGTCTCCAGGACTCAGACTTAACATACCCATGGAGAAAAATGGAAATAGAGTTGATTGACAACCACTGAAATGTTCTCAAAATGCTGCTCCCCTCTTATGGCAAAGGTTCTTCTCAATTCTTACTGAATCAAGTTCATTAAACTAGTTCCTCAACTTTTAGGAAGAGTCTGTTCCTAGGAAGCTCCTAAGACCATGAAGGCAGATAGCTGTTGGGCCTCTCCCACCACCAAATTAGGTAAGTCCTGATACTTTTGAACCTTCTCTCCGTGGAGACTAGGGCAGAGCTTCTCAAATGATCCCAATGAAGGACCAATCCTTCCCCCCAAATCATTTTGGACTGATGCTTTTGGTAAAATAAAATAAAAAGGAACTGCCAGAAAAATGTGATGAAAATCAATCTGATCAGGGGCACCTGGGTGGCTCAGTTGGTTAAGTGTCTGACTCTTGATTTCAGCTCAGGTCACAATCTCAGGGAGGAGTCTGCTGTCCCTTTCCCTCCTCAGCACGCTCTCTGTCTCTCTCTCTTTCTCAAATAAATAAATAAAATCTTAAAAATAAAAATCAGGGGCGCCTGGGTGGCTCAGTCGTTGAGCGTCTGCCTTCGGCTCAGGTCATGGTCCCAGGGTCCTGGGATCGAGCCCCACATCGGGCTCCCTGCTCAGCGGGAAGCCTGCTTCTCCCTCTCCCACTCCCCCTGCTTGTGTTCCCGCTCTCGCTGTGTTTCTCTCTTTCAAAGAAATAAACAAAATATTTTTTAAAAAAATCAATCTGATCAGGCAATTCCAGACTGCTATAAAATTTTCTAAGTGCCTGTACTCAATTTCTGTATTTCTTTATTTGTAGACCTGTAATATACAGTTTGTTTCTCTTTTTTTTTAAGATTTTATTTATTTATTTATGAGAGAGAGAGAGAGGCAGAGCGAGAAGCAGGCCTCCCGCAGAGCGGGGAGCCCGGTGCAGGGCTTGATCCCAGGACCCTGGGATCATGACCTGAGCCGAAGGCAGACACTTAATGACTGAGCCACCCAGGTGCCCCATACAGTTTGTTTCCCTACGCTGGTTTGTGGAGCATTTTGAGTAGCCCTGGTCTGTGGAGAGAAGGAAGGCCAAGGTGCAAATGTTGTCTGCCATCTTTTTTTTTAATTCATTTTTTTTTATTGTGTTATGTTAGTCGCCATACAGTAGTACATCACTAGTTTTTGATGTAGTGTTCCATGATTCATTATTTGCATATAACACCCAGTGCTCATTACAACATATGCTCTCCTTAATACCCATCACCGGGGTACCCCACCCCCCCACTCCCTCCCCTCTGAAACCCTCAGATTGTTTCCCGGAGTCCATAGTCTCTCATGGTTCATCTGTCCTCTTATTCCCCCACTTCAGTTTCCCCTTCCTTCCCCTAATGTCCTCCATGCTATTACTTATGTTCCACATATGAGTGAAACCATATGAAAATTGTCTTTCTCTGCTTGACTTATTTCACTTAGCATAATTCCCTCCAGTTCCACCCGTGTCAATGCAAATGGTGGGTATTTGTCCTTTCTGATGGCTGAGTAATACTCCATTGTATATATGAACCACATCTTCTTTATTCATTCATCTGTTGAAGGGCATCTCGGCTCCTTCCACAGTTTGGCTATTGTGGACATTACTGCTATGAACATTGGGGTGCATGTGCCCCTTCTTTTCACTACATCTGTATCTTTGGGGTAAATACCCAGTGTTGTCTGCCATCTGTATCCTGGTTACTGTTTTCCAGGATTTATTTTTTCTTCCAGCTTCTGGTGAACTGGGAAAATGATTACCATCTTTCCTTCATTTGAACTCTCGGCTCTCTGTGTGTGCCAAACTTTCTACTTTCTGAATTATTTTTTGACCATAAACATTCCTTGAAGTCTCCTCTCTTTAGTTGATTGTTTCTTGGTAATGTTAACATCTCCTCTAGAGAGTGTGAGAGGTATTTTGCAGGGAGTTAAACTGAACTGTCAGCCTTTTTTATAGCAGCGCTTGCTAGAAGTTAGGGTTAAACACGAGTTTGGATGTGACTTGTGAATTTCATTTCACTTTAGAAAAATATTACTGTATACTTGATTTGAAGGAACATCCTTCAGAGCAAGACTCAGTTGAGAGAGGACAGAAATAGTTACCTAAGCAGGTAACACATGTAGGGTGGATGGGCACTGGACCCTACATCACCCTTTTCATCGACTCTCCAAAGGTTTTCTTTCCTTTCCCAATTTTCTCCAACTCTTTATTGTGTAGATCAGCTTAGCCTCCAGAGCTTCTCTTTTTTCCACTTCCTGGATTTTGAATCATAATGACCTGAGAGCCCCAATTCAGAAGAAAGCAGGAGGAGGGAATTGTCTGGATAAGCCAAGCCATATTCACAATTGTTTTCTTTTACATATGAATTTCTGGGTCATGAATATGAAAGTAATGCTAGACCTGAAGTTTCTTCACTTTTATTATTCAAAAACACTAACCTTGACTAGAAAATAGGACACTCAAGAGGGATTTGTGATCATTTTGAGGAGAAAACAAACAAATCAACAAAACTCCTTCAAACACATCTGGGATCTTTTTCTTTTCTTCCAATACCAAACAGAAATGGATGGTATCCTAATTCTCCCTTTACAACTTGTTTGAAGAGGTTTAAACATGCCAGTTTTAAGAATGCTTCCAGGAAAGAAAGGACCAAGGTTATGGATCTCTCTTCTTAATAATGAACTGTCATATTTTAAGCATGGTTATGTCTCATATTTTAAAAAAATTTCTAGACACTTACTTGTGCCCTGAAAGTCTCGAGTTTAGTAGGAGAGGCTTCATCCAAAATTGGCTGAGAACAAAATAGGACATGATTGAGTTACCTTGTTAACTACAGGGAAAAGATTAAGAGTCATCAAGATGCTGAGACATTTTATAGTCTAGAGAAAACAGAGCTTGCCTTTCAACCTCTTCAAATACTTTGCAATGAGGAAGTGTCTCCCACATCTCTAC
Source organism: Halichoerus grypus (assembly GCF_964656455.1). Taxonomy (NCBI): domain Eukaryota; kingdom Metazoa; phylum Chordata; class Mammalia; order Carnivora; family Phocidae; genus Halichoerus; species Halichoerus grypus. The sequence continues at coordinate 105,083,046 of NC_135716.1, forward strand.
TCAGTTTCCTATCCACCCCTCATTATAGGAAATAATTTGAAGGCAGTGGGAATCTCATCTTCCTGACCCAAATTGGCTACGTAGAAATACCTTACCTCTTAATACTGTAGTAGACATTGTTATCCAAAGAGGCTTTCCGCAAAGGTGTTTCTTGTTTCTCCCATACTATTACTAAAGTGAAATTAAAATCTCTTTACTGGTTGAAAAAAAACCTTAAATTTTCTCATGAATTAAAACTTCAACCTATCTATTGTTAAAATAATATGTATTTAATTTTGGGTTTGGGGCCTCGGTTTCATTTTTCCCCCCAGCTGTATTCTGATATAATTGACATATAACATTGGGTAAGCTTAAGGTGGGCAGTGTGATGATTTGCTATACATATATATTGAGAAATGATTACCAGAATAAGGGATTTCTTTTCTATAAAGATGCGCTAATGAATTTACTGATAAAGAGATGACACAATTGGAGAAATTACCATGACATTATGAACGTAAATGTGAAGAATTTGTAATTTCAGAGCTTTCATAATTGGCACTGTCTCTTACTGAGTGATTTGTTAAAAAGTCACCGCATTTCCTTTAGAATCAGTTACCTCCTTTCCAGGGGTAATGTCACCAATCGCAATAGGGAAGTGTGATTGGGACTATTTGGAAAGGCTGATGTAAAGAGTGACAAGGCAGAACGGAAATAATTACGCTCACTATTGATCCAAAAAGGAAAGCGAAATTTCATTTATGAGAGAAAAAAAGTCCATATCTTATAATTTATATTAAACTTACTATAAAGTTAGATTATTATGAACTTTAAAGAAAGGATATATACCCTGATTTCGGCGGGCAAGGGTCCGAGTTAGGGTAAAAGGGGTGCTGGAGAGAACTGCTGAGACTTCCCAGTGCTGTGCGGGTGAGTCGGGCCGGGAGCTGAGCACACACTGCCCTCTGGTGGCGCTTGCCCGAACTTGCTCAGCCTCCGGAGCCGCCCTCAGCAGTCGGCTGCAGTGACGGGCGCAGTCCTGCCTCGTGTACAGTATTCCTGGCTCTTCAGTGAGCTTGCAGAATGGCTCTCGGGAGTCCCTCTTTTTAAAGTTAAACATAAGTTTAAGAATCTAACAACAACAACAACAACAACAACAACAAAATAAATAAATAAAAACGGGGGAGGTACCGGGATAGCTCAGTCGGTTTGGTGTTTGCCTTCAGCTCAGGTCATTTATCTCTGCTCAGTGGGGAGCCTGCTTCTCCCCCTGCCTGCCGCTCCCCCTGCTTGTGCTTTCTCGCTGACAAATAAATAAATAAAATCTTAAAAAAAAAAACACCCCAAAATATAAGTGAATAGATATTGTACACCTCTGCTCACATCTAGGAGACAATGAGCTCACATTAAAAAAATTATACCTGGGAAGTGATAAGAATATTCTTTGTCCATTAGTTGCTACCTTGGTTCCTGATGACCATGGAACCAGTGTATCAGCCTTGGATTGCACACCTCTGCACCTCAATCTCACTTAGACCACTGTTATTTGGGTTCTGTTACATGCCATCAAACTTAATCCTGATATACTATGGGTTACCGTCATGAACGTTTACTGCCCTGCAGTGTAGGTATTACCATCATTCTTGTTTTTACAGTTGAAGAAACAGGCTCAGAGAGGCAAGGAATCAGCTTTGGAAAAAGCAGTGTCATCATACCAAGACTGGAGAGAGAAGGGGCCAGATTATAGAGGATCCCAAGTGTCCTCTGAGCAGTGATGGGATAGAACCAGTGTTCAATAGAGGTTTTCCTCATAGTTCTATGAGGGATGAAGTAAGTTGTGACCAACTAAGAAATCATTTTATTAGTCTAAGGACAAGATGAGTGCAAACAGAAAGAGGGGGGAATAGGTGAGAAGCTAGTCAGGTAAAAGTGAGACTTTGTGATCTATCAAATGTGATGTGGTAGTCAAGATAAATCGTTTTTTTTGTGTGTGTGTGTGTTATGATTATAAGGTGTCTAAGAAGACTTAGTGCTTAGTTTTGCACTTACAAAATATGTCAGTTACAATAAATGTTAACAGTAAACATTCGCAGAATGAAGTGCCATATGTTAGTGAACTTCCATAGATATAAATGGCTTCCTTTGGTATTCTCCATGCCTGGGGGTGAATGTTCTTTTTTTTGTTTGTTTTTTGAATCTTAACTTCTTACCAAATTCTCATGTAGGAATTTTGATAGCTGGCCATCTTTTAACACTCTTTTTTTTTTTTTTAAGATTTTATTATTTATTCATGAGAGAGAGAGAGAGTGTGAGCGAGAGAGAGCACAAGCAGGAGGAGGCGGCAGAGGGAGAGGGAGAAGCAGGCTCCCTGAGGAGCAGGGAGCTCAATAGGGACTCTACCCCAGAACCTCCGGAGGATCATGACCTGAGGTGAAGGCAGACACTTAACCAACCAACCCAGGTGCTCCTCTCTTAACCATTCTTATCCTTATTGTCTCTGACTTTTTTCTGCCTTAACTTGATAGGACACTTATATTTGCAAATGTATTCAAGTTGTGTAACCTAACCCATGCTTGGCACTTGGGGTCTGAATATTTAGCCAAGAATTAGTTACCTTATTAAGGCAGATGGCTGCAGACACAGCATTTTGACCAGGTGATATGCTTAGACCCAAGAAGAACACGATCTAATGCTTTCTGTAATCAGATGGCAACTGATAATAGCCATGCTTGACTTATGGATGGATGATGGCAAGAAATGTGAGGACAAGGACAGAAAACTGCAATTTTGAGGATCTTTGAGAGACGAGTTGTAGTAAAAAGACGGGGTTGAGTCTTGGTTCTGTGATTTATGTGTTGTGTGACTTAGGGCAAGACACTTCAGCAATGTTCTTATTTATAAAATGGGTATAATACATTTAGTATAAAATTGACTATTACATGGTAGGGGCTCATAAATGTTTATTAAGTCTGAATTTTTTATTCCAACTAATTGGCTATTAAGTTGAACCAGAATGGATTACATACATAATAGCAACCAAAAACATAAGAATTAGGAAGAATTTCAGCAAGCTAAAATTTTTTGAATAAATGGAGACAGCCTATGTTCCTAGATGAGAGTAAATACAGTTAATGTCAGTTCTTATCACATTAACTTACAGTGTGAGTATACGTAGTAAAAACAGTAAGGGAATACTTTTTGGATATGTAAAAGTACTTAAGAAGAACAAAGAGGGGTATATAAAACAGGATTCCAAAGAAGGAGAGTAGGAGATTGGTAAGAAATAGCTCTAAAAATATTAAAACAAAATATTATAATAGTTAAATGAGTAAATAGGCACGAATAACTTCAATAGGATATCCCAGAAATTAAATAATTGAAAAATGGAATCACTTAAGTCATATTCAATTCATGAGTTTGGAATGTTACAGTTGAGAAAAAACCTAAATAATGTCTCACCTCATTGCTGGATATTGCTATAAAACACAAATATTAAATCAGAAGAAAAAGTTTATTAAATTATTGAATGAGGTTGATTAAATTTTGGAGAGATAGAAGAGTTCACAAAGATAAACATGAGGAGATTTGATTGAAGAAAAATTAAAAGCTTTTGTAAGTTAAACAAAAAAGCCTCTAACCAAAATAACAAGGCAAATATTAGGGAAAAAAATTGTAGCCAAAATGATACAGTATCAGTATTAATAATTCAAGGCCTGTACAAATGGAAAAAACAAACAAACTAAACAACTTGCCTGAGTTTATTATTTTAGCATATTGAGGATCTATATAAATAAGTTTGTCAAGTTTGACAAATTCACTCATAAAAACTGATAGAAGTTTGGATTTCTAGGTAATTACTTTTTATCTGAAGGTAGAGATAATTATCTGCAGTAAAAATGAACCAACAGTAATTAAAGGCAAAGACTAAATGGATCAACTTTGGTTATTTGATGTTATTTTATTCTATATTATAATTAAAAACAAAACAAAAGTAGAATGGGGCGCCTGGGTGGCTCACTCAGTTAAGCATACAGCTCAGGTCATGATCTCAGAGTCCTGGGATGGAGCCCTGCTTTGGGCCCCATGCTCAGCGGGGAGTCTACTTGAATTCTCTCTCCCTCTCCCTTTGCCCTTCCCCCTGGATTGCTCACTCTCAAATACATAAATCCTCTTAAAAAAAAAAAAAAGACATGTGAAACAATCTTTATGGCCACTTTTGGGAGGCACACATCTACATTATATCTGTTCTGGCCTATAGTATTTGCCTTTAGTAAGTTGATGAAAGGTAAATAAAAAATTCATGGTAGAGTAAAAGGTTTCAAGAAATACCGGGGGGGGGGGGGGGGAGGGGTGCTGGGTGGCTTGGGCGCCTGGGTGGCTCATTCAGTTAAGCATCCAGCTTAGGTCATGATCTCAGGGCCCTGGAATTGAGCCCCGCATCGGGCTCCCTGCTCTGTGGGAAGCCTGCTTCTCTCTCTCCCACTCCCCCTGCTTGTGTTCCCTCTCTCACTCTCTGTCAAAAAATAAAATCTTTAAAAAAAAAAAAAGAGGGGTGGGGGGATGGGTTAGCCTGGTGATGGGTATTAAAGAGGGCATGTTCTGCATGGAGCACTGGGTGTTATACACAAACAATGAATCATGGAGCACTACATCAAAAACTAATGATGTAATATATGGTGACTAACATAATAAAAAAATGAAAAAAAAAACAAAAATAAAAGTTAAAAAAAGTCATAACAGCAAAAAAAAAAAAGAAATACTAGGGGCGTGTATACTTGCTAACAGATCTAATTTTATATCAAAAGTTTATTTTGCTCCTAATTTCAATATGACTATTAAATAAATTACCAAACAGCCTAAAAATCTTCCTCTTCTTTTTGCCCTCCCACATCTACGAAAAAATAAGTACCTAAAATAAGCAAGCCCTGAATAAATGGTAGTAGTCAACAGATTAGTTAATTGGTAAATAATGGAATGAAATAAAATATGGTCCTTTAGAAAAGATTTTTATTTTCTTGGCACACAGACATAAAAATGACATTTTTTAAACTAGATATAGCAGTTGAAAACATATTGGAAACGGATTACAATTCACTAGGTTATAATGTCCACAGATATGATGACAGGTCTCACGTTTCTTCAACTATTTTTGAAACTTATTAAATTATCACAGCATACTGGTTATACTGGCAAACTTACTTCTCTTGTTAAAGAGTAAGATTGATCTGGATTAGTGAAGAACCAAGGCACAGAGCCATCATCAAAATGTAATATAATGGTACCTCATCCATCATCACTCAGGAATGAAGCATTTTATTTAAATGTTCTTCAAACGACATTTATCCCTCTAAAGTCTAAAACTGTTATTTTAACTACCTTTGATGAAATAATGTCTAACATGCCTTCTTAAACTTTAAAATAGACCATGCAGATAATCACAATGTTCTTTCCCTAATATTCCTTATTGGAATATCAACCAATTAATTTTCTAGTACAACATGATATCATTAAAAATTGCTGAGGTGGGTAATTGCCCTACATCCCAATATGGCTATGTTTTAGAAATTATCAACTTTTTATCTATCTATCTATCTATCTATCTATCTATCTATCTATCTATCTATCCATTCGTCCATCCATCCCATTTAACTATCAGCTATTACTTGATTTCATTAAATACACGGTTTTCAGTTATTTTTCTTACCACCTTTAATATAAGAAGTTAAGGTACAGCAACATAACTGCAAAAACCTTTGATGACTAATGGTTCCCTCTCTCAAGGAAGGTCATTCCTTGTAACTGCAAAGTTTAGAGAAATTTATACATTGAGCAATGAAGAAGGAAGGGACATTTGGAAACCAATGAGTTTATAGATAGTGATCAGATGACTATCATAACTGTCCTAAAATTTGTAGGATTTAATCTGCTTTAGGTTGGGAAACCAAAAAAGTAAGCTAGTTAAAACTATTTCTAAAGTAGGGTCAGCTTTGAAAACGGGTGTGCAGGACACAATAAGTTGCAAGAGCTATTGAATGTGGGAATTTGACATCTTTAAGTATTCATATGTTTTTGCTACCTAGAAGTTTTAGTTTGCTTCTTTTATTTTTATTTCTTAGTCATACTTCAGATGGTTCGGTATGTGACCTTTAAGTGAGAAAAGTGTTACTGTACCATTATTTTATTAACTATAAATACACCTGAAAAATATTAAATAGTAATGAAAGGATTTTTGCAACTATTTTCTTTCAACTAAAAGTATAATGATCTTATTTAAGTTTTTTCTTGAGACAAAAACAGTAAAATGATAAAAAAAAAATCCATCTAGGGAATAAGTATTATTCAAAAATATTAACTCATATAAATGTTAAAAACCTTTTTCCTTTTATGACTTTTCAGAATTAAGGTCATGAAAAACTTTTTAAATGATTCTACTGAATTCAAGATAACTACTAGATTCATATATTTTTATTACATTAAGGTTGTTCTCAATGCTAAGCTTGTCAATGTAGGTTTTAGTTAATAGGAAACTAGCATCTACTATGACCCATCAATATCTTTTACACACAAACTAAAAATAATTAAGTTTTAGAAAAATTAATTTAGCGTGTTTTTCTTCAAAGTTCTCATAAGTATGACCAACAATGTGCATTTTGAGAACGTAAACCATCTCACAGTAGGAAGCAGGTACTCAAGATTAATTCTACAAAACTGTTTGTGGGAAATAAATTCTTAAATGCTTGTATTTTTTTCATACATCCTATGTATGCATCATTAACATAAGCAAATTATGGCATTCATTATATTAAAAACATATTAATATATTAGTGAAATAAAAGCACACAGTGAACTAGATAGATACTTCCATGATTCAATATTTAGTTAATATTTATCGAATGCAGTTTGGAAGGTGCTAGGAATAATACAGTAAAAGGTGAGAACATTAGTTAACTATAGCATATTCAGTATGTATTATTACTAAAGAAGATATAATACCACAATTTAAAAATACTTTTCCATTTCTTTCATTATTACATTCTCATATTTCGTTTTCACTTATGTACAATAGATTACATGATTTTTCTTTTTCAAACTCTGGATCAAACTCTTTATTTCTAGGCATTTCAAGAATACCTCCTGAATTCAAAAGAAAAACATCCTATTGGTTATGATAGCTTTTCTTTCTGATTCAAATCAAAAGCTATCTGTGTACATTAAAAAAACAAAACAAAACAAAAGAAAGATCAATGCTTTTAAAGTCTTACCTAACTGGGCATCAATATCTTATGAATAAGATTTTTAAAATGACTCAAGCCTGTGCATATAAAACATTTACATTATATTTTGACCTTGCATTCCATAATACAAGTGACTGCATACTTAATCATATCCATGAATCAACTACAAGTCATAGAGTGTTTCAAGAATAGTAGCGATTGACCAGGCTTGTGTTTCACAGCTGAAAGGACAGTATTGGCCATTCTCATTGGTTAGTTCAGGAAGTCCTTTCCAAGGGGATCTTAAAAAAAGAAAAGACATTTTATGAGATACAACACATATCTTGTTTGGATTAACAAAATAGGCAATACATTTGGTGCTTTTCCTTCTAGTATAGAAAAATAATCATATATAGTCATTTGCTACAAAATAAAACAGGATATCCTTATCTATGTATAAAGAATTTAGATTGAAATTATTCTTTGAGGGACACCTGGGTGGCTCAGTTGTTTAAGTATCTGCCTTAAGCGTCTGATCCTAGGGTCCTGGGATCGAGCTCCGCATCTGGCTCCCTGCTCGGCAAGGAGTCTGCTTCTCCTTCTCCCTCGGCGCCCCCCCCCCCCACCAGCTCGTGTTCAAGCACGCTATTTCTCTCAAGTAAATAAATAAAATCTTAAAAGTAAATATTTATTTAAGTAAATAAAATCTTAAAAAAAAAAAAAAGAACCTAGGAGAGAGGGCTGGGAGAGATCTTCCCTAGCAACTTCAGAGGGAGCATGGCCCTGCCAACACCTTGATTTCAAATTTCTGGCGTCTAGAACTGTGAGACAATAAGAAAATATTTAAACTACTCAGTTTGTAGTGCTCTGTTATGGCAGCTCTAGCAAACTAATATAGTACTGAAGTTAAGAGACAAACTTACAGAACCAGTGACATGCTGCTCATAATTATATGTGGAACTAGAACATGGAACATATCCATACTGGTAAAAGAATTCTTCTTTCCCTTCCTTTCTGAAAAATTCATTCCTCAAGTCATTAGGTGGGACAAAGGTCGGTGATCAGAGTTGGGGAGAAGAGGAAAGAAGGGTAGCAGGGATAGCACAGGGTAGGATGCCACAGCTGAGGTGTATGAGGAGAGTTCACACCAAGGTGGGGGTGTCCTAGAACCCAAGTGGTGCAAGCAGGGCATCCACACATTAAGTGTGGCCTCGTGTGGGGTTGTCAGGCCCATGAAGGAAGAGGTATACCAAGAGCCAGAAAAGGGTGAGCTGAATCCATTTGGTAGTGATAGAGTATGGGGAATAGCTTACTCACTGTTGGAAAAGGGAATTACAAATATGAAAAGGGAGAAAACAAGATAAAACACTGAGTGGAACTGGTGTGAATGTAGGTTTTCAATATATAGAGATAGATAAATATACAGAGATAGAGATCTGCCTGTCTATCTATCTATCTATCTATCTATCTATCTATCTATCTATCTATCTATCTATCATTTCCTAGCTCTATCTACTGGAAGGCACAATAACAATTCCCCAAGAGCACGAATATACCAACTATTTAGCTCTGGGCTTTTATTTTTTTTAATGTATGTATGCATGTACGTATTTAGTTACTTTTAAAGAATTTATTTTTTTGGATGCCTGGGTGGCTCAGTTGGTTGAGCGGCTGCCTTCGGCTCAGGTCATGATCCCAGGGTCCTGGAATCGAGTCCCGAATTGGGCTCCTTGCTCAGCAGGGAGCCTGTTTCTCCCTCTGCCTCTGCCTGCCACTTCCCCTGCTTGTGCTCTCTCTCTCGCTCTCTCTGTCAAATAAATAAATAAAATTAAAAAAAATTTATTTTTTTAAAGTAATCTCGACACCAAATGTGGGGCTTAGACTCAACAACCCCAAGATCAAGAGTCACATGCTCTATCGATTAAGCCAGCCAAGTGCCCCTGGATCTGGGCTTTTAAATAACATTCTTCACAAACACAAAAAACAAACAAGCTAGTAAACAAACCAGGGATAGAGAATTGCCCACCTAGGCTGGGGCAGGGAAAGTAAAAGATGAGCTTAAAACATTTGATTGGGCCAGAAAGCAAAGGTCTTCCACTTCTGACAAACATGGAACAGCACAGACAGTATTTCCCTCCTGCCTGAAACAAAGTTCTGGACAAGGAATATGAAGCAATAATCTTCAAGATACTGGATATTAGGCAACAAAGAACAGTGATCCCTAAGAAATGAGACTACAATGAAGGAAGCCCTAGGACTACCATACCTTACTGCCTGGAGGGAGTTTCCAGGATTTGGCACAGGGAAGGGAACACAGGTAGAGCCTGGCAGATTCCTTGAGTTGAAGAAATGGAACTGACAGTCCAGGAAGAACAAGGCAGCTAGAATTTTCAGAACAGAGTACTAAAAAGGAGAGAACTCTGGAGATATGCAGAGGGTCCCACTCAAGTATTCACCTACCGATCAGTCAACACACAAGAGGAAACTAATGAAAGATGGGGAAAGAACCATCTGAAAGAATTAAAGGAGTACCTGATGACATTTACACAGGGTCAGGAACAGTGCTTATTTCCACCAGCCAGGTTTGAAAACTTCATAATTTTAGGGATATGGGATAGAGAACTCAGGTAGGCCATGACTCATTAGTGGAGAATAATTAGCCCTAGACTAAATGCTGCTCTGGCCAGGCCCAACAAAGCTTAAAATCAGAGGTGCCTCGGTGGCTCAGTCAGTTAAGCATCTGCCTTCGGCTCAGGTCATGATCCCAGGGTCCTGGGATCGAGCCCTGCATCGGGCTCCCTGCTCAGCGGAGAGAGGCTTCCTCCTCTCCCTCTGCTGCTGCCCCTGCTTGTGTGCTCACTCTCTCCCTCTGTCAATAAATAAAATTAAAAAATTAAAAAAAAAACCACCTTAAAATCAAAACCTGAAAGGATCAAACTGTTCCCAAATAATTTAACTGCATTCCAAAACAAAGCTCAAGAATATTTATAGAAATACCAAAAAATCTAATACCAAGCAAGGTAAAATTCATAGCTGGCATCCAATAAAACACTAGCAGGTGAAGAGTAGGCTAATACAACCCATAAGAAGAGAATAATCATACGTGAAACCAACCCAGATATAAATTAGCAGACAAAGACATTAAAATAGTTACTGTAACTGTATTCTGTATGTTCAAAATACTCAGCAGAGACATGGAAGATATAAAAAAGACCGAAATCAAACTTCAAGAGATGAAAACTATAATGTATAAAATGAAAAATATACTTAATGGAAATAGTGGCAGATTAGATATAAGGATGATAGCAGATTTCCTGTTAAAACAAGGCAACACTTAAATGCACTGAAAGAAAAAACCTGTCAACCTTTAATTCTATGCACAACAAAAATATCTTTCAAAAATAAAGGCAAAATAAAGACTTTTCTGAGAATTTAAGAGCTTAAAGAATTTATCATGAGCAGGCTTGCACTATAAGACATGATAGAGGAATTCATTAGGCAAAAGAAAATTATACCAGATGGAAACAGAGATATTCACAAACAGATGAACACTGGAAATGGCAACTATGTGAGTAGTTATATAAGACTTTTTTCTGTATTATTTAAATATCTTTAAAAAATAACTGATGGCATAAACAAAAAGTAATAACAATGTGTGGGGAAGTTATAACATATATGCAAAGCAAAATAGATGACAATAATAGCACAAAAGCCTGGAAGGGAGAAGCAGAACTATACTATTTTAAGATTCTTATACTATACTTGAAGGTAAACTATGATAAATTAAAGATGTATATATAAACCTAAAGCAACCACTGAAAAAAGTAGCTAATTAGGGGCGCCTGGGTGGCTCAGTCGTTAAGCGTCTGCCTTTGGCTCAGGTCATGATCCCAGGGCCCTGGGATCGAGCCCCGCATCGGGCTCCCTGCTCCGCGGGAAGCCTGCTTCTCCCTCTCCCACTCCCCCTGCTTGTGTTCCCTCTTTCGCTGTGTCTCTCTCTGTCAAATAAATAAATAAAATTAAAAAAAAAAAAAGTAGCTAATTAGCCAGCAAAGGAGATAAAATGGAATATATACTGAATAATAAATATCCAGTCCAAAAGAAGGAGAAAAAGAGGAAAAGAATAAACAGAAAAAAATAGATTTATACTTAACCATATAAATAATCACATTAAGTGTAAATAGTCTAAACTTTCCAAATAAAAGTCAGAGATTATCAAGCTGCACAAAAAAGCAAGACTGCCATTATATGCTGTTATGTACATAAACCTACCCTAAACATAAAGACAACAAATACGTTAAAAGTAAAGGATGAAAAAATATATACCATGGTAACAATCAAAAGAAATCTGAAGGGCTTATATTAATATCAAACAAAGTAAATTCTGAAGCAAAGATACACTGCCAGTGATAAAGAAAGTCATTTCATAATGATAAGAGGGTCAATTCATGAAAAGAACAAAATAATCCTAAATACACATCTAATATGTTTTCAAAATACATGAAGCAAAATCTGATATAGCTACAAGGGGAAATAGACATCCATAATTATAACAGGAGATGTCAATACTCTTCTCTAGGTAATTCATAGAACAAGTACACAGAAATTCGTAAGTACTTTGTACAACACTATCAATCAACTTGACCTAGTTGACATTTATAGAACATTCCACCCAAGGACAGCAGAATACACATTTCCCCCTGCCACTGGAAAACAAATTAGTAACCTAGACAGAACATACTCTGGGCCTTAAAACAAGTATCAGTAAGTTTAGAAGGATTAGAGTCATATAAAGTATATTCCCTGACTACAATGGAATTAACTTTGAAACCAGTAACAGAAACACCTCTGGAAAATTCCTCAATATTTGAAAGCTAAATAACACCTTTCTAAATGACCCATGGGTCAAAGAAGAATCAAAGGGGAAAGTAGAAAGTATTTTCTTTTTTTTTTAAAGATTTTTTATTTATTTATCTGAGAGAGAGAATGGGAGACAGAGAGCATGAGAGGGGGAGGATCAGAGGGAGAAGCAGACTCCCCGCTGAGCAGGGAGTCCGATGCGGGACTCGATCCCGGGACTCCAGGATCATGACCTGAGCCGAAGGCAGTTGCTTAACCAACTGAGCCACCCAGGCGCCCCAAGAAAGTATTTTCAACTGAATGAAAATACAAACACAACAAGCCAGAATTTGTGGGATACTGTTGATTTAGTATTTAATGGGAAATTTATAGCATTAAGCCCCTTATTAGGTAAGAAGAAAGGTCTTTAAGTCAATGACCTCAACTTCTACCTTAAAGTAGACAAAGACAAACAAATTAAACCTAAAGTAAGCAGAAGAAGAGAATAAAGAGCAGGGTAGAAATCAATAAAACAAAAACCAGAAAAACAACAGAAAACAAATCAATAAAGCCAAACACTGGTTCTTTAAGATGAGCAATAAAATGGATAAACTTTCTAGCCAGGCAGAACAGGAAAAAAAGAGAATACAACTTACCAATATCAAGAATGAGAATGTTGACATTGCTACGGATTCCATAGATAACTAAGAGTAATAATTCACTTTAGATAAAACCATTTCTTGAATTGTGACAAGTATTTTTGAACTATCTTTTCATTTAATCTTTGCCGCAAATAATGAGATATTAGCATAATACAGAGGAAGAAATTTATTTCAGAGAGGTTAAGTAATTTGCTCAAAGTCACACGTAAAGGAAGTAACAAGGACAAAATTTGAAATCCAATCTGGACCCAAAGCTCACACCTGAAGCTACTGTGCTATCAAAAGTAGCTATTAGGGGGACGCCTGGGTGGCTCAGTCGTTAAGCGGCTGCCTTCGGCCCAGGTCATGATCCCAGGGTCCTGGGATCGAGTCCCACATCAGGCTCCTTGCTCAGCAGGGAACCTGCTTCTCCCTCTCTCTCCATCTGCTTGTGCTCTGTCAAATAAATAAAATCTTAAAAAAAAAAAAAAAAAAGTAGCTATTAGGAAATGGTAAAAAAAAAACTGTGGAAAGTAAGGAATTTGGATTTCATTTTGTATGCAATGGGGAATTACTGAAGGTTTTTAAATATAAGACTAAAATTGTGAGAGTTATATTTGAACCAAATTAATCTTATTTGAGGTAATATGACAAGATGGAGAGAGGGGAGACTGGAAGTATGGAGCCTATTGCCTAGTTCAGAGAAAAGGTTCTGAGTTATAAGTTAGGCCGTGGCAAGAGCAAAGAAGATGGGCTGTTAGAAGGCAGCATACAGCCGAATCAAGTCTGGACAACTATCTGGATGTTCTGGAGAAGTAATGAGGTAAAAGTAAGAAGTACCTGGGATGTTTGAGCTTGCAGAGCATGCATAATGGTAATACCATAACAGCAAAGGGAAGAAAATTGTGTATGTGGGAGAAGATGAGTGATGGCAGAAAGACATCCAAGGTAAGAAGTGTATTAGATAGTTAAAAAGTAATAGTGGAGGGGCGCCTGGGTGGCTCAGTCGTTAAGCGTCTGCCTTCGGCTCAGGTCATGATCCCAGGATCCTGGGATCGAGCCCCGCATCGGGCTCCCTGCTCCGCGGGAAGCCTGCTTCTCCCTCTCCCACTCCCCCTGCTTGTGTTCCCTCTCTCGCTGTGTCTCTCTCTGTCAAATAAATAAATAAAATCTTTAAAAAAAAAAAAAAAAAGTAATAGTGGAGCTTATAAGAGAATTCAAAATTTGCTAGAGAATGAAGACATGAGATAGATGAAATGTAACAGGAGAAAATGTAGATTAAAAAAAAAAGGAAGATTAAGGACAGATTTTTGGAGAGTGAACATAGGTGCCAGGAAGAAAAGCCGGAAAAACAGTAAATTGAGACAACAGTGTAGTAGTTAAGAGCACGGCCTGTGAAGCAGGCTGCTTGGAGTTTAGCAACAGCTCTAGTAGATTACTTGCCATTTGACTTTGTAGAAATTACTTAACTTTCTTAGCTTCATTTATAAAATGGAGATAACTAATAATAGCTCAAAGCTGAGTTAGTATCTTGTCCATATGACATGTACTAACATATTAATCCTCAAAACAACCCCAGTACATCCATTATACAGATGAGGAATCAGGCCCAGAGAAGTCAAGTAACCTGCCCACGGTGACATACCTAGAGAGTGGAGAAGTGAATAATAATAGGATAATCATAATGATAATAGCTATTTTATATAGTTTTTTTTTGGATTAAATGAGTAATGTCATATAAATGCATTTAGAACAATGCCTGGAACACAGTAAGTACTCAATAAATATTACTTCCTATTATTATAATAGTTGTTACTAGCATGAGGTAAACAAGGGAAACCTAATACTGTGGATGGCATAAAGTTTTTTATGAAAAGAAGAAAGCAACAATGTCAAATACTATAGGCAGGTCAAAGAAGAAAACCGAAAGGAAGTCATGGGATCTGGGAACAAGAAAGGATCTTGTTGAAGGGGCGCCTGCCTGGCTCAGTTGGTTAAGCGTCTAACTCTTGGTTTTGGTTCAGGTCAAGGTATCAGGGGTTTGAGATTGAGCCCTGCCTCGAGCTCAGTGTGGAGTCTGCTTGTCCCTCCCTCCACAGCCCCCCCGCCCCTCCTCTACCTAAATAAAATCTTTTAAAAGAAAAAAGAAAGGATCTTGTTGAGTGGCTTCACCAGAGTGGTGAGGGCAAAACAAAAGCCAGACCATGGGTGGTAATGACTAAGGTGGTCAGAAAGCAAAAGGAATGAGGCTACTCCTATAGGAAGTGTGCTGAGAAGAAAACAGAACGAAAGGACACGGCTAGATGTAGGAACAGTATGAACGGACTTTATTTTAGGATGTGCTGACAAATTTCTTTCTAGCTTAAGAAGGAAGAATCAAGTGGAATACCAAGAAAGGATAATTAGTAGAGCAAAGTGGAGGAACAGGTGGGAGGGATGGGATCACGGGTAAAGTAGAAGAGTGATCCCTGCAGTGCAAGATGTTCTTACTTCTCATGGACAAAAGAAAGAAAATAAATGCAAACAACGATAAATACTGTGGAGCAATAAAGGATAGAAGAATGTTCACATCACACACAATCAGATGCAATTTCTAGATGAGGTACAAGAACTATGGCAGGGTTGGGTTTTCTGTGACTACATTCAAGCAAATAAAAACAAATTTTGAAAAAAAAAAAGAAAACACAATATTCATGGTGATAGATGGAAGCCCTTCATGTTCATACAATAAAGGAGATAAAATTTATGCTGTTTATGCATAATTATTCTGAGCAATAAGCTGTACATATACAGGCATACCTTGTTTTATTGTGCTTTGCTTTACTGCACTTCGCAGACACTGCGTCTTTTTACAAACGGAAGGTTTGTGGTAACCCAGCACCAAGAAAGTCTATTATAGGCACCATTTTTCCAACAGCATTTGCTTACTTTGTGTCTGTGTAACATCTTGGTATTTCTCACAATATTTCAAACTTCATTATTGTATTTGTTATGGTGATCTGTGGTCAGTGATTATGACTTGCTGAATGCTCAGATGCTTTTTAGCAATAAGATACTTTTTTTGTGTGTGTTAAAGATTTTATTTATTTATTTGAGAGAGAGAGAGAATGAGAGAGAGCACATGAGAGGGGGGAGGGTCAGAGGGAGAAGCAGACTCCCTGCTGAGCAGGGAGCCGGACGCGGGACTCGATCCAGGGACTCCAGGATTATGACCTGAGCCGAAGGCAGTCACTTAACCAACTGAGCCACCCAGGTGCCCAGCAATAAGATACTTTTTAATTAAGGTATGTACGTTGGTTTTTTTAGACACAATGCTATTGCATATTAAATAGACTATAGTATGATGTAAATGTAATTTTGACATGCACTGGGAAACCAAATAATTTATTTGACTTGCTTTATTGTGATTTTTGCTTTATTGAAGTGGTCTGGAACTGAACCCACACTATCTCCAAGGCATGCCTATATTTAGGTTTAATCTAGAATTTGGGAAATTAGGATAGCTTTTGACTATATTTATATGATC
The DNA here is from genome assembly GCF_964656455.1 of Halichoerus grypus. Taxonomy (NCBI): domain Eukaryota; kingdom Metazoa; phylum Chordata; class Mammalia; order Carnivora; family Phocidae; genus Halichoerus; species Halichoerus grypus. The sequence goes on from NC_135716.1 coordinate 105,099,245, forward strand.
TTATAAAGACACATAATTCTGACACTATCTCTAATAATTATGACAAAGGAGGTGACAAATGGGTTTGAAATATAGTTAAAAGACCAACCCTGATATTTTAATAATAAAGCATTTCTGAAAACTATTTATTGATAGATCTGATTTTTAATTTATTTTTAAAGTATTCTAAATTAAAAAAAATTAACATATAGTATTATATTAGTTTCAGTTATACAATATAATGATCCAGGAATTCTATACATTACTCAGTGCTTATTAAGGTAAGTGTATTTCTAATCCTTTTCATCTATTTCACTCATCCTTCCCCCCCCATCTCCTCTCTGGCAACCACATATGTCTTTAAATCAATTAACTCAAAAGGCCCGGCCTGAGTACTTTTAGTTTTTATATTTATTCTGTTTTGGCCATACCCCAAAATAGCCACTGTATTTAAAAAGTTAGACTATTCCACATGTATAAATCATGCAATATTAAGTCTTCAAATAACAACCGAAAATAATTAAAGGAAGGTGAAAATTATATCATTGAACTTGTCATGTTAAATAAGAGTAAAGCTTTCAAATTTCATTGGGATACCTGGAGCATACAGAAATGAATTTTAAGGAGCTGTTATTTACCTAATATCTAATAAACTGACTAAACACTAGTTCTGGAAATTACATGCCCCCTGATGACTTACCTCTCAAGATGAACGTAATGTCGGGAAAGAATGTTTTTAACCAAAAACACAGTCTTGGCATTAGCCTCCGGACCCATCAATTTGGAAAAATATAATTTCGCACGAAGAAAATACCCAACGGGCCACAGCCATTCCTAAAAAAAGATGATTTAAAGGTAAAGAAAAAAAAAGAGCTTTGAATATCTATAAAGTTATTTGAAAAATAACTTCAACTGAAAACTCTGAAAAGAGAAATGAAGTTCTTACAGGTCCTTGGTGATAATTGAAACCTTTAGCAAGATTGTAGTTGTCAATGTCTAAGGCATTGTCATAAATTCCACAGTAAACCATATCACTGCAAAATGATTAAAATTTAGGTTAGAAAAAGATCAGATATTACATAAGAAGCATTAGATTTTTCAATAGCAAAAGTAAGAGAAATAATCAAATTAGCATATACTGGGTTCAGGATACTTTGTTTTTTTTTTTTTTTACAACCCATCTTAAAAATTAATTAGCTAATTAACTCATTTATAAGTAAGCTCTACGCCCAATGTGGGGCTTGAACTCATGACCCTGACAGCAAGAGTCACATGCTCTACTGACTGTGCCAGCCAGGCACCTCCAGAATACTTTCAACAATGTGTTAGGGAATGATTAACAAATAGTTACTGGCTAATAAAAAAAATGTCAAGTATTCAGGTATCTTGCCTTCAAGGAGTTAGTCTGACACTAAATATTGGTTAAAGTCAACTATTTCACTAAGCTTCTAATACACTGATGATGACTAAAATATACACAAAATAATTTGAATTAGTAAACATTAAAGATATAGTTTTATTAATTATTACATATTAGAAAGGTTGTTTTTTAAACTTCTCCATGAAGTTATTTTAAAATTAAGTAAAATTGGTATTTATCAGATTCCAAATAGACATAGAAAATTTATACACACTTATAAACTAAACAAACTATTACAAACTTATTGTAATGGATAATACAAGACAGTTATCTATACTCCGTTTAATTAAATTATTACTTTTCTTTTTTTTCTTTTAGTGAGAGACAGAATTTGCTACATGAGTAAGCTTTAACTGTGGGTTTTAGTTTTGACCAGTGGTTCCTAACACCTCTGAAAATGCGGAGAACACCTCAGAATGCGGATAAGTATACACACAAAAAGTCTGCATCTCAAGATTGAAATGAGTACACAGTAAATTGGGAAAATTCTACAAAGGTGAGGATACTATATAGAAAAGGGGTTCTGTCATACATTGATATAGAAAGCAAATTAATGTTGGGCTAGGGCATCAAGCTTTAAACGAAAATAGCAGAAGACAAACAGGAAGGTCATTAGAAACTCAAGAAAAAACAAAAGTTGGAAAAGAAAAGAAATATAAAATGGCATAAACACATAATCATAAAATAAAAACAAAGTCAGTTATTGGTTTAAATAAAAACAGTCGGGTAATAATATAGAAAGGATGGAAATGGTTAGTGGTAAGGTGAGGAGAGAGTTATATCTTCATCTGTCATCACAAGAAGTAACCAAATAATGTCTAATATTAAAAAAAAAAAACTCAAGAAACAGCTGCACACACACAGTATTTAGAAATATGGAGGGAACTACTAGGAGTTAACAACTTGAAAAAGACTGTCTCTGAGGAGACAATATGTCTATACTTCCAATGTCCATCATAATCATGTATTTTACAATCAGAAAAAAATAGGCATTAGGAAATATTCATAACATATTAGTTTTATAAGCTTAAAACTCTTATTGATTATTAAATATAGGACGAGCATTATGAACACTGATATTTAATGAAGATATAGCTGGTATTTTTAAAAACTCAGTTTGAACGCAATTTTAGAGAGTTTACTGACAAGCAAAAAAATTATGGCTGATGCAATATAATATCAACAACATTCTTAACACTTATACTTCAACTTACTCTGGGTCAAAAGTTTTCATGCCAAGATTAAATATAATTAAATATAATTATACATTAAATACCATATGAACAACATTCTTAATACTTAATATTCTAACTTACTCTGGATCCAAAGTTTTCATGCCAAGGGGCCCAAGCAAATTTTTTTCTGCAATCTCCAGAGCTTTCCATGCTTTTTCTGCAGTAAAGAGCTCAGGGGCCTAATGAATGTCAAAAACGAATATTCAAACTTTTGAAGATCACAAAAGAATTAGTTTTCACCCACAGTGGAACATAAACTAGTCATAAACTTGGAAATGAAACCTGTTTAAAAATACAGCGTGGGTCAGAATTCCTTTCGAGCGCAGATGCCTAACCCGATCTAATGCTAATGGAGATGACTTAGAAGCGCTGTTCTTGGCCTTAGAAATTAGGAAAGCTGCTAAGAGGTGACTATTTCCTTGTGTCATTTTAAGAAAGCATACGAGCTCCTGAAGGAAGTTGCCACAGCTACAATGAAGGCAGAGCACACTTAAACCCATCTAATTCATTTTTCAGAAGATTTCTAGTAGCTTCCTTAAAGTGTATCTGGTAATCATTTTTTGCTTTTGGGGTCACAGCGAAATACAGAATGACTTGCACTCTTTAACAGCATGAGTAAATTTACTTGTGATACGGAGAAGGAGAGAAAGTACTGGTGGCTAAGAACCTGCATTAATTTTAATGGTTAAATGAAATCAAATGCATACTGAACAGAAGATAACTTTACGTACCTTTGGATTTTTTATTCTAATAATTTATAGTGCCATATTTAGTACTCTTTTCGACAAGGTAGAAACAGCTAAGCAGGCACAGAAGGGCACATACCTTCTCTATTTTACTGTCCTTATAGTTTATTTTTAGACTAGAGATAAAATAGAGTCTAGAATTCTTGGCTAGAAGCTATTATAAATCTTCTGAAAAATGAATTAGATGGGTTTAAGTGTGCTCTGCCTTCATTGTAGCTGTGGCAACTTCCTTCAGGAGCTCGTATGCTTTCTTATTGCATTACAGCAATACAACGAAGGAAACAGAATATGAGTTGAAGCTACTCACATTAGTTCACCAGTCTAGATCTTTCCAACTAGTGTGTTGAGGTACTGGTCTTAGCCAGGTGTGCTGAAATACCCAGGCCTTCAGCTTTCAAGGCAGTGGGGCGGGCCCGGGGCTAACTGAAGCAGTTGGATCTGGCACAACCAACCTAATACATTTTGCCCAGTGTGCTATACAAATACCATTATTTTCTACGTGTGCTATCATATGAAAAACACTGGGAAGCACTTCATTAGTTGTCATCTATTATTTTCTGTTTTTTTGATACCAAAGTTAAGGGTGGTATGCATAATGCTTTATTAATTTAGAAAGACTATATCGAACTAGCTAGTAAACAATATACTTTTTGGCAAGTAAATGAATTTGAAAACAAATGGGAATAAAGAACTAAATGTACTCCATCACAACATTTTTGAAATTTGAAAGTAACAATTCACTTACTACAACCATTGCTATGGTAAAATTAGGCCTGAGCTGATAGTCACACCAAGGGCTTGAAGCTCCGTAACTATCTTTGTATATGCCACGTTTGTGAACCAGATTAGGATGCTTTTCATTAGAATCTGAAGGGTCTTCTGACACATGAAATAGCTTTTCGAAGTTGTCTTGTATTTTTCTGTTCCACTCATCATATGAGACTGTCACAACCTTTCCTGAAACATGATAAAAGACTTGGCAGTTTTAAGCATTCAAAGAAAGCCATATATTTAGTTACAGCCAAAGAGTAATATATAGGCAATAAATTATCCACTTCTTGAAAGTGTCAGGGTCTTTTGAAGGACACAAGCCTGAAATTAAAAATTATCTTTCATTGTATTACCAGAAAGGATTAGAATCCAGCAAATGACCCCTGATTTTTCTTTGTATCACTCTCACATGTTTGATAAAGTTACATGTATTGTGCACTTGAAATGAGGCTAGTCTGAATTGAGAAGTGCCAGAAGTGTAAAATATATACTGGATTTCAAAGAAAATACTCCTCCCACAAAAGAATGTAAAATAGCTCATTAATAATTTCATGCTGATTACATGAAGAAATAACATTTAGCATATATTGAGTTAATAAAATATATTATCATAACTAATTTCACCTATTTCTTTTTACTTTTTTTAATGTGAGTACTAAAAAATTTAAAATTATATATGTGGCTGAAAAAAATTATATATGTGGCTCAAATTATATTTCTATCGGACAGCAGAGTTCTCGTAAAAGATGTAAAGATTTCATAAGTGTTCACAAAAATGTAACATGCTCAGTCACATTAAGGACAAAAAAAAGCACAAGGCAATAACTATGATGCTTTTCATATCTTAGTTCAAAGTTGCTGCAAAAATATGGTTAGTAACCAGGTTTGTTACAATTTTATACTAATGCTTTTTTCTTTCTTAATTGTAAGGGTTTTCTAATATTAGTTCATGGAGTCAAATGATTACGTAGATTAAGAGTATAGACAGTATATTCAAAGTTTCTGTTTAAATAAAATGAACAGCTTACCATGTTTTTTTACTGTGACTTCATGATAAGGGAAAATTCTTTTTTTGGATAATTCCAGCAACCAACGGACGGCAGATTTACTCAGGCCCACAATTTCCACAGCAGACCCGTCTCTAAAATTAAAATAAATTTTATTCTGTGAGTTGGAGTCATTTAAGCACTACTTAAAGGGCATTCAATAAACAATTTTGATGAATTATATATTATAAAAGCAGCTATCTATAAAAAAAACCCTCACTTCATTGAAATGTATGCTGCATATATAAGAAACCTCTCCTCTTACTATTTTGCCATTGCTTACCTTCTTAACAGTTAAAAAAAGTTCTATGGAGTGGAATGGTGATTATGGAGTTAGAGGGGATGGCAGCTGGAAAAGGTAGGGGTAAGGAATCAGAGAATACTGAAATAGGGTACCAGAGAAAAGATAGCAAACATGGGATATAGGACTGGAGAAAGCCAGGGAAGATACACATAATAATTTGAAAACCCATTTTTTTTTTAAAGATTTTTATTTATTTGACAGAGAGAGAGTGAGAGAGGGAACACAAGCAGGCTTCCCGCAGAGCAGGGAGCCCGATGTGGGGCTGGATCCCAGGACCCTGGGATCATGACCTGAGCCGAAGGCAGATGCTTATCGACTGAGCCATCCAGGTGCCCCTGAGAGCCCATTTTTAAAGAAAATGAAAGGGAAGTACAAAAGGTCTAATAATGTACCAAAATAAACATGTTTTAAAAAGAAATTTGCAAAGCATGTAACAACAGCTGTGATTAAATGATTTTTTTTCACAATGCTGCTGAAGATAAAATTTAGAATAAGAAAATAGTTTCTCACACTTGATACTATTTTTTTTAGTTAATTAATTTTTTATTTTTTTTAAGTAGGCTCTACACCCAGCGTGGAGCCCAACACAGAGCTTGAACTCATGATCCTGAGATCAAGACCTGAGCTGATATCGAGTCAAATTCCTAACCAACTGAGCCACCCAGGCACTCCTAGACTTGTGATGTAGTATTAAGCATTTGAAACCATAAAAAGAAATGATGGGATAAAAGATAAAAAAATTAGGTGGAAAAAAAGGTTAAAAGTATTTCATAAAGAACAGGATAACTGGGTATTTTCTATATTTATAAAAGATGGGCATAATGAAATGTTTACAATGAAAACATTCAGGTTAAGAAAAGATGTTAACGACAGGGATAAAGAATCATAAAATTTTCCTTTGAGGTGCTTGTAGAGAAGCACCCCATGAGAACTTCCAGAAGAGAACAGACAGCTTTACTTGATGACTTAGTAACACGAGAGCTGTATATGTGCATGTTGTGGGAGAGGAAGGAGTGAGTGGAAGAGGAAGGAGGAGGGAAGAAGGGAGATTCTGACTAATTTTTAAGAAAGATTATTTATTTGAGAGAGAGAAAGGGAGGGGAGAGAGAGATCACACACTCGTGTGTGAGCCGGTAGGTGGTGGGGGACAGACAGAATCTCAAGCAGACTCCACACTGAGCGCAGGGTCCAGCATGGGGGCCAAACGCAGGGCTCAATCTCACCACCCACGAGATCATAACCTGAGCCAAAACCAAGAGCTGGACACTTAACCGACTGAACCACCCAGGTACCCCAGATTTTGACGGATTTAATAAGAAGACTTCATGGTTAAGAGAATAAAAGACTCCACAAGTATGTGGTTTTAAAAAGGGTATTATTATATAAGCACTATACAAATAAATACTACCTTGGAGTGGCTGGGATTCCTCTGTTTCTAGCTCTGTCACTTTCTCCCATTTTATCCATCCATGTGCCACAATTTAAGCGATTTCCTCCATAAACAAATCCCGTTTCTTCGTCAACCCCTGCGGTTATATTAAAGCCTAAAAAAGCAAAATAAAACATTTATAAAATCTGAAAGGGATATAATAAACTAGGACAACTACTCTGGAGAGCAATGTGGTAAAAAAGTTGAAGATGTGCATATTCTACCACATAGTAATTTCATTTCTAGATACATACTTTTGAGAACTCCTTACCCATGTGCATATGAAGATATGTACAAGGATATTCAATGCAACACTATTTGTATTAGCAAGAAAATAAATAACTGCTGAGCAGAGGAGTGAATAAACACTGTGGTTTATTCATACAGTGGAAAACTCACTATACCATTTAAAATTAATGAACTGGATTTACAATGCATCATAATGGACAAAACCCCAAAACAAAATGATCGAGCAAACAAGTTGCAAAAGGAAATGCATAATAAGATACCTTTTCTTAAAAGTTTAAAATATAGATAATACTAATATATACAACCATGTATGTCTATATGACTATGTCTAATATAATACTTAATAAAATTCAAAAACATAAAAGTTACATGTATATATTATAGTGTATTCCATAATATACTGACTACATACTATATAATATACTGAATATATACTACATAATATAAATCATATGTAATTTACACATACTCAAACACAAACTCATAAAGTACAAAAACATACATTGGAAAAAAACCGTGATTATAGTGTAGTCATTAATTCTAGAGAGGGAGGGAAGGGAGAGAGATAAAGATGAAGCTTTAGATACATCTGTAATGGTTTATTTCTTTACAAAACAAAAAAGAAAGATCTGAAGAAAATACAACCAAATGTTAAATATCTGTCTAATTTTATTTCTAGGCTTAAAGGTATAATTTATATTATTTTCTCTTACTGAAATGTTTCACAATTAAATCTAAAAACTACAATAATTTAGAGATATCACAAAAAATGTTCTTTTAAATATAAAATCTACTTCTATTTAGTTCTCTAAGTGAAGGATAAAAAAAGTATCAGTGATCTTACCAGTTCAATCATGTATACAATTTGTATGTTACCACTATAAACACTAAATTAACTAAATGAGGTCTAACTACTGTTTAAAATATAATTTAGAATGTGTAAGAAGGAATTTAAGTTTTTTTTTTAAGATTTTATTTATTTATTTGAGAGAGAGATACTGAGAGAGAGCACGAGCGGCGGGGAGAGGGAGAAGCAGGCTACCCGCTGAGTAGGGAGCCAGATGCAGGGCTCAATCCCAGGACCCCAGGATCATGACCTGAGTTGAAGGCAGCTGCTTAACTGACTGAACCACCCAGGTGCCCCAGAATTTTAAGTTCTTGAGTCTACAGCAAAATTTGCCAATGAGTTAGTGAGTTATCTGAAATATCTGAAATAGATCACTTAAAAAGATTATCATTTTACATTAAAAACAATAGTGTTTAAAAAAAAAACAAGAGTCCACAATCCTATTACCCTAACAAAACTATTACATTTATGTATTCCTTTCTAGTCTTTTCACATAATAATAATATTTTCATAAATATTTCATATCCAACTATTTTTCATGTATTAGATTCAATACCCATAAGTCCTTAATATTTCAGTCTTTAATATTTATATTATATTAATACTATACAAATTATAAAAATTATGATTTGTAGGAATTACAGAATTTTTCATTCAAGTCAATGTAAACATTTCCTGTTAAACATAAGGATTGTTTCATTCTTTTATGTGATTGTAAGCACTGTTATGATCAATATCATGTAATATGACTTTTTTGTGTGTTTTAGATTACTTCACGGACTAGAGTCCCAGGAGTGGAATAAATTCATGAACAAAAACATGAATATTTTATATCTCATAAAACATATTTGGATATCTATCTATCTATCTATCTATCTGCAAGTTGCTTTCCAAGAAGAATGAGTCAATTTACAATGCCATCAGTAGTATCTGAATACCTCTCAAATAAAAAACAGTTATTTGTTACTGTTTGTTATGGACTGAATTGTGTAAACACCCAAATTCATATGCTGAAGTCCTAACCCCAGTACATCAGAATGTGACCTTATTTGGAGATAGTAATTTAAAAAGTTAATTGCATTAAAATAAGGTCATTAGCCTGGGCCCTAATCCAATTCCATTGGTATCCTTATAAGATGAGGAAATTTGGGCACAGAAGGAAGCTGATGTGACGATATAGGGAGAACACCATGTAAACATGAACATGGCCATCTACAAGCCTAGGAGAGGGGCCTAGAAGAGATCTTTCTCTCACAGCCCCAAGGTCGAGTCAAACCTGCCAACACTTTAATTTTGGACTCCTCACCTCCAAAACTGACAGACAATATATTTCTGTCATTTAAGCCACCCAGTGTGTGGTACTTTGTTATGGCAGTCCCAGCAAACGAATACATTGTTTTTCCTAATAATAAATAGTAGACTTACAGCACTATGTGCCATGCACTATTCTAAGTGCTTTAACATACATATTTCATTGAATCCTCATATCAACCTTAGGAGGTAGGTGCTATTATTATCTTTCTTTTACAAAAGTAGATGAGAGAGACAAAGAGAAGTTAAAACTTATCCAAGGGAACACAGCTAGAAAAGGAGTAGAGGGGAATTTTAAGACAGCAGGTCTGCTTCTAGCATTGGTGCTTTCGTTTATGCTATGCTGTCTCTTATGGTAATTTAGTAGGGAAAAATGGTGACCCACTTTAATTTTAATTTGTTTGAGTACTGGTAAGACTGAATGCTTCTCTCGTGTTTATTAATGTACTATGTACGCATGTTCTTAGGCAAACTACTTTTACCTCCTGTTCCTATTTCCTGTACTGTGAGCTAGGGACAGAAGGACTAGCCTCCGGAAAATGTTTGCAAAGTAATACACAAAGGCAAGGAGGTTTATAATTTATTTGATATTAAATATATGACAATAATTGCATAATCAATGTTTAGTGGTTTTCCTCTCAGAGATTTAGTGGAGAGCAACAGAAACACACACAAAAAGGTACACAGGTTAAAATAACTATAAAAGGATAGGTTGCTTCAAATGCACAAAAAAAGTATGAAGAAATCCAATTTTGTAGTTCCTGATGAAATGGCAAAGTATCCCAGGCTACTGGCTCTCATCCCAAAATCAAGCCTGGAGAAACTACAGAAGTAAGTGTGAGGTATTGATTTGAAGAATTCATATAATTTTTGGGAGAAACTGATGAAAACAAGTGGAATTTGACAGTCATTCTTGGGCTTTTCATTCTACCTTGGCTTTTAAGGTTGTTGTATTATAAGCTAAGGAGATTGCCTCTTCTCAGCGCTATATGGAGTTACTAATAATCAAGGGAACATGAGCTTATTGAGAAAAAGAAAACAGCTACCAGAGGAGTCTTAAGTACTATAAAAGAGAAAGAAGCTGAACAACATATCCCACATAAAGCAGAATTACTGGAACAGATGGACCAATAATATAAAATAAGCAAAATAAAAATCTTCAAAGACATAATAATATTCTTGAAGACATTATTAATATGAAATAGGAACAAAAAGTCATTAAAAATGACCATGTGGAGATGTTAGGTCTAAAATTTTTAGTAGCTGAAATAAAGAAAACAATAAAGGGACTAAATAGATGGATATGACTGAAGAATGAATTAGATGGAAGATCAGGTTGAAAATCTTCCAGAGGCAGCAGGAATGGATAAGAAAAAAATAGATAAGAGAAAATAGAAGAAAAGAGCTAAAAGCTGTGTGGGTAGAAATAAACAAGAAGGTATCCAAATAATAGTACTCCCAGAAAGCAGAAAAGAGGAGAGGAAATATCTGAAGAAATAAAATGATAAATATTCCAGAATTAAGAGAAGATCTCAGATTGAAAGGGCTCATAGAATGCCAAATGAAACAGATAAGAAAAGTCGGAATAAAATCCTGAATGAAAACAAAGAGATGGTTCTAAAAGCTTCAAGAAAGAAAGAGTAGATCACCACTAATGGAACAAGATATAGGTCAACAGACCTCCAATAGAAATACTGGAAGCAAGAAGGCAATGGAATAATATTTTTTAAAATACTGAAGGAAAAGAACTTGAACTAGAATTTTATGTGCATTATTTCATTTAAATGTGAGAACATAATAAAAAAATTTCCAGTCATACAAGGCTTCAGAAGGTCTGAAACATAAATTCCAACTTTAAAAACACTCTTGAAGATAGTGCTTAAATCACAACAATAAAAACAACTATAGCAACTTATAGATCACATGCTTTTTTACTGGGCACTGTTCTGAGAGGTTTCATAAGTAACAAATAAATGAGATTAATTCATTGAATTAACTCAAATAAATAAATCTTGGAGGATGTTGTAAGAGATATGGAAAGAAAAGATGATCAAAGTACACATAAAAGTTTATTGCTGCCTAGAAAAGGCAATAACCAAAGAAAAGAGAAAGAAAAAGTAGAGTCAAAACAATTCATTAAAATAGAGATGGGGCACATGCTAAATTACTTGTTTTGTTAGGAATCAGTCGGGATTTTAATAAGTTAAAGGAACTAACATAGAGATAATAAGTTATATAGATACAGGTCTTAAGAACAAGAACCATAAGGACAAGATGAAGGGATTAAAATGGAATGAACTGTTTCTTTTTTATTTGTAAAAGGCAAGCCTACAAAGTTAATAAAAGTAAATGTGAGACATTATCTTTGTGACATGAGGGTGGGGTAGGATTTCTGAAATAAACTATGGTGAAGGACATCATAGATAAGGTTAATTTGGCTTTTAGTGGGAATATAGACTAGTGTAATCATTATGGAAAGAAATTTGGTAGTATTTAATCAAAGAGCATAAGAGTATATATAGTACATGCAGCTCTGATACAGTAATACTAAGTGAAATAAGCCAAACACAAAGGACAAATACTGTATGATTTCATGTATATGAGGTACATAGTATAGTTAAATGTATACAGGCAGAAAATAGAACAGTCGTTACAAGGGTTAGGGGAGCAGAGAATGGGAGTTATTGTTTACTGGGTACAGAATTTCAGCGTGGGATGAGGAAAAATTCTGGAGATGGGATAGTAATGATGGTTATGCAACAATGTACTTAAAGCCCCTGCGTACTTAAAACAGTTAAAATGATATATTTTAGGGCGCCTGGGTGGCTCAGTTGGTTAAGCGACTGCCTTTGGCTCAGGTCATGATCCTGGAGTCCCAGGATCGAGTCCCGCATCGGGCTCCCTGCTCAGCAGGGAGTCTGCTTCTCCCTCTGACCCTCCCCCCTCTTGTGCTCTCTCTCTTTCATTCTCTCTCTCAAATAAATAAATAAAATCTTTAAAAAAAAATGATATATTTTATAGTAAAATGGTAAATGTGTGTATTTTGCCTCACACACAAAAAACTTCAATAGTAAAAAAAACCAATAATCCAATTAAAAAATGGGCAAAAGACACAGATATTTCATCAAAAAGAGATACAGATGATGAATAAGCACATGAACAGATGTTCAATACCATTAGTCATTAGGGAAATGCAAATTAAAACCACAATGTGTAGTGTACCCAACCACCAGAAGAGTTTTAAAAAAATGATTAACATCAAATGCTCCTGCGGATGTGGAGGAATTGGATGTCTACAGTTTACTGGTGGGAATGTAAAATGCTACAACCACTTTGGAAAATAGTTCAGCAGTTTCTTATAAAACAAAATCCATACTTAGCATATCACCAAATCACATTCTTGGGCATTTATCCCAGAGAAATAAAAATTTATGGTCACACAAACACCTGTATATAAATGTTTATATTAGCTTTATTTATTAACCAAAAAATGGAAAAAACCAAAATGTCCTTCAACAGATGAATGTTACATCATGAAAGAGAATACCACTGAGCAATACAATGGAATAAACTATTGATATATGCAACAGTTGGATGGATCTCAAAGGGAATTATGCTTAGTGAAAGAATCAATCTCAAAAGGTTACATACTATATGATTCCCTCTATATATATTCTTAAAATGATAAAACTGTAGAGATGCTGAACAGAGTAGTAGTTGCCGGAAACCAGGGATCGTTGGTGTGACTGTAAAGGGGTAGCACAAGGAAGACCTTTGTGGTGATGGAACAGTTCAGTATCCTGATTGTGGTGGTGGTTACATGAAGCTATACATGGGCAAAATTACACAGAACCACACACACATATGTTCACACACAAATGAGTTAATGTAAAAATAGTTAAAACTGAATATGGTCTATAGTCTAGTTAACAGTATTAAACTGTCAGTTTCCGATTTTGATATTGTACTACAGTAAGATATAGATACAATAAGGTAAGATATCCTTATTGGGGAAGCTAGATGAAGGCTTCAGGATACTCTTATGTATCATTTTTGCAACTTTTTTTTTTTTTTTTTTTTTTAAGTAGGCTCCACACTCAGCCCGGAGCCCAAACTCACAACCCTGAGATCAAGACCTGAGCTGAGATCAAGAGTAGGGCACTTAACTGACTGAGCCACCCAGGCGACCCATTTTTGCAACTTTCTATCAGTCTCCAATTCTTTCAACATTAAGAACTTAAAAAAAAATCTACATGCACATAAAACAGTATATGTTTTACAGAACATAAATAAGTACACAGAAATGCCCGGCATGTGCCTTTGCATCACTTCTTGTATGTAAAGTCTCTAAAGGGTAATAAAATAAATTATCATTAGCCTTGCACTGGCTGGTGATGACAGTACGCCATAAAAATAGGAATATGATAAAGTTCTAAGAGGTTAAAAAAGTAAATCTATTTTAACTCTGTAGATGAAACTTTTTACAAAAAGAATTTTGTAAGAGTCCAATTAAAGAGACAGATTGTAGATGAAATCTTAGCTCTGCCACTTAGTAGCTGTGTGACTCTAGGCAAGCTACTCTGCTTCAGTCATCTTATCAGTACAAATGGGAACAATACAACTCATCCCCAATGTTCTTGGGAGTATAAATGGGAATAACATAGGTAAATTGTTAGCATAATGCCTAGCACATAGTAAGCACTTATTTGTTTCTATAATTATAAATGCAACCACCAAAATTATCTCTCAAACTGGCTGACAAAATATATAAAATTTTATCTTTCCTCTAGAAACTCAAACTAAACCGGTAAGATCAGGAACTGTGTTAATCTTTTTCATTGTTATATTATGAAGTTTTACACACAAATAAAATATTTGTCAAATACATGAACAATTACAGGGCTATATTCCACCTCATCAGTAAATCTTTACTATGTAAAGTTATGTACCTTCATCCTTCATGTTTCGATCTATCTGTGGACCAGCATTCCTTTCTCGGAATTGTATGCCCTGCATGTGTCTTTGCATTACTTCCTGTATTACTTCAAACAATGGTTGATCCTGTTTGAGACATAATGGATATTATTTCTGTTAGAAATGACATTTTTCTTACCTTCTCTCAAATCCCACAACTGAGATTTTGTGAAACATATATTGTCCTTTGGGGAAGAAATGGGGATCAGAGACTGGGGAAAGAAGGAGCTCCTATACACTGAATCGTACAGTCAGCCTTTGGCATACGAATATTTAACATATTGTAGTTTTGACTATTCATGTCTGTGACATGAAATAGTTTATAATTTTGCTGACACGTGAAAATGATTCTTGTGAAAATTCTTGTGTATAATTTCTATTAGAGTGAATTGTGCAGCTAATAAATGTATCTATCTCAAGCAGAGATCTAAACTTTAAATTGGCACCGCTGTTCTTACTCATCCACATATATAGTAATGGGGATAAATTACATACTGAAGTGATACTTTAGGTAAAAACGTTTTTGAGAAATGTTCTTTGAATATTTCATAATAAAAACATCATGGGGACATAGATCTCTGCTAACTCTAAGGTGGTTTAGAAGTCCTCCACAGTCACATACCAAACAAACTATAATGTAAAGGTAGATCAGAAGTGGCAAAAGTACAGTATTATTGTGCATTATTGACTGGGAAGAAAACCACTCAAAATGTTTATTTATTCTGCACTGTTCACAGGATAAACTCTGGACTACCCGGATTGGTGATCAGGCTCTCCACAACCTGGTTCACCCTTTCCCACCTACTCTTACTACCCAGCAGGTACCCTCCACAAAAAGCCAAACTAGACTAAGCAGTATGTCCTAACCTCTGCTTCAATCCACCCTGCACTTTATTTTCCTTTCACCTCTAAGGTCTTCCCACAACTTCCCTCATCTCTGCTGAAATCCTACTCATCTTTAAGGTTCAGTTTAGGTGAAATTTTAGCTACTTTATGAAGTCCTCCCTGAGAACCACCTACTAGATTATCTCTCTCCCTTCTATGCACAGCATTTCCCATACACCTCCTTTTACAATGGCCATATTATGTACATATCATCTCTTCTATCATGTTGCAAGTTCTTTAAGCAAGAAGCAAGTCTTATCTCTGCAATTGCTCATAGAACTAAGCAGGTGCTAAAACATATACCAATACTTGAATTTTTCAGATTTGGATTCTTTATTACATACATTTTTATATTAGAAGCTAAAAGTTATTTTTCAGGAAAAAAATTGTTTGAAGAGGATTGTTACCAGTGTGCCGGCAGACAAAGGAACAGAATCATCTGTAGGATACATTCTGGAAACTGGGCACTTGAGAATGTCTAGGCCATTTGGAACCATTTTACAGTAATCCTGAATACACTGTAGCCACCACCACACAGCATCCCGGCAATTGTATCTGGCATAAGTTCCTTCACCCAGGAGATTAGGAATGAGACCGTGTCTTAGGGTACCAGCAAATGCTAAAATAATATTCCTAAAACAACAGAATTAAGTGGATCATTTGACATGAAAACAATCACTTAAAAGATTTAAGTCCCTTTTTGTGACTATTATTTCAGATGCATTTTCTCTCTTGTCCCTACTTCTTTGAATTTTCATGTAGAAAGTGGTCATAATATGAGAGATTAAGCACTGAATTAAAATCTTGAAACCTTAATCCTAGTCTTGGCTTTTTCTCTGACAATCTGTGTGGCTTACCCTCTTTGGGATAGTTTTTTCATCTGTGGATTTAGGTATTGGACTGGCTTTTAGGGTCCCTTCTAGCTCTAGATTCTACTTTTGAAATCTGTGGTATTTCAAAATCTAAGTAAATATGACATGAACTTTATTATTTTAAATACCAAAGCAAATACATAAGAAAAGGGCAAAAGCTGACCTTGAAAATCATGATTTATTTTCAAAAACTGGTAAAGAACACTTAATCTTTTAAGTATTATTGTACTATCATATACCAAATGACAACTTCATAAGATGGGATGGCATTTCTAAAAGGGGCATGAAACTAAGACGGGGGTTTAAAACCTTGCATTGCCATCTGTATGATCTAGGAAAAGTCATTTAAAATGTCTAGGCCTCAGTGCTTTTTGGCTAAACCATTTAGAAATTTAATTAATTTTGTATCTCAGTTTAATGCCCATCTCTTAAAAAACAGTGCAATAAAAGCCTTTCTTGTATTCTGCAGTACAAGTGTTAGTATGGATAGTGACACTTCCAATTAATAAAAGGTCAGAATGCGGCAATCGTAACCATCCAGAACAATGTCATACACTTGAAACTTGAATAAAAAGACCTCTGTCCATGAATATCTCTGCAGAAGGAGGAAGTAGAACTCTCTGTGGTACAGATAGCCAATGTGCCCACCAAAATGGCTTTCCTACATGCCTCAACCTACTTTTCAGCTGGCTGTGGCCAGATTACTGGATTCTAAGGCAAGAAGGTGAATGGAACTGATGTATGTTAAGTGCATGGAACAGGTGTATTTTCCCCACACTCTTTCCCTCTCTGCCAGCTGACTGGAGAGTAGTACTCAGAGGCCCTAGGAGATGGTCGATTCTCAAGATGAAGGAGCCTATATCCCTGAATCACTATGTGGAAAGCTGCCTCCTGAACACCCATTTTGGACCAGAAGCAAGAAATAAATTTCATTTGTGAAAAACCATTGAAATATAAGAATTTATAATTTATAACAGCTAGCACTACCTTAACAAATACATTATCCTCTCGGAATCATCTAAATCGGGGTTGGCAAACTTTTTCTGCAAAGGACCAGATAGTAAATATTTTAGGCCTTGTTGGCCATATATATGGTCCCAGTCATGTATTCTTCTTCTTTTTAAATGACTGTTTAAAATGGTAAAAACCGGGGCGCCTGGGTGGCTCAGTCGTTAAGCGTCTGCTTTCACCTCAGGTCATGATCCCAGGGTCCTGGGATCGAGCCCCACATCAGGCTCCCCGCTCCGCGGGAAGCCTGCTTCTCCCTCTCCCACTCCCCCTGCTTGTGTTCCCTCTCTCGCTGTGTCTCTCTCTGTCAAATAAATAAATAAATAAAATCTTTAAAAAAAAAAAAAATGGTAAAAACCATTCTTTGCTCCCAGGTCATATAAAACAGGTGATAGGCCATATTTCTCTGACCCCTGATCTAGATAGTCATATGTAAAATTAAGAAGCACAAATTGTTGATAGCATATAAAAGTGATAATTGGGAGCCCAGGTAACAAGGAAAATAATAATAATGATTTTAAAAACTAATATTTATGTAATGCTTAGCATGTGACAGACACTGTTCTAGACATTCATTTAATCCTCACTAGGGGCGCCTGGCTGACTCAGCTGGTAGAGCATGTGACTCTTGATCTTAGAGTTGTAGGTTTGAGCCCCACGTTGGGTGAAGAGATTACTTAAAAAAAATAAAATCTTTTTTTTAAAAGATTTTATTTATTTATTTGAGAGAGAAAGCACATGCACGCGTGTGAGTGAGCATGAACAGGGGGAGTGGCAGAGGGACAAGAAAACTCCCTGCTGAGCATGAAGCCCTACACAGGGCTTGATCCCAGACACTGAGATCATGACCTGAGCCGAAGTCAGATTCTTAACGGACTGAGCCACCCAGGCACCCTCAAAAAATAAAATCTTAAAAAGAAATCCTTAGAAAAACCCTGTAAGGTAAGTACTATCACCATTTTATAGAGTACAAAGAGGATAAATAATGTATCAGCTGGTAGTTTGGAACCAGGATTAGAACCTGGCAGTCTGGCCCAAACCCAAGTACTTAACCACTACACTGTGCTGAATCCTAATGTTCCATTTCCTACTTCTTAATCATAGTTATTTAGGAACATTTAAGGAAAAAGCAAATAGCCTCCCAAATTTCTACAGCCTCACAACGGTCTCTTAAGTGAATAAGAAAAGGTCTTATTATATTAGGTAATAGGGAAGAATGTAATACATTTCAGATGCCCACTTAGAAATCTTCAATTTAAAAAAGAAATTTTCAATTTTAAAAAGACCAAAACCAGAACTTTTGTCATCTGGAGAGGCAAACTTCAGTTTTTTTGAATGACATCAAAACAAAGTATCACATAAATGCTTTTTCTGCTGAAAGTTTTAACTTGTAGAGCAGTGCTGTCAAATGCTAGCCTTGGGCTGCTGAAGATCACCTGGAGCCCTTGTGGAAACACAGATTTCCATCTGCTACTCTACCCTCTCCATCCCCACATTCAGAGGTCCAGCATAAGGACCAAGAATTTGCATTTCTAGCAAGTTCTCAGGTGATGGTGACACCGCTGATCTGTGGTACTGATTTGTGTTGATTTGAGTGGCACCGCTGTACAGCTTCTCTTTTCTACCTTTGACAATTTCATTCATATTATTGTGACATAAGAAAACATTATTTTAAGACTAAAAGACACAACTGGAGGTTACAAGGCCTCACAACACTTAGAGGAAAACCTGATACTATAATTCTTTCTACAGGACTCAGGCTTCATTATAGAAGGAAAAAAATGATAGAATTCAAATTTTACCTAAAAGTTCATCTAAGTTCTTAAACTTAATTTGGGCATAGAAATTTTACTCTTTAGTGAGTGATGTTAGTAACATGGTTACACATTTTTTATTTTTACTGAGATCAATTAGCAAACGCTGAAGATAATCTGACTTGTAACATGAAGGACTAGAATATAATAACTTCAAAGATATTCACTCCTTTGAAATTCTATGATCTTATTAAATGAACACGTAAAAAAAAAAACACTTAAGGAAAACATACCTCCCAAATGTTACGAGTAGATGGTAAGAAAGAAAGTTTGAAGAGCATGTGAAAAACATTTAGATATAAACTTGCATTGCAACTTTTTAGAGATCTCCTACCTGGCCTCTAAATAGCGTCCAGTAATCAGCAGTAGACCTCTCAGTGCAATAAAAGTATCCCTTCCCCAGCAGCGGAAAATACCAGAAGAAAAATGAGGTAAGCCTAACAAAAAACAACAAAGTAATATGTTAATCTTAATAATACACACAAGCCTATGAACTCCATTACTACAGGCCAGTTCCTCTAAGTCAAGGGGACAAGAATGGGGGAGTCTGCAAACCCTCTAAAATTGTCTTCAAAATGTGTGACTATATGTATGTCAACATTTCTGTGATGAGGGTCCATATTCTTTTTTTTTTTTTTTAAGATTTTATTTATTTTTGAGAGAGAGAGAGAGAGCACAGAAAGAGGGGAGGGGCAGAGGGAGAAGCAGGCTCTCTGCTGAGCAGGGGGCTAGAGGCAGGGCTCGATCCCAGGGACCAGGACCTGAGCAGAAGCAGGCACTTAGCCAACTGAGCCACCCAGGCGCCCAGAGGTCCCATATTCTTATTCCTCTTTGTCTTTTTATTCTTATTACATTCTTAAGGGAATCTGTGACCTCAAAGAGATTAAGAATCAGGGCTAGAGAGGGATTCTTATCTAAATTGATTAGAATGTGAGTCTTTAAACATAGATAAACGTTCTTTTGATAAATTAAGGGTTGAAATCAGAGATCTAATATTTAACAAAGAAACAAACACTTAATATAATATTAATGATATATATATATTTTTAGTAACACAAGTGGGAAAGTTTACTAAAGCATAAAGTACACTCTCCAGATATGAGAGTAGAAGAGCTCAAGAAAGAGAGCTGTGCCATATAATACTAATGATATATTTGAAAAGATTCTACCTGCAATTAGAGGCAACAAATTAAATATGAAATGATTATCTTAATGATACATAACTGAACATGTTTATTAATCTATCAATCTAGAGTCTTTAATACCAAATTTCCCATTAATTCAAAACAACTTAAAAGTGTTATGGGGTGCCTGGGTGGCTCATTCAGTTAAGCATCTGCCTTTGGCTCGGGTCATAATCCTGGGGTCCTGGGATTGGGCTCTGCATCAGGCTCCCTACCCAGCAGGGCATCTGTTTCTCCTTCTCCCTCTGCCCCTCCCCCTACTTGTGCTCACACTCTCTCACTCTCTCTCAAATAAATAAAAAGAAGTGTTACAGTTTGTTGGCCAGTTTTTACAAAAGAAAATAAGGATTTCAGGTGCCAAATGACTTGAACATTCTAGGTAACTGTAGCCTTTAGGCACGAGATAAAATAGGGTGATTGATGGATAAAATCTAAAATTTTACTTCTACACTGAGTTTAGTTTCTTATAAAACATGTCAAGAATACACTGTTATCCTTATTTGTACTAAAACCAATAATCAGTAGGAAAGTAAAGGAAACTAGGATTCTACTCAGAAAAGAAATATGCTAAAGCAAAAATGTAACACATATCTCAGGAAGGGAAAACTAAGGACTTAAATAAAATGCACACAGTATTCATTCATAACTATCTTCTAAGCATTTAACACAATCTAACATTATCTTGTTTGCTTGTTTTCTGGTTTGTTGCATGAATAACTGTCCTTCCCTAGTGGAAAATAAGATTCACAGTTACAGAAACCTTATCTGGCTTGTTTACCAAACTATATCTATCACTGACAATTGTAACTGGTATATAATATATATAAAAATTTACTGAATGAATGAAATAAAAGGCTAATTATAAAAGATAAATTGAGAGGGAAAAGAATTTGACTAAGATAAAAGAAAATTTTGGCCGTTTAAGTTTCTGCTAATTGGGTCTTTACCTTTTTTGGAGTAGACATTATTTTCTAAGAAGGATCAGAACTAAAGATAACATTAGACACTTCTTTTCTGCATCATCTCCAAAATAACAGTATAAAATTTCCTTAAACACTTTGTGTATTATTTACACATGGTTGATTATTGATATATGGTTTATATACGGTTGATCATTATAACTTTGATGATGATGAGGACAGCAGTTAACATATATAGTACTCTATGCCACACAGACTTCCTGGTACTTCAACCCATCTAACACCTTGAATGAAATATAAGTATAGGTAGATTTAAGGGCGATTTTGAGTTGGTATGTCCCAAAGTACAATCTGTCTTTGTTAAGAAGTCAAAACTATAAAATCTCTAGCACTGATATGTGGAAATGTTTGCATTAACTTTTGACCTCTAAGAGTATATGACTTATAGATCATATATTTTGTGAGTGATTTCTACCTTGTCATTTATTATACAAGTTTACAATTATAATTTTTTTTGTCCTACTATCACCAAAGGCCTTGGTATTCATTTTAAAATGAACCCCCCAAAACCTGTCTGCAAATATGAGTACGGTTCTATACTTTGTTAGTATGGAGTGTACAGAACACTCCCTTGGGATACTGGAAGAAAATATCAAAACTTCTATTTATATTTCTCAATTTATCTTTATAGTTTCTATTTTTGTTTTATACTGTACTTGATCATAAGTATACTGGGTATCATAACTTCTATCAATATATCATTTATAATATCAGTATATCAGTATATTTATTTTGGGAGTGCTTAACAATAGCAGTGAATAATAAAAAATGTTGAGATCACTATTTTGTGTAATAGGCTTCAAAGCAGTAGGCTTTAAAACCAAATTCTGCACATCAATTTTTTTTCCACAATGACCTAGTTCAGTTTCATGAGCATCTGCATGGATTCACAGGGGAAATATAAGTATCAGGAGAAGATGAAATAGTTGAATGAAAATCTAAAACATGGTTATGTAATTAAAGCATATAATCATTCTAAATGAAAAGTTAATTTCTTTTTTAGTTGTCAGGTCTTACTACGTCTTTTTTCTTGGTCTGGGTAGATGCAAAGTTAAGGGTAAACAGAGGAAATCACATAAATACTATTACTTTCATCCTGGGCAGTTAGGTAATTTTCAGTTTAGTTTGGAAAGTTCTAAATTCAGTGGCCTTAAATGTTAAGCACTTTCTATAAATAGCTTGAAGTTGCATTAAAAAGAAAATAAAAGCCTGTTCTTAGATTTGTTACTTAATTCAGGTTTTAATACTACTTGCAGGAAAGGATGCCAAAAAATATAGCTGAAAGCATTTGAATGCAATTAGACATATAATAAAAAAAAATATTTAACATTTGTTTTGTGTTTTGTAACTTGTAGAGGATCTTTCCATTATCTCTTGGTAATTTCCCAATTTTTTAAATTGGGAAAAAAGTATAATACAAAAAGGTAGTAAAACAAATCTGATAAAAAAATACAAAATGTCAACAGTTGGAAAAAAACAGAAACATGCAAAAGGATTAACCAGCCACAATGAAAAACACACAAAAATAAATGCCTGTTGCACAGTATTAATTAAATAGTAAGCACAAATATTAGTTCTACAAGTGAATATAAAATTTTACTAAGCAGTCACATAAAATCTTGGATAACATCATGAGTCTTTTTTTAAAAATGGTGATTTCCCCATAACTTTTCCTCCTTGAACAATATTGACTGACACATTTTAACCTTTTTTTAACATTTAGCATTTATGGAATTTCTTACCTGCAGCTAGAGACACACAACACTGCTCCTTTTCTTTTGTGATCTCATTTAGCCTGTATGGTACATCCATAAGTGAAGGTGAAAGAAGTGGCAGAGAAGGGCACTTTCCTACTCCACACATCTGCACTGATCCCAGTGAAAGGTGTTTCACAAAGGTAGACCCATTCTGAACAAAGCTGTAACAAAGTGACCGAGTTTAAAATATTAAATGTAGAACTACAAAAATTTTATTATTTATTTACTTACAAAGTTTTATTGTGATAAGAACGCTTAACTTGAAATCTACTCTCTTAACAGATTTCTAACTGTACAAAGCAGTAATACTGTTATTTACAGGCACAGTGTTACACAGCAGATCTCTAGAACTTACTCATCTTGCGTAACCATTGTTTCAAAAATTCATTTTAATTGGTTTCTTTCCTTCAACTAGGCTCTCTATCAGATGTGTAACAATGGTAATACTGGCTGAAAACATTTTCAATTTGGTTAGATTTCAGAACTGCTTTCATTTCACCCAGTATTATGGCTGGCTTTAAGTCCAAGGCCTATTGTGCAACAAATGGAAGGGCTGAAGTTCTGTTTTTTGTTTTTTTTTTTCCAAAGATTTTATTTATTTATTTGAGAGAGAGAGAGAACATGAGCTGGGTGAGGGGCAGAGGGAGAAGCAGACTCCCCGCCGAACAGGGAGCCCAATGCAGGGCTCAATCCTGGGACTCGGGGATCATGACCTGAGCCAAAGGCAGACGCTTAACTGACTGAGCCACCCAGGCACCCCTGAAGTTTTGTTCTTTCTGAAATTATTCCCAAATCAGTTTGGTGGCTCTTCAGTGGTACATTCTGATCTGTAATTTCATTTTAGGGAAATTCATCACTAAAGGCAAATTTCATTCATAATGATAGCAGAATAATTTTTCTCTTAATTAATGAAAGATTAGAAAAAACTGTGTATTCATATTCTAAAAATTGTATCTGTTAACAAGTCAAGGAATAAATAGAAGCAAATAATATGAAACAATTAAATTTTCCCATGAACATGTGTTTTTAGCTTTACTGAACAGATTTTAATACTTACGTTTGTTTTTGTGTGCTCCAGATAAAAGGATACATATACATTTACTATCCACTTACAACTTTTTCAACTCTATGAATCTATGACAATTCCTCATGTTTTGGTCTTTTAAGAGTATATAAACTGACTGCATATGGTTTCTACACAAACATGCCTATTTACTCAAGCTTTGTTGGATATACCTTGACATCTGCTTCCATGCTATATCCAGAAGAGTGGTGTATGCACCAATTAATATAGCATCAAAGTAACATGGGATAAGATAACGTGGGATCTGCTTCAGGTAGAAGAACATAGCCTGCAACCATTTACCAACCTGTTATAAAAATAATTTTAAAAGTTAATTTGGTGTGTTTACAGGCTAGGTGCATTTTAAGAGGTAAATCCAAACATGCAGCTCTACTATCTAGTAATCTATCAACCAGATTTCCATTTATTAGAATGGGAAGATGATGAAGAAGGGAGGAACATATTTCAGGTTAGAAAACCGTTATTTTATTTAAAGACTTTATTTATTTATTTGACAGAGAGAAAAAGAGAGAGAGAGCAAGAGCAGGAACAGAAGCAGGGGGAATGGGAAAGGGAGAGCAGGGAACCTGATGCGGGGCTCGATCCCAGGACCCTGGGATCATGACCTGAGCCGAAGGCAGACACTTAATGACTGAGCCACCCAGGTGCCCAAAAACTGTTAATTTTATATATACCATAGTAATATAGTTTTTATTGTTTCCTTGTTTTGTGAACTAGAATAGAGTTTTACTTACTTCCGCAATAGTTCCGGATCGTGAAATAAGTCGGTTACTGACATAGTCAATCATCCAATCTCCAGATCTCAAATTATCACAAAAGGGATGCCCCAAGTCATTCTTTGGTCTTATTTCTGCCAAGACGGACATTAATCCTGAAAATTCATAGAAATATCATGCTGTTATTGGCAGAGGCAATTTGTTCCCATAGCCTGGGCTACTGCTGTCTCTAAAGATGTGGGGTGAACACATATAGAGGTAGACACAAGGGCTGCAAAGACCACAGTGGCACTTCCCATGGTTGGAGATATCTGTGGCAACACTGGCTTGACCTGAGATATAAAGACATACTGAAGGAGACTCCTGTCGCAGGAGCTATGCAGAGCTTTCCAAGATTCCTAACTTCTGAGACTTGTCTTGTTCTTCTGAATTTTAATATTATAATATTCAAAGGCAACTAACTGGCATAGTTTCCCTGCCCTAAGGCACTGGGGGGAAAATTGATAAGTCTGTATCTTCTCATGTTGAAAAGTGGCAGAATCATTAATATTCAGGCAATCACAGGACTGGTTTCAGAGAGAGCAAGAGCATCTCTGGTGATAATAATAATAAGGCCTGCTTTGGAAAGGATCTTTGAAATGTAACAAGAGGGAGTTGGAACTAAAGCTACCAAGGTGAGGTATATGAGCATATCCTTAAGTAATACTCAAACAGAAACATTAGAATTTCTATGCATACATAGTAGTTTTTGTTATTTCAATGACAGAACAATAGTACTTCTTTCATTACCCAATAATGTAATAATTTCCGCCTTAAAAATATTGTATTAATAGCCTCACCAAGTTCATTTTGACTAAATTTATTTATATATTTAGGATTTAATTTTACTGTGTATATAGCATGTCTTGAGAATAAAAAAATAAATATGTAAATTTAAGATGTAGTTCTTTCTCTTAAGGGGCTTACATCCTTCTTTGGGAAACAAAGCTTAAAACATAAAAAAAACTAGGAAACAAGACAGTATAAAATAATGCTCCACTTTTTTTTTTTTTATTTGACAGAGAGAGACACAGCGAGAGAGAGGGAACACAAGCAGGGGGAGTGGGAGAGGGAGAAGCAGGCTTCCCGCTGAGCAGGGAGCCCGATGCGGGGCTCCTGGGATCATGACCTGAGCCGAAGGCAGACGCTTAACGACTGAGCCACCCAGGCGCCCCAATAATGCTCCACTTTTGCTCTAGCATTTTCAGGGGAGGCTAATAAAGCTCAGTAAATGTAAGTTTCACTTGTTGAATAATGGTGACATGATGAAGCAGCATTTTAGGAAAAGAGATCTGATCAATGGGATAGAATGTTCTGTGGAAGAGGTAACAAGAAATTGGAAAACTGATTACTTGATTTTGCAGACAGGACTTAGTCTTTGAATAGGGTATTAACTACGAAAATAAAAGGATATGGTATACCACAGAGAACAGAAAAAAATCCAGGCACAATTACTGATTGAGTAACAAAGATAAAAGGGACAGAACCAAAAACAGATTCCTGGATTCCAACATGACTGAATATGTATTATTATAAGAAGTAGGGAAGAAGAGAAGGGGTATTGTTTAGAGGAGAGAAAGTCAATGAAGTTAAGTCTGACTTAATTGGATGTTGCTATTAAGAGCCTGCTAGAAATAGCCAGTGGAATGCTGGAAATACTAAACTGTCAGAGAAAAAAGGGATTGATATAAAGTAAAAAGTAAATCAGGAGAAGGTAAATCAGGAAAGAGTTAGTGAAGAACTAGAACTTAACTTTAAGAAAGACAAAGGCCAGAAAAGAAGTTCAGAAAAGTGTGGTCTTTTCAGTCAGGGAGCAGAAGGAATTCAACAGCTTGGGGTGAAAATGGAGTAAACAGCTGTCTATGAGTGGTAACATACACATTTCTCTATTTCTCACAGCACAAAACATTTTGTGTTGAAAATTAGACTGTTTTAGAAAAAAATGTCAAAAGTACAAAAGTATAGAAGAAATTTATTGAGAGCTTCTTGTGTACTTGGTTGTGAAAGTACAAAAGCTAAAAAAAAGAATGCAAAAAAGGCAAACATTCTTCTTTCTCAAGGTACAATCTACTTAGTGGAGTTTCAAAGCTAACAATTATAAAGTACTAGCTATGAACTAAGTGTTATTTAAGTGCTTTGTGGAAGATGTAAGAATCGAACTCATCCTTAAAGATGGGTTAGGTGGACAAAGAAAATAAGGAGTTGCAAAGGAGGCATGACATGTGGAATACTGTATGAACTAGGAATACATGTGTGATAAACCAAATTTCCTAGACAAAAATCCAAGAAAATATTTCCAACACGATGGGTTACACTGATAATTAAATATTTAGATCCTATGTCCTGCCTTACAACTACTCTAATTGCATAATGTTTTATTGTAAGTTCTCTTTGTAGGATAAAACAAATATGCAATGAGACAAAGTTTCCATTAGATGAAAAAGGAAGATGAATGTATTATATTTATAACCTAGTCCCATTTGGGGCCCAAATAAATTTTCTCATTTAGTCTTCAAAAAAGCCTATGAAAGAGACAATATTATTCACATTTTATAGAGGCAGAAATTGGGGCACAGAGAAGTTAAGTTACTTGTTGGAGGTCAATGAATGAGTAGGTGGCAGAGCCACAATTTGAACCCAAGCAGTTGAATTCTGAGCCCATACTTTAATTCTATAAAGAAGATACCAAATGACCCTAAAAAAAAAAAAAAGAACCCAAAAGCTTAACTATCCTTGTATTTGCTTACCTTGAAGCCCCGCATATTTAAGAGATGACCAGTTTGGTATGTCATAACAGCCTCCACCATCTTCTTGTTCTTCTGCTTCACATCGGTAAAGTACCTGATTCAGTTCAGCCAAAGTTAATTTTGAGGCAATGCTAAGAAGTAGAAAATAAAAAGAACTGGTTAAATACAGTAAAATTTCACTTGCTGTCAACAAAGAAGAAAATCTGAATCATAACCATAAAATGTCTTAGCAATGTATGTTTTAGTAACTCAGCATTAAATATACATGTAATATATGTTATAAATAATAATTAAAGGATAAAACATGCTAAAAATTCAGTTGGAAAGTAACATTTCTTTCAAGCCAAGAAAATAATCAATTGCTAAATTTTATTACTTAGAAGTATGCTGGAAAAATCTTTTGGTTGCTACAACCTTTTTCTCACAAATTTGCTTTTTCAATCTTTCTAGATGGGCTTGGTTTTTTTCCCCTTCTTTATATTCTCCCAAGGAGGACATCAATAACTTTTTATGCTAATTATCTTAAAATCAAAATACTTGTCAAGGACCAGCAAAGGGATATCAAAAGTCACAGTCAACCACCTTAGAAATCATGTATTTCTCTCCTTTCCCTTCTCTCCTCTCCTAAGGTGGCACTGTCCTTGAGCTGTGTTATTCAAGAA
Organism: Halichoerus grypus; assembly: GCF_964656455.1. Taxonomy (NCBI): domain Eukaryota; kingdom Metazoa; phylum Chordata; class Mammalia; order Carnivora; family Phocidae; genus Halichoerus; species Halichoerus grypus. The sequence goes on from NC_135716.1 coordinate 105,127,304, forward strand.
ACCAAGATTGAAGATGCTTCTTGATAATAGTCAGAAGGAGGTATCTATCATGGCCTTGGTTTCCCCTTTGTCCAGGTAGCAGTGAGACTGTATAATTGACCACACTTGAATACAATGAAAACCCTACTTTTTTACAATTCTAGCTGTTCAGGTCATTTTATTCTACAGAACTGAACACATATCCTCTTGAATGTACTTCCTTCTTTCTCTTTTAGTTCTATCTCAACTGAGAAAATTATAGTTGGCTGTGCTTTGTTCCCTGTTTCTGCCAGACTCTGTCCTCACAGCTGGGACTGGCTCTTCCTTCATCCGCAGTTTGTGAGTCAAGTTTGATCAAATCAAGCAGCAGTCTCAATGCCAACTCCATTCTAGGCAAATATTTTTTGACATGTAGCCAGTGAACTTGCATATGAATTACCTGGAGAGCTTATTAAGATGCAGATTTCTTGGCCTTACCCCAAGATAATCTGAGTAGGTCTGAGGATGAATATGCATTTTATAAGCATTCCACAGAAACATAAAACTGCTTCATCACAGGTATTTTTAGAATGCAAATATTTTTCTAATAGTTTGAGTTAAGAATTAATATCCTTATGAGAAAAGCTCTTATAAAAACAAAAAATTGAACACAATCAAAAAATGGGTCAGTAAAAAATGGTATTTCACTGAATTAATACATAGCCAATGAACAAAACCAAAAAATTTAGCTTAGGGGCACCTGGCTGGCTCAGTGCAAAGAACATGTGACTCTTGACCTCAAGAGTCATGAGTTTAGGCCCCACATTGGGTGTGGAGCCTACTTCAAAAAAATAAATATTTAAAAAAATGATGTGGAAGGAATATAGTGTATGCAACTTAGTCTCAGATAGTTCAGAAAAATTGTGTGCATGTGTGTGTGTATACAGATGTATGTGTGTGTTTGCCTGTATCTATAGCTACATATAGAGAGTGCAAGAGTGTGAGAGAGTGCACATGCAAGGACACATACAAATGATAAAGCAATAGGACAAAATGTTAACAACAGATGATGCTGATATGACTATTGGTCCTTGGACCACCATCTGAGTAGCAAGGATACAGAGGAACCTTAAAACTGCTTAAATCAGGCTTGTGGTAACTTATCAGTTATTAAAGTGGCAAATCTCCATAAACTAAGGCATACTTACAAAGCAAAAGGAATTTTTAATATAGGATCTGAGTTGTCAACAGCAAGGCTCCCAGATTTAAAGTGAGGACTGAACTGTGTCAGATGATTTCGAAGAATTCCAACAGTGACTTGTGCATGTGGGTCAAGACTAACTCTGAAAATGTTAATTAAAAAATGGTTACTTCATAGGAATGATTTATTCAAAATTAACAGAATATGTAATCTATTTTACAAGCAAAGTCAACAGTTTGAACTCCAACATACCTGAATATAATAACACTTCCTGGAGACAAGTTTTCAAATTCTATTTCTTGAATATACTCATTGGGTCCTTTTGTGGCAACTCCAGCTTGTTTAACAATTTTACTTTCACTAAGCTTGAAAAAAATTGTATAAAACCATTCAATCAATAATTCTAATGTCTGTAAGATGTTAAACAGTAGTAAGATGAGAGTCCCAAATACCTGAATATGTTCTCTAATTTCTACTGTGATATTTGGCATTCCATTGATTGAATTCTCATCCTTCTGATAAGGTTCTGTATTTCTCTCAACAGTTCTAGCTTCAAGAACTACTTCTTCAATTTTGCCTAGGAATACATAAAAATATTAACCAAATTTCATATTAAACCATCTGAAATTAGGAATTGCTAATTCAACTTAATTAATTAATTAAACTTAAAGTTGAATATGAAATATCAGTCTGAGTAGATGATTCTACCCAAGATGCATTTTTCACGCAAATGCTTTTGTTTTTAAAATCATAAATTAACAAACATCTATTTGAAAAAAGATCTTATCAAGTAATAATGGCTTAGCTCTTAGGAACAATATATATATAACCTTCCTAATTTTAAGCAGAGAGAAAATAAATCCCTTGAAAGACTTACAAAAAAAATGAAAAATTTCAGAAATACAAAAAGTAGGGAAAAATTTAAAAAAGCCAGATCCTATTTCCTAGCTAAGGAAAACATTACAAATGTGTACCCTTTCTTCCCCTTCAGAGGTAACCATTACCTGCAGTTTGGTGTTCATAGATCCTGTGTATTTTTACTACATATGTCTGTTTCTCAAAACAACATATATTATTTTCCGTATTTCCAAGTTTTATTAAAGTGGATTCAAATTATATATATATATATATATATATATATATATATATTTCTGCAACTTGCTTTCTATTAAACAACACTGTACTTTTTAGATTTGTTCACACTGCTACATAAGCTGCAACTTATTTGTTTCAAATGCCAAATAGTATTCCATTGTGTGAATATACCAGATATATTCTTGTGCCTGTCTTCTAATGGAACATATGAGAGTTTCTCAGAGATACACCTAGAAGCAGAATTGCTGAGTCAAAGGATATATAAAACTTGAATTTTATTATTTAAGTTATTTACAAAGCCATTAATCTGACAATAAGTAACAGTACCTTTTGATCCAGAAATTCTACTTCTTGAAATAATTACTAAGAAATTGTTCAAAAGAAAAGAATTATTCCTAGTGTATATTCACTGTTAAACATACTAAATAATATATATATGTTTTAAAGATTTTATTTATTTACTTGACAGAGAGACACAGCCAGAGAGGGAACACAAGCAGGGGGAGTGGGAGAGGGAGAAGCAGGCTTCCCATGGAGCAGGGAGCCTGATGCGGGGCTCAATCCCAGGACCCTGGGATCATGACCTGAGCTGAAGGCAGACGCTTAACGACTGAGCCACCTAGGCGCCCCAAACATACTAAAGAATATTAAAGATGGAATACTAACATAATAAAATACGAAATATTTAACATAATGAAAACCACAATTTTGTGACAAAATGGAAATGTTTTAATAATGACCAATGACCAAAACAAAACCTGAGATATATTGTTCACACTGATTGCAACCATGTGAAACTATGTACATTAGCAACAATCAGACAAGATTACTGACTATACACTTGCAAGCAGTTAAAAATAACTAATGAACATTTAACCTTAAAACTATTCAAGTTGATAATCTTTAAAAACTGGAGTAATACATATTTAATAACTAGCAACCAATATAGAATATGATGATTTTTATGGGAATCTTCATCCCCTCAATTAATTGCCAGACTTGGACAGTTGCTATATGCACAGGAGAATGTTTTGCTATAATATATATAACAATAAGGAAGGAAATAAAATACACACATCTAGAAAAAAAATCTAGCAATAATAAGGATATGATTTAGGGATGTGTTTTTATTTATTTATTTTAAAGATTTTATTTATTTATTTGGGAGAGAGACAGAGATAATGAGAGAGAGCATGAGCAGAGAGAAGAGGGAGAAGCAGGCTCCCCACTGAGCAGGGAGCCTGAGACAGGGCTCAATCCCAGGACCATGGGAAATTAATTTGGGGTAACTTACATTTTTACTACTTGGAACAATTCCTGTTATGGAAATATTCTCAAATATTAACATTTTTTGAGTGGTAGTTTTATTTTCCTCTTAATTCATTCCCTATTTTCTACTTTGCATAAAACAAACATGTATTTCTTTTATACCCAGGAAATATATATGTATATTCATGTGTTTATATATGTGTATACACATGTATATTTGCAGTGTGTCTAAGTGTGGATTTGTGTATGTGCATGTACATACATACCCATATATAAACCAAAGTGGAAAACAGTTTAATATTTAAGGCTTTTCATAATCCATTCTCAATTACCTTCCTAGCCTTCTGTCACTCCACTATTTCAACCAAATAGATATTTTCACTGGTCCCCAAATAGTCTTACTAACACCTATTAATATGAATTTTTTTTTTTTTTTTACATCTTTCAAGAACTAAAGTTCCACCTCCCTTGAGAAGCCTTTTCTAAATAGTCAGTAATTTCTCTCTTTTGTGAACATATAGCAATTATAGTGTCTCCATAGCTCTTCTTTGACAATTATAAAAACACATCCCGAGTGCCTGGTTGAGTGTCTGCCTTTGGCTCAGGTCGTGATCACAGTCTTAATTTCTTTCTTTCTTCCTTTTCTTCCTTTCTTTAAAGTAAGCTCTACACCCAACATGGGGCTTGAACTCATAACTCTGAGATCAAGAGTCGCATGCTCTACCAACTGAGTCAGCCATGTGCCCCAAGTAGTGCAAAATTTCGAATTCTTTTTCTCAACTACAGCCACACTTGCACTGTGTTATAATCACAATAACATTTTTAAGTTGCATTACCAGGGATGCACATTTGAGGCACTTCCTTGCTGTAAAATGAAGTCTTAGGATTCCTGAAAGCAGTTCTAGACACAGACACAACAGACTGATGAATGCTGGGTGAATGTCTTGTTACTGCCACTATGTCTTCATCAACCTGATCCACATACACCTGGGAAAGAGAAAGAGAAAACATGTTAGCGCTCAAACTGGAAAGACTTACTTGAAATTGAACCTTAAGAAACTTACAAAAATTTAGTTTCTTGCCTGAATGAAACCCTTGGCCCCAAGTTCTTGATGAAGTTTATTGATAGCACATCTGGCTGCAATAATTCCACTTTGGAAATTAACTTCACCTGTATTTGATGGAGATGCTCCAGGATTCCACTTAGTATAAAACCGTTCTTCAGAAACCACTGAAATCTGAACAAAGTGAATGTATACATTTTAATTATAATAAGAACTTTTAGTAAAAATGCTCAAAGTCGTTGGCCATGTGGATTTAAAAAAAAAAACAACACAAAGACATACCTGATGAGGCACTAATTCATCATAGCCTTTAGTACTTCCACTAGCACAACATGCCATAGAAACAATCGTGGTACTTGGGAGAGCATCATATTCTGACCTATGCTAGAAAACAATAAAAAACCCCCAAAGTTTATTTTCTTTCAAATGCAAAGTGCCATCCTATGGCATAATGAAGTAAAAGGATAGTTACATAGTTACACACTATAAGACATTAATTGGCTTTATTTTATTATTTTTTGATATTAATTTGCTTTAAAACTAACAAAACATTCAAAAACTATGTACCACAAACTTATAAATCTAAGACATGATTTTGAAGTATGTGGATATTGCCACTAAATATCAGATCAAAACATTATTTATTTTTTCCTTTTCCAAGTATTTATTTATTTATTAAAATATTTTATTTATTTATTTGACAGAGAGAGAGAGCACAAGTCGGGGAGCAGCAGCAGAGGGAGAGGGAGAAGCAGGCTCCCTGCCAAGCAGGGAGCCCGATGCGGGGCTCGATCCCAGGACCCTGGGATCATGACCTGAGCCGAAGGCAGACGCTTAAGGACTGAGCCACCCAGGCGCCCCCCAAGTTTTTATTTAAATTCCAGTCAGTTAACATAGAGTGTAATATTAGTTTTGGGTGTAGAACTGAGTGATTCATCACTTACATACCACACCCAGTGCTCACCAACAAGTGCCCTCTTTAATCCCCATCCCCCATTTAGCCCATCCCCCACCCACCTCCCTCCATCAACGTTTAGTTTGTTCTCTTTAGTTGAGTCTGTTTTATTGTGTGCCTCTCTCTTTTTCCCCACTATGTTCATCTGTTATGCTTCTTAAATTCCACATATGAGTTTAGCAAAACAAGTAAATACAAGAAACAGATTAGATGCTTACCACAATGGGACACTCATTATCGTGGGTAATATCCATAAACAGGGCATGTGCAATGGCCGGCATTAACGGCCTCAAACGGGGCTGAACAAAGGATCCAACAGGTTCTCCTCCATATCTATAAACCAATCTGCCCTCTTCATGGCTATTATATGCACTCATTGCCTCTGCAAAGCATAACAGAATATTTTAACAATCTTCCTTATTATTGTTCAAGGTTAGGTTTCTTATCAAGACTAAATTTCCAAAAAAAGACCACAAAAATATTATCAAAAATAAAACTGCTTTAAACATTTAAACAAATGTCTATTAGTTTAAGTGACACAAAGTCTTCTCTATAATTGGCCAGAGAAATGGCTCATGTAGGTAAAAGGGAACATATGTTGTTTATTAGGATGTTGGTTATATAAGATCTATGGAAAAAAATCTAAGACTATATCATCTATCCAAGTAAGAGATGAAAACCAGATTTGTATATTTTCATAAACAAAAAAATGCTTTGTTCATGAGTCATCAATTCATCCTACTGGTTTTTCAATTTAAAATGAGATATTTTACCCCAAAGTGGAAATTTTTCCTGATAAAAACAGACTGAGTTAGAGAAAAGTTTGTGTAGAGTACTTAAAAGAACATTAACTATGTTGAAAATTATTAAACTTTGTATATAATGCTATTAAATGCCTTTTAATCTACTTAAACAAAAACTAAAGTTTTAGATGGGAAATACACTTCAGCAAGCCTACCTCTTATTAGGGAACTAATGCCCAGTCTAGTAACAAAGATATTGTCCAGGTCTTCACTTCCTGTGAACAGTTCAGCTACTACATACAAATTGGGTTGCAGCTTCCTAGCAGCATCCAACATGTACTGCAAAAAGCACAGTCACAAATGTAACACAAAAAGAAAAGCAAGTGGGGGGAAGGAAAGGAGACAAGACCAGGCATGGATTTGACATAGGAAAATGTCATAGAACAAGACAAAATGGAAATCCAAGAAGAATTTCCAAATAAATTTAATTGTGCATATGTAAGAAAACATAAAACACACCAATACATAGGAAACAAGAGAATTTATAAAGAGATTAAAACAGTTAAAAAGGAAGATTAGATTTTGCAAAGATAAAAAGACACAAAGAGGAAAAAAAGGAAGAAGAAAAATGTTAGTGTCACATTAAAAAATGTAAACCACAACACTGTGATTCTGCTAGGCTTTCACCCTGTTTTATGTGGGTTTGTTTTTAATACCTCTAACCAGACTAATAATTTGCAGGTTTTGACTAGGCCATTATTGGTAAATTCCCTGCTGGTGAATCATTTAGCTATTGCAAAGATTAGGTCTGACTAACTATACTAAAGCCAGCTTTTCCTACAAATGGCAATCAATTCTTAATCAGAAATCAAATTGGTTCTGATTTTTTTAACATAATGTTTGCACAAAGGTTAATAAAAGAACTGAAATTCTATGAGCTAACAAGTAGGGTCCTAGAAGATTTTGTAACTTAAAATCAAGCAAATTGAGTTTTAATTTTCTGTTTTGCCAAAATGTTATAATAATCTTAGAATTATATATATATTTTGCTGTTGCTAAGAGCACAATAAGGAAAAACCTCTGCTAGTTTTTGGAGCTAAAAAATGTTCTACCACCTTAACTAATGTTCACTAAATTCTTCCATATCAAGTCAATTTTTCATCATAGGACTTGAAACATATTCATTATAATGTTGCCTTAATATAACAAATAGATATTTTCCAGATAAGTATACATTCCCAAAGAACACTAAGTTGTCACTAGGAAGCTATCAAAGATCTTATAAATAGGATGAAAATTGTGTTTACAAAGTGGTGTTAGAAGATAACGCTATAAATTTTGGCACTGCCCCAGTTTCTGTAAAAAGCCCAAAGAGGGATAAACCGCCTTTATGTTTACACTTACATTTTTATAAAAATCAATAAAAATGGAATCAATGAGGCTAAAATAAGCTTCAATATACTGTAATGTTAGTGCATAAATATCATATGTAACAAGTGACTTCAGTGTCTATTATATTAAAACCAACCAACCAGAAAATAACAAGACTAAGAGAGATGTTTGCATATTATTAAAATATTAATATTAACCCTTTAAAAGTTAATAAGAAAATATTAGTAATATTTTAATAATATGCATGGCAATATGGTTACATATATATTATCAGAGACAATATGATCTACTTCCCTAAACTGAAATAAAAATATTAACTCGTTAAACATTTTATAGCCCAGTATTCCATAACAACCGCATCAAAAGATTTTGTTAGAATTGAGAAGTTATGCCGAAGTGTTAAATACTACCACCAAATCAATGCTGGTGTCTAACTAGCAAGAGGAAACACGTACTTGCGTATTTTATTTAAGGAAAGCAAGGAAAGAATACTACATTTCTTTGCTTAATGTAGATGAATTGTTTTTCTGTACCTCGGCTACATGAAGAGGTGTTGAGTGGCAGTTATCAAGACGCACTCCCTGGAAATAAGTTGCAGCTATTTCAGTGTATTTTTTCATGTGTGCCCAGAGAAAAGGACAGTCTTCTGGTTTATTCCCATAGCGTAATTTAACGCTGTCTCCCCAGCAAATAAGTTCTCTCCTTAGATAAACTTCTGAGCCTGTTAAGAAAGGAGCTTGCTTTCAATGGTTCAAGAAATAACATGAAAACATTTACTTCAAGGAAACGTTGTTTTTAAATCACATTGACTATTTCTACCACAAACCATATATTGGTTAAAATTATGTCTAAAATGGTATGGGTATCTAAATCTATAAAGCTTAAAAAATTAATATTAATTTATATCTCATATCTATTTTGCTAAAATTCAACCTAGAGTCTCTCCTAAAAATGTGTACTTAGCGTAAAAAAAATCAAGTTCCTTCTTTTAAAGGAAATCAGTTATAGTAATATCACAGGCCCTTTGAAGACAGCGTTCTACCAAAAACATTTCTTCCTAAAAGATTTCTTTCTTTATTTATTTGAGAGAGAGAGATAGAGAGCATGAGCAGGAGAGGCAGAGGGAGAGGGAGAAAGAGAATCTCAAGCAGACTCCCTGCTGAGTGTGGAGCCTGATGTGGGGCTCAATCCCACAACCATGAGATCATGACCCAAGCCAAAAATCAAGAGTTGGATACCTAACCAACTGAGCCACCGAGGTGCCCCTCTGTCTAAAACATTTAAAGCTGTGTTTCCACCTTGCTACTCATTTTGGCACTAGTTACATTAAATCCACAGCATATAGTAGAATGCCTTTTTTCATTTAGAATGACTAGAAAGGAAAAGGCAGAGATACTTAAACCCAAAGTACATTCTTTTAAAAAAAAAAAAAAAGGAGATTTTTGAATTAAATTTAAAGTCATTCAAAAAGACTTCTAAATGTTGAAAAACATATTGATGGGTCCCCAGCAAAATTCTTTCTGGCAAAGAAATAGCTGTAGAAAAATAAAATGCTAGGAGTGAGGGGGAACCTAAAATTAGTTTCTAGTGTAACTGCTATTCAAATACCTTAATACCCCTCTGGCTAATGAATGAAAATATCTCTTATGGCAATATAATTGTAATAGCAGTGGTTTTAAATGTATTTTAAAAATGCAACAGATTAAGTTTTTAACCATAAAAAATCTTATGCAGAACCATAATACAAAATAGATAAAAGCCATTCTAGTTGAGCATATAAGGACTAGGAGGGGAAAGGAAAAGATGAATCCCATCCTTTTTGTCCAACCCTTCTCTTCTCTCTTGAACTGTATGCACCTCTCTGATAAAATAGTTTAAGAACTATTAGCTTAGTGGGGAAAAAAGTCAACGAAACAGTTTATATTTTGAGCTTGCTGTAAACTTTTCTTTCCCTATCCACAGAGAAGTTAACAAAAATGATGTACCAGGTTCAGCAAAGTTTCGAAGGGGATCATCTCCCATTACCCATCCATTATGCGCCATCAGAAAACAAGCTTTATTTGGGTTATGAATCATAGATTCTTCTGCGGAGAGGGTCATTTCTTCAAATGGGAACGTAAAATATCTATGGAGATGCAATTAAATATTAAATCCATATAGAGAGATTCTTTGGAGAGAATTTAAATTAGTACTATTAAAATTAAACCTCCTCCCTCATAAAGAGAATAAAGATTAGTTTTACACTACAGGAAATAAACTTTGTTATAGGTCGAAAATCTTCAGAAGACTTTCTGAGTAAATCTACTAAGATTTGAGAAATGGAAAGTCAGCATTATAGCATTATCTGATTAACATTTTAAATAATAAATTTAAAAATCTCATAAAATTACTAAGAAAATCACTGAAGTATTGATGTTACTTTGCAAAAGCTTTTACTACACTTCAGTTGCCTAATCTGTGCTGCACATTACCTACAAGATGAGGAGCTAAATGCTGGCTCAATTCGATTAACTTTGGAATTTATTAGTAAGTATGTAGTCCTCCAGAAACATTAATGTAATCATTGTAAATTGATTAATACTGATGATAGCTTCTTTAAGGACTGGCCTAACAAAATTAATTAATATTAACCCTAGTTACCAAATCAAAACTTCTATTTCAATTAAAAAATGTACTGAAGTCACACATTGAAGGAAAACACTCAGATTAATTCAAAAAGTTAAATGCAATTTTCAATTTTTAACCTTTAATGAGAAGAAATGAGAAGAAAACAAAAATGGAATACCTGGTAACTAAAGGATGTTTTCTAGTGACAGGTCCTAATTTAGGGCCGTGGCCAGCCAGACGTTCATAAGACACATTTCCCAAAAGGCAATTAACTGCCTGGAACACATTAAATTATATATGTCAGTGAAAGCAACAACATTAAGACTCAAAGAAAAACAGTTCAAAAGTAGGTGAAACCTGTTCCTGATGATAGTTCATGAGTTGATGCTTCTCTGAATTTAACTCCTCAATTCTCTTACGGAACCAATTACAGCATTCATCAATTGCAGCTGGGCCCTTGCTAGAGCAAAGAGAACAATACACACTGAATATTTAATGGTTTTAAAATTCTGTATTTAAAAATTTTCTAACAAGGGTCATAGAAATTTTATTTATTTATTTATTTGAAACTTTAAACATATTCATCAGGATCTTAATTAATGGCTGAAGACGTTTTTCAACTGTAAAAAATTTTATATACACATATAGGACCACGGTCCACCACACAGAAAAAAGAGGAAAACATCATTCATTTGAACTAGTAGAATTATGGTGAATTACTTTATTTGATTTTCTTTTCAGGATTTTAATACTAGCCATAAAGGTTTGTAAGTAATATTATCCTTTATTTCATAGGAAAAATACATAACATACTCATGTGGTATGAAAGTTGCTAGTGCAATGTTCATATCTACAGTACAGCCAAGCCTTCTGTATTCAGGATCCTGAATAATCTTAAGGTGTTCCTTTGGATCAGGCTTGGTTGTTATTTTCCTATTTTCTGAAAGAAAGAAAGATGATATCTTAAGTGCAAACATCCACAAGGAGATTATAACTGTTACTGATAACCAAATTTTTAGTTTACAATTTTTTCACAGAAAAATAAAACAAATGTTTTTTTACAAGCATCCTTCCTACCTGCCCCCCATCTTCCTGCACACCACCTAACACACACACACACACACACACACACACACACACACACACACACACACACACAGAAAGAGAGGGAGAGACAGACTGGAAAGAAGAAGAACATTATAGAAGAAAAACACAGGGATTCTTATCAGTTCAACCCCTGCCCCACTTTTCTGCCTTAGCATTCTCTTACTACAATTTTTAGGGCATTAAGATGTTGGTGGTACAATTTTCCTTCTAGGTGTTACCAAATACACTAATATTAGGAGTACTTTTTCTTCAAACATCGCTTTCTATTCAAAAGTAAGTCTTATTAACAAATTGACTTTCTTTGCATTCTCTGAAACACAAAAGCTTGTTTTTATACTTTTTTCCTTTTTACCAAGAAGTATATTCCTTATATAATAATAAAAAATGAAAAAGTAAATAAATGTTTTGTGGAAAGAATTTTCATCCCTTTTCTGGAACTCATTCCTAATAAATTAGGTGTTGTGCAGACTGCCTCCACTGGGCTTGATTTTATTAATTTTTTATTTATTATTCTTTTTTAAATTTAAAATCAATTGACACATAGTGTATTATTAGTTTCACAGGTAGAGTTTAGTGATTCATCAGTTGCATATAACGTCCAGTGCTTATTACATCAAGTACGCTCCTTAATTGGGCTTGCTTTTATATTAACTAATTAATATCTGGCTTATTCTAGAGACCTTGGAGTGGCTTATAAAACCACAAACAAAATAAGATAAAATATAAATAGATTCTTAAAATTTAGTTTCTGAGGTTCATTTGGAAGAGTAAATATATTAAACCTGCCAATGGGGCATCTGAGTTGCTCAGTGGGTTAAGTGTGTCTGCCTTTAGCACAGGTCATGATCCCAGGGTCCTGGGACTGAGCCCTGCATTGGGCTCCCTGCTCTGTAGGGAGTCTGCTTCTCCCTCTCCCTCTGCTCCTCCACCTGCTCATTCTCTCTCTCAAATAAATAAAATCGTAAAAAAAAAGAAGAAGAAAAAAAAACTGCCAGGAAGTGTTTGAAAAAAAGAAAAGCTTATACAATTAGTGTAAATGATAAAACAGTCTTTAGTATTGATAGAGTGAATAAAAGATTACTGGAATAGTATACATAACAAATCCACATACATTTAGTATAGGACTACACTACGACGTCTTAATGGTGTACAACAAATCAGTATAAAAGGATGGATTATCAACTCAATACCATTTTTTGATTAAAAATAAATACTTTATATAACACACAAAAATAAACCCTAGGTGTATTGAACATTTATTTATTTATTTATTTTTAAAGATTTATTTATTTGAGAGAGAGAGAGTGTGTGTGTGATGTAGGGAGGGGCAGACGGAGAGGGAGAGAGAGAATCCCAAGCAGACTCCCTGCTGAGCGTGGAGCCTGATATGGGGCTCGATCCCATGACCCTGAGATTATGACCTGACCCAAAATCAAGAGTCAGATGCTTAACTGACTGAGCTACGTGCCCCCTGAACATTTGTAAAATGTAAAAAATAAATAAGATTATTAGAAGAAAACAGAATTTTTTTTAAGAAAACAAGTTGATGGAAGGTTTTTTCTAAGCATGATGTGAAATTGGAAGCCATAAAAACTGACAAATTTGACTACACTGAAAAAAAAATACCATAATCAAGAGTTAAGAGATCAACAGCATACTAGGAGGACATATTTGAGGCCAGTATAATAAGGAATCACCAATATTAATAAGTCAATGTGAAAAAGTCAAACAGCCCAATAGAAAAAATAGGGAAAGAACATTAATAGACAATTAATGGAAGATCTATAAATGGCAAAGTAACATGTGAAAAGGTACTACACTAATGAGCAAAGAACTAGCAATTAAAATAAGGAATGTTTTGCCTGATTGACAAACATTATGAGGATTAATGGTATCTAATGCTAGTGAGGGTTTAGTTAATGATAATGTAAACTGGTACAATTTGTGTTGAAAAGCAACTGGACATATCTATTGTAAATTTATCATTAAATTTGTATACTCTTTGACCCAGAAATTCTATGTCTAACAATTTATCCTGCAGATTTACTCACATAAGTAAAGATAACACATACAAGGATATATTTTCTATAATATTGCTTATAAGGATATAAGTTCTACAAAAGTAAGGGCTTGCTATGTTCACCACTGAACCCCCATGCCTGGGAGAGTGCCTAGTACATACTAAGTGGCTCAAAAGATACATATTGAATGAATGATGAAAAAACTGGAAATAATCTATCAAAAGACTGCCTTGGTAATAGAGCATGTGACTCTTGATCTTGGGGTTGTGAGTTTGAGTCCCACCCTGGGTATAGAGATTACTTAAAAATAAAATCTTAAAAAAAAAGGTTAAGGGCACCTGGGTGGCTCAGTCAGTTGAACAACGTCCGTCCGACTCTTGATTTCTGCTCGAGTCATGATCTCTGGGTCGTGGGATCAAGCCCTGCATTGGGCTCTGCATTCAACAGGGAGTCTGCTTGAGATTCTCTCTCTCTCCCTCTCCCTTTCCCTGTGCCTCTCCCTCCACCCCGATGCTCTCCCCGTCTCTCTTAAAATAAATAAATAAATTAAAAAAAAAAATAAAAACAGGGTATTGCTATCTAGAGGTTAAAAGCTACCTTTGGCAGCTGCAGTAATCTGCTCTACTTACCTCTCATTCATGCACTTAACAAACACATATTGAGCTCTACTATATTCTGAGTATTGTGCTAAGGAACCAATAGTAAGAAACAGTCCCCAAGGGAAATAATTATGTTATGTATTATTATGACATGCCCTTTAGATACCTCTGCTAATTCTCAGATAGCTTCTAGGACCACAGTTTATAGTAACACAAATATATAATAATAACAGATTTAACAATGTCTTAACCAGAGAAAAGAAGGGTTATCCCTTTAAGGGTAATAATAAACTTCTTAAAATTGTTAGGAACGTTTTAATGTATATCCTTTACCTTGTGTAAGAAGTCCTCTAAATTGCTCAACTGCTTTGTAAACGTCTACTTGGAAAAATTCCCAGAGTTGAGTCTTTGGAAAAATATCCTCCCAAATTATTTTTCGAATGCACTGAAAAATTTCAATAGTTAAAAAAAATATATTTAAAATCTTTTCACTAAATATTATTTATCAAATTAAAGATAGACTCTAAATAATTTTCAACCATACATTTACTTTGTACTTTAGAAATTTTGTTTTTCTGTTTTAGTGTGGTACTCCTCTATACATACTGACATTCATTTGATGATCATTTTCAATCAAAGCAGGTACTCCTTTTTCTTTATATTTCCCTTCTGCAACGTCACAGGATAAATGCCACAGTGCTCTGTCTAAGACCCAGGCAGGTTTTAAGTGTGGAGAATTTACAAGGTTATATGCACTTTCTGGATGTTCCTGGATCCATCTACTATTAGCAGCTTAAATAAAAAGGAAACATAAAGAAATATCTTGTAATTAAAGCGAAGTTAGTATCTATGTTAAGTTTAAAGATGAAACAAAATATCAACATCCACCACTCATTTTCTTATATATTAGACATCAATACTTAAATATTATATTATAATTATATTATATAAACTATATATTATATATTCATATGTTACATTTTATATTAAATATTTGATATTAATTTAAAATATTTATCACAATTTATGATACTGTAATGTGAAAAACATTTCTTGGTTGTGGTGTCCTGTCATCCACTTCACCATACATTTTTCGTTTCTGTTGTAGGAATTTTTAATTGTTGTAAGATGCAACACTGACTTATTAACACCCCTGTAATGACATGTTTACTATTGTGAGAGTTAAGAAGGGCCTTGTCCTTGGTCCATTTTGACAGTCAACTACAGTTTGGAACACTCCTTCTAAGCCTGAAAAACATCTTTCCTGCAAGCCAGACAGGGCTTCTGCCCAATCTTCAGAACTCAGAATGTCATTTACACCTTTTTTCCTGCATAATCATTTCTTCCTATATTTTTGGGGGGAGAAGGAGTAGGGAGGTGAGTTTCCTTCCTCTAGATCTTTAAATATGATTGTATCTCCCTAAGGCTACGAATACAAATACACATCCTACTCAAACACAGTTATTTCTCTGACTTCTGTAGTCTATTAGTATCAGACCAAATGTCTAGAAAATCCAACCTGAATCTGCTTCCACTTTCTCCCCACAGTCTTGTTCCTTTTCCCACTGCAATCTGCTGCTGCATCCAGCACTCCACTGACGTTACTCTAAGCCTCCTAATCATGAGATTTAGTGCTACTTTCTCAACTTCATCCATTTAACCTCTGTAACATTTGCCATTACTGATTATTCCTTCATTGATTTATAAAATACTTCTTTGATTTACAAAAGGTATCTTTATTTTGGTGGTTTTTTATTTTTCCTTCTCTCTTTTGGTCCTTCTCATTTCTGCTAAACCTTTGAGGGAGGTTTGCTACATCTTCGTCCTTCTCTTTCTTTGAACATGTCCTTCCTCATCTCACCCACTCTTCTTAGTACTCACGTCTCAAACCAGTCCCAGCTCCAGCCAAGGCCCAGGCACATCTACCCAAGTATCTGATGGGTAGCACTGCCTGAGGACAGCATGTTAACTCAAAATCCATTCATATGTTTACATCACTCAGAATGTGATCTGTCCCAGGCACTATTCTGGGAGATGGATATTCTGCAGCAAAAGTGAGCAAGGCTCCTGTCCTCATGGAGCTTTTTCATTCTAGAGAGGTGGGTTTGTTTGTTTGTTTTATTTTATTGTGCTTAGACAATTCTGATGGAAGAAAACTCAGTTCTCTCACAGGCAACCTCTTTGTATAGCTAATCTTGAATGGTTAATAAGATACATTGTTTTAGTAAGACTGATAAAAGTGAGGCTGAGAAATTGCTAAAAGAAACATAGTCAAAGGACAAGGGTGTAGCTTACATCTTACTATCCATTTGTATCAGTAAATTCAGAATCAGAATCAGAGGAGTTCTGCCAGGTATTCCAAGTATTTACAACATTAAAGAATATTTGTTTTAATTTTTAAGTAAACAAATAAAAGCTATACATATTCTGTTTCATCTTTAAGATAGAGTAATGCCCCTGAATTCATACTGAGGAGCCTGAGTGGTCAATATACATGAAACAAAAAGTAATAACAACTGTTGAATACCTACCATATACCAGTTAAATATCCTAATTTATTAATCCTCATGTCCTACCACATTGTGTAGGACATACTATTGTGTTTCTTTAACAGATAAGGAACTGAGGCACAGAGAGATAAGTAACTCAGACAAAGTCATACAGGCAGGAATGAATTTGGGCAAGTTTCTTCAGAACTTGCAATCTTAACCAGATGAGTGTGTTCATGCCTCATTCACTCAGGTGAGCACCATTACAATCCTTACAGAGTTTAAAAATCATTATTATTTTAGTTTCAGTAATTTATTTAGTAAATAATGTAGTATATAATTTATTTATTTATATCTATAATGAACACTTGGATGAAGACAGGATACGTAAGAAACAGAGATGTTGTAATAACAGTTAAATTAATAATTCTCCAAATCCAAATCAAGCTGGGTTTTCCCTAGATTCATCATCATAGTTATTAGAATTCAAGATGTAAGAGAAAAATGTAAATATAATTCTATCCAGTTTGGATTTTCATTTATTAAGAATACTAAGGCTACCCTAATTTTTTAAATGGTAAAATCCTGAAACTTTGTTGCTTATTTTATTTTTTTGAAATAATCAAGTGTAAAATGAAGGAATTCTAAACATTAGCTAATAAAGTATTTTTTTCTAATTCTACATGAATGAGAAGTCAAACCGAACTACATCTTAATATATATGGATTTCTAAAGTGGTGCAGTGAGGAACTTAGCAGACATTCTCCCCAGCAAAACTGCAATTTAAATAGCAAAAATTACAAAATATAATCATTTAAAGTCTCTGGAAATTGTCCTAAGGGCATTCAACATATGGACAAACATTTATTCAAGAAAATCTACTAACTCTCGTCAAGAATAGCAAGTGTCCGTGGCATTTGAACTACAATCTGCTCCCTTAACTCTCCCAACCAGCTATGTGTTAATGGAAGCTCTATGCCAGGTAGGCATGGCCAACATGGAGCCTCCTTCTTCCCACCACTCCCAGTCTGGGGTTACAGTTTCATGCTGGGAGAAGCAGGCTGCCTATGTTTCTCACTCCCTCTAGCCCCACTTTGTAGAAGCTCTATTCCAAGTAGGCAGGCAAAGAAAATCTCGGCTCCTTTCCTCCACCTAGTCACCACCCCACCTTGTAGGGTGGACATCCCTTGTAGGGAGGCCAAGAATACTGGGACTCCAATTGCCCCTGAGAGCTGGAGCTTACTTGTAGGGTGAAGATTCCACGTGGGAAGGGCAAATGAGAAGACCAGGGATTGCTACCTCCTGCCTTGAGTGCCCCCAGAATGAGATGGTACTTGGAGAAAAGTGGTCTCATCCCCAGCTCTGGAGCAGTGGCACAGGTGTTCTGCTCAGGGAGAAAGACAGGCCATGAGGATAAAGGGCTCTGCTTGAAAGGACTGAATTTGTTTGGAACAGTGAGTGAAGAATTCCATCTGTAAAGGTGTCATTGAAAATAATGAAGACCTTGGTGGGGAGCAGTTAAGAGAATGCTGGTAGCTCCATTGTGTAAGAAAAACATCAGAGCAAACCAGAAGCTTACTAGAGAGAACCAGGGAAAGAGAAAGCAGAGGACAGCCTTCCTGGGGCTGCACCCACTCAGAAGCAATTCTAATAGGACATGGGAAAGACTTGAAAACATTCCTCATATCTCATACAGACCCATCAACATAGGATAACTCACTGGCAAAGGGACTTAAACACAACCTCTACCCAAACATGGAGTGAACACTAACCTACTCTGACCCAGGGTGAATCCTAGGAAGCCAGGCTTAAAAATAAAATCACATTCACCTCTGGCAGTCTGGGAGACCATATATATGCCCAAAGCTGTGTTGTCTCCAGAGCAACCAGAGAGAAAACCTCCAAGCTGCCAGTCCTTGATAAATTTTTATCCATCCTTTTACTGTCAACCTGTTTGTATCTTTGAATCTAAAGTGTAGATTTATGCCTGTAGACAGCATATAGTTGGATCTTGTTTTTTCAATTAACTCTGACAGCCTCTGCCTTTCAAGATATAGGCACACCTTGGAAATATTGTGGATTTGGATCCAGACCATTGCAATAAAATGAAAGTTGCAACAAAGCAAGTCAAACAAATTTTTTTGGTTTCCTAGTGTATAAAAAAGTTATGTTTATACTATTTTGTAGTCTATTAAGTATGCAATAGCATTATATCTAAAAAATCAATGTACATACCTTAAATAAAAAATACTTTAATGCTAAAAAATGCTATTATCTGAGCTCTCAGCAAGTCATAATCACAAATCACTGACCACCATAACAAATATAATGATGAAAAAGTTTGAGTTATGAAAAGTTGGTAAAAATTACCAAAATGTGACACAGAGACTTGAGGTGAGCAAATGCGTTGGAAAAATGGCATCATTAGACTTGTTCAATGCAGGTTGCCACAAACCTTCAATTTGTAATTAAAAAAAAAAAAGCAAGCAAACAGTAACTGAGAAGTGCAATAAAACGAAGCATAATTAAACAAGGTATGCATTACTTTAAAAATTCCCTAGATCTTTGGCTTACAAATTTTTTACTATGCTGAGTGTGGCTATCTTTGTTATGTTATTTAAAGTACACTGAGCTTTAGGATGTGTAGATTAATTTTTTTTTTTTAATCAAATTTTAAAGGTTGGGAAGTTTTCAGCCATTACTTCTTCAAGTGTTTTCTCTGTTCTTTTCTTTCCTCTCCTTCAGGTATTTCCATGATGCATGTTGGTGTGGTTCAAGATGTCCCACCTTTCGCTGGAACTCCGTTCATTTTTATCTTCTTTCTTCTGATCTTCAAAATGTATAATCTCTGTTCACTGATCCTTTATTCTGTCAACTCAGATATAGTGCTGAATACCTCTAGTGAATTTTTAATTTTGGTTATTTACTTTTCAACTCCAGAATTCCCATTTGGTTACTTTTAAAAATTTCCATTTACTGATACTCTCTATTTGATGAGATATCATCATCATATCCTCCCCTTTACTGCTTATAACCTGGTTTCTTTTAATTCTTTAAATATATTTATAATAGTTGCTTTGAAGTCTATGTTGGCTAAGCATGACATCTAGGACTTTTTAAAGGCAATTTCTGTCACCTGCTTTTTTCTTGTGTATGGGTCACACTTGCTGTTTCTTTGCATTTCTCAATTTTTTGTTGCAAATTGGGCAATTTAGATAACGTATTGTAGCAACTCTGGATATTGAGCCCATTCCCTCCAGGTTTTGTTGGCTGGCTGTCTGTAACTTGGCTAGACTATTGCAGTGAAGTCTATTTCCCCTACAGTGTGCAGCCACTGATGTTGCCACTCAGAGGGGCAGCCGTGGCCACGGGTAGTCAGTCTGGGATGACAGTGGTTTTTAGCAGGGTTCTCTTAACTGTCTCCTTCCCTGAACTTTGTTAAACTGCTTGCCTCTGCTGGAATCACACTTAGCTGTTACTCTTTTGTGCTATTATTTTTTGATAATAGGCTGGAGCATAAATTACTCCACAATCTGATCCAATTAAATTTGGACTCCTTGGCAGGGATAATCTCTGATGCCAGTCTCTGAGACTTGTCTGACCCCAGGAGGACTGTTCTTAGCTGTCTCTTTCCCTGGTTTTCTCAGTTAAACTACTAGCTAGCCTATGATTTCATGTGTTGCTCATGGTGATACCAGCCTCCTCTTGTTTATCACCAAAGTCTCCATTGTTTCCAACAGCGTCCCATGCTATGTACCAAATAAAGTCAATTTCATTCTTACTCTGTTCTGACTGCACATCTCCTCCCCTGCACAGAACACCTGTGTCATTGCTCCACAGCTGGTGACAGGAACTGTAACCTCTGGGTTTTTTGGCTTACCTCTCCAGGTATGGAACCTCCACCCCACAAGCAAGCTGGGGCAAGGGCAACTGGAGCCCAGTATTCTTGCCCTGCCATGCATGGGGTAAAGCTTTTCCTCTATGAGTGGGATTGGATGAAGGAAGGGAGCCCAAGACCTCTCAGCTGTTCTTGCCCAGAACAGAGTTTCTGCAACAGAGTGCTGGAGTTGGGGGGGCATGAGAAATGTTGGAAGCCTTACCATTTCAACTGTAGCCCCATACTGGGAGCTGAGGAGAAAAGGAGCCTTGTGTTCCCAGCTTCACCTGCCAGGAGTAGACCTATCATCATTCTGAGCTGGGGCAGGGAGAAGAAGGTCCTGGTTCAAATGTCACAGACTATCACTGCTCTTACTGAGAGTTAGTAGATTTCCTTATATGCTTCTCCATATGCTGAATCCCCTTAGAACAATTTCCAAAGAGTTTAAACAGTTTTTTAAAAAATAATTTTTACCAGTTGTTTTGCTGGGTAGAGGGTCTATGAAGCCCTCACACTGCCAATCTGGAAGTTGACTCCCCCTGGATGGTAACTTTATAATGAAAACCTGTTTCACAGAAAGGACATTATGATTTGTAACACTTTCCAATTTAAGGCTGAAGCAAAGTTTACTTTTTATATTGCTTAGAATCTCTCAAATGCCTCAGAAATATAGTCTCTGATAGAGACTGCTACTGTACCCCAATTTTTTTCTCCCTTTGTTCCTTTAGTAACAGAATTCCCAAGGTTCAGCTGTACATACGGCTGACAGGCTATACTGCAAGACTCCTTTACAGCTAGGTGTGACAAGAGAAAAAAATCCTATCTGATAAAATGTGACAACACACACACACACACACACACACACACACACACACACACACACACACACACACCAGATCATGCCCTTAAAAAGCATGACTTCCCTTCCTCATTTCCACTGGTAGAAGGTGATACTGAGAACTGGAATGGCCATATTTGATTAAGAGTTGGAAGCAAAGTGTTGGAGTTAGAGCAGCATGAGCAAGAACCTCATTCTCTATTACCACTGAGCTACTATAGTAGTCTGGGGATGTGTATCTCATCTTTTATAAGAAATACAGTTTCAGTCTTACATCACTACGTTTTTGTCTCTTTGTTACAGCTGCCTATCCCATATCCTAACTCATATAATGTCATTATGTAGTTTGATAAATTTGATGGGAATGATATTATAGATGTTAAAGTAATTATCAATAATGTCAAATTTTCAAGTGAAGAATACTGAGTTCTTAGATATTAGGAAGTTTTCACTGTGGCTTACAGAGAAGATAATATTTGCAAGGCACCCTGGGTTAAACTGAAAGCTGATCATGGCCAGAGGCTTCTCCAGGCCCAGCTGTTCTGACAGGTGACTGGAGCAATCATCTCCCTGAGGATCACCAGTTGGGAAGTTCTGATACATTTAATAGAATTGTATATTGGTGAAGAATCTTGGGATCCAAATGGGTTAACTTTAATAAGCCCTTCTAGTATGTAAGGGTATAATTTTTAGATTTAACTTCTAAGAGTTTACCAATAACTTTCTGTTTAAATAACAGTCATTCAGTTTTTTCAAATATATACTATAGTACCAGAGCTGTTGCTATATGGGATTCACATGTTGGTCTGCAAAGTATTAATACTGCAAGCTGAAATATGTGATTATATGTCTCTTCTATGATCACTCTCTTGTTTTTATAATCATCACACTGAAAATACTTACAAGCTGATTTTACCTTCAACTAACACTGTTTCTTTGAAAGGAAAAAAGTGGTACTATATAAAGTGATTTTTAAATTGAAAGACACCTATGCATCATTTGTGTTTTCAAAATTTATGTTATATAAAACAGCAAGAAATAAAATAATCAGAATATAATATTTTCATCAAAATTAATGGAAGTAGTTAATAAAGCTCATACCAGTATGGTTGTAGACAACATCAGTAATACAAAGAATATTCCATTCCTTTTTCAATTTTTCCACTAGCTGTCCAACATCATTCCAGGTATACTTTTTATTAGGTCTTGAAAAGTCAGGATTTAATTCTAACTGGTCGGCAAGGGAGTAGCACGATCTAGATAGTCCAAGAGTTTGTAATGGGGTAAAATGAATCATGTTGTAACCTGCAACACAAGAAAATAAACAAAGACCAATGTAAGAAAAAAAAAACAAACTAAAACTAAGCAAAATACAAGTTTAAACTTCTTTAAGTAATTCTAAATAGCGAGGCAACCATGCAACTAGAAAAGGAGTCAAAGACTAGCTGTACCCCAAGTGACTTCAAGCAAGTCTACTTAAATCTTTCAGAATATCAGTGTCCTCATATACAAGACAGATATAATGAGATAATGCATTTGAAAAAATCATTGTACACAGTGCCTAGCTATTATTAGGGGTTCAATTTATATTTGTTGCATATAAATTATATATATATACTTATGTATATACACAAGTATATCAGCATGTCTTGCTCTTACTTTTAATGCTCCACTATACTTGTGTTCTGTTTCAATTATGTCAGTAAACTTATCTCTTTCTTCATATTATATTCAACTTGAAAGTAGAAAATTAATATTATCCATTGCATATACCTTTTGTATATAGGGCAGCACACACCTTCCATATGGAAGACAGTTCCTCAATGTTGAATTAAAGTTATATACAATAATAATACATTTTCCAAAACATTTTAATAGTTTGCTACTAATTTTTATATGTCAAAGTGAAAGTCTTAGAGATAATAATGATCTCGTTTTATTATTGGAGTTCCTTAATTTACTGAGTTGAACCATATAATTTGCTATTTTTATAGACTAAAAATGGTTAAGTCTTAACAACTTTATATGATTCTATTTATATTACTAAATATACTAAGAAACAAAATTAAAAGGAGAATCAAAGCTTTTGAAATCTGTATCACAGAGGATAATTACATTTATTTTAAAAAAGAAAAGAAAGATAGCTGACATTACCTGATTCTTTTGCAACCCTAAGTCTGCTTTCCCATTCATCAAAGGGTCCCATACATTTGGCTAAAAATGTCTGGAGAGTAACACAGTCCAAGGGTAACACGTGATTATCAGCACCAACATGTAAAATAGGATCCACAACTATGTAACCCCCACCACTTTTCTCATTTCTAAGGAAAAAACAAAACAAAAACTTCTCAATTAATGATAGGAAAAAAAAAATCCTCATCTGATAGTCTGACTCTTTAATGGGAAGTTGAATTGTCCCATTTAAAAATATATTTCTAAGCACATAAAATCATTTACAAAGTTGCAATGAAATTCAATGGAAAAGCCTCATTTTATCCTTTTCTAATCTCTACATAATAACATAATACATATAACATCTAATAATGTTGCTTTAAGGAAAAATAAGTGTACTAAAATCTGTCAGTAATAACAAGGGCACTCAAGCAAATAGCATCTTATAATGAAGTTATATGAAAAGACTAGAATATTCAAGCATTTACTTAAAAAAAATACTTTGAATCTGCAACGAGTCTTACAGTTACTTCCTAGGAACAAAAGAACCATATTCTATTTGCATCTCAAAGAATCCTGTAAAAATTGCACTGCCATGGTTTATATAATAACTTTTTACAAGCTATATAATTTAACTGGATAGAATAAATTAACTCCCCCCACCCACCACATATAGAACACCTGACTTACCCTTGAAGGAAGTAATACTGAAATGATCCAGCTTGCTGAAGATTAAGTTTACAGTATTTATCAGAATCATCTTCTCTTTCTGTTGGATTTTCCCATTCCAGGGAACGGAATTTTTGTCGATTAAATGCTTCTCCAGGAAATGGGTAATTTGTATACACAGTAACTGCTTTTCCCTGTAAAGTGGGGCCTAATCGGAACTGTAGTTCGAACCCTAAACAAAAAGCACATTTCAATAAACTCATTGTAGGAACTTAAATTACCACATTAAAAAATAGATGTTTTATTTAAAGTATTACATAAACTACGGTTTCTCAACTATGTTTAAAATAACTCCTAGGGATGCCCGTGTGGCTCAGTCAGTTAAGTGTCTGCCTTCGGCTCAGGTCATGATCCTGGGGTTCTGGGATTGAGTTCCATATCGGGCTCTCTGCTTCTCCCTCTGCCTGCTGCACTCTCTCTCTCTGACAAATAAATAAAACTTAAATAAAATAAAATAACTCCTAATAAATAATGCTGGTTTTGGAACTACTTTGCGTTCTAATTTAGCTGAATTTTATATTTTAACAAACACTTAACATCATTAGAACTGCCTTCTCTGTCCTGTCTCTCTCCTCTCCTCCTGGAAACTGATTCCTATTTGCATGGCTACTTTGGAATATGCAAATTCTTTTTTTTTTTTTCTTTAATAATATGTCTTCAAGTTTATTGAGAGTATTTTTAGAAACTAGGATAGCACTAAAGCAAAAAAACAAAATGAAATTTTACTGAACTTGAAATCTTTCTTTCTCTTTAATTTTAATTCCAGTATAACTAATATATAGTGTTATATTATTTCCAGGTGTACAATACAGTGTTCAATAATTCTATACATTACTCAATGTTCATCATGATACGTGTACTCTTAATCCCCTTCACCTATTTCACCCATCCCCCAACCCTCCTCCCCTCTGGTAACTGTTTGTTCTCTACAGTTAAAGTCTGTTTTTTTGGTTTATCTTTTTTTCTTTGTTTTGTTTCATAAATGCCACATATGAGTGAAATCATATGGTATTTGTCTTTCTCTGACTTATTTAATTTAGGATTTATTCTCTATATCCATCCACGTTGTAAATGGCAAAATTTTGTTCTTTTTTATGGTTAATACCACATCTTCCTTATCAATTCATCTATTGATGGACACTTCAGCTGCTTCCATAATTTGGCTATTGTAAATAATGCTGCAATGAACATATGAGTGTATATATCTTTTCAAATTAGTGTTTTGATATTCTTTGGGTAAATACGCAGTAGAGGAATTACTGGATCATATGGTAGTTCTATTTCTAATTTTTTGAGGACTCTCCATACTGTCTTCCACAGTGGCTACACTAGTTTACATTCCCACCAACAGTACACGTGGGTTCCTTTTTCTCCAAGATGTGCAAGTTCTTATATTACCCCATTTCCCATGATCCCTCAACACTTTCCAAACCCCCAGCCCCCACCTCTGAATTGATTGCCCAGAGGTGGGCATCTAAGTACTTAGAGATCTTTGCTAGTATTTTTCAAACAGCAACAGAAAAAGTGAGTTTCTCTGTGGTGTCAGAGTATGTGATAGTATGTAAAACTTGGGAGGTATTGGAGTAACTATCTCACCATAGAAAGTAAGCCAGTCTTCCTGAGAGAAGACAACCTCTAGAAAGGCAGTTTTCAGATTTCTAACAGAAGCTCCAGAGGCATTTGAGCCCCTGATGACTGTTCTTGATGTCTGCTCAAATCCAGCAGTGTAGTAATAGTTAACAAGTGGCTGTGTGAGGCTGGGGTTGGGGGTTGGGAGTGCTGAGCCCTGACTGAGCAGTGTTTGCTGACTTTCTGGGGGAAACAATCTTACTGTGTTCAACCTTAAGCTACCAACGTGATCTCACTGAACATGGAACTGGGAAGAGATATGCACAGTCTGCTCTTGTGAGTCAACACAAGTGATTCCAGCAAACTAAGGCCTCTATCCCTATTTCTCATGGTTTAGTATTTAATATTTAAGCCTTTCTCGGAATTCTGAGGGCCAAAACATTCCCGCTTTTACCAAAGTTAGGCTATTTCTACTAAAATATATCTGAGACTTCTACAATGTGTTACAAGTATTTTGCCATGAAAAAAAAATCAACACATTATAGTTATACTTTTACAGTGAAATAAAATTGTGGTTGGTTCACGGCAGATTTTAAATCCTGATTATAATTATTAGAATGTGAGAATTCTGACTATAGTAAAGTCTATTAGAACTATAAGGCATGTAAGAGTATACTTACCATGATGAGCACTGAGTAACATATAGAATTGCTGAATCACTATATGTATACCTGAGACTAATATAAGACTGTATGTTAACTATACTGGAATTAAAATAAAAAACATTAAAAAAAAGTAATAAAAAAAGAAATATAAGGCTTATAAATTTTAATCATGAATGTAACATTTCAATTAATAAAGGGTCATAACCAATGAAGGCAGGAAAATTTAGTTTTGCTGATTATAATCTTTAAGCTTAAGGAAATTTAAAAAAAATATATTTTATTTATTTATTTGTCATACAGAGAGAGAGCGTGCAAGTGCTTAACCGACTGAGCCACCCAGGCATCCTAAGCTTAAGGAAATTTTAAAAATTTATTTAATTTATTTTTTTACTATTGAAGCATAGTTGACATACAATGTTATATTACTTTCGGGTATATAACACAGTGATTCAACAACTGTACACATCACATAATGCTCACCACAATAAGGGCAGTCATCATACAATGTTATTACAATATTATTGACTATATTCCCTATGCTGTACTTTTCATCTCTGGAACTTATTTATTGTATAACTGGAAATGTTTACCTCTTAAGAAACTTGTTGAAAAGAAAGAAGCATACTAATATCAATACTTTTAATGCTCAATTTATTAAACATCTAACAAAGTATAGAAAATTATGTAATAAGTGTAGACCATGTATAGGAAACAAAATAGACAATGATCTCTGCCCTTGTGGAGCTTGAGTTCTAAAGGGGGAAGGCAGCCATTAAACAATGAACATGACAAATAAGTAAGAAAAAACAATATGTCAGAGAGGGATAAATGCTATGAGAAAAAAGAAAAATCAGAGCAGTGTAAGGAAAATGGGGGAAAAGAAGAGATGGTGGGGAGATGGTAGCAATTTTATTAAGAAGTTGAAAAGCTTGAGAGAAGTGAGGGGGTTAGCCACATGGCTATTCATGGCCATCTACGGAAAGTACTGACTAAGCAAAGGAAACAGAGAGGACTTAGGATGGAAGCATGCCTGGTGGTTCCAGAAATAAGAAGTTCAGTATGTGTGGATTGGAATAAACCGGGAGAGAAGTAGTAGGGTATAAGGAAAGAAAGGTAACAGGGAAGTCAGATCATGATTTTGTAGGCCATTGTAAGTATCTTGGCTTCTTCTCTGACTGAAATGAGGAGTCAATCAACAGTTTTAAGCAGAGAAGTCACATAACCTAACTTGTATATTAAATCACTTTGCATGATATATCACTCTGAATATGTCTGCTTCTGGCCATAATGGAGTAACTGGCATTAGATTTGCCCTCTGCTGAAAAACTAGAAGAAATATATGAGACAACTGTTTTCAGAAATAAGTAGTAAAGGACTGCGATGCCTGAGAGAAGGGTGATTCCTATGGACTCTAGCTTTTAGACTGGGGAAACTTTCTGGGCTGTGACACAGGGAGCAGGAACAGTAGTCTGAGTTGAGAAGACAGAGATTAGAGTTTGGGGAGGGTGAAGAAACTGCAATTATCAGGGCAGAGTATGGCAATCCACACAGAGGAAACAGAAGATGTAAAGGACCTCAGACTCCTGCTTCTGGCAAAGATGTAATGAATAACAGGGATTGGATTTACGCTCTTCCTTGAAACTTAAAAGAAACCAGGAAAAACCAGACAAAATATATGAAATGATAGTTTTTAAGCCTGGACATCAGGCAACTAAGAGACAGAAAATAAGCAATGTGAACCTTAAAACTGCCCCTTCTTACTACCTTAAAAGAATTTCCAGGTTGAGGCAGAAGGAGGAGAACCAGGCAGAGCTCAACTAACTTTCCGAGCTGAGAAGATGGAGCTAAGAATCTGTTGAGACCAAAGCAGCTAGTTTGCAGATGAGAACAGTTAGTGAGGAGGAGAAAGCTGCACAGAGACAGAACTCCAGAGATTTGCAGAAGGTCTCCCTTGAGTATTCAGCAGAGTACTGATCAGTGCATGTCTAAGACCAGGAATAGTGCTTCTTCTCACCAGCCAGATTGGAAAAATTCATAATTCATGCGGCACTGGCAAGAAAGTTCAGAGGATCTTGTTTCAGGAGTGGAGAGTAATGAGCCCTAGACCGGGCATAGACTAGACTAGCTTCACAAATCAGAAGTAAAGCTCAAAAGTATCAAAATATTTCCAAGTAACTTAACTTCATTCCAAAAACAAAGACAAAAAACATTTATAAGAATCCAAAAATAGCCAGCATTCAACAAAGTAAAATTTATGTCTGGCATCCAAATGAAGATTGTAAGACATACAAAGAAGCAAGAAAACACAACCCTTAACAAGGAAAATAATCACTTAATGAAAACTGACCCAGGAATGACACAGATGTTGAACTAGCAGATAAGGAAGGACATCAGTTATCGTAAGTGTATTCCATATGTTCAAAAAGTTATTTCAAGACATGGAAAATAATAAAAAACAAAACAGAACAAAAGATCGAAATAAAACTTTTTAAAAATGAAAACTATAAGGTCTGAGATGAAAAATCTACAACATGGAATTAATGGATGGTGAGACATGGCAGAAAAAAAATTAGTGACTTTCAAGACACAGCAACAGAAATACCCAAAATGAAACAAAGAGAGAAAACAGAGTCTAAAAAATTGAAAAAGCATCAGTGATCTGTGGAAAAACTCAAGTGGCCTAATATATAGATAAAGTCCTCAAAGAAGAGTAAAGAGAGGGGGGATATCAAGTATTTAAAGAAATAATGGGTAGAAAAATCCCCAAATTTGATAAAAACAACAAATTTATAGATCAAAGAAGTTCAATAAATCCCCAGTCAAGAAACATGAAGGAAATCACACCAAGAAACATCAAAATCAAATTGCTCAAAACCAGTAATAAAGAAAATATCTTACAAGTAGCCAGAGGGGGGAAAATGTCATAGTAAGTTCAGAGGAACAATGATAAGGATGACAGATTTCTCATGGGAAACAATAAAAGCAAGAAGACAGTGGAGCAGTATCTTTAAAGGTACAGTAGATTCTTGGATAATACAGGTTTGAACTGTGCACGTCCACTTACACATTGTTTTTTTTTACAGTACAGTACTGTCAATGTATTTTCTTTTCCTCATAAATTTTTTTTTTTTTAAGATTTTATTTATTTGAGAGAGAGAGACAGAGAATGAGCAGTGGGGAGGGGCAGAGGGAGAGGGAGAAGCAGACTCCCCACAGAGCAGGGAGCCATACGTGGGGCTCAAACCTAGAACCTGGAGATCACGACCCCTGCTGAAGGCAGAGGCTAACCGACTGAGCCACCCAGGCGCCCCTCCTTATGATTTTCTTAATAACATTCTCTTTTCTCTAGCTTACTTACTGTTAGATTACAGCATATAATACATATAACATACAAAATATGTGTTATCTGTAAAGCTTCTGGTCAACAATAGGCTATTAGTAGTTAAGTTCTGGGGGAATCTAAAGTTATACCTGGATTTTTGGCTGCATGGGGAGTGGGGTCAGTGTCCCTAACCTCTGCATTGTTTAAGGGTCAACTGTACTTAGAGATTAAAACTGTCGGCCTAGAATTCCATACTTGGTGAAAATATCTTTCAAAAATAAAGGTGATTTTTCAATGTCAGAGAAAGATGTTACAAATAAGCAAGGCTGAAGCTACAGTGAACCCTATTGTGGTGGATATGAATCAGAGATATCAGTATCTGCTAATATATATATATATACACACACATATATGTATATATACTATACATATATATCTGCTAATACACACATACACACACACACACACACACACACACACATATGTATATATAATGTCAGTTTGATTCAAAGCAAATCCTGAAATGTAGAACATGTAGATGTTTCAGTCATGTTTAAAACTGCTCTTTGGTAAAGTAAATCCCTCCCAATGATATTTGACAGATGGTAAATTCTACATCACAACATTAAATACCAAAGCTATTCTTTGTGAACAGGAGATTGGTAAGCTATTCTTTATGAACAGGAGATTTCAATAAAAGATATTAAGAGAATGCTGGACTCTTTCAATTTACTGTAATCCAATCAAATACCCCTATCTTTGCCTAGAGAAATACAAATACTCTGTTTTGCATACTGCAGATAATGTGAAGAATGGAATTTCTAGGCATTCCTTGAAAAAATTATAATTTAGTGATAAGTACTGCTAACCACATTCTTGGACTGTACTAAATTATGAATATAATTTTTTTCCATAGCAAATGGCTTTAGCAAATAAGAAACAAATTATCCAAATGTCATTAACTGCAAAAATTTAGGGACTCACTTCTACTTCTCACATTGTACAGTGAAACTTATAATTTTTTTTCCAAGTAGCTATATACCTAAATTTTTCTATACATAATTTGGCATAAATATACTAAGTGTTAATAAGGCTTATGTTTGGCCCAATAATTTCATATACACATATGTTTTCTGAGGAATTAATCAATGATGTAAACATAGAGTATATTCATAACAGCTTCATTTATTATAATTAAATAAACTGACAACAAACTATCTAAAGATTGGGAATGATTAAATAAATTATGGTACAAATTATGGTATTATCCAAGTTAGAATATTATTAGCCATTATAAGTCATGTTATTTAAAGATATTTAATAACACGGCTACTTTTATTCCATTTTGTTCATTTTATGCATCTATAGAGATCTTTTGAAATCCTTTCTAGAAAAAAGCATGGCTGAAATGTGGCAGTAAGCTAGGAGGTGGAATTCACCCACCATTATACTATAAGCAGGTTTCAACTTGCTTGGATAGTATAAACCCAATTTTGTTTTGAAACAAAGAGCACAGAACAAAGGCTTTTTATACACTTCTATAATTTTATAATTGGGAAAACATCATTTTAAAGTTAGAGATACAATTATGAAGAGATAGTTTGAGAAATAATTGCCCAAAGATTTAAAACATGATATTTTAATACTCAGTGACTGTGAGAACCATAAATATCTACATCTTTACAATAATGATTAAATTTATTATGGAAGAAGTGGTATTATTTTGAACAGGTACAAACACCAGAGACTAGCTGTCTGAGCATATTTAAACAACCTGTCCCCTGTTCAGCTTACACAAATATTGTTTTTATCATTACACAAGGATTCAGAGAACTTGTAGTACAAAGGTTAAAACTCATCCAAAATCTCAAAACAGTATTTAGATCAGTGGTATACCCTCAGAAGAAAACTGACAAGCATTCTCTAAACATGAATATTTATTTATTTATAGAATACACATGTATGATGATTTATATATAAATTATAAAACATAAAAATGGGATAAGATGTAAATAAAATAAACAATATTTTAAATAACTAATTTATTAATGGACAGAAAAAATCTTTTAGCTCTCACTAAAATTTAGTATTGATAATATCTGTCAGTGATAGCAATGTGATTAAATAAATTTCATTAATTTTAAGTCTTGGTTTAATATTCTATGATAAAGTAATTTAAAGATTCCAACTTCTGTTTATTGATATTTGATTTAGCGGCCTCAGACTTAAAAAAAAAACACACAAAGATACCCAAATTCAAATGGAAGAAGCTCTTGGTGGCTGTGTTTACTAATCCATGACATTAATTTTTCAATCCCATTCACCAATTATGTAAAGATTTTTGTTGAAATGTGCTAGTAAAGATATATTTTCCTGCCATCATCAATTGTTTTTATAAGCTAATAAGATGTTCCATATTTATATATTAAACAGATGATTTGAAAACCAACAGAAATCCTTTATTTGGAAGATTTTAAACAGATTAGAAAATTTTGTTATCAACTTTTTAAAGAGGGCAGATATTCATTATATGGCTAAAATCATATGATGGAAGGGTTACTAAAATACATATTCAAAATGTTCTTGCTATAGCAAGGGTCAGCAAACTATATCCAGTCTACTATCTGTTTCTGTAAATAAAGTTTTATTGGAACACAGCCATACCCATTCATTTATGTGTCATTTATGGTTGCTTTCATGATACAATGGCAGAGCTGAGTAGCTCCAACAGAAAGTATATGGCCTGCAAAGCTGAAATATTTGCTATCTGAACCTTTACAGGAAATATGTGCTCAACTCTGCTCTATACTATCAATTTTCATCAAAAAGCAGTTAACTTTCTCACTCAGGTTTACCTCACAGTTAAATTGTGTTTATTTTTTCAGAAAATTTTTTTTCAGAAAATATTTTCTAAGAAAGCTACATGTCATTCCTGAAAAGGACAAATTTCAAACAGCAAATATCAAACATTTTCTAACTCATCTTTAAGTTTGACAACCTCTTGAGGTAAAAGAGGCATTTATGGTTATTCTACCTTTTTTGGCAAAGTATTGTACAGACTCTACTATTTAAGATAATATAACTTGTATATGTACTTAACCTGGATTAGCTAAAAATGTAATCCGTGGCAACATACTGCAAGCAAACCAGATATGGTGTGACTGTCAACCCCTTCCAGACCTCCAACCTCCACTCTTTTCTCAGAATATGTCCTTCTTGTTTATAACTCATGCGACACACAAACTGAAAGCATCAATGTCAATTTATGCATTACCAAAATGTAACTGCTTTTTTAAAAATCTTTTTAAAAAACTGATTGATTGATTGATTTTTAGTGATCTCTATACCCAACGTGGGGCTCAAACTCACGACCCTGAGATCAAGAGTCGCATGCTCTGACTGAGCCAGCCAGGTGCCCCCAAATTTAATAACTTTTTTAAAAACAAAAACAGATGAAAGAAAAAAAGGAAAAGAAAGGAAAAATCCTGTACTTTTTTCCTATATTCCAATAGATAGATCAGTGCCTACCCTTAAGGGTACATAGCCACTCTGTAGACCTCTAATACAACTCACTGAAACTAAAATTTTTATATACAGTAAATGAAACATTAGAATACCTAGAGTATGTCAGATTCCATAATTACTCACTCAGTTCGCTAAAATTAGCTTAGGTCATAGCAGTACATGGTGTGGCTATCTTATTCCTCATAGAACACTAGGAATACTTTACTCAGATTAGCCTGCCTCCTGCAGACAACTAGTAAAGTGAGTGATCAAACTATTAATATAAACTAAATTTTTCCATCTTGTTTCCCTCCACTAAATTTATATAAGCTCCAGATTCTAATCAAGAAAACTTTATAAGTATTTTCTTTTTTTTTTTTAAGATTTTATTTATTTATTCATTTGATAGAGAGAGACAGGGAGAGAGGGAACACAAGCAGGAGGAGTGGGAGAGGGAGAAGCAGGATTCCTGCGGAGCAGGGAGCCCGACGTGGGGCTTGATCCCAGGACCCTGGGATCATGACCTGAGCTGAAGGCAGACGCTTAACGACTGAGCCACCCAGGCGCCCCTATAAGTATTTTCTTTAAAAAAAAGTGTAAGTTGAAATTTGACCAACCAATATAAAAATGGAAGAACTCCAGGTTTGGGGAAAACTGATTTTGTTCATTATTCTGCCACTGAATGAAATAGGAAATATAGAAGGCTATGATTTGGCTAGAAAAAAATAATTATTTGGTCTTGTACTTGTTGAATTAGAAGAATCTATAGAGATACTAGCCTTGAAAATGAGGAGGAATCCTTTCTTAGGGAAAAGTGAAAAGAAAAGAAAAATGAAGAAGGACGTGGTGACCAATTAAATATGAAAGAACCAAAAACTGCCAGAGTTTTTCTTCACACCTAATTGGTCGCCAAGTCCTATGAATTTTAAAATGTCTCATACTCTATTCCCTTTTTTCTGACTCTGATGTAGTTAAACCCTTATCTTTAAACAGACATATTTTCAAAATAGCCTTCTTGAGGATTTCTTGTCTCCAATGTCTCTTCATCTTTCACATTATAATTATCTTCTATAACAATATGATCACCTCATTACTGCACACAAAAAACTGACATGTTCCCATTTATATCATTTGGTTGAATTTACTGGTTTTAACTAGAGTTACAGACTCAACCACATCACTCTTATTTTATAAACCCTTCACAGTTCCCTCTTCAACTAGCTTGGCTGATTTTACACTTTTTGCTAGCTTCAACTCATGTTTTAGTAATCAATCAGCAGGGATTTATTGACTGTTGTACATTGTACTAGGTTTATAATACTTGCCCTATCCTCACAGATCTTAAACTCTAGTTGGACACTGTAAGACCAATAAGCTTTTAGAAACTGCTACATCGTTCAGGACTTAATTGTTCTGTGACTATTGTATCATTGGAAATCAAAGAAAGGAGATAACAAAAAATTAAGGAAAGACCTCAAGGAGGAGGTGGAATTTTAGCTGAAAGTTGAGAGGTAGGCAACACACAGAATGATAGGAAAGGGATTTAATAAATATAGAGGAATCTGACAAAAATGAAAGTGTCAGGAGAGCTATGAGAAAAGCCAGTGGGGGGGCGCCTGGATGGCTCAGTCGTTAAGTGTCTGCCTTCGGCTCAGGTCATGATCCCAGGGTCCTGGGATTGAGCCCCACATCGGGCTCCCTGCTCAGTGGGAAGCCTGCTTCTCCCTCTCCCACTCCCCCGCTTGTGTTCCCTCTCTCGAAGTCTCTCTCTCTGTCAAATAAATAAATAAAATCTTTTTTAAAAAAAGGAAAAGCCAGTGGGGAGGGAATTAACAGGGGAACTGTAAAGATGTAGGACACTAGTAATGGGGAACAATGAGATAACAACCTTGGCTAAGGAAGGTGGATTTCATTATAGAATGTCTTGGAAGCCAGCCAGAAGCATTTAAATTTGACTATATAAACACCAATTAATGAAAAGGGAAGAGATGGCATAAGAAGATTATCTTTTTTTTGAGATTTTATTTATTTATTGGTCAGAGAGAGAGAGCACATGCACAAGCAGCGGGAGAGGCAGGCAGAAGGAGAAGCAGGCTCCCCGCTGAGCAAGGAGCCCGATGCGGGGCTCGATCCCTGGACCCTGGGATCATGACCTGAGCAGAAAGCAGCTGCTTAACCGACTGAGCCACCCAGGCATCCCAAGAAGATTATCCTAGTATACATATTCAGGCATATGAAAGAGAGAGACAGGCAAACAGAGACATTTGGAAAGAAATTATAGGGCTTAAAGAGACTACAGTTAAAGAGAAGAAATTGTCAAAGAAGAGTACATAGTTTCAAAGGCCTTGAAACTATGAAAATGGAGATATCACTAGAATAAACAGGATGTGAAATGAAGAAGGTTTGAGAATGGGGAGGAGATGGTTTTGGATATGTTAGACTTAAGCATCTCCAAGTGGAGCTATCCTGAGTCTATTCTATAGTGTAATACCTGGATGAAGCCAAGAAACCAGGGTGAAATAAATAGGTACAGTGATCTATCAATGCCTTATACCCATTTAGTCTTTAAAACCATGTATTATTAATTTTGAGCTTCAAAATCCAGGAAGGTAGAAGAGCAGAAATTAACATCTTCACTTCACAAATAAATTAATGTTAATAATTCATGTGACTTTCCCAAAGTCAAAAAAAGTTGTTAGCAGCAGAGCCAAGAAAATTCTAGTTTCTTACTCTTGCCATTATACTCCTGGCTTTCAAGAAGCAAGCAAAATTCAAGGCTCTTCTTCCAAAAAGAGCCGTCAGCATAGAAGCAACAAATGAGGCTATGAGAATGTATAATTCTTTGAGGGCAGAGGAAGAGAAAAAGAAAGAATTTCTTGCAGATAGATAGAATTAATTAAAATGTGGAAGGAAGAGAACTCAGCAAGAGACACCACCAAGTTGACAAGAGTACTCAAGAAAGTAGGGAAAAAATCAAAACCAGGAAAGTGCAGAGTCAGGAAAGCCAAAAATGGAGTAAGTACTCAGTGATCTTAAATGCCAAAGTTGGAAGAAGGTGATTTGGCATGGAGGTAACACATGTGATGGTTGAATTTTTTTTTTCTTTCAAAAATTTAACTCGAGATATTGGGGGAAAAAATCCTTCAATGTTTACTATCAACATCTATCTGTTATACTCTGCACTTTATATTTCATACATTAAACTTCTACTTCACAAGTTATATTAACATAAATGAGTGTGGAATGTTTTTCAATCTTGAAAAATTATAAAGTCTAAACAGAAAAGCTCAAATATATTTCAACATAACCTGATCAGTTTTTTCACTTTGTATTTGGCAAAAAATATTTTCAGCTTTATCTTCTCCATATTTGAGGGGCTTTTGAAAAACATAAATAATAGTTTGCTTTTTGCTGTGATCTATTTTACTAAATCAAAGTCCCAGTAAAGGAAAAGAATGAGGGCTATAAAAAAGAAAAACTAAAAAAAAAAAAAAAAAAAAAAAAGAAAAGGAAAACTATACATACACTCCAAGTAAAATTACAGATGAAGTAATTTACTAAGTTTTTATAATAATTGTTAATAGAAATAATATGGTCAATGTGTTGATCCTATACACACCTTCTTTTTTTTTTTTTTTTTTTTTTTTTAAAGATTTTATTTATTTATTTGACAGAGAGAGACATAGCGAGAGAGGGAACACAAGCAGGGGGAGTGGGAGAGGGAGAAGCAGGCTTCCCCGCCGTGCAGGGAGCCCGATGTGGGGCTCGATCCCAGGACCCCGGGATCACGACCTGAGCCGAAGGCAGACGCTTAACGACTGAGCCACCCAGGCGCCCCCTATACACACCTTCTGTCTTAAGTGGAAGTTACCATGGAAAGAAGAGTGAGCTACTTTATCCTTGTTTTAACATGACAAACATATTTTCAACTTTATAACTAAAATTAACTTTCATTAGTGATATTTTTAGAATGCAGCACCATCTTTGCACTGATCAAGTTTAGAAAGGTCCTTGGAAATTATATCTATCTTAAAGTTTAAAAAAAATTAATATGACATTTAATTAAAAATTTAAAAGACATAAAGAAAATTTAAAAGACACAGAGCCAACTAAACAACTTGCTACTGACCTTGTTCAAGTCTGAAGAGGGTCCTTTCCAGCTTTTCCATTTCGTTCAGAAATAAAATTCTAATCTGTTTACTGTGTCCCATTTTGGCTTCTAGAAGACTTGAAATCTTTCAGAAGAATTAAAAGAACTCCGAAATCGAATGAGTTACCCCTATGAAACAAAAAGGAATTAAGATAAAAAGAAAGTAACTATTATCTTAAATTCTTTAAGGCTGACAGCCGCACTTACATGTTCTAAATGTGTTTTAACCCTAGCAGAGCAAAGAGAATGAATTTTATAAATAAGACCTGAGAAGGCAAATTAATAGTTTCCTCCCTTCGAGCACAATAGGACCAAAGCAAAAACTATTGTGTTATAGATCCTTAAAATTAAAACAAAAAACAAAACTAAATTATTCTCAGAGAAAAGCAATACGTTTTGGAAAGCCTGGATTTGGGCTGGGGGGAAAATTCCCGGTCCCAAGCCAAAAGGCTTTGAAGACTACAAATGGCACTTCTGCTTACAAGAGATTAGTCTGCTCAAAGATAACAGGTGGGCGAGCTCCCCATTCCCAAATTCGGGTTGGAAGCCACCAATGGGGAGATGAGAACAGAGGGAAGCAGTTGTCGCCCCTGGAATAGCTGCTGCAGACATAGGATGGACAGACAGAGCTATAGATAGAACGCATTTCCCAGAGAGGCCAGCGGCATTCCTAGCACTTACACTGAGCAAGTTATACGTGCGGCTTCTGAGACACTGCAGGACCCGCGACTCCGGGGTTGGAGTCGGGGGAGGAGACGTGAAGGAAAGCAAAAGGGGAAAGGCAGGCTGCCCAGGCGCAAAAAGCAGCCCCAGACAAGGAGGGCCGGGCGCCGTGAAGGGCAAAGGGCGGGGCGGCCGCAGCGGGGCCAGGGCCGAGGCCGCCGTGTGAATGGCAGAAAGCTTCTCCGTGACTCCGCCTCGCGCTGGTCCCCGAGGAGACCCTCGACCCCCACCCTCCCCCCCCGGCCTCAAGTGCACACGCCAGGGTGGAGCTGTCAGGTCCCCTCGCCCACTTCCGGGCGGCTCTGCGCCGGCTCGCCGCGACCGCTAGTCTCGCGAGACTGTGGTCAGCGGGGCCGGGGTCGGGAGGCGGTAGAGGCCGAAGCTGCGAGCTTCTTTTTTTTCTCGCCGCTATGGAGGTGCGAGGTCCGGGTTGTGCACCTCCTTTATCAGCCCGTGAGCTCATGTTTGCACATTAAAATGCTGCGGTAGAAGGCTGCCCCTAAGTTGAGCTGCACAACAGGGTCGTTTTGTGGAACAGCTGAATGGTGGGAGGCAAGCGACCTGGCTTCTAGTGCTTCTTCTACCACGAAGTGTTTTGTGTCTTTGTTTTGATTTTTTAAAAATTTAAAATATCTATTTATTATTATATTTTTTTATGTGACCTAAGTTTGCTTGGCCCCAGTTCTCTGAATCTTGATTTCCCCATGTCTAAAATGAGGGCCCTGTGTACAATCTCTGACATTCCATCCTTCATGTGTCTACCAACTCTAGTCCTAACACAGGGCACATCTCGAATGCAGAGATGGAACTACTAGGTAGGTGAAGTGTGGCCAGTTTACAAACAATTGAGGGTGCAGATACCACTTGTACAACGTGGTTGTATCTCATGTACACTGCATAGACCTGAAGGTTGTATGGGGTTAAGGATAAGGAGGGCGCCTGTGGAGATGAGCACTGGGTGTTATACTCAACTAATGAATCTTTGAACACTACATCAAAAACTAATGATGTACTATATGCTGGCTAATTGAACATAATTAAAAAAATAAGACAGAAGAGCACTTGTTACACAGTATGGGCTCAATAAATATAACTACAATTCCTTAAAAAAAAAAAAAAGGATCTACAGACCTGTACCCCTGAAACAAATAATATATGTTTTAAAAAAAGGATTTATACTGGCTATCGCTGTACATATTTTAGGCCAGAAATTAGGATGTGGTACAGATGCCTATGGAGATTTAATGCCTGGGGAAAAGAAAACCCCTCTTGTAGAGCACTTTGAGGACACCTAAGGATCATGAGAAAACGGACAAAAGATTTGGAGTGTGGAGAAAAATCTTGCTTCCCTTATTGTGGAAATACTGTAGGTCCAAAAACAATAATGGTTTAAAAACTGAAGATCCTGAAATGTTTGTTTCAGATTTCTGAGAATGGCTAGTTGCAAGTGGTCCAAAACTGAGTTTGGGAATGTGTAGCTCACTTATTCATTCAACTAGTATTTATTGAGCACCTAGGATTTGCCAGGCATGGAAGTGAAACAAATTCACTGCCCTCATGGAACTCCTACATTTTATTTGTGGGAGACAGATAAACAAATTAAGTAAGTAAATTATATAAGATAATGAAAGGTTGTAAGAAAAAAAAGAAGTGGGAAGTGGAAGTGTGGAAGAGTCAGGAGAGGGATGTTTGCAATTGTAAATACAATAGTCAGTAAAGGACTTGGTGGTAAATTGACATTTGATCCCAATCAGAGTAAGAGGAAGGAGGATATCCAGGGTAGAGGGTTACACACAGAGGTACAGAAGTGGAAAGGCCATGAGGTAGAAGCATATTTGGTGGATTCAAGGAGGCCACCAAAGCTGAGAAGAGAGTGGTAAGAAATTAGGACAGATAATGGAGTGGGGTTGGCAGCCAGATCTTATAAGGCTTTGTAGGCTATGGCAAGGATTTGGACTTTTAATCAGGGCAAAAGAAACATTGGAGGATTTTGAACAGAGGAGTGACATAATCTGGTAGACCTTCTAAAAGGATTACTCTGCAACTTTATAGTTGAGACATGCTAGAAGTGTAAAATAGCTAAATAAGCTGGAGGGTATGGTGACGAAGGAAGCAAGATCAGTTATTTCAGTTAACCAAGAGATACTGGTGTGTGTGTGTGTGAGAGAGAGAGAGAGAGAGAAAAGAAGGTATAGTAGTAAAGGTGGTAAGAAGTTTTGAATTATGGGTCTATTTTGAAAGTAGAGCTTATACTGATGGATAGAAAGGAGTCATGGATGATTCTAAGATTTTTAGCTTGAGCAATCAGAAGATTACTGTCCAATAGAAATACATGAAAAAAAAAAGAAAAGAAATATGTGCTACATAGGTAAAAAAATCTTTCAAGTAGCATCAAAAAAGTAAAGAGAAACAGGTGAAATTAATTTTAAAGATTTTATTTATTTATTTGACAGAAAGAGACATAGCAAGAGAAGGAACACAAGCAAGGGGAATGAGAGAGGGAGAAGCAGGCTTCCTGCTGAGCAGGGCGCCCCATGCGGGGCTTGATCCCAGGCTCCTGGGATCATGACCTGAGCTGAAGGCACCCCAGGTGAAATTAATTTTAATAATAAATTTGATTTAACTCAGTATATCTTAAACATTATTTAAACATGCAATCAATATAAAATGTTACTGAGATATTTTAGGTTCTTTTTTCCTGCTAAGTCTTCAAAATTTGGTGTGTATTTTACACTTCAGCATGTCTCAATTACGATAGATACATTTCAAGCACTCCATAGCTTTGTGGCTAGTGGCTAGTGGCTACCATTTGGACAGTGCAGAAGAAGCTACCATTTAATGAGAGAGGAAGAAAAGGGAAGGAACAGAATTGGAGGATGAAATTCAGGAGTTTGGTTGTAGACTATCAGTAACCAAGTGAAGATAACTATTCATTTGTTTGACATGACTGTCAAATATCCAAGTGGAGATACTGAATGATCACTCGTAGCCCTGGTCTCTACAGTAGTGTTTTTCAAATTGTAAGTCATAACCCATTGAGGGTTGTAAAAGTAATTTGTTAGTTGCAACCAATGATTTTTGTTTTTTTTTAAAGATTTTTATTTATTATT
The DNA here is from genome assembly GCF_964656455.1 of Halichoerus grypus. NCBI lineage: Eukaryota > Metazoa > Chordata > Mammalia > Carnivora > Phocidae > Halichoerus > Halichoerus grypus. The sequence goes on from NC_135716.1 coordinate 105,168,463, forward strand.
TGTCAGAGAGAGAGAGCGCGTGGCAATGCAAGCCCAAGCAGGGGGAGCGGCAGGCAGAGGGAGAAGCAGGCTCCCTGCTGAGCAAGGAGCCCGATGACGGGACTCAATCCCAGTACCCTGGGATCACAACCTGAGCCGAAGGCAGACGCTTAACCGACTGATCCACCCAGGCACTCCAGCCAAAGGCAGACACTTAACCGACTGAGCTACCCAGGCGTCCCTGCAACCAACGATTTTTAAAATAAAATAGGAAAGAGCTGAATGCACTGTACCTGGTAAGACTATTATTTCAAAAAACTTCTGTTTCTATTATTTTTTGTTGTACTGGGTCATGTAATCCTCCAAGGGGTCATGGTCAAAAACATGTTTGAGAGCCACTGCTCTAGGGTGTATGCTGTAGAAAAGCATAATAATTCATGATTATGAAATGTGCCTGGTTTTCAACCCAGCTCTGCCCCTAACTCGCTGTGAAGCTTTGGAAAATACTCAACCTTTTTGTGCTTTGGTTTTTACAACTGTAAAATAGGGATAAACATAAAAGCTACTATTAATTTCTTTTATTATTTTTTTAAGATTTTATTTATTCATTTGACAGAGAAAGAGAGAGGGAACACAAGCAGGGGGAGTGGGAGAGGGAGAGGGAGAAGGAGAAGCAGGCCTCCTGCAGAGCAGAGAGCCTGATGTGGGGCTTGATCCCAGGATCCTGGGATCATGACCTGAGCTGAAGGCCGACTCTTAACAACTGAGCCACCCACGTGCCCCTAGAAGCTACTATTAATTGAATGGGGACTTAGAACTGTGCCTGAGACGTACTAAGTACTGTGGAAGTACAAATATTACAGTGGGACCCTAACTGATGTGAAACACAGTTCATGTTCATGTTTGTCTTCAGGCTCTCCTACCCATACCCCCTTCCACTTTCAGTCTGTCCTATGACCCTCTCATTGCACTGCCCTCCTGTTCATCACTCTTCTCCAGGGCTCCAAAATTAGCCTTTCTTGCTGTCCCTCCGCCAGCAAAACTGTCACGTTAGTGCCCAATATTTTAGCTAGAAATAAGGAGTAAAACAGACTGACGAAATGAATTCCTTTAGTGGGGAATTATTCTTATACAAATGCTTGAATTTTAAAAGATCTGTCAATCCAAATGATCTTAATTTTGGAAATTTCATATTGTGAAAGAAAGTGAGGAATGTTAAGTAATGAAAACACCATGATTCAATGTGACATGTCTCCAAGATGACATTTACAAGCCACATAGTGCCCTTTTTAAAAAAGAAAAGTCACACTAGTGTGCTATTTGTGACATTCTTGGAATGCCAGTGAATTTGCTGTCTAGGGCTACAGTGGTGCCATGTGCTGTCTTCATTTTGGCAAACATTTGTCATGAGCCTGTCCTGTGCATAACAGTGATCTATATATACACAATAATCTCATGCTGGAGTTGTCAGGAGAAGAATCTCCTTGAGGAATATCTGATGGATAATCTCAGCTATTTGGCAGTGACTCTAGGGTTTTCTAAAACATTGATATTAATGTATTTGGGGAGTGGGAGAAGGACTGTAGTCAGAAGGGTCAGAAAACACTACAGTGTTTCTTAAGGTCTGTGTATGTGTGTGTCTGTTTTTGGAAAGGAAAGGAGTTATTTGGGGTATTAAGTATAGTTCAGTCCCAATCCTGTGATAATTTGGGTCTGAAGTGGACAAGTCTGCCTCATTTAGTTTTTATATCCATCAGCATTTTTTGGTGTATTTTATTTTGTAGCAATAATATACTGATATTGTTAATAATATTATTTTGTAAAATTTGGAATTGTGTTTCCAAAATCTCTTCTAAATTGAACAATTTATTCTGCACTTTTTTGAAATATCCAGATTTAGCCAGTGAAGAGAAGAAGGGGAGATAGGAAAGGAAATAGAGTTGACGTCAGACAAGTAGAAGGACCTAATATAATGACAGAGATATGGAAACCAGAGAGAGATTTTTTGAAAAGGGGTCGTACAATATAAAGAAAACGGACTTTGGAAACAAACCAGGGATTAGTTTTAATCTCTCTGAATTACTGTTGATTCATCTGTAAAATGGAGAGAATAACACTTCACTTGGAGGATCGTTATGAAGATTAGATGAAATAATGAAAGCATTTATCAAAAATCAGGCTTTTAATAAGTGATAGTTTAAAAAGAGAAGGGCTGATGGCTAGTTGTCTTTGCTGGGTGAGGATGGCACTTAGACAAAGCAGATGAAGAAGAGGCTCCCAGAGCATGGGAATCAAAAGACATAATCAAAAGGTATCTTACTCAGTGAAGAGGGAGTATAAAAGTGAGTTCATAGAGTGAAGTCAGAGCCCAAGGTTTTAGCCTAAATTATAGAAAACAGAGGAAGGACGTTAAGAATGAAGTAAGGTTTAGTTGCTGTGCAATTAATATTTGTTAGAAAAATTATAGAGATGCACATATATAGAGGTAAAGATAGTTGTATTTTATTTATTTTTTTAAAGTGATTACATACAACTCTTTTTTTTTTTTTTTAAGATTTTATTTATTTATTTAACAGAGAGAGAGAGAGAGCACAAGCGGGGGAGTGGCAGGCAGAGGGAGAAGCAGGCTCTCCACTGAGCAAGGAGCCTGATACGGGACTCAATCCCAGGACCCCGAGATCGTGACCTGAGCCTGAGGCAGACACTTAACCAATTGAGCCACAACTGAGCCCTGATGTTTTTATTAAAAAACAAAAAAATAACAGTCAAAATTTGGGCTCTTAGAGCTTGCATAGGAAAAGTCATTTAAAAAGTCCTAAGCACCAGGGTGCCTCGGTGACTCAGTTGGTTAAGTGTCTCCCTTTGGTTCAGGTCATGATTCCAGGGTCCTGGGATGGAGCCTAGCATGGGCCTCCGTGCTCAGTGGGGCGTCTGCTTCCCCCGCCATTCCCTCTGCCCCTCCCCTCGCTCGCTCGCTCTCTCTGTCTCTCAAATAAATAAATAAATAAGTCTTTTTAAAAAGTCCTAAGCATTGATATAACAAATAAACCAAAAACAGTGTATGGAATGCTTGGAAACCATGATAGGAAGAAACTCGAGATGGTTTTTTAATGGTGATATTTTCTTTTTTCTAACGATAGGTCTTATAAAATGTTCTTTGGCCCCAAATTTAAAGCTAAATCATTTTACCCTCGCAAATAAATTTAACTTCCTTTTGAAATCCTGACTCCAGAGTTTCCCTGTAGAAAGGTTTAGAGTTGGCAGTCTGGTTGGGGAGAAAGGACAAGAGAAGGAGGGCTTGAGCTGATTTTCTATATTTGTAAGGACTACTTCAGCTGCATATGACAGAAAAAAACAAAACAAAGCAACAGTGGCTTAAACAAGAGATAAATTTGTTTATCACATAAAACTTTAGAGGTGAGCAATTCAAAGCTGGTGTGGCAGCTCTGTAAAGTCATCAGGAAGCCAGGCTCTCTCTAGCTCACAGCTTCCTCCCTCTTATTATGTGGACCTTGTCATAGTGCAAGAAGGCTACCAGAGCTCCAGCTATCATATCCAAGTTCGGGCAACATGATGGAGGAAGAGGAAAAGAAGGATGCACCTCCTCCCTTTAAGTATTCCTGGAAATACCAGACAGCATATCTGTTTCTATCTCATTCACCAAAACTTGGTCAGCTGCATCTAGGCAGCAGTGAGACTAGTCCAAACCCAGGTTTTGTTATTAAGGAAAGAGAGAATGAATAAGTAGTGTCTGTTACAGTTTGCATGTACTTTTTTATTTTAATTGTTTTCAAAGCGATACAGTTTGGAGCAAGAGGATGGAAGGTTCAGGGGGAATGTCTCCAAGAAAAAAAATGGGGAGGAGGCACCTGGCTGGCTCAGTTGGTTGAGTGTGTAACCCTTGATCTTGGGGTTGTGAGTTTTTTTTTTTTTAAAGATTTTATTTATTCATTTGAGACACAGAGATACACACAGAGAAAGAGAGCGCCTGAGCAGGGGGAGCGGCAGAGAGAGAGGGAGAAGCAGGCTCCCCGCTGAGTCAGGAGCCCAATGTGGGGCTCGATTCCAGGACCCTGGGATCATGACCTGAGCAGAAGGCAGACACTTAGCCATCTCAGCCACCCAGGCGCCCCAGGGTTGTGAGTTTGAGCCCCACGTGTGGCGTAGAGATTGCTTAAAAAAAGAAAAGGAAAGGATAGAGAAAAGAAAAGAAAAACGATGGAACTGATTGTTTAGTGTGCCTGGCCACACTGAGAGATGTTTCACAAAAACCTTAGTTTTCTGTCAGAAAGCTTGGGGGTGATAAAGCAAACAAACTTGCCAAAAAAATTTAAAAAGTCCAGTTGGAGACTGCAGTTATAGATCTGTCAGCCAAATGAGCTTGCTACAACTAAACTCCAGAACCAGACAACTTACTCTCCCCATCACGGACGGATTGGGGAAATCATGCTCACTGCATGTTTATTCCCCAGAAAGAAGGACAGAGGTGAGCCAAGCTGACCAGTTATTTTTCCCAAATTTACCAACTAGGTAAATCACTCCCCCTCCCCAGGAATGGAGTGAGTTAACTAGAGCAAAGAGAAGCCAGAGGTTTGTTTAGGGAAGCTCTTTCTTTAAAAAAAATAGAATTAGGGAAAAACATTCATCTTCAGACATTATGCAAGTCCCTTAACCTCTTTTGTGCTCTACTTCCTAAGCTGTAATTTATTTTTCAAGTATATGTAAAAATAAAATGTCTGAAATGTTTCAAAAATTAATATATACCCTATAAATAGTTAATAACAGTTAATATTTAATGAACATCTAAGAGATGCCAGGCAGTGTTCTAAGCCCATTACGTGTACTAACTCAATTCCCAAAACAACATTATTATTACCCCTAACTTAAAGATATGGAAACTGAGTGCCCAAGCTTAAGTAACTTGTTTAAGGTCACATAGCGGTCAAGTGGAAGAATGTGATTTCAACTGCATTCTCAGTGATTCTGTTCAGTAAACTCTAAATCTGAGGGCACTGATGTTATTCCCATGGCGTGGAAATCAATAAAGGTTTTATAAATCGAATTTGGATGTTGCTGACTTTATATATGGCTGTGTCAACAGTGAGTTTGTTTTCTTTTAGGAATATTCTGGCTAATCTAATAGTCATCTCAGGACAGCTCCTTCAGGAAATCTTTCCCACCTTGCCCTTCCCACCATGGGTCTGGATTAGGTTTGCCTCCTTCATGTCCTCTATTGTATGATATATGATATCATGTTAAATGAGGACTGTTTTTTTCTTTTTTTTTTTTTTTTAAAGATTTTATTTATTTATTTGACAGAGAGAGACAATGCGAGAGAAGGAACGCAGGGGGAGTGGGAGAGGGAGAAGCAGGCTTTCCGCTGAGTGGGGAGCCCGGTGCAGGGCTTGATCCCAGGACCCTGGGATCATGACCTGAGCCGAAGGCAGATGCGCTTAACGACTGAGCCACCCAGGCACCCCGATGACTGTCTTTTTCTTTTCTCCCTTTCTCACTAGAATTTTTGAGGCAGGGATTGTGTTTTCTGTCTCTGGGCGGTAGAGTTGTAAAATTATTTGCACTTCTTAGATATACAAGAAAACTATAGTTTCTTCTTTCAAAATAATTTAAATAAGCCCTCTATTTTAGAATAGTTTTAGAGTTAAAAAAATAGTTGCAAGAGGGTATAGAGAGATCCCCATTTCTTCAAGCCCAGGTTCACCTATTGTTAACATCTTACAATAATAGTATGATGCATTTGTTACAATTAGTGAACTGATATTGACACATTATTATAGTCCACAGTTTATTCAGATTTCCTCAGTTTTTACCTACTATCCTTTTTCTATTCTGGGTTCCCATCAGGATACCACATTACTTTTAGTTGTCATGTTTCCTTAAACTGCTTTTGGCTGTGACAGTTTCTTAGACTTTCCTTTTTTATTTTTATTTAATTAATTAATTAATTTTTAGATATTTTTTTTTTTTTTTTTAAAGATTTTATTTATTTATTTGACAGAGAGAGACACAGTGAGAGAGGGAACACAAGCAGGGGGAGTGGGAGAGGGAGAAGCAGGCCTCCCGCGGAGCAGGGAGCCCGATGTGGGACTCGATCCCAGGACCCTGGGACCATGACCTGAGCCGAAGGCAGTTGCTTAACAACTGAGCCACCCAGGCGCCCTAATTTTTAGATATTTTTATATATTTATTTGAGAGAGAGAGAGAGAACATGAGTGGAGGGGAATAGGGGCAGAGGGAGAGGGAGAAGCAGACTCCCCACTGAGCAGGGAGCCCGATGTGGGGCTTGATCCCAGGACCCTGAGATCATGACCTAAGCCGAAGGCAAACGCTTAACCGACTGAGCAACCCAGGCGCCCCAGACTTTCCTTTTAAAAAAAAAAAGTAGTTTTATTGTTATGTAATTGATATATACCATTGTGTAAGTTCAAGATGTACAGTGTGTTGATTTGATACATTTATATATTGCAAATATGATTACCACTGTAGAGTTAGCTAACACCCTGCCACATCACATAATTATTTTTTTTTGGGGAGGAAAACCTTAAGACCTAGTCTCTTAGCAGGACCTAGTCTCTTTGAAGTTTATAATACAGTATTGTCTATAACCACTATGCTGTACAATAGATCTCCAGGATTTATTTATCTACTGGTTATAAGTTTGTAACCTTAAACAACATCTCCCTAGTTCCCCCATCCCCAGCCCCAATACATACTATATCTTTTTTATCCATTCATCCACTGAAGGACACTTAGGTTGTTGCATATATATTTTATTCTTAAAAACTGCTCTCATCTCCTTTACTGCTCCTCAACTGCTAGATAGGCATGGGAAAACAAAAGTAATTTTAGTCTAGTCTATTTTAAAACTAAATCTAGGGGCACCTGGGTGGCTCAGTTGTTAAGCATCTGCCTTCGGCTCAGGTCATGATCCCAGGGTCCTGGGATCGTGTCCCGTATCGGGCTCCCTGCTCGGCGGGAAGCCTGTTTCCCTCTCCCACTCCCCCTGCTTGTGTTCCCTCTCTCGCTGTGTCTGTCAAATAAAACAAACAAACAAACAAACAAACAAAGTTAAATAATCTCTTTAGGGAAGCCTGGGTGGCTTAGTCGTTAAGCGTCTGCTTTCGGCTCAGGTCATGATCCTGGAGTCCTGGGACCGAGCCCCGCATTGGGCTCCCTGTTCGGCGGGAAGCCTGCTTCTCCTTCTCCCACTCCCCCTGCTTGTGTTCCTGCTCTCGTTATCTCTCTCTGTGTCAAATATATAAATAGGATCTTTAAAAAAATAATAATAATCTCTTTAACTCTGTTTCTATGAAATAATTGTTTTATTGTTTCCATCCCCATTCCTCTCCCTACTTATAAATTGTGTCTGGCACACAGAATAGGATCTTACATGAAATCATTGCATTGGAGGAGTTGAACTCTGTGACCTTGAACTGGGCATTGTGCAGGGGCTGATGTTACCTAAAGTACATCTGTATAATCCTGTTCCTGGTTATCCTGTTGACAAAGGCTACTGATGTCTATAGCTGATAACTTCCTGGTCATTCTTTCTTGGCTTGGTCAGAGCCTAGAAGCCCTCCCTGCTGCCTCAGACTTCCTTGATGTCCTACTTTCACTGCAGACCCCTCTGAGTATCTGAAGTGTTCTCAGCCTGGTCCAAGGCACAAGATACCCATTTCATAAGACTTTGCTGGAGCCACCTCACCTCTGCCATGATGGATCCATGTAATATGTGCTGGGGATGAAAACTAGGTCCTGTCTGTAACTGATGTCCTTGCTTTACCCTCCTAATCATGCTGGGACTCCCCTTTTTGGACCTCTGCCCTACTTTTTTTTTTTTTTTTTTTTTTGCCTAGCATAGCACTCTTCACCCAGAGTTCAAAACAGAGCAGAACAAAAAGTCCTCTATGCATTTGATAAATACTGTACCTACTGTGTGCTAAGCACTGTTCTAGACACTGGAGGTACAGTAATGAACGAAGCAGACATGAATCCTTGACCATCTGGAGTTTATTTTCTAAAAATGCCCTGAACCTTTCTGACTTTTTTCCATTAGGACACATCAAACTGTTTCTCTCACCTCCCTCTCTCTTTAGATGGTCTCATTTTCACAATTACCAAACCCAGAAGGAATGGATTTCCCTTTTTTTTTCCTGCTAGGAGCTACCTCATTAGTCCCCACCTCTAATATGTTAAATGAGAGATAAAAGAACTTAGAGGGACTCCTGGGTGGCTCAGTCAGTTAAGCGTCTGCCTTCAGCTCAGATCCTGATCCCAGGGTCCTGGGATCGAGTCCTGCATCGGGCTCCTTGCTCAGTGGGGAGCCTGCTTCTCCCTCTGCCTGCTGCTCCCCATGCTTGTGCTCTCTCCCTCTCTGTCTCTGATAAATAAATCTTTAAAAAAGAACTTAGAGAATTTTTCTCTATGAAAAATGCCTATAGTCTTGCTGCAGAATCATGTTTTGAATATCAGGTGTTTAATATTAGCTTATCTTTTTCTTTGCATTAATTCTTTAACAATCCAAGTCCCCTACTGAGGCAGATGGGTGTCTTAGGCCTAATGGCAGAAAGTCTTGTATGTTGCAAAGGCAAATGAGAAAGGCACACTGATATCTTTAATTAATTCAAAATGGATCAAAGACTTAAAATGTAAAACTAAATGACTATAAATATGTATATATATAATCTATAAATATAGTTTATAGGGCTATAACTACAGAACTATAAAAGTCTTAGAAGAAAACATAGGGCAAAAGTCATGATACTGGATTTGGAAATGATTTCTTGGATATGACATAAAAGGCATGGACAATAAAAGAAATAAGCATATTGCACTTCATGAAAATTAAAAACTCTTGTGCAAGAAAGGACACAATCAAGAGAATGAAAATTCAGCCCATGGAATGGGAGAAAATCCTTGCATATCTGTATCCAATAAAGGATTAATATACAGAATATATGGGGGAACTCAACAACAAAAAAACAAACAAATCAATTCAAAAATTGGCAAAGGACTTGAATAAACAATTCTCCAAAGAAGATATACAAATGGTCAAGAAGCACATGAAAAGATGTTCAATATCACTAATCATTAGGAAAATGCAAATCAAAACCGCTGTGAGATACCACCTCATACCCACAGATGGCTACTGTAAGAAAGAAAGAAAGGTTTTCTACTGTAAGATAATATAATCTGTGAACAGAGATAATTTTACTTCCTTTTAAATTTGGATGCCCTTTTTTTTTTTTTTTCATAATTGCTCTGGCTAGGACTTCTAGTACTACATATATATATTTTTAAATTTTATTTATTCATTTAAGACACAGAGATACAGAGAGAGAGAGAGAGAGAACATGAGCAGGGGGAGCAGCAGAGGGAGAGGGAGAAGCAGGCTCCCCTCTGAGCCAGGAGCCCTATGTGGGGCTCGATTCCAGGACCCTGGGATCAGGACCTGAGCCGAAGGCAGATGCTTAACCATCTGAGCCACCCAGGCGCCCTCTAGTACTATATTTAATAAAAGTGGTGAAAATGGGCACTTTGCGTGTTCTTCATCTTAGAGGAAAAACTTTCAGGCTTTCACCATTGAGCATAATGTTTGCTGTGGATTTTCCCAAACAAAGCTTTTATTTGTTAAGGTAGTTTCTTTTTTTTTTTAATTTAATTTAATTTTATTTAAATTCAGTTAATTAACATATAATGTATTATTAGTTTCAGAGGTAGAGTTGAGTGATTCATTAGTCGTATATAACACCCAGTGCTCATTACATCACGTGCCTTCCTTAATGCCCATTACCCAGTTACCCCATCCTCCCACCTAACTCCCCTCCAGCAACCCTGTTTGTTTCCCATAGTTAAGAGTCTCTTATGGTTTGTCTCCCTCTCTGATTTTGTCTTATTTTATTCTCCCCTCTCTTCCCCTATGATTCCCTGTTTTATTTCTTAAATTCCACATATGAGTGTTGAGTGTTGTTTCATAAAAAGGGGTTAAGTTTTGCCAAATGTTTTTTTCTGCACCTATTGAGATGATATTTTATTTCTTTTTAAAAACATGCATCCCCCCCAAAAAATAAAAACATGCATTTCCTTTTCCTTTTGAAATGTCACAGGGTTTGAATTTGTTGTATCTCATATGATAAGCCCATAGCTAGCATGGAGCTAACAATGTTGCATTTAATGTCTTTTCAAAAGTAGTACTCTTCTTATTAATTTTGATTAGGTTTTTCAGTTTTCTCAGACATGAATAGGAGTTTACTTGATAGCTGGTTTTGTGGGTCTTTTGCCCAACTCAAAAGGGTGGAAAACAAACAAACCTCTTAAAATAAAGCTTTCAAAAATGGAAGAATGCATACGTTATCCTGACAATAACAATTATAGGTCCATCTCTCCTACCAGAGGGGAGGGTGGAAAGTATCTTTTCTCCTAACTCTCAGTGCCTAGAACTGGAGATTGTTACCTGTGGTAAATAACAAACTCTTCATAAAATATCCTGGGAGGGAATCAAAGAATAATGGTGTATTCCTTGCCCTTTCTCCCTCTCCTTTCTCCAAGAGAGATTGCGTCAAACTCAGTAACTTTCATGTAGTTAATCTACTGTGAAGTATAAGTATGAAAGTATCCAAGTTCTGCAAATAGTGCAAAAGTGAGCAGTGTGCCATTTGAATCAGTATTGTTGAATTGAAATATTTAGATTTGGTATTAAGAGAGAACTGTACTCTTTTTGTCACATCATTATTGATTGCCTTCTCATTTTAAAGCTATATAGACTCATGCATTATTCAGTTCTCAAAAGTTAAGTTGATAGACTATCTGAGGGTTGATGGCCAAACAGTAATATAAAGTCAGAGTTGGCAAATAGAGGCACTTCGATTAACCCATCAAAGTAGGGCTTTATTAAATACAGAGCATCACATTAGTACACTGGGTAAAAAATAAAATTAGGTGAAGTATAATCTACAAGTGATACCTGCTATATAGATTCTCAGTTTGATGACCAACACAACTGAATTTACCAGAACAGTTGACTGAAGTCTTTCACTGCCCATCAAGTAAACTCAGAGGAAAGGTCAACAGTATAAGACAAAGGGCAGTCTATTTTTACTGCCTAAGGGTTTAAAAAAAGCCCTCTTCTTGATTTACAGTGACTGTTGGAATCATTTTCCTGCTTACACGGTGATTAAAGGGGTTGTATATCATGAATGCAGCACAATGGATAATCAGCAAAACTTTAAGGTTAAATTAAATTAATCAGCACTTTGGATTAATTTACATGGGCATAGATTACATGTCCTGTTGAGACAAATGATCGCTTCTTTGAAAAATACTAATAAGCTTTCATTTTCTTTTTTTTTTAAGTATTTTTTTGGGAAGAATTTATTTAGAGATTCAAACGTAGTAAAGTTATGTTTTAAAAATATATTTAACAATAATAGTATTTTTGAAGTATAAATATATGTAATGTGTACTAAATTTAGAACAGATTCAGTATGTTAGTCTGAACTGATTTTGCGAATCATGACATATTCATTTAATGTATTTTCTGGGATCCATCTTGGCATGTCTTTCTCTCCTTCCTAGGGCTTATTGATTCTTTGATATTTTAAAATAAATTTTTAAAAAGGAATGAAAACGAGGTGATTTCTAATTCCTTCATGTTATATCTTAATAGTGATCTTAAAATCAAGATGTCAAACAACATTCTTATGTTCATAATTCTGGACTGTTTAAGAGGCAAGATGACATAAAAGGTGATTTGTAAGCATATTCAAGTTTGAGAGGCGCCAGTCATACCTTTGTGCTTCATGTTCATGCCTTCCTAACCACCATTTTTAAGAACGCTCTACCCTCTACTCTTCTGAAATCTGCAAGCCATCAACTAGCCAATTCAACTTGATGAGCTTGGACCAAAATGGAATTTCTCAGCAATACTGAGAAATATTTAGAGAAATAATGGATGATTTTCTGTGTGAATATTATGGAATCAATGTATACTTTTTATTTGTATTTTTTTTTTAAAGATTCATTCATTTATTTGAGAGAAAGAGAGAGAGAGCATGCAGGGGGTGGGGAGAAGGAGAGAGTCAGACTGCGCTGAGCATGGAGCTCGACTCAGGGCTCAATCCCATGACCCCAAGACCACGACCTGAGCCGAAACCAGGAGTCAGATGCTTAACTGACTGCACCACTCAGGCACCCCTTTTATTTGTATTTTAAAAATTTTCTATATTGGAAAATGAATATTGACTCTATGAATAATTTATACTCAGTTTTACCATAGGGTCGCATCATCTCTGGGTTGATAAAGTTCTTTGGCACTTTATTTAGTATAATATGTGTTGCGTACCTACAAAACACTGTCGTGCAATATATTGATCTAATTGGTTTATAATATCAAAAATAGAAAAAAATAAAAATTACGGAAGTATAGAATTAGTTTTCCTACAAAGAATAAGTGAACCACAGAGTGTTGTGACAACAAGCTCAGTAGTCACGTTTTGTTAGCTAGTGCCTAGGGGAGTACTTAAACCTATGCAAGTTAGTTGCATTTTATTTGGTAGCATAACCACAGATAAAGTTGTCTGCTTAATCCCTGAGGTTACTTTAAGAGGCAGAATGTAATGTTACCTGTCACTTCATTACTCTAGGCTTAGAGAATTTGCTTCTAAAAGTAGTTTATTCATCTGCTAAACTAAACTTAAAATATCAGTGATAATATTTGCTTATGTAGTACTTTACAGATTTCCAAAGTGTTGCAATATTCAGAATTCCATTTAATCTTCACAGCAATTTTGTGAAGAAGACAAGATAGTTACTAATGCCACATGTCTATGTTTATAGATAAGAAAAATGAGGTCCTGGACTATAAAGTGATTTCAGTAATATAATCTGGCTAGTCAGTGGTGTCTAGGTTTTTTTAAATTTTTAAGTGTGGCCACAAGGTATTAGGGGTTACACAGAGACAAAGTAAACAGATTAGTCATACAAATAATTTGGTGTTTTTTCTTTTCATTTTTGTTTTTTGTAAAATAAAACAGCACAGTTTCAGAAATGGCATGGATCCTATCTAGGCTGGTATAAGTAGGAAAGGATTCAATCTGACTGGGTGAAATATGGTAACAATCATTTCATTAATACTTTTAGTCAAATAACAATATCTTCATTCTTGGGAATGGAATTGGACCACAGGTCGTAGAGGACTACAAGGACCGAGGATAGTATCAGGGGCCCCGGAAGCCATACTGTCTAGGATTCTTGGCCAGGCTCCAGTCCCTAGTTGCAGAGCAGGACAGGGTAGCTGCTCAGTCTAAGAGGTTGGGGAAACACAGTGAGAACTGGGCGAAGAGTTTGGGGAGGAGGCTGCTGCTAATTAACCGGCTGGAGAACGTCACCCCAGAAGTGAAACATAAGGAAAGCAGGCTAATTCTAGACCTTTTGACATTTTCCAGGCCTGGTTCTCACTGGCAAGGCTCAGTCTGCTGATGAGGTGTCCTTAGTCCTCTCTGCTGGGTGGAGCACAAGTGGGCAGGGGAAAGAAGCACTGCTCTTTTGGCACTTGAGCACATAGTTCAACTTCTAGGGCATGTGCTTTATCCGAGGCTTACGTGAGGTGCTCTGCTCATTGAAGTCCACAGATTTACACCTTGGAAGTTTCCATACATCACCTGTATAAAATGGGTGCCACTGCAATTTTGTAGTAATCCCATGTGTATTTTCATGGAATGTTGCCAGGTGAGCATATACTGTTTTATCAGTGCTTCTGGAACTATCTGAAAAATAGCACAGGTATTTATTTTTAAGATTTATTTATTTATTTGAGAGAGAGAGAGAGAGAGCAGGGGGAAGGGCAGAGGGAGAGAGAGAGAAATCTTAAGCAGACTCCCTGCTGAGTGGGGGGCTGGACACAGGGCCTGATCCAATGACCCGGAGATCATGACCTGAGCCAAAACCAAGAGTCGGATACATAACCGACTGAGCCACCCAGGCACACCAGCACAAGTATTTTTGTGATAGAGTTATGTTCATAAGTTTGATTAGTATAAAGCAAAAATTAATTCAGTGACTCATAGGTAAAGGGAATAAACCCTGTTTCCCCATGCCACCAATTTCCTAAATCTCGTGATTAGGCCAACACAAAAGGACCTATCTCTGTACATTTCTATGACTGAATGAATATTTGGAGAATTTTTATTTGGGTTTCCTGGATGCTATGTTAAGTTGGGAGTCATTAGTACTTTGCCGTTCAGAGTGTAAGCCCAGGACCAGCAGCATTCAGATCACTTGGGAGCTTATTAGAAATGCACTATCCCAGGCTGAATACCAGACCAACTATATTAGAGTGTATTTTAACAAGTTCTCCAGGTAATTTGTAAGCACATTCAAGTTTGAGAAGCACCAGTTATGCCTTTGTGTCTTAAGTGCATACTTCCCCAAACCTCCATTTTTAACTTTTCTGAAATGTGCAAGCCAGCAGTAGCCAATTCAGTTGGATGCATGTTAAATTCTAAAACCTATAACTTTGTGTGCTCTAAGTTGTTCTTCCCTTATTTGTCAGAAAAGGGGGACATTTTTCTTTTGCATTCTTAACATTTTTTACTTCTTTCCTCTTGATTATTTTTGCTTTTGGAGGAAAAACATCACCTCTGGCTTTTAGGAAACATTTTCTCTCTGATCTTCAACCTGAAGATTTTTGTCCATGGCATTTCCCTCAAAAACACTGAGGTACTGAGTTTCCGTTGAATGTGGAATTTTATCAGAAAGGTGAGCTGCCATGAATTCCAATATTGTATATTTCTAAGTAGCTTTAGAGTATCTTTAAAAATAAAACTGCTAAAAGAACTACTTGGTGGCTTTCTCTGCCATGTTCAACTTTTTTTTGTTTTTTTTTGTTTTTGTTTGCCTTTTCACCACATTATAGAGTCTTTTCTGATCCAATAAATACTATTAGGTATTTACCCAGGGAAAATGAAAATACTAACTCAAAATGACATGTGTACCCCTATGTTTTTTGCAGCATTATTTATAATAGTCAAGACATGGAAGCAACCTAAGTGTCCATCAATAGATGAATGGATAAGGAAAGTGTGGGGGATATCTATATCCATATCATGGAACATTACACAGCTATAAAAAAGTTGAGATCACGCCATTTGAGACAGCATGGATGGACTTAGAAGGTATTATGCTAAGTGAAATAAGTCAGACTGAAAAAGACAAATGCCATATGATTCCACTCATAAATGGAATCTAAAAAATGAATAAACAAAAAACAGAATCAGAACTATAAATACAGAGAAAAAACTGATGGTTGCCAGTGGGGAGTTGGGCAAAATCAGTGAAGGTGAGAGGCAGATACAAACCTCCAGTTATGGAATTAGTAGGGAATAAAAAACAGAGCATAAGGAATACAGTCAGTGGTATTGTAACAGTGACGCAATGGGACAGATGGTAGGTATACTTGTGGTGAACATAGCATAATGTAAAAACTTGTCAAATCACTAAGTTGTATACCTGTAACTAATGTAACATTGTGTGCCAACTATACTCAAAAAAAAAAAAAAAAGAAAAGAAAAAGAAAAATCTTGGACCTGATAAATTTCATCTCTCCCAGTAGTAGCTATATTTTCTGTATCTTCGCTGTAAGTCTACTATTATTTTATCCCAGAACTCTGAACCAATTAAGGGAAATTTTTTTTTTTTAAAGATTTTATTTATTTATTTGAGAGAGAATGAGAGAGAGCACATGAGAGGGGGGAGGGTCAGAGGGAGAAGCAGACTCCCTGCCGAGCAGGGAGCCCGATGCGGGACTCGATCCAGGGACTCCAGGATCATGACCTGAGCCGAAGGCAGTCGCTTAACCAACTGAGCCACCCAGGCGCCCTTAAGGGAAAATTTTTATTGAGCATTTTCTCCTCTCTGATCTCTTAGCTTTGTTTTCTTTTTTCTCCCCATCTTTGTTTTTTTTTTTTAACATTTTTTAAAGATTTTATTTATTTATTTGACGGAGAGAGAGAGAGCACAAGCAGGGGGAGCAGCAGAGGGAGAGGGAGAAGCAGACCCGCCAAGCAGGGAGCCCGATGTGGGGCTCGATCCCAGGACCCTGAGATCACAACCTGAGCCGAAGGCAGACGCTTAACAACTGAGCCACCTACGTGCCCCTCCCCATCTTTGTTATAAAAGGAAAAAAATCCTCATGAGACATGTTGCCATTTTGAAGTTTAGGTATGTATGTATATACTATTTGTGTGTGTATCAGAAGTCACATTTAGAAATGTTCTCTGTAAGTTACACTTAAACCATTTTAGTTGGTAAATGCCAACAACATCATGGTTTGTTTCATAAGACCTCTCTTTACTTTGAAACCGTGTCCTCTGTTTCTTCATTTTCTCTAAAAACCACACAGGATGATGAGGAAATAAAGTGAGAGAAGTATGCTGAATTATACATACAACAAACTATGCTAAATATCATTTATTAAATGATATATAGAATTTCATGGTACAAGGCGTAGGATCGTCTGAAATTGACCCTGAGAGCTCATTCTTGGTTACCTGAACCACTGGGCCTTTGGAACCAGGAATACCTTTCAATCAGTGGGAGAAGCCACACTTGAACCCAGTGTCTATAAGACTATGGCATTATCTTACCCTATTGCAAGAACTACAACTTCGTATGGTCTCCACTGTCATTGGATGCTGGGCAGCTAGCATTCACAGTCACTTCCTCTAAATAGATAGCATGCAATCCAGACTGCCTAACATTTAAGTTGTCTGCTTATGTCTTCTGAGAAGTTTGCTATCATGCTTGCCCTATAAGAAAGAAGAGCAACAGTGGGGAGGGGTCTTTTTCCTGGAATACTGGACTGAGTGTCCTTCAGATGGCCTGGGCCCCTGCATATTTCTTCATGGGAAAAATGGTAGGATCGAAGGACCTGTGACTTTTGTTGCTGATTGCTTGAGTTTTCGCAGTAAAACCTATTTTTTTTTTAACCCTTACAGTATGATATTGTAAAATTTACCCTGAGCTCTGGTGAACCTCAGGTGGCCACCACAAAAGGACCCATCTTGCACAGCACATCAAAGCTTTGCTCTGCATACCTTGCTTTGGGCAGTTTGTATCTCAGTTTGCATATTTGTAACAGGGATTGAAGTCACTGGTCACGGTCATGTTTTGCCTTGGACAAAATGTCCTCCTATTTGTGTCTGTTAACTCGCTCATTTTCTTCTCAGCCATCTACCTCCCTTATTCACATATCTCCTTGCCCAGCTAAGATGCCATGATGTATTTGTTCAATAATACTTCTGCTAGCTCCCTACACTCCCTTCCCCTTCTGTCTTCTTTGTGGCATCTGCCAAGGCTGCAGTCATCGATAAACCAACTGCTTTCTCTACATCTATGCCTGAGCAGCCAAGCACTGCTGGAGAGAGTTACACAATAGGGCATGTTGATTTTACAGAAAATTAATTAAAATAACTTCAAACTGTATACCAACCCTGAAATGATTCTCAGTCAGTCTCTCTCCCATTTTCCATAAGGATTATTTCAAGCCTCCTCAAACCTTCCTCTCATCTGCTATGATTCTCAGAAGGTGATCTTGACTTTCATTTTATAGAGACAATAGAAGCTGTTAAATGGGAACTCCATCACCTGTCCCATTTCCAGCACACATGACCCTAACTGCATCTCTGTCCATACTATTCCATTTCCCTTCTGTTACAATATGGGTATAATTATTTCTCCTCAGGCTAAATCCTCCTCTACTGCTTTTATTTTACATCCTCTCACCTTCTAAGGTACCCGAAGTTATGGATTATCTTTTCTCTAATCTGAATATTCATACTCTCTCTCAGTTGAAGCTTTTAAAAAGGCTCAAGTTTTTCCCCAACTAAGAGAAAGACATAGAGAGAAGAAAGAAAATCCTCACCTGATGCCTTCATTCTTTTAGCTACTGCCCTAGTTCCTCTTTACAGACAAATTTTTGAAAAATTGTCTCTATGTACTATTTCTATTTCTCTCCCACTAACAATCTCTAAACCATCTTCAAGCTAATTTTGTCCTATATTACTCTATCTCAGGATTTCTTAACCTTGGCATTATTGGCATTTTAGGCTGAATCAGTCCTTTATGTATGTGGTACCATCCTGTACATTTAGGATGTTTAGTTAGCAGCATTCCTGTCTTCATTCACTAGATGCCAGGAGCAGCCTTCTCTCTCCAGCTGTGACAACCAAAAATGTCTTTAGACATCGTCAAATGACCTCTGTGAGGCAAAATTGCCTCTGGTTAGGAATCATTACTCTATCCCCATGGCGCCGGTTAAGGTTACTGATTACTTTCATGATGCTAAATTTCATTTTTTATCTGACTTGAAATCACAGTGGCATCTGACACTGTTAACCTCTCCCTTCCTGAGACAACATTTTTCTCTAACCTCCAATGACTTAATATTTTCTTATCTCCCAAATTGTTTGTTTGTTTCTTTCTCTTTCTTCCTCTCTCTCCCTCCCCCCACCCTTCTCTCTCTCTTTCTTTAAATCTCCTTTGCAGGTTCATCCTTTGCCAATGGATAATTAAATGTTGGCATTCTCTTCTTACTCAGCTCTCTTTCTGGGGACTCTCATCCCCATCCAAGGCTTTAGTTTCCATATTTATACTTCTGTTTCCAGCTATAAGGAACTAGCTTCAGTATGGTGAACAGGCCAACCTCCCCACCAACAGCAACAAAAAAGCTGGAGACAATAGTTTATCCATAGCTTGTGAGTCTTATCTCTGTGTGGTAGCCTTGTCCTTTAGAGAAAAAAGAAATCTCCTAGTTTTACCTTTTGAAAGGTAAGAAAATTAGTTCTTTTTTTAAAAAAGATTTTATTTATTTACTTATTTGAGAGAGTGAGAAAGAGAGAGAGAGAGAAAGAAAGAGAGAGAAAAGAGAGAAAGGGAGAAGCAGAATCTTGCTGAGCAGAGAACCCAACGTGGGGCTCGATCCTAGGACTCCAAGATCATGACCTGAGCCGAAGGCAGATACTTAACCAACTGAGCCATCCAGGAACCCCAGAACATTAGTTCTTAATGAAAATAATACAGATAAAGATGGAAATGATGTTTCTTAAATTGGCCTAGAAGGGCCTGAATAATCTGCCTCCACCCCTGCCTCTCACCCCTGTACCCTCCCTAACCTCATCCTCCATCATCATCCCTCTTGTATTCCTACTCAAGGCAGCCGGCCGTGGTTCAGTCATTTGCTCATGCTCCACCACAGGATTCTTCTGCCTAGAATGCTGCTCTTGCTCACCTCTACCTACTTAACTCATCCTTTGGGTCTTACCTCAAGCAGACTTCCTCAGGCAGCCTTCCCTGACGTTCCTACCAGTGCCAATCCCCCATTATGGAGGCCTTTAATGGTCCCCAAACATCTCCTTATGGCATGGCACAGGAGCAGTTTTCCATCTACTTGTGTGGTTAATGAGGCAGCAGAATACAGTTGAGTGGTTAAGAGCAGGGATTTTGGAGCCAAGAGTTTGCTCATCTTTAAAATGGGGATAGTAATAGAACCTACCTGTAAGGGTTGTTGTGAGTCTTGAATGATTAGTGTATGTACATTGTTTAGAATGGTGCCTGGAAGATAGTAAGCATATGTAAATGTCTGCTGTAGTTTTAAAAAAATTAATTATCATCTGTCTCTCCCACTATTTTTGCTCATCAATTTTTACTCAGTGCCAACACAGTTTATGGCACATGGCAGGCCTGTGGTAACTGCCAGAGTAATGTATAAATTAAAGTGTGTGGAAAAAGAAATGCTGTATAAATGCAAAGCACATTTGTATAGATGAAAAAATAGAGATTCTGCATTTTGTTTTTAAAATGATTCTACTATAGTCATTCACTGTTTCCATTTGCACAATCTAAGCTAAGAGGAAAATAGGTGATTTCTTAATTTTAGGAGAATTTAAATAATATTTTATGCTGGTTGAGTTCAGTATAACAAAATCATTGAAGTCAGAGTCATTGAGTTAAAATATTATAAATTTGATGGGGCACCTAGGTGGCTCAGTCAGTTAAACGTGCAATTCTTGATTTTGGCTCAGGTCATGATCTCAGGCCCCATGTTGGGCTCTGTGATGAGCGTGGAGTTTCTCTCTCTCTCTCTCTCTCTCTCCCTCTGCCCCTCCCCCCACTCACATACACTCTCTCTCTCAAAAAAAAAAAAAAACTAAAAAAATTATAAATTTGAAATTTATATCCGAATTCAAATTCCTATATTAAATACATAAGAAGTAGATATAACTTTCCATAACAGACAATGAAAACAAACATCAGTCTTGGAGGTTAAGGCTTACATAACAATGAATTATTTTAGCTTTTAAATGATCACACAAGATTTTGTAAACAAATTTTCACACTCGATTTTTTTGATGACAAGATATTAAGTAAATATGAATCTGACAAGAAAACTTGGCTCTGTAAGCATGCAAATGAGATTATGTATCTGGCACAGAAGTCACTGGATTCTTTGAATCATTATGAATTATTAGATTAATAATTTGAGAAATAACCATGCTACATGAACAATGATAATTCAGTGCAAAAAATCTAAAGCCATGAAGAGATATTTATAAAGTAGTATATTACCATCTGTAATAGTGAACTCAGGCTGCCATAACAAAATACCACAGATTAGGTGGCTTAAACAACAGAAATATATTTCTCTCAGTTCTGGAGGCTGGGAAGTCCAAGATCAAGATGCCAACTGATTTTATTCCTGGTGAGAGCTCTTCTCCTAGTTTGTAGGCAGCTACCTCTCACTGTGTCATCACGTGGCAGAGAGAGAGAGAGAGAGCTCAGGGCTCTCTTCTTATAAGGGTACCAGTTCCATCAGATTAGGGCCCTACCCTTATGACCTCATTTAACTTTTATCACCTCCTCACAGGCCTTATCCCTAGATACAGTCACATTGGGGGTCAGGGCTCAGCATATGAATTTTGAGGGGACATAAACATTTAGTCCATAACTCCATTCAAAAGAAGGAGAGAATATGATTTGGGTGAATATGCCAAAAATCTTTAGAGGAAGAGGCTTTTAGGATTGACTTCACAGAGTTTGGGCTTGCAGAGTTGGAAGGGAAATTATGCCATGATCTAAATATTATATGTGTAAAGCAGAAGGAATATAGGATTTGTGTAGGGCTAGTGAGAATTTGATTGGTCTCCTAGTATGTGAGAGGGAAATGAATGGAAAGTAGGTGACTTTTAAGTCATTGAATAATTCAAATGATGAGCTGTGGAGTTTGTACTTTATTTCATGAGCAAGAGGGACCCATACTTTTAAAAAGGAGTGATATGATCAGAGCTGTCCTCACAGTATATTAATCTGAGAGAGACTTATTAAGGAGCTAAAATTGGTAGCTTAGTGCTGGTCTGGTAAGGAGGTTGTATTAATAGTCAGGAAGGAGGTAGTGAGAGCCGAATCCATCGTAGTGGTATCAGGTACTTACCTATGAGTCAAACATTGACTCTTCCTCAATAAGACAGGTTTCTAGTGGTGAAACATACAAATAAACTAATAATTACAATATAATGGGATAAGTGCTAGGATAAGATTCAATTCACTAGTAGTATTTAATAATTCTAAACTTGTATATACCTAATTAAAATATTCAATATTTACAAAGCAAAAATGGATAGAACTACAGGGAGAGGTTGACAAATCCTCAATCACAGTGGAATATTTCAACTCATATCTCAAAATTAATGATAGGCTAAGCAGACAAAATAGTAATAAAGATATAGAAACTTTGAATAACGCCAAGTGACTGTATTGATGTTGGCTCAAATCAGAAAACAGTATAGGCCCAGAGAATAATGTATGCAACAACTAGAGAATATGCCTTGATGCTCTTTCTCCTTTCCGCAAATTCTCTTTCACCATCACCATTTTTCCATTTTTCAAAAGAAAGGAATACCTCTTCTCCATCCCAGATTTCCCATGATGCATCATCTCGGGGCATACAAACTTCAGAGGTCCAATACTGGCGTCGGAGAATTCTCTCTTAATCATAAACCTTGGGCCCCTGGGTGGCTCAGTTGATTAAGCAGCTGCCTTTGGCTCAGGTCATGATCCTGGAGTCTTGGGATGGAGTCCTGCATCAGGCTCCCTGCTCGGCGGGGAATCTGCTTCTCCCTCTTACCCTTCCCCCTCTTGTGCGTGCCCTTTCTTTCTCTCTCTCTCTCTTTCTCTCTCTCTCTCAAATAAATAAATAAAATCTTTAAAAAAAATCATAAACCTTTCATAGGTCATTGTCTTTTCCTGTCTTATATGAATGTCTGTTAAGGGTGAGTCATGACATTAGGAAAGCGGTGATTTGACTGGTGTTGGGGTATTCCAAATTCAGTAATATGGCACAGTGGGACTGATGACAGTTTTTGTTTAACTGCCTCACCTCTTTCATATTCATATTTTGTCATAATGAGTTACTGCTGAGGGAGTCACACACACTCGCTCCGGTGGGTCAGAGAGGCAGGCAGCAAGACCAGGGGTGCTGTAGCCCCCATGCTGTGCCTGTCGCCTGGCCAGTCAGAGGGCTGGAGTCGCCAAGGGCTTCCCCTGGTGAGAAGCACCTCCTGAATAAGAAACTGGGAGAAAATGATAGATACGGTTTCACCAATAATTACCAATCATGATGAAACAGAAAGAAGCTTTTCTTAACTATTAATAATAAAAAGAAAATGTATCAACTATGTTGAAGAAAGGTCTCGGTTTTCTATTTTTCCCAGAGAAAATGGTATAAAAAGGCATTGCCATTTGAAGGGGTGATTAAAAGTATCAGCCCAAAACTGTAGAAGAAGTGTTACAGAGATATGTTAAGAAGGATATTTTCTGTTCTTCTAGGTCATATGATGTTTGTGGACTTTATCATCCTTTTAAAATTTATAATTTGTTGTGATTTTATTCTTGTATTACAAAAATATTTACTTTTATACTTATTCTTTAAAGTGATAATATTGTATTCTTTTTTTTAAAGAGGTCTGCACCTCAAGCTATATTTGAACAAGACCTAAATCCCTCCCCAGACCTGATATTTTTTCTCTATCTTTCTTTCTGTCTGTTTCTCTCATCATTGCTTTTCATGTTCTTAAAAGCAGGACCTATACTAATATATATGGGATGTAGAGCAAAGTATTCCAAAAATATCACCTAGGATATAGTGCCCTAAATTTTAGAAAAATGGCTTTATTAAGTTAAGATTAAGTCCTGCCTCTCCAATGTTAATATGTTGTCTTAATTATTAGATGTAAAATAAATACTTAATATATTTTCAGTTTTGCAAACAGTACTTCTTGTGTATAAGAACAAGATTTTTTTTAAGTACAAGAGGTACAGATAAAAAATAGGAATAGCTAAATCCTGACTTATTCTAGCAATAAAGTAATATTAACCCATGGATAAATAAACCTTCAAACATATTTAAAAATATTAGGTGGTCAACTTAAACATCTGTGGATACACAGCTTTTCACATTACCTTTAAGGGCATGCAAGCACAAACATTTGGAGACAACTGATCTGGACAAATAACTATGGAAGGCTATATAAATCAATCATGCAACTCCTTGAAGGGAGCCACCATCTATTTTTAACTGTACTGTTGGCAGATTTCAGCAGACAGCTGTATCAGACGGAGAGAGGCTGCCGGACAGTGTGGAAGGACACTGTGTTGGCCCACTTATTTTCAGTTGTGAAACCTTCTTTTCAAATCCTAGTATTTAGAAGATGCAATTGAGACTAACATTTTTTATAGTTTGGGGTGGAAATAACTCCCATTAGTGCTACATAATAGGTAGCATGGTGGTAAAATCCATGAGATTGGGTGTGAGCTCCACTGAAATGCAGGTAGAAAAGAGAAAAGGTTCATAATGTCAGCCCTGGGGGCACTGCGACACTGAGAGGTGGGGATTAAAAAACCAAACCAAAACAGGAGAAGGGAACTGAGATGGAACAACCAGGGCAGAGTTTGGAGGAAAAACAGGAGAGCAGGGCATGCTGGATGAGAAGTGAAGAAAGGGTTTCTGGGAGGGGAGTGAGGGATGTGCTGCTGATGGGTCCGCAAGAACGGAGATGTAATTGGTGACCCAATGAACCCAGTTCGTGGGGTTGAGTATCTGATAGGTGGAAGAAAAAAGGAACCAAGGATGCTGGTAAGACAGCCCTTTCAAGGAGGTTTGCCTTAAGAAGGAGCAGAGAAAAGATGTGGTAGCTAGAAGAGGAGTGTGCCGTTAGGACCCTCTTCTTTGTTTTTAATATCAGAGGAAGAACCGTGTGTCTATTTACCATCAGTGGGACTCAGTGGAGAGGTAAAAAGTGATGATGTAGGAGAGAAAAGGGGAATGTATCAGTCTAGATTGGGGCAAGAAGCAGATGGTGGGCACATTGGATAATTTGGAGTTTTAAAAGGGATTATTTATTTACAAAATTATGGTCAGAGTATAAGGAAAACAAAGGGATAGTGCAGTACCCTGGGGTAAGTTACAGATTGGTATTAATACCAATTAGGGGAGGGGGAAAAGTTACCAGAATCCAGAAAAAGGGAGCTGTGTAGACAGACCTACGTGTGCCATTTGGTGGATGGACTAAGCCAGCTCATAGAGAGAGAGCTGGGAAAATAAATGCCCCTCCCTCCACTTTCCTCCCTCCTGTTACATCCCAAGTCCTTTCCTGGGCACCCCATCCTTCTCACTGGACAGAAAAGTCTGGAAACTGGAGGGCAGGGGAACCTGTTGATTCAGGGCAGACTCTCTGGCAGAGAATGGGACAAGGGAAGGAGGAAAATGGATCTGAAGGGGCAAACAGAAAATTCTGCACAGGAAGAATGGCAGAATTGAAATGTGACCTTGAGTGAGAGAAGGAGAACCTGGTGTACAAGTGGAGGGATTAGCCATAGAGTGGGAACACCTGTGGTTCACGCTCAGGACGGGCAAGAAGGCAGAGGGCCAGAGTGCAAATGCTGGTAGGTTGTGTGATGTGATGGTAGGAGGTTAGAAATGGTCTCTGAACTTGATTGTAAAATCATCTATGGCAGGAATAATTTCCTTTTTGTCATCCTCCCAGGGTGATGAGTACAGACTTGTAACAATTGCTCATTGAATAGTTATTATACCCAGATCCTACTCAGAACCTGCAGCAAATGTGTGGTTTTCACGTTGGCAGTGAGTTTAGTATAATATTTGTTTTTTAGCTATATAATCCAAATGAAATTGGGATGACCACTTGAAAGGGAAAAAAATGTCTTTTCCAATGGCGTTTTTTTTTATTTAAATAAGAAATTATAGCTGAATATGAACCAGATGCATTTGCTCAAACATTATAATTATTGTAAGAAAATAGTTTGAGTTTGTTATAATCTTGTAAACCAGAGATTCTCAATCCTGGTTGTATCGGTTGTGTACCTGAAGGCATTAGAAATTGAGCGTCTGGAGCCAAACACGGCAAGCTTAAGAGACATTTGACTGAGTATGGATCCTGTCCTGAGTATGGCTTCCCTTTTTGCTAATTCCAGTGCAATTAGTCACCACGTTCTGGTTCTAGGTCTGAAATGACAATTCTCTGGGCATCTGACATTTAACCTGTCCCAAACCAAACCTTCGTATTCTCCCTAACACACTGCATTCTCTTCTCATCTTCTTACACCTTGAAATAATTCAGGATTCTGTCTCCCATCTGTACACTCAATCCATCCAATTCTGTCAGCTTAACCTTCAAAATATGTTGTCATTCAGATCCCATCATTTGTCCTGCTGTCATGCTACTCCAGCCCTCTAGATAAATATGAATCATGGATTTCATATATATTATATATAACAGTTAGAATATGTCTTAGAGCAATCATTTAACACCATGAATCGTGAATTGTGTTGTTTCCCTGTTCACAAACCTCCGCTGGCTTCCCATCACACCCAGAGTACAATCCATAGCCTTCACCGGGGCTTACCTCACCGCCCGCCACTTTTCCCCTTTCCCATCGCACTCCAATTTTCCTTGAAAACACCAAGAGTGCTCTCACTGTTTTCTCATCCTGGAGTAAGCTTTTCTCCATATTTCTGTGGGGCTCATCTTTTCAGTTAACTCACATCTTTGCTCACATTATTAACTCCTCAAACAATCGATTGCATGCGATTGTGGTTTGCATGGGCATATAGTTGGCAGAGGATAATATTAGCATTTATCATTCCTCCAAGATTAGCTAACTATTTGTCATCTCCATGACTGTTCAGGTTTCATAAGGCACTTTCAACTTTCTACCTCTTTGGCTGTTCTTTTAACACAAAGAAATTTCTGTATAGTATGTGTGTAAATATATGAATATGTTTGTGGGCATGTATATATAGCACTAATTCTTTCTCCTTAACGTCTCTCATTTGTAGAAATAATATTCCCCATTTTATTTGATACTTTTCTTCCCCTGGGATTTCTCAGTAGTGTCAGTTCTGAGCTAGACTGGCTCTACATAAGACCAAATATGATACTTTTAATTAATGTTGTGCTGACTCGTTTGGCTGTTAGTACTTGAGAGGAGAAGTCTTTATAAGTATGTATTTCAGGACAGCTTATTCCTTCTCCCTGAGACCCTTACCACTGTTCTAGGAATTGTGGAAAGAATACAGTGAACTGTCTGGGTCCTCACTCTTCAGGGGTAGTGCTTTATGGATAGTGCTTTGAGGGTGGGTGGGTAGAAAGCTACTAGTTACCTCCCTCTCCTTCCAGTGATCAGACAGAAAGGAAAACATGGGTTGTCACTGAGGGAGATAAATGTGCTTTTCTGTACTCTCAGGTGCTCATAATACTTCAAATTTCCTGACATCTACTGCCACCGTGTGGGTATTTACAATTACTGAATTCAAACTTGAGTGTTTCCCTGTTTAAGCCTGGTCCTAAGCACAGAATTTTAAGTTTGTTTTAGTGTCCTTCGGCCTCAGATTGGCTCCTGCATCCCCTCCAGCTTCCCTGTACTCTCAGAATCACAATGAGTTTCCATTATTACTTTTCTCTTCCCTTATGCTGCACTCTGTTAAAGCAGTGCTGAAGTCCTGCTGCTGATACTGTAATGACTTTTAATTTTTGATACTGCAGTTTGAGCCAGAGAGACCCCAAGATGATCCCCAAGGATCTCTGTTTCCTGATATTCATGCCTGTGTATCCCTTTCACCTTGAGTGTGCGTGGGACCCGTGACTAGCTTCTAACCAACAGAATGTGGCAGAAGTGATGGGAATGACCCTTCCACAATGACATTACATGGCACTGCAACTTCCATATTGCTAGCAGACTCTCTAGATTGCCTTCTGGGCTCGCATGCATGAAGCAAGAAGCCATGTTTGGGGGTGCCCAGTGAAAAGGAACTGGGGGCCACTACAGGCTGTCAGCGGGCAAGAAACGGAGGCGCCAATCCAACAGGACATAGCCAGTTGAATCCTGCCAACGACCACGTGAACCTGGGAGCAGATGGCTCTCCAGTGGAGCTATTGGATGAGATGCTACCCAGGCTGACACCTTGACTGCAGCTTCAGGAGAGATCCTGAAGCAGAGGATGAGGTTAAGCTGTGCCCAGATTCTATGAGATAATAAATGTGTGTTGTTTTTAGTTCCTAAATGTGTGGCCATTTTTTCTGCAGCAATAGCTAATTAATACACTGTTCTTTGGTTTTACGTATGTGACTCCCCTCCTTACAGGATTGCAATATAGGTCTTTAGAGACCATTCTTGGAAATAAATGTAATTGACAAACACCATTCTGTGCTAGAATTGTCCGTCCCCTCCTACCAAGGGGCTGTTGTGCCTGATTCCTTTAAGATAAGTTTTCACTCAGGAAATACCTCAGCTATTCATACAGAGAGAGTTCTGTTGGAACTGCATATATAATTCCCAAATAATAGTGTGTAGGCTTAAATCCAGCAGTGGACTCAACTTAGCCAAAAGCTGAGATCACATACCTTGTCGGATAATTCATCCCCTTCCAGATGCATTATACGATTGCAGCTATGGTGATTATGACTGATATTAAACTTATTTTTAACTTTAAAAAACGCTTCATGTCAGGGCTTCGTCATGAAACACTTGACTAAGAGTATGAAACACTTGACAGAGAGTGCTAAAAGGCAAGGGTGGGGAGAGGGAGTAACTCCCTTTATCACATACCATCAGCTTGATCCTATACTACAACCAGGACTTTTTTTTTTTTTTATAACTACACGGAATTTCATATACGTTATGGGAGAGCCAGTTGTGTTTTGTCAATGGCATGCTTCTGATGAACCAGTCTGATAAATGCAAAGGAAATTCACCTGTGGTAACTGGTAATTTATTAACCTAAGCTGCTCCTAGTATCAACATCACCTTTTCTCATAAAACATAGAGTTTTGTAGGGGGGTGCCATCAGGATCTGCAGTTTCTAGAATTTAATTTACTCTTTTTGAAAACCAGAATAGCATTTATTCAGCTCTGGTACAGAGGCTTAAATGCATTTAAACTCAAAAAGTGCTCATAAATTATCTTGTTGGCATGATTGAAGTAAGCTTGGTTGTCAGGCATGCTCAGTTTCAACTGAAGGGCGGTGGATGTCAGTGAGCCCTCTTGCTCAGCTATAGACGCCAATGGTTAAAACAAAAAATAGACAAGACCACTTAACTCATGCTCTAACTGAAACCCATTGTTCTTATTTCTTATGGCACTTTCTTGAGGCATTGATGAAGAGGTTTTGCAATGACTGGAACATTCCAATAGCCAAGCCAGAAAAGCTCTGATTGCAACAGAATGCCTAGACCACACCCATTTCCCTGCCCATGGTTACATGCTGAACACATACCTCACCCCCCCACCTATGCTTGTGTACCCTCCGCCTGCTCTCTTGCATGTACCCCACCCCAACCTCTCCCTAGAAAATTCTAGATGTCCATCTTGTGGGTGGAGAGGTCAATTGTTAAACTTTGAGCCTGCCATCTGCCCGGGCTGCCAACACCCGAAATAAATTTCTCCCTTTCTCTTTTCCAAACCCTCATCTCTTGAGTTATTGGCTTCTCTTGCAACAAGTTTATCTGAGTTTGCTTGGAAACAGTTGGCAAACCCAGCCAGGAGCAATGCTTTCCATTTGTCCAGCCCCTTCTGGATTTCCTGGAATGGAGCCATTGGCCAGGGTAGGAGTCACGCATTGGTTTCCTGAGTCAGCAGCTGTGATTGATCCATCAACAATGGAAAAGGGGAGGTTGGTAGTTCTGGGAAGTTCAGTGCAGACTTGATCAGTCTGTACAACTGATCCTCCTGATGAGTGACTTCCTGTTCAAAGTAGAGTATACGTCACTATCCAGCCCTGCACTAGACTCTTCCTGAACATGAACTTGCTCATGCTGCATCTTCTGATGGGTTAGTCTTTATTTGCCATCTTTCACCACTATCCCTGGTTTGGGCATCTCAAAACAAAACAATCTCCAATGTCCAAAAAAGTGTAGAAAATTTAGGCCAGAGGCAATATTTAAATTTAGGTGAGGTGTCATGATGGTTCCAAAAAACTATTTTGGTCTAATAGAGAGGGAGACACAGACAAAAGCAGATGCACAAACTGGGCCAGTGTAACAGAAACAGAGGTGGGCACAGGTAGGTTCTTTATGGAAACACATATGCCTGCTGTAGGAGTGCTGATAATGCTTACCCTGTCTTCCGCCCTCCATCTTGTTCATGTTTGCTCCATGACCTCGCTTGGGGCTACATGTTCTGGGCCCTTTGGAGATTAATACACATATCTTAGAAATGCCTGCCAAGGCCAGGATTGGGGGAGGCTTGTTGTGGCCTCCCATGAATTTGTTAGAGATAACATAGTCGTTTCCCTTCCTGATGCACAAGTGGTGCCACAAGGTCTAATGAAAGGTTAGCTGTTAGGTGCCTATAAGCCCTTTGAGGTGTGTGTGATCCTTTGGATTTCACTAGAGTGCCCCTCCCCAAGTGTCCCCTTACTCTATATAATTTGTGGACTGAAGTCTGGACTTTGCAGAGAATAACAATGTGGCTGCCATGCATCATCCTCCATCCTATCCCCCCACTATTAGTTACCCTGAATAAAACTGTGTAAACCGTATGGAGTTGCCTGCTTCCTTCCAGTCTCAAAGAGCCTTCTCAGTTTGGGGGATACTTTACTGTCTCTCCCCCACCTCCCAATACCTGGGACACCCAAAACTGGGTTCACCTCTTTGTGGGTGTCTAGCCAAAAGATATAATTGCACCAAAGAATTGGAAAAGGAAGAGTCTTATTTGTAACAAGTAAAGGAGAACACTGGGGATAGGGCATAGTTCCCAAGGCAGTGTTTCCTCAAACAACAAAACCAGGGAAGTTTTAAGCTAAGGGTCCATGCATATTCATGAAGGTATGCATATTCAATGGAGAATTCAGCATGGAATTGGGGCAAAAGTCATCTTAAGGTGACAGAGTCCAAGTCTTAGTTGATTGAAGTCACAAGGGCTGGCAAGGGTCGGCATCTTCAATTCTCTGGCTGCAGTTGGTCCAGTATCTGATTTTAAATCCTGCATAAGATAAATCAAGAATGTGTGTCAGGTCAATCTTTACTTTTGAACCAGCTCTGGGAGTTCTACCGCTGATTTATTGTTCCTGACCTGATAGTGGCTATTCATTCTTGCAATCTTTTGTTCCTTTAAAATCATTAGCTACTGGGGTCTATTTTGCAATTTCAACATATCCCAGGAAGTTCTGCAAAAAAATGTGCTTGGTCAAGTAGTGCTGGTCAGCCATAGATCACAAGATGGCTGGGAGCCTAAGATGACTTTTCTTCTTTTTTTTTTTTCTTTTTCAAGATTTTATTTATTTATTTGAGAGAGTGCAAGAGAGGGTGTACGAGCAGGGGGGAGGGGCAGAGGGAGAAGCAGGCTCCCCGATGAGGAGGGAGCCCAACGTGGGGCTCAATCCCAGGACGCTGGGATCATGACCTGTGCCAAAGGCAGATGCTTAACCGACTGAGCCACCCAGGTACCCCTAAGATGACATTTCTTATGTCAAGAAAGCTATGTCTCATCTTTCTTTCTCCAAGAACTGTCAGCGGGCCCTCTTCTTCAAGTTTAACCGACAGTTAAAACCAAAAATAGACAAAACCACTTAACTCATGCTCTAACTAAAACCCATTGTTCTTATTGCTTATGGCACTTTCTTGACGAATTGATGAAGATGTTTGGCAACAGCCAGAAAATTCCAGTTGCCAGGCCAGAAAAGCCCTGATAGCAACAAAATGCATAGAAGAGTTCTCATTCTCTGCTAAACACATACCACCCCCCACCCATGATCACACACCCTCTGCCTGCTCTCTTGCATGTACCCCACCCCAACCTCTCCCTATAAGACTCTAGGTGTCCATCTTGTGGGTAGAGAGATAATTGTTAAGGCCTAAAACTGCCACCTTCCCTGGCTGCCAGCACCCGAAATAAATTTCTCCCTTTCTCTTTTCCACACCCTCATCCCTTGAGTTATTGGCTTCTCTTGTGATGAGTTTATCTGAGTCTGTTCAGCAACAGTGTTGGTGAACTCAGTCAGGAGCTATGCTTTCGATTTGTCCATTCTCCCCGGGATTCCCTATGATGGAGCAGTATGGTCGTGGCAGTGCGCCAGGGCTTACCCTTTCATTTCCTGAGTTAGTGGCTGGGATAGATCAGCTATGATAGATTTGTGGGTAACAGGACCCCTAATTCTGCACGGTGGAACTTGGGTCAATTTTGAGAGCACTAAGACAGAAGTGTGAAGCCAAAAATGGTGGGGAGGGGCAAAGACTGACCTATCAGAAGACCCAGCATGTGCAAATTTATGTGCGGGAATAGTTGGGCTTAAGGGTTGGAAATTGGAGGAAGTGGCTAGATTAATGATTAATTAGTCATTTAATTAATCAATTAATTAAACAACTTTTTGTTCTTGTTGTTCGCTAAGCAATGGGTCATAAGGTCTAATAAGATATAGATCTAGCCCACAGTGATTTTATAGTCTCCTACAGAAAAAAGATGAGCGTAATAAGTTAACTTAAGGGATGGCAGGAGGACAGGAAGGAGATGGTTAGAGGAAAATGAAGGGGGCAGGGGTTTGGAGGTTTGAAGGACAAGGAGTTGGTTAGAGGAAAATGAAGGGGGCAGGGTTTTGGAGGTTGGGGAAATGGGTGAAGGGGATGTTGGGGAGAAAACATTTTTCTCTATCCTTCAAAGTTTTTTTACTGGTCTAGGAATTAAATTGACAGGAGACAGGTTAACAGGAGAAGGTCAAATTTAATTACATATGTACCCATTCTTATGGGGGTTCCATAAGATTATGAGGCTAAAGGCAGTCAGGTACTTCAAGCTTATATGCCATCCAGAACTAAGGAGAGAGGGGTTGGGGTATGGGACCTCAAAGGGAAGGAAGACAATTCACAGGAAGATGAAAATGAGTAAATGATGTGTGATGAACGAAGGTCTGCCGGACCTACAGAAACAATGGGACACAGAGAGGAATTTTAACAAACAGACTTTGCTAGGTTCCTTGCAGTCTACCACACCTAGTTTGTATTATACTGTATCTATCTATGGTGATAGCTCCCTTCCTGGAACAGTTCTATCTAAATTTTTTCAGGCAGTGATAGGGAAGTACAAAGGTTCTTTCTGATCCTTCTGTTTCTTAGGAAAAAGTCAGTTAAAAATAATCCACATGCCGGGGTGCCTGGGTGGTTCAGGCAGTTAAGCGTCTACTTTCAGCTCAGGTTATAGTCTTGGGATCCTGGGACTGAGCTCCGTGGTGGGCTCCCTGCTCAGCAGTGAGTCTGCCTCTCCCCCTGCTCATGTGCTCTCTCTCTCAAATAAATAAAATAAAATCTTAAAAAAAAATAATCCACATGCCAAAAAGGTACATTTTGGGGTGGCAAATTCTGCGCCCCTAGGGGTCAAAAGGTACAAACTTAATAAATGTCATTGGGATGTAACATGTAGTGTGGTGACTACAGTTAATTTAAAGGTTGCTAAGAGAGATCTTAAAAGCTCTCATTACAAGAAAATAAATTCTGTAACTTTGTGTGGTAGTAGATGTTAATCAGACTTATTGTGGTGATCCTTTCACAATATATACAAGTATCAAATTATTATGTTGTATACCTGAAATTTATATGGTATATGTCAGTTACATCTCAGGAAAAAAGTAATAATAATAGCATTTTTACTCAATAGAGAGTTTTTATTTTATTATATATTTACATATTTATTTATTTTAAAATTTATTTTATTTAAATTCAATTAACATACAGTGTATTATTAGTTTCAGAGGTAGACGTCAGTGATTCATCAGTTGTATATAACACCCAGTGCTCATTACATCATGTGCCCTCCTTAATGCCCATTACCCAGTGACCCCATCCCCTCCCTCCAGCAACCCTCAGTTTGTTTCCTATAGTTAAGAATCTTTTGTGGTTTGTCTTTCTCTCTGATTTCATCTTATTTTATTTTTCCCTCCCTTCCCCTATGATCTTCTGTTTTGTTTCTTAAATTCCACATATGAGTGAAATCATATGATAATTGTCTTTCTCTGACTTATTTCATTTAGCATAATACCCTCTAGTTCCACCCACATCGTTGCAAATGGAAAGATTTCATTTTTTTGATGACTGAGTAGTATTCCATTATATATATATATACACAAATGCACCACATCCTTTTTTAAAAAAAATTTTTTATTTATTCATTTGAGAGAGAGAGAGCATGCGGGAAAGCATGAGCAGTGAGGAGGGTCAGAAGGAGAGGAGAAGCAGACCCCCCCACTAAGCAGGGACCACCCCCCCCATACAGGGCTCAATCCCAAGACCCCAGGATCATGACCTGAGCTGAAGGCAGATGCTTAACTGACTGAGCCACACAGGCACCCTCACATCTTCTTTATCCATTCATCTGTCGATGGACATCTGTGCTTTTTCCACAGTTTGGCTATTGTGGACATTGCTGCTATAAACATTGGGGTGCAGGTACCCCTTCGGATCACTACATTTGTACCTTTGGGGTAAATACCTAGTAGTGCATTTGCTGGGTCATAAGGTAGCTCTATTTTCAACTTTCTGAGGAACCTCCATACAGTTTTCCAGAGTGGCTGCACCAGCTTGTTTTCCCACCAACAGTGTAAGAGGGTTCCTCTTTCTCCACATCCTTGCCAACATCTGTCATTTCCTGACTTGTTAATTTTAGCCATTCTGGCTGGTGTGAGGTGGTATCTCATTGAGGTTTTGACTTGTATTTCCCTGATGCTGAGTGATGTTGAGCACTTTTTCATGTGTCTGTTGGCCATTTGGATGTCTTCTTTGCAGAAATGTCTGTTCATGACTTCTGCCCATTTCTTGATTGGATTATTTGTTTTTTGGGTCTTGAGTTTGATAAGTTCTTTATAGATTTTGGATACTAGTCCTTTATCTGATAAGACATTTGCAAGTATCTTCTCTCCTTCACCCGACAGGTTGTCTTTTGGTTTTGTCAACTGTTTCCTCTGCTGTGCAAAAGCTTTTTATCTTGATGAAGTCCCAGTAGTAGAGATGTGTTTAGCAAGAATTTGCTGCAGCCGAGGTCACAGAGGTTGCTGCTTGT
The DNA here is from genome assembly GCF_964656455.1 of Halichoerus grypus. Classification (NCBI taxonomy): domain Eukaryota; kingdom Metazoa; phylum Chordata; class Mammalia; order Carnivora; family Phocidae; genus Halichoerus; species Halichoerus grypus. The sequence continues at coordinate 105,203,068 of NC_135716.1, forward strand.
GTTCTTCTCTAGGATTTTGATGTATTGCTGTCTTACATTTAGGTTTTTCATCCATTTTGAGTTTGTGTTTGTCTATGGTGTAAGAAAACAGTCTAGTTTCATTCTTATGCATGTGGCTGTCCAATTTCCCCAGCACCATTTGTTGAAGAGACTGTCTTTTTTCCATTGGATATTCTTTCCTGCTTTGTTGAAGATTAGTTAACCATAGAGTTGAGGGTCCATTTCTGGGTTCTTTATTCTGTTCCATTGATCTATGTGTCTGCTTTTATGCCAGTACCATACTGTCTTGATGATTATAGCTTTGTAATAGAGCTTGAAGTCCAGAATTGTGATGCCATCAGCTTTGGTTTTCTTTTTCTTTTAAAGATTTTATTTATTTATTTTGACAGAGAGAGAGAGACAGCGAGAGAGGGAACACAAGCAGGAGTGGGAGAGGGAGAAGCAGGCTTCTCGTGGACAGAGAGCCTGATGTGGGGCTTGATCCCAGGATGCTGGGATCATGACCTGAGCCAAAGGCAGACGCTTAACGACTGAACCACCTAGGTGCCCCTAGCTTTGGTTTTCTTTTTCAACCTTCCTTTAACTATTTGGGGTCTTTTCTGGTTTCATACAAATTTTAGGATTATTTGTTCCAGCTCTGTGAAAAATGTTGATGGTATTTTGATAGGGATTGCATTGAATGTATAGATTGCTCTGGGTAGCATAGACATTTTAACAATATTTGTTCTTCCAATCCACTCAATAGAAATTTTTGAGTTCAAGTATTTTTATTTAATTTTTCCTTTGTGTTGTCTTATTTTATTTATTTTTTAAAGATTTATTTATTTATTTGAGAGAGAGGTGGGGGGAATGAGCAGGAGGGGCAGAGGAGAAGGAGAGAGAATCCCAATGGACTCCACACTGAATGTGGAGCCCGATGTGGGGCTTGATCTCATGACCCTGAGATCACGACCTGAGCCAAAACCAAGAGTTGGATGCCCAACTGACTGCACCACCCAGGCACCCCTCCTTTGTGTTGTCTTATTGAGTTTGATTTCAGCTTGATGTTGACAAAGAGGAAAATGAGTACCATATATATATATATATATATATATATATATATATATATATATATATATATATATATATATAACTTTGGCTAAGAGAGAATATCTGTATTTATACTTAAACTGTTTTTCCAAAACTAAAAATATGTAAAGATATTCCTTATGGAGCCTAAAATCTGAGGAGAGGCTATGCTATTAGGTTGAAGCTTTATTTCCAACTAACTGTGAGACTTCACACTAGTCATATAACTTTCTGAACCTTTATAACATTCCTGACCTTTAAAGTAAATGTGTAATGGGAGAAAGAAAGATAAGAAAAGAAAATGAGGGGAACACAGAAGAAACATGTGATGGGACAGTCTGGAGACAAGAACCTGCCTGAAACACCTGGAGCACTACAAAGCATTTTCAATGGTAGGAGCTAGAGGGGCAAGCAGCAATCATATTCTAAAGGGCTTTGGTGATATGTGTAGAGGTGAAAAAATAATTTTCCCTCTACCCTGTAAGGGGTAAGGGCAGGCTGCCCCAAGGTGGGTTACTTTGGCACGAAGATTATTTTGAGTTAAAAAGCAACCAAACCCAGTAGATTCAGGAAAAGCTCCCTACCTCCCCCTAAACTGCCTAAAAATAGTTTAGATAGAGAATTTGCTCTGGGAAGAGGGTTATCATCATAGATAACTTCATTATACTATGAATTAAGTGTAGTAGCCAGGGAGGAACCCAGCTAGATCTCTTTGAGCAAAGTCCTCTATGTCCCATTGTTACTGAGTGTTGCAGCAAACATTTGTTTATCAAATATTTATTCTTTTTCATCTTTTTATGAATTACATTCCTTCTTTTTGAAGTCCCAGACCCCTATGCCCTTCTCCATAGTTCAGGATGACATGTGTACCTCATTCTGTCCATTTTTGGAAATTTCCATGTCTGTGTGGATTTCTTGTATGTAAGAAATTGTTTGATTTTCTACCGTTAATCTGTCTCATGTCAACTGGATTCTTAGTCCAGCTAGAAGGACCTTGAAATGCACAAGAAATTCTTGCTAACAGTTGGTGTAGCTGGTGGCAAGATACTTTAACTTGTTGGATGTCATTCACCCCAGACACTGCTGTAGCTGAGAGATATCTGACAAACAGTTGGCAGAAGGTAAGATTTCTTATTATGTCAGTCTCCTGGAATCTCTATCTGTGGAATCTTATGGAGAGTGGTAGTGTCCTATTTCTCTCTTTCTAAATTTAGATTAGCAGGAGAAAATGTTTTTGGAATCAGTTCCTTGGGCTTAGTGATTCTTTGGTTGAAATTGGTAGAGTACTCTCTGGTTATTGATCCATTTCCTCCCAAGAATGGTCTTTGTTTTTCTTTGTGTCTTTTATGTCTTATGTCATAAAAAGGATAGAATGCAGGCATAGGCCTATAATCCTGCTGTTGGAGCCGGCCCCACAGACTGGTAAAATCACAATTCTCATCAGACCAGAGTCTGTTTAGACAAATTTTGCTGTGGCTTACAGATTATTGCTGAGGGACATCTTAGGAGCCAAAACTGCAAAATTGGTGGGCATGGGTTGAACACTTAAAAGCTGTTAGAGCACTTGCCACCTTAAGAAAACTCTCATGTTAGGATAAGTTGGTCATGGAATGGGTTAGATCAACACTAGGTTGTTACCTGCCAAACTCAAGAAAACTTCATTGCAATGAGGAACACTGTAAAACAACACATAACTCTGTGACACATTATGAGTTTGGCTCCAGGAGATCCAAGGCTTACCTAAGCTGTTAAAGTGCATGTATTTTTCCTTTGGTCTTGTTCTGTGTCCTAAGAGCTTGGCTCTGTGACTGGTGAGAATATTCACTTTCGTCTCCACCATCTGGAGGGTGCACTTACTGGGGTGCACCTTGGTGGCCAGTTAAATAGACTGGGGATCCGAGTTTCTTTCTCTCTCCAGTTGTGCAACTCACTGGGGTGTTTGCCACAAGAGATTCCAGCGCATAGGAGCCTTTGTTATCTCACTCTTTGTTGCTTGTTAGTGCTGGAAAGTCCCATTCCCGAAATGCCTGCCCGGTGTCATAGGTTAGGGGGTGGGCAGTGACTGGAGGTGTTTCACGATTAATGGGAGACTGAAGACACTGTTTTCACTACGGAATCCTTACTTGCTGTGCAACAAAGGTTTTTGCTTACTTAGATTAATTTTGGGAGTAAACTTTGGATCATGGGGGCTACATCATCTCTGCCCTCTCCGGATGCCTCTTCCATCTTTGGTTAAGCCATTAAAAGGCTTATTGGTTTGAGTTGCTATTAATAGATTCTACTCATCAATGACTAGGTGATGGATCCTTTAAATTGGCTATGTTTTAAAAAAAATTATAAGTTTTGTGGGGAGTTTTCAATGGTCTTATTAGCATAATAGGTAGCCTTAGGGACTCCCTTGACAAATTAAAAGAACAAAAATCAGACTTCAGATTTAAATATAAATGTCTGCACCCAATGTAAATTCCCCTTCTTAAAATCCAGCCTTGGGGCGCCTGGGTAGTTCAGTTGGTTAAACGTCTGCCTTCAGCTCGAGTCTTGATCCCAGGATTCTGGGATCGAGCCCCTCATCGGGCTCCCTGCTCTGCGAGGAGCCTACTTCTCCCTCTCCCTCTGCCTGCTGCTTCCCCTGCTTGTGCTCTCTGTCTCTCTGTCAAGTAAATAAATAAAATCTTAAAAAAAAAAAGAATTAAAATCCAGCCTTACCTACCTGTTTTAACTTTTCTTCCCCTACAAGATTTAGAAGGAGCACTCCAGCCTAATCTCTATGTTTGAAGAATACAGGTTTTTCATGTAGATGCTAGAAGCCAGGAAATGAATTTAACAAAAGCATCCGACACTGGCATTAAGGCTCACTTTACTCCTATCTCCCAGGGCTCTGTAATCAGGCCCTGCCAACCTCAGGCATTCCTATGCAATGTCCTTTGCTGGTGTATCCTAGATCCCCACTGTATCTCCTGGACAGTAGCAGATCTTTTAAATTATAAAACCCTTTTACCTCTACTTTCAAAAGATCTTACCAAATTTAGAGAGTAATGCAAAAGATTATTTGATTATATTCACAGCTTCCCCTTCATAGAGGAAAGAGAGGACCAAAATTTCTCTTAGGCCTTCTTACAAATGATCTGCAAAAGGCTAATATTCAGGGGCTAATAGAAGCCAAGTTTAAAATAGTGCACCCAGAGCAAAGGCTTTTATTAAAATGCTTCACACAGACTTTACAAAGATAAATCTTTTGAGTCCCACTTTAGTTAAAAGCTTTCTCATATACAATAAAGAGTGAATTTAGTTTAAAAAGGAACAGAGCCAATTCCTTCATATTGAGGCTGTAATTCCAGTTATTTGGGGAATTAGAAACAACTGACTTTGCCTTACAAATTTCTACAAAACCAAAAATGCAACTCTAGAAACAAGTCAAAGCCTACGTATTTTTACCAATCCCCAAAACTTGCCTATTCCTCTCAAAATGTTTGTAGGTATTATAAAAGATCAAGATATTGGAATAAAATTGTCCTATACTTGCAAAAAAAAAAAGATTTTACATTATTCTTCTGTCCCTTGAAATTATAAATCTTGTCTTTAAAATGTAAACATAGTCCATAATCTCCTGAAACTGAAGGAAAAAAAAAGGAGGTGGGGGTGGGGGGAAGAGGCCTTTTAAAAATACAAATTGCTAAAAAAATCTCTTGTGCCCAGACTCTAGCCCCTCCAACAGATAGATAGGCTCTAAATATCCACCTTGGAGAACACTCAGATACTCCATCTTTGCCTTTATGATGTAAATTTTCTACCCTAGCGTAGCTAGGACCTAGGAACCATTTTTTGAAATGCAAATTTTAGGGAGAAGTGTTTCATTAGGGGGAAAAAAAGAGTCTTTGGAAATTGGACCTTTAATATCCTCTCCACAAATATTAGTAAAACCAGTATAAGATTTTGGTTGCATCTTGTTTGTGTATTTGTATGTGTGTCCAGATAGGCTGTACATGTGAAATATTTTCTCTGTATCTGGCATTGCTAAAATTAATTTGTAAAAGAGTTCTGCTTAATTGGTTTGAAGACAAGCACTTGTAAGAACTGGGTATTCTAAAACTCAGAAAGATAGAAACTAACCTAAATGTTTTTCAAGTTCATATGATCAAGGGAGAATATTCAGTATTAAAGCTAATTTAAGGTTGTTGGTTTAATTAAAATAGATATGTCTTTAGAGTTATTAGCATTAAATAAAAACTTTTATTCTGCTTATATTACTAAAAGTCAAATAAGTTCATGTTATTTCTGTTATAAAATTTGTCAGAAAAGAAAGAATAATGATTGACTTTGTCTAATGCCTCACGAAGTTTTACGGGTAGTCTAAACATAATTGTAAATTAAATAGACATTTAATAAGATAAAAAGGTTTGTAGGCAAACCTTTACATAGTTCCCAAAATTTTGGTAACCTGCACTTTAAAGTTTTGCTAACTTAAATGATGAATAAAGTTATATTCATTAAATATCTAGATCATTTTCAAATAAGATAAAGTAATGAAACATTAGGTACTGAACATAGGTTTATCTACTTTTATTACAGAGAAACTAAAGATAAATTTGTGTCTGTTAGTAAACATGTCTTATGCTTTATGGAAAAGATCATACTATGAAAAAGCACATTTCTAGAAATTATGAAATATATTCATAAATTTGCCAATCTAAAGAATTCTGGTGTGAGAGTTCACAATTGGTTACGTAGGGCCACCCCAAAGGGCAGGCCATCCCAAGATGGGTCACTTTGGCATGAACATTATTTTGAGTTAAAAGCAATCAAAACCCAGAAGATTCAGGAAAAGCTCTTTACGTCCCCCTCAACTGCCTGCTTGTACCAGGAAGAGAGCTATTAACAGAGATTCCTCTTTACCTGGGAAACTTTATCTGCATAATAGGGCAACTTTTGTTTTCTACACATCTCCTCTCACCTCCCTGGTGATGGTCCTTCTCCCCTCTGCATCCTCAGACCCCTACCCTTCTCCTTAGCTCATATAAGCTTTATATTGCTTCACTGTCTTTGGACTTTCATGTCTGTTGTGGATTCCCTGTACATACAAAATTAAATTTGATTTCCTTCTATTAATCTGTCTCATGTCAATTTGATTCTTAGTCCAGCTAAAAGGACCTTGAAGGGGACAGGAAATTCTTCTGCCCTTCCTTTCCTCATAAAAACCCCTTGCTTTTACCCTACAAGTGGGACACAACTTGGGTTAATCCCTGTATCTGTGTTCCCTACGTTGCAATTCTTTGACTGCAAATAAACACTTATTTGCCTCATTGTGGCTCTTTATGATGTAGTTTTTGAATATAGGTAAGGTTCAGTGGGGTGAGGTCCGGAGCCGATGACCAAGAAAGAGTTCTTGAGATGTCTTTGGTGATTTTTATTAAAGCACGGGGACAGAACCCGTGGGCAGAAAGAGCTGCTGCACGGCAGTTGTGAGGGGTGACTGATTATGTACTATGGGGTTGGGGGAGGTAAGGAAAAAGGGAGGTTTTCAAAACAACTTTCATATGCTAAAGAGGACCTATGAGATCCTGGAGGCCTTGCCATTGTCAAGTTAAGGTTGTTTTTCCCCTCTAGTAAGGCATTAACATTAAGACAGTTGTGAGCTTCCTTGTGGAAGTTAGGTTACTGATAAGAATACTTTTTTTCTTGGGGCGCCTGGGTGGCTCAGTCAGTTAAGCGTCTGCCTTCGGCTCAGGTCACGATCCTAGGGTCCTCGGCTTGGGTCATGATCCTAGGTTCCTGGGATCGAGCCCCACATCAGGCTCTCTGCTTGGCGGGGAGTCTGTTTCTCCCTCTGCCCCTCACCCCACTTGTGCTCTCTTTCATTTTCTCTGTCTCTCTCTCAAATAAATAAAATGTTTAAAAAAAAAAGAATACTTTTTTCTTATAAGTCTCTAAGACTTTGGTAAACTGAGGGAGACTCCTGTCTTGCAAGACTGTGATCTCCATAAGTTAACCATTTGTTTTTCCCTTCCCTTAGTTTTAGGGCAGGCAGGAGTGCCTGAAGAATGTCACACATATACCACCTTGGGGGGAGGGTGTTTGTGGGGTGTCAGCTCACGTTTTGTCCGCAGCTTGCCTTCTGCTCCCTCATCATTTATTTTCAGGTTAAATAGTCCATGCAGGAGGCTGAGTATGCCATATCAGAGCCATTGGAAGAAAACTAGGAGAAGGTGGAGTCACATATGCTAAGAAAATGGTATCAAGAAACTTGGAATGACCAGTGGTATCCAGTGCCACAAGAAAATCAAGTAAGATGAGCGATTATCTTTTGAGGTGGAGAAGGCTTACATTTTAATTGAAACATGGTGTGTTACTGAACTTGAACTTGTCCATGTACCCAATGCTCAATAAGCCAGTGTCTGAGACACTGGTTTTGAAACAAAGAAAGCTTTGTTATCAGAAAGGCAGCCCTGGGAGCCTGAGTGGCTCAGTCGGTTAGGCGTCTGCCTTCAGCTCAGGTCATGGTCTCAGGGTCCTGGGATCGAGTGTATCAGGCTCCCTGCTCAGCAGGGAGTCTGCTTCTCCCCCTCCCTCTGTGCTCTCTTTCTCTCACTCTCTCTCTCAAGTAAATAAATAAAAAATCTTTAAAAAAGAAAAAAAGAAAAAAAAGAAAAGCAGCCCAGCAAGAAGGCAGGGGATTATTCCCAAAGCTGCCTTGCTTGTGTTGAGCCTAGGGACAGCTTATCTATGTTTGGGGAAGGAAATGAATACCTGAGAAGAGGGTGAAATGTTGCTTGAAACCTTTCAGGGAGGGTGCCTTGAAACAGTTTGGAGGTATGCATTCTTCCAGACAATGAGGTGCCATTTGGGACCTGGTACAATCAGGTATGTCAGATAATTTCAAGACAAATGTTACTGTTTGATCCCCATTAGATTTCTGCAATCAGTGGGTGAGCAGGGAGTTGTAGTGGAAAAGGCAAAGTTAATGATTAATAAGATGTGCATAAAACTGTAATTAAGTAGGGAACAAAACAGGACACGGAGCGAAGTTAATGCAATTAATACAATTATGGTTCTACTTATGCTTTGAAAACAGGTCCAGGAACCAAGCGTCTGGCCTTACCTCCTGCTTACTACATTTTTCAATCTGGTCTAGTTGGTCTAGTGGAAATTTCTACATGTTTACTTTGTGCCTTCAGATACTCAAAGTTCACATGCAGCTGCGTATTTAGATCTATTAATTATCTTTGTGGTATTTGGTAGCCAGCAGGATGACTGGGCTGATTCTCCAAAAGGTCACCTACTCTAAAGCAAAGTTGGTCTGATGATAAGCCCAGTCCTCTCCCTCAGAGGTAATAGAAAATATGTACAGATCTTCCTCGACTTACTGTCGCTGACCTATCATAGCTGCCAACTCAGGACATGAATAGGGAAGCCCTGGCCAACTGCTGTGGCCAGCCTGCTCAGTCCCAGGGAATCCCCAGGGGGCTGGAGGAATCAAAAGCAGAGCTCCTGGCTGGGTTTGCCAACACTATTGCTGAAAAAACTCGAATAAACTAACTGGTCACAAGAGAAGCCCGATCATGCGAGAGACTGGGGTTTGGAAAAGAGAAAGGGAGAAATTTACTTCAGGTGCTGGCAGCTGGCTTAGGTGGCAGGCTCAAGCCTACCAACTTCTCTGCCTGCAAGGTGGACACCTTGAGTTTTATAGGGAGAGGTTCGGGGGTGGGGGGTAGCTCATGCAAGAGAGCCGGGAAGGAGCCTGTGAACATGGGTGGGGGTCGAGATGTGTTTAGCATGTAATCATGGGCAGGAAAAGGCATGTGGTCTTCTAGGCATTCTCTTGCTATCAGGGCTTTTCGGGCTTGGCTATTGGAATGTTCCAGTCATTGCAAAACATCTTCATTAGTGTCAAGAAAGTGCCATAAGAAATAAGAACAATGGGTTTCAGTTAGAGCTAAGTGGTCTTGTCTATTTCTGATTTTAACTGTTGGTGTCTATAGTTGAGCAAGAGGGTTCGCTGACCTTACGATAGGGTTCTGTTCTGATAAATCCATTGTAAGTTGAAAATATTGTTAAGTTGAAAATGCATTTAATATCCCTAGCCTACCAAAATCATAGCTTAGCCTACCCTACTTTAAATGTGCTCAGAACACTTACATTGGTCTACAGTTGGGCAAAATCATCTCACACAAAGCCTCTTATATACTAAAGTTGTGAATATCTCATGTAATTTATTGAATACTGTACTGAAAGTGAAAAACAGAATGGCCCTATGGATACAGGATGTTCTAAGTATATTGGTTGTTCACCCTCATGATTGCATGGCTGACTGAGAGCTGTGGCTAGGTGCTTGCTGCCCAGCATCACGAGAGTATCATACTGCATGTTGCTAGCCTGAGAAAAGATCAAAACTTAGAATTTGAAATACAGTTTCTACTGAATGCATATTGCTTTTGCACCAACGTAAAGTTGAAAAGTCGTAAAAAGGCAAATGATTGTTAATTCAGGGACTGTCTATATATTGGTCTCTGCCCCTAGTTCCTGGCACAGAGCTCCTAAAACCCTTGTAATTTCCTAAATGATAAGAGCACTTGAAACATCTTTGTTCCACTGAGCTCCTAAATCCCTTGGAATTTCCTGGGTGTCTTTTGATAGGAGTATCTTTTGTTCTAAGAGGTGACTCTTGGTGGGCTCCTGGCTGGTAGTATGTCACTAGAAAAACCAAGACATGATTAGAAGCTTGGAACTTTTAGCCCCACCCCCCATTCTCTGGAGAGGGGCTGGAAATTGAGTTATTGATCCATTATGCCTATGTGATGAAGTCTCCATAAACATCCCCCAAGTTTGGGGTTCAGGGAGCTTCTGGGTTGAGGAACACAGGGAGTTTTGGGGAGAGTGGTGTTTTGCAAGAGAGCATGTAAGCTCTGTGCTCCTTCCCACATACCTTGTCCTGCGCATCTCTTCCATCTTACTGTTCCTGAGTTCTATCCTCTTATAATAAACTAGTAATCTAGTTAGTAAATTGTTTTCCTGAGTTCTGTGAGCCACTTTAGCAAATTAATTGAACTCGAGGAGGAGGTCGTGGGAACCTCTGATACATAGCAATTTGGTCAGAAGAATAGGTCACAACATGGACTAGTCATTGGCATCCGAAGTGGGGGTCAGTCCTGTAGGACTAAACCCTTAACCTGTAGGATCTGATGCTATCTCCAAGTAGATAGTGTCAGAATTAAGTTGTAGGATACCCAGCTGGTGTCACAGAGAATTGCTTGATGTGGGGACACACCCCCACACATCTGGTGTCAGAGTGTTTTGAATGTGGTAATAGTGTCAGAATAAAGAAGACACTTCTAGGAGGAAGAGTAAGGTTTTTTTTTGTTGTTGTTGTTTGTTTGTTTTTACGGATGCTTTGTCAAACTTTCAATTGCTGCATTCTTTTTTTTTTTAAGATTTTATTTATTTATTTGAGAGAGAGAGAGTGATAGCGAGAGAGAACACAAGCAGGGGGTAGAGGGAGAAGCAGGCTCTCTGCTGAGCAGGGAGCCAGCTGTGGGGCTCAATCCCAGGACCCTGAGATCATGACCTGAGCTGAAGGCAGCTGCTTAACCGACTGAGCCACCCAGGCGTCCCCAGTTGCTGCATTCTTAAGTTGAAACAGGCAGCTAAGTTGCCTGACCTTTGCAGTAAGCCTATAATCTGAACAAGAAGAACTAAGATAAAGTAAAAAAAAAAAAAAAAAAAGAACTGACTCATGAGGAAATAGGTAATCCAGAGAACAGAAACTACATGTAAAAACAAAATTCTGAAAAATTTAAGAAATTTCTGAATCCATAAAACAGAAATAGAACAAACTTTAGGATATGGCAGAGAACACACAATGCATTTTTTTATGAGACTGACACGCTGCCCACTGCACTAAGAAGGCACTACAGTGCATTTTTTTTTTTTTTTAAAGGAAAGGCAATTTAAAATCTTCAAGAAAAAAATGTACAAGAAACTCATGGCCTAAATGAATCCAACCTAAAATAGGAAATCCATGGACATAAACTAAAATGGAATGGATTTTATTTTTTTTTAAAGATTTTTTATTTATTCATTTGAGACACAGAGATACAGAGAGAGAGAGAGAGAGAACATGAGCAGGGGGAGAGGCAGAGGGAGGGGGAGAAGCAGGCTCCCCGCTGAGTCAGGAGCCTGATATGGGGCTCGATCCCAGGACCCCAGGATCATGACCTGATCTGAGCCACCCAGGCGTCCCTAAAATGGAATAGGATTTTAAGCAATAGATGGAATGAGTAAAAAGTTGGATGACGTTAAAGATATTGTCTGGAATGCATATATTTCTTCATGTCCTAAGAAAATAAAGATTATAAGAAACCCCAAGACTAAGCAAACAAACATTCAACAATATAGGAAAGGCATGTTCTAAACATGAAGCAACCCGAAATATGGCCCAATTTCTAATAATTGGAGGGAATGTAAGAGAACCCATTTTGCACATTGTCCTATTGAGTGGCACTTGGATAGAGACTTCAGAGACATAGATTACGAATTTATCTCAACTCTTTAGTATCAAATTAAATAATATTGAAATAATCAATAATCATAATATAAATGCTCTTTATAGTTTTCAACTTTGAAATCAATTTACAAGCAAAACAGGGAATATGGTTACAGAATAGATTATAAATGTTATCCACCTTGACCATGTGGGAATTATTGACAGAAGATGGGAAGGGGTGGGGAGGGAATATAAATAGAATGGTAGAGGTCCTATTATCCTCATACAGGAGAAATTCAAAGGATAATGTCTATATTTGAGATAGAACTCTGAGTATTATATCACAAAAGTAGCAGTATGAGGGTGGAATTACAAAGAGCAGTATGAAAATATAGAGGGTGAAGGTGGGCAAGAGAAAGTAGCAGGAAATTAATAAAAACAGCTCAATGTATTATATCCAGAAATAGTAGGAAGAGTATATTAAGAGAAATGGAAGTAATGACCAGAAGAACCAAAGCAGATATATGTGAAAGAGTTTGCTTCTGGGTTTGGGAATCAGTGGACAATCGAACACAGAATGATTACTTTTCACTATATGGCTTCTGTATTTTGCTTTTTTTTTTTTTTTAAGATTTATTTATTTATTTGAGAAGGAGGGGGAGGAGGGATGGGGAGGGCAGATGGAGAGGGAGAGAGAGAATCCCAAGCAGACTCCCTGCTGAGCGTGGAGCCTGAAGCCTGATGTGGGGCTCCATCTCATGACCCTAAGATCATGACCTGAGCCGAAGTCAGACTCTTAACTGACTGAGCCACTTGGGCACCCATTTTCTTAACTATTTAAATGCTCAAGTATTGCTGGTTGGAATGAAAAAAATGGTACAGTCATTTTGGAAAACAATTTGGTAGTTCCTTATAAGGTTAAACATACACTTACCATATGATCTAGCAATCCTGCTCTGAGGTATTTACTCAAGAGAAATGAAAACATTTGTGTACGCAAAAACCAGTATGTGAATTTCTTTAGTGGCTTTATTTATAATTGCCTTTAACTGGAAACAACCTAAATGTCCTTCAGTGGGTGAATGGGTGGACAATGGAATATTGTTAGGCAATAACAAGGAACAAACTTCTGATACATGCAGCATGTGTGAATCTCAAATGTGTCATGCTAAGTGAAAGAAGCTATGTGCAAAAAGCCCCAAAAGCTATGATTCCATCTCTATGATGTTCTGAACAAGGGAAATCTCTAAGGAGAAAAAAACACGTTAATGGTGTTGGAATTGTGTTGCCTCACAACTCATGTGTTGAAGTCTTAACTCCCAGCATCTCAGAATGTGACCTTATTTGGATAGGGTCTTTATGGAAGTGATCAGGTTAAAATAAAGTCTTCAGGGTGGGCACTAGTTCAGTATGACCAGTATCTTTATAAAAAGGGAAAATCTAGGTACAGAGACATACACAGAGGGAAGATGATGTAAACAAGACACAGGGATAAGATAGCCACCTACCAGCCAAGGAGAGAGACATGGAACAGATCTTTCCCTCACAGCCCTCAGAAGGAAGCAATGCTGCCAACACCTTGATTTCAGATCTCTAGCCTCCAGACAATGAGTTTCTGTCACTTAAGGCACCCAGTTTGAGGTACTTTGTTTGGCAGTCCTAGAAAACTAATACAAGTGGTTTCCACGGTAGGGGGTGAGGCAAAGGTTGACTACAACGGGTCACAAAGGAACTTTCTGAGGTGATGGAAATGCTCTATGTCTTGATTGTGGTGGTTACATGACTGATGGCATGTGTTTGTCAGAAATCACAGAACTCCATGTTAAAAAGGGAAAATATTACTCTTTGTAGAATTATACCTCTAGAAACCTGACTTGAAAATATTAACAGAAAAACTAGATTTAAAAATTTACTTTTAGGGCGCCTGGGTGGCTCAGTTGGTTGAGCGACTGCCTTCGGCTCGGGTCATGATCCTGGAGTCTTGGGATCGAGTCCCGCATCGGGCTCCCTGCTCGGCGGGGAGTCTGCTTCTCCCTCTGACCCTCCTCCCTCTCATGCTCTCTGTCTCTCATTCTCTCTCTCTCAAATAAATAAATAAGATCTTTAAAAAAAAAAAAAAAAAAAATTTACTTTTAAAAATTAAAAATTGGAAAAGTGACCCAAGATGTATGTATATACAAGGGTCTTTATATTAACATTGACCATAATAACAACACAGCAGAAGTAAACACAATGTCCCAAAATAGATTCTTTGAGCATAATAGTTAAAAAAAACTCCAAAAGACAAGATTCTTTCCCTGATGGACCTTATATTTTAGCAGATGAGATAGCCATTATATAAATGGCTATATATCTATCTGTATCTATCTATCTATCTATCTATCTATCTATCTATCTATCTATCTATCTAATGTCAGGTATTGATAAGTTCTGTGAAGAAAATAAAGCAGAATAAGGGAGTAGAGAATTAAAGGAACTCATTTTATAAATAAGAGTTTTTTATTTTATTTATTTATAAATAAATAAAGATTTATTTATTTACTTTTAGAGAGAGAGAGAGGGAGCGGGGGAGAGGGGCAGAGGGAGAGGGAGAGAGAGAATCTTGAGCAGACTCCCCACTTAGCACAGAGCCCAAAGCTCCACCTTGAGATCATGACCTGAGCTGAAATTAAGAGTTGGGTGCTTAACCGACTGAGCCACCCAGATGCCCCAGGAACTCTATTTCAGACACAGTAGTGTGATGGCCAGTTTTGTGTGTCAACTTTGCTAAGCTGAAATCCCCAGTTATTCAACCAAATATTAGTCTAGGTGTTGCTGGGAAGATATTTTGTAGACATGATTCAAGTCCATAATCAGTTGACTTTCAGCAAGGGAGGGTGGACCTGATTTGCTCAGCAGAAAGGCTTTAAAAAGAGAAGCTTCCCTGAAGAAGGGGAAATTCCAGCTGTGTTGGGAGATAGAAAACTTGAGAGAAAATTTGCTCTCTTAGAGTTAACCATGTTATCTTAGAATTTTACTAAACAAGGAAGGGGCCACATTTTGAATCAGATGTGCTTATACTCTACTTTTAAGAGGTGTGTTTCAAAAAAGTTTGGTGCAGTGGTTCTCAAAGTGTAGTCCACAGACCAGCAACATCAGCATTTTTCAGGTTTACCTCTCTTCCTGAATCAGAAACTCTGGAGGTGGGACTTAGTAATCTGTGTTTTAAGGAATTTACCAGGTGATGCTGATGAACATTAAAACCTGAGAACCACTGGTCTAGAGCAAAGATAAGTATAATTCCAACAATAAAGACTCCAAGACAGCAACTTTTGGGTTCTTGAGAATCATCAGGTGCTTGTTTAAGAGCAGAATTCTGGGCTCTTCTCCACAGAGTCTCAGTAGGTCTGAGATGGGCCCAAGAATCCATTTTATTTATTTATTTATTTAAAAAGATTTTATTTATTTGAGAGAGAGAGAGAGCTCTCGCATGAGAGAGAGCATGAGCAGGGGGAGAGGCAGAGGGAGAAGCAGACTCTGCACTGAGCAGGGAGCCCCACACGGGGCTCAATCCCAGGACCTTGAGATCATGACCTGAGCCGAAGGCAGATGCTTAACTGACTGAGCCACCCACGTGCCCCCCAAAAATCCATTTTGATAAGTAATTCTGATGCAGGGGGTTCACAGATGACTCTGAAAAACCACGCTCATCGGTCAATTCTTGGTTTCCAGTATATTCCAGCTCTCAGCAACACGTGACATGATTGACCACACGCACCTTCAGAACCATTCTCTACACTTTGGGACTCACCACTCTTGGTTTTCTTCCTATCTTACTGCCCACTCAATCACAATTTCCTTTACTGAATTTGCCTGTTTTTCCCAATTTCTAAACATTAGTGTGTCCCAAGGCTCACTCTTCAGATCTCTTCTTTAATCCTTACTCACCTCCTTTTTCTAGGACTGCCAAGTGTTAATGACTCAAATTTATACCTCCAAACACATCTGTGAAACAGATATCTCCACTTGGATATTTTAATGGCATCTAGAACTTAATATGTCCAACATTTAACTCTTGCTTTCCACCTTTCAAACTAGCTCCTCCCCTATGTCCCACCAATCTTCCTGTCCAAATAGATGCTACCACTTCTAATTTCTTTCTGTTTCTCTCAAGTTATCTGTCTCTGCATTCATTAAAGTTTCTTTGTCGATCAGGACTGATTCAAGACACATAGCTCTAGTTGTTACTCCCATTGCTCTTGAAAAGGTAAAATTAATAGTGATTCAGGTCAAGAATATATCCAGTGTTCAGTGTTTTTAGAGTCTTACTGCTAACCTCTTAAAAGAAAATATCCTATTTTAGGCTAGAGAAGAGTAAACTTGGCCCACTGGGGGCCACAGAGAACAGTGTGCTAGATATTTAGACCCAGAGAAGGCAACTGAGAATAACTGGTTACTAGGCAACTCTCCTAAGCACCAGAGAACTGATATGATCAGGACTCACCTCTGCTGTTGGCTGATGGAAGGTTAGAGACTGGAGGAGGGTATTGAATGAGTGCAGATGTGGCTGTCGGAGTTGGGGAGCCACTGGACAGACATGGCAGCTGTCACACAGAGACAGCTGCTCCCGTATGCCCTGTAGGTATTAGCAAGGTTCTCTAGAGAATCTGTAAACTACTGAAATGGTTATCTTTGTTGACTCCAGCCAGCCTGCTCAATGGCATACTTTCCAGACTGAACCTTTAGCTAGCTGTCGGTGAATTAGTTTATGCCAAAAAATGAACAGAAAGATTCACTATTTCCAGACTACCTACAATTTGCTTCCTCTCCTCTTTCTCTTACACATCCTATTTTTGCCTTTGTCCCTTGATAGTCTGCCTCCCTCATGTAAAAAATAAACAGTGCATAAAGTAAATAAATAAAGGTGTCTTAAATACCTGAGTTATTCTTTGACCATATATTGTTTTTTTTCTCCCCAATTTTTATTTAAATTCTAGTTAGTTAACATATTGTGTAATACTTGTTTCGGCAGTAGAATTTAGTGATTCATCACTTATATATAATACCCAGTGCTCATCATAAGTGCCCGTCTTAATACCTATCACCCATTTAGCCCATCCACTGCCAACCTTCCTCCATCAACCCTCAGTTTGTTCTCTATTGTTAAGAGTTTCTTATGCGGGCACCTCAGTGGCTCAGTTGGTTAAGTGACCGACTCTTGATCTCAGCTCAGGTCTTGATCTCAGGTTCATGAGTTCAAGCCCTGCATTGGGCTCCACACTGGGCATGGAGCCTACTTAAAAAAAAAGTCTCTTATGGTTTGCCTCCCCCTCTCTCCTCTTTTTCCCCCCCTTCCCACATGTTCATCTGTTTTGTTTCCTAAATTCCACATATGAGTGAAATCATATGGTATTTGTCTTTCTTTGACTGACTGATTTTGCTTAGCATCATACACTCTAGCTCCATCCATATTGCTGCAAATGGCAAGATTTCATTCTTTTTGATGGCTGAGTAATATTCCATTGTATATATACACCACATCTTCTTTATTCCTTCATCAGTTGATGGACACTTGTGCTCATTCCATCATTTGGCTGTTGTTGATAATGCTGCTATAAACATTGGGGTGCATGTACCCTTCAAATCTGTATTTTTGTATCCTTTGGGTAAATACCTAGTAGTGCAATTACTGGATCATAGGGTAGTTCTATTTTAAACTTTTTGAGGAACCTCCATACTGTTTTCCAGAGTGGCTGCACCAGCTTGTATTCCCACCAACAGTGTAAGAGGGTTCGCCTTTCTCTGCATCCTTGTCAATGTCTGTTATTTTCTGTGTTGTTAATTTTAGCCGTTCTGACAGATGTGAGGTGGTATCTCATCATGGTTTTGATTTGTATTTCCCTGATAATGAATGATATTGAGCATCTTTTCATGTATCTGTTAGCCATCTGGATGTCTTCTTTGGAAAAATGTTTTGACCATATATTGTTATATGAAAAAAATTTCAGAACAATATGCAAAGAATGATACTATTTCTATTACAAAACTAAAGCTATATCTTTTTGCAAGTATAAGAAACTGTATATAAAGTCTTAAAGGGAAACATACTGAACTGATAGCAATGGTTGCTTTTGGGAAAGCAAATGGAATTAAATGGTATCATGTAGAATTTTATCTTTATTGTTTCAGTTTCTACAATCAAAACACGTAGATATAGTATCTATGTAATTCATAATAATTAAAAAATCGGAACACAAGAAAAAATACACTAAACATTTTGGGCCATTTTTGGGGGTGGGGAGATCTGGGAAACCATAGGGACTGGTTGGTGTTCATTTGATTTTATCCCTTTAGAAGGCCCTTTTTGCCTATGCTGGTCCATTCTTGCATAAAAAGTTATCTTAAACTCTGTGCTCCATTCCAGAATTAATCTGGATCAGTACTTTTAGCCATTCCATTACTCCTCACTCCTGCTTTTCTTGGTTGTCAGGCTTCCTTATTTTGGCCACATATTTCCGCTTTCATTTTCATACTAGTTGCTTTGGTTAATGCCCAGGTTTGGATATGCTCTCCTTATTTTAATATTGTTTCATTGGCAGGATCTTATGTTTGGTATTTGCCTTCAGGTTTTAGGCAACTAGAGGCTTTTGAGTAAAGGCTTTTGCTTCTATATTCAATTTTGGGGCAATATAGGATAGACAAACTCCTGCTTCCTCTGGTGGAGTTGAGGGTGAGAATCATATTCACCTCAATTCACTCATGTTCTAGGATTATTTTTCATTCTCAGAGGAGATGATGCTGTTTCATCATATTCTGGGGGTTCCTGAGGATTGGGACCTTATATTACTTATTTTTATGCTTTATGTTTGTTGAATTTAAAATTCTACTTTGAAGGCTTACCTAATGGAGAAAAAGTATTCTTGCAAAAATGGTTAGAGCTGCCGGCTTTCGTTATAAATGTCACCCTGACTATGTAATGTTTTGTGCAAAAAAGAAACCAATGACTTTTTACTCAGTTAATAAATGTATTACTTCTCATTCTGACTGTGGAGAGCATGGTTTCTTTTCAGTATTAAGATTATATTACATTTGTATATATTTATAGATTTCTCTTTTTTAAAGAGTTATTTATTTATTTGAGAGAGAGAGAGATTGTGTGCGTGTGTGTGCGCGTGCGTGCACATGTGCACTAGAAGGGGGAGGGGCAGAGGCAGAGGAAGGGAGAGAATCCTCCAGCAGACTCTGCACTGAGCACAGAGCTGGACTCTGAGATAGTGACCTGAGCTGAAATCAAGAGTCAACCACTTAACCAACTGAGCTACCCAGGTGCCCCTAAACTACATTACATCTGTATATATTAAAGGTACTGACTTAACACAATAGGACCTAAGCCATCTTGTAAATAAATCGCATTTTATTATTATTTATTTATTTATTTATTTATTGAGAGAGAGAATGATAGAGAGAGAGCATGAGAGGGAGGAGCGTCAGAGGGAGAAGCAGACTCCCTGCTGAGCAGGGAGCCCGATGCGGGACTCGATCCTGGGACTCCAGGATCATGACCTGAGCCGAAGACAGGCGCTTAACCAACTGAGCCACCCAGGCGCCCCAATAAATGGCATTTTAAAAAGTCACATAGCCCAAGAGCTGCTAAAACAAAATTCTGCAGTAAATTATACTATTCCTTCATTGTTAAAACTTGGGAAATAAAAAAAAAACCCTAGGTTATTACTGAGTAGAACTAGGTTATTACTAAATAGATGCTATATTCTTCCTTTCCTTGATTCTTTTTAAATTTCTTTTCTAATTTGCTTTAATTGGTTTAATAACAGATATGGTAGAAACTTGAATGTAGTATAACCCTAAATGATAGAAAATATTAGAAGCCACTGATTGTAATTGCCAAGACTTTTAACTTTATATCATGTCTCTAAATGATCAATAGAGATTTTATTGACGATTTGGTAAAGCTGAATCAAACTTTTAATATTTTACTTTAATCAGTGTTGCCATCTCTGGCACATAATTACAGAGTATTAATATTGTCTTGCACTAAATTAAAATGCTACAAAAGAAAATAATGTAATTAAAGAGGACGAAGAATGTCTGCCATGCTTTCATTATAATCAATAAACTGGCCTTAAAATGAACTGAAATTCAAGGGGTGCCTGGGTGGCTCAGTTGGTTAAGTGTCTTTCTTCAGTTCAGGTCATGATGATCTCAGGGTCCTGGGATCAAGCCCTGCATCGGGCTCCCTGCTCAGTGGAGTCTGCTTCTCCCTTCCCCGCACCCCCACCCCCCCACTGCTCATGCTCTCTGTCTCTCTCAAATAAAGAAATAAAATCTTTTTTAAAAAATGAACTGAAATTCAAGTCAAGTTTGAAGAGGGGTCAAACAGAAGAAGGGGCTTTCTAGTATCTTATCTTTCTGTTACTTAAATTAAAGTGAGATCTTATATTTAACATCTATTTTTTGCGTTCCTAAAAAGAGGTATTGAAAGTAATGACATAGTCCCTACCCCAGGGATTGCTTAAAGTATAGTTTTCATCCATTGGTACTGACTACTTGGTATAGTGTATTGAGAAGGATCTGAAATCATGTCCAGTTTAGTAGAGAAGAGATTATAAATAATTGATGATGATGACTGCTTGCGTGTGGGACTAGCATCTTATGTAATGTGTATTTCCTTACTCTAATACAAGACGTTAAAGGTAGTGAGATATTATCTCATGAAAACATCAAATAACCCTACATCTGTATCCTTATCTTCTTTATGCAAATGAAGAAAGTAAGAGTAGGAGGTTAAGTAATTTGCCAGAAGTCAACCAGCTATTAAAGAACAGAGCTGGGATTTCAACCGAAGTGGGTCGGACTTCAGAGAATATGATCGTTTTACTTGGTCATATGGTCAATTTATAATGGAGGAACTAATATTAGTTCTGATTATCAGAAAAGTTTCATGGATGAATTGGGACTTTTGCTAAACCTTGGAGAATGTGTGGCGTTTAATATGTGGGAAGAAATGTGATAAGAGAACAGCATTAGCAAATGTGGAAAGATGAGAATAAGACTTGGTGTTTCATGGAGTGATTGAGTCAGCAGTACCTGGTGGAAAGCAATGAGGATGTTGTTAAGTGTGGCCAGGTGATGGAGTGCTTTAAATGTCAGGAAGAGTATGGATTTAACTCTATAAGCAATGGTAAGTCACAGAACATTATTGATAAAAGTATTACTTTAGGAAGATCCATGCAATGTTGGACTATTGTCAGCAGGCTTCATGGGGGTCATGAGAGCAAGTAGGAGAGATTAGTTCCAGAGAATTTGAGCATAGGTAATTATAGTGCACACATTTTATTGAACAACTTCTTTGTTTAGACATTGAACTAAGCACTTGACATATGTTATCTTAGTTAATCCTCACAACAATATTATGTATTGTGATCTTCATTTCATGGTGAGAAAACAGGTTTAGAGAGGTCGAGATCACAAAGTTTAGTGGTGGAGCTGATCTTCAATCCTGGGTGATCCGATTCCCCTGCTCAGAATAAATAAGTAGGAAGGCCTGTATATGAGTGTTGAGAAAGGAGGAACTGATAATTGACTTGGGGAGATATTAAAAGCACTTGGTTTCAACATTTTGGCCTGCTGCCCACAGTAAGAAATAAATGCTCAACCCAGGACATATCAACTCACGGATATAATCTGAATTAGACCCATGAAACAGCATTTATTTACCCTTATTATATATAATGTGCTCTAATGTTTTCGTTATTTTATTAATATTTTTCTGATTGTTACTCACTAAAGACTTTAAGTAGTTTTTTAAAAGCTTATTTGTTTATTTTAAGTAATCTCTACCCCTAATGTGGGGCTCAGCCTCATGACCCTGAGATCGAGAGTCATGTGCTCTTCCGACTGAGCCAGCCAGGTGCCCCACCCACTAAAGATTTTATATTCTACTAATAAATTTGTTGTGGCTCCAAACTGAAAAACTCTGAGCTATAAAATATGAAAGAGACAAAAAGCTGAAAGTCATCTCTAGGTTTTGCTTGAGCGTTGATAAAAATGCAGGAGAAACTGGCAAGGGCTATTGATTAAGTTTCCTGTAGCTCTGGAACAAATGACCACAAACTTGGTGGCTAAAACAGCAGACATTTATTCTCTTGCAATCCTGGAGGCCAGAAGTCCCAAATCAGTAGCACTGGAGCAAAGTCAAGGTGAAGCAGAACCACTTCCTCCAGAGGCTCTAGTTGAGAATCTGTTCCTTGTCTCTTCAACTTCTGGTGGCTATTGGCATCATTGTGGCTGCATCACTCCAGTGTTTACCTCCATGGTCACATTGTCTTCTTCTGTGTGTAATCTCCCTCTGCCTCTTCTTTCTTTATTTATTTTTAAAAAGGCTTTATTTATTTTACAGAGGAAGAGAGAGAGAGAGAGTGAGCATGTGAGTGGGGGGAGGGGCAGAGGGAGCGAATCCTCAGACTCCCCACTGAGTGTGGAGCCTGATTCCAAGACCCATGAGATTATGACCTGAGCCAAAACCAATAGTCAGATGCTCAAAAGACTGAGCCACCCAAGCACCCCCTTCAGCCTCTTCTTTTAAGAACACTTGTGACTGCAGTTAGGGCACACTTAGATAATCCAGGATAATCTTTCTATCTCAAGATTCTTAACCCAATGACATCTGGAAAGCAATGAGAACTGCACATCTACAGGAACATGGGTTTATCAGGTAATTATGCCCCTCCCTCCCTCCCTTCCTCTCCTCCCCCCTGCCTCTCTTTCTTTTGTTCTTCCTTTATTATCCACCCAAGAAATCACAATATATTAGACATAGAGCCACTTTGTACAAATATAGGATAGTGCCTAGCACAGTATCTGCCATATAGTAGGTGTTTGATAAAATAGCTATTGAATGATTGTGATAATTCTTTTTTTTTTTTTTTAAGTGACCTGTCATTCTAAAAAATCTAGTCTTTTTCTGGCCCATTGTATGTCTCTTCTTGGCCAACAGAAACCTGCTTTCACAATTTGGCAGGAGACCTTAGAGAACATAAGGTTCTGGTTGTAACCCTTCATTTTTACTCTTGAGGTAACAAAAACAGAGGATAAGTGATAGCAGTGAAGATAAAGAGGGAACGAATTTGAATAAGAGGACAAAATTAAAGGCCACATGAGAATGGGTCCATTTTAGATGGTGGGTTTGGGATTTATTGAGTCGAGGCAGGGTCTAATCAATTGGAGATGTTCTACTTGAATCCCATTTATGAAATGCTCAGTATCATAGAAAAGGCAAGTTTATGTTTGGTCCATCAGACATCATTCAGTTTTGGCAGTGAGGTTCAGGGTAGATAGTAGCTGTGGCTTAGAACCCTGTCTTACCTCTTTTCTCTGCCTGACCTTGGGCAATTTACTTAGCTCTGCATTGCCCTCAGCACTCAGCGGTAGAATGTCTATAATACTGTAATACCTTTCACTTAGGGTTCTTGTGAGAGTTAAGATAGTGCATGTGCCTTGGTCAAAATGAAATGCTTCTTATTCTTGCTATACTTTATTTGCCTTATTCATTCTCATTCTCTCATGAATATACACTGGAGTTTTCCAGTGGCTCTGTGATGTGTCATATGATACTGCAACAGATCACATACAGAAGATGTGAGAATCCAGCTATCCTCTGTTAAGCCAGGCACTTAAGAGATTTGCAAAAATTTAACAACACTCTTCTCACTAAAGTCTTATTTTTGGCAAACAATCATAACAGCAATAGCGAAAAAAATACTATGTTAACGCATAATGGATTTATTTTTATCATTTAAAAATGAATTTGGGGCGCCTGGGTGGCTTAGATGGTTAAGCGTCTGCCTCTGGCTCAGGTCATGATCCCAGGATCCTGGGATCGAGTCCCGCATTGGGCTCCCTGCTCAGCGGGGAGCCTGCTTCTCCCTTTCCCTTTACTGTCTCCCCTGCTTGTGTTCTCTCACTCTGTCAAATAGATGAATAAAATCTTTTAAAAGAATTTAAAAAAATGAATTTGTAAGTATTGAAATATTTCTCACTTTTAATTTTTAATACATATAATGATAGATATCACCCATATAAATGAATATCTCTTTGGGGTCCACAGTAATTTTTAAAAGTTGTAAAGGAGTCTGGACCAAAAAATTTGAGAACTGCTAATGTAGAGGCATGAGAATGGGATCCAATAGGATAGTATCAACTTCTCAGAGTCTGAGCTCCATTGAACATCTTACTAAATTTGGTTCCTTTTGGGAACAGCTGACAAGGAGCTGATGAAGAAAGAGCCTGGTAGAGGTGGACATCTGGCAGGGAGTGATAAGGGGAGTTACAGCTGGGGACTTTAGGGGAAATGGTAGGCCTGGAAAAGGGTGCTTTTAGATAGAGCTAATCCTCTCTGTTCAGTTCTTCCCACTGTGCCACTTCCCACTACTATTTATTTAGTTTTTCAAGTTTTTATTTAAATTCCTGTTAGTTAACACAGTGTAATATTAGTTTCAGGTGTAGAATTTAGTGACTCAGCACTTCCATACAACACCCAGTGCTCATCACAAGTGCCCTCCTTAATCCCCATCACCTCTTTCACCCATCCCCCTGCCCACCTCCCCTCTGGTAACCCTTAGTTCTCTACAGTTAAGAGTCTGTTTCCTGGTTTGCCTCCGCCCCCCGCCCCCCCCACCCATGTTCATCCGTTTAAGAGTGCTTTAGGATGTAAGATTACAATAATATATTCTAAGAATTATTTGTCTTATAGGTTTTTTTTTTTTTTTCAATCATGCTTTTGGCATGCAAAGTGTCCACTGGGGACTATTTCTGGAAAAGGTTTAATTATGACTGCAGAAATCTCTGTCGTCACCTGAGGCTTTATACAGAAGGAATGAAGCTCTACTTAGTTTGAGTCTATTCACATTTCACACAGCTTTAGAATAGAGAACCGGCTCTCTGGCATCTTTTTTAAAAGCCTCTCTCTAAAATCCTATAAAGAGGGGTTTTTGTTAATTGTGACTAGTTCTTTTTTTTTTTTTAAGATTTTATTTATTTGACAGAGAGAGACACAACGAGAGAGGGAACACAAGCAGGGGGAGTGGGAGAGGGAGAAGCAGTCTTCCCGCGGAGCAGGGAGCCTGATATGGGGCTCGATCCCAGGACCCCGGGATCATGACCTGAGCCGAAGGCAGATGCTTAACGACTAGGTCTTAAGAAGAAAGATTAAAGTGATGGTGTTCTTTCACTTCTCTTCTCTCCTTTTAAAATGGTTTTAGAGAATTTAGTAGTGTTGATTGCCAACCAGGGATCACAGGTCAGAGTGTATATGACATCATTTATTTTCCAGTCTGCACTTGTGATTCATAGCTCACAGGGGAACGTTTAATATTTGTAGATACATTGTCTTTTCCTAGCCCTAAAAATGTTCTTCTGCAAAAAAAATCTTGTGCAAAACAAAGATTAAAGGAATGAAAGAAATGAAAACTAAACTCCTAAGTTTCTGAGTGAATTTTGCAAACTAAAACTCTTTTGCATGGTATCATTTACTTTCCAAGGTTTCAGTTCTATGCAATCTGATTCTTTTGCACCTTTTATAGTTAATTGAAATAGTTTGCTAATTACGGTTATGCCTTAAGAGTTGCCAGAAAAAACAATGAATTATTTTTTTAGTATAATTATATTCCAAATACTGCATAGAACAATATTTATATTGGTTGTTTATCTGAAATTGAGTTTAAGCAGGCAACCAGTATTTTAATTTGCTAAATTTGGGAACCCTACCTAAGCACAACTAGGTTCCTTTGTTTGTCTTTACTTAGAATATATAGAATATATAGAACAGATATGTATTTCCAAGTGGTTTTGTAGTTAAAGGCACACAATTTTCTCAAGGAAACAACTATTACTTGGCAAAATGCTCTTGTATGTAAAACAGAACCCTTAATTCTCGGAAATGGAGTCCAAAAACTAGTACTGATCTACTGGTCTTGCAAATCAAGTTTTGCTGCTTAGCTTGGGAAACGTAGCCTTCTGGTTACTGGGTACGCGGGCTCCACCCAGCTGCTGAAAGGAGATACAAATTGTAACAAAACCGGAAGTTGGCTGGGCTGCCTTCGCTTCTCAAGGTAAGCGTGTCCTTCTGTTCTCTTTAAGTCAGAGCTCTTTGCAAAGCGTTTAAAAATTGAAGCCAGCTAAGGCGACAGTACTGAGAGCAGGCGACTGTGATGATGGGGGCGGTCGGCGATGCAGAATGAATGCTTTAACAAATTATGTTCTGGAGCTTGTATTGAGCTAATGAGTTTTCACAAACGAGTTAGGATAATAAGATGTCCTGTGACTTTGACTAACGAGCTTTAATCCCAAGAAATGGGTGATTAAAAGTAGAGTCATGCTTGGGGTCCTGAAAAGCATGGACTTTATTCATGCACGTGTGTTTCTTTCTCCTTTTTAAAAAAAATTTGAAACTGTGGAAACTCTCTTTTATAATTAAACTTAATGGCATAATTACCTGTATGCAGATTACTTAGAGCCTTAGTTGGTTTTTAAAGTATGTTTTAATTTAGAAATTTTAGCTCCCCCCACCCCCTACCCCTGGTGTGCATTTAGAATTTCAGAAAGGCTCTGGTAAGACCTTTGCCACCCCCTCCTTTTTTTTTTTTTTTTTTTTTAATCTTGTCAGTGCTTACCTAGGGGCAAAGGAGATTTTTCAGTTTGTAAATGTGTTATCAGGGATATTTCTTTACAAAGCTAAACTTTTAAGCTCAGATACTTTCTTTTTCTTCTGAATTAAAGAAAAAGTGGAAATATTTGAGTACTATACAGAGGTAGAGGCTAAAATTTGGTTTATTAATTTGTTGAAAACAATGAGCTAGACATTTTATTTTGTTTAAGGGGATGAGTTCTGGTAATTTGCTTAGTAAGCCAACATGTTGACTATTTTGGCCAAGTGTAGCTTCTGTTTCAGAGCTCTCCATTTGCGTAATGTCAGATTCTCTGGAAATCACACTGTACAAGCGCTGTTTTCAAGGTTGTCTGCTAGTCAGTGGGAAAGGGGATCAACAAGCTGGCCACAAGACAAGTCACCAGTTGGGGCAAGTGTGATAACATTTTTTATTAGCAAAAGCAAAGCTTCTGGAGGTTCCAAAGAGAGAGCAGTTACAGAAGGTGACAGAATTGGGCAAGACTCCATGGAAAGAAGGAGATTTTATTTATTTTTCTTTTAATTTATTTTTTATTTAAATTCAATTAACATATAATTTATTATTGGTTTCAGAGGTAGAGGTCAGTGATTCATCAGTCTTATATAGTACCCAGTGCTCATTACATCACGTGCCCTCCTTAATGTCCATCACCCAGTTACCCCCACCTTTCTCCCCTCCAGCAGTCCTCAGTTTGTTTCCTACAAAGAAGATTTTAATGGGAGACCTGGTTTATGGTGTGCACTGTGCTAGATGTTTCATATGTATTGCTTTATTTAACCTTCACAAAGCACCTTGGTATTTGTTGCATTTTCTCTTAACAAAATGAGAAAACCAAAGCCTGGTGAGGTTAAATAATCTGCCCACAGTCACTAAGATGGTGCCTGCTGGATTCAAACCTGCAGCTGGATTCGAACTATGTGATTTTGACGTCCAAACTGTTCACTGTCTCATAGGATACATTTGAAATGGACCTTGAAAGAGGGGAGGAGGTTTTATTTACTAAAACAAAAACAAACAAAAGCAGTGAAAGTAACATAGAATGTTTGAAAATAGATAAAAGAAAAAAGCTAAGTAGTTTTATTGTATTTCTTTACAGTCTTTATATATCTGTATTTTGTAGTTATAAATTATTATCTTTTATTATAAAGCACTACATGCTTTAAAATTTTTAGATTATTTTTATATTATAAACACTACATGCTTTTAAAAAAATATGCACAATACAATGAGGATTAAAAAGAGGAAGTCCACTCCTCTTCCCCTATTGAAAACACTCTCCTGGGGGTAACCACTCTTGAGAACTGTTAAAGTGTGGGGTAGGAGGTTTTTTTTTTCTTTTCCCTTTAACTTTTAAGTAACACTTCTTTCAATATACTACATATCTTTTCGTAATCTGCTTGTTTTCATTCCTCAGTGTGGCAGGAGCATGTTTCCACTTAAGTATATGCAGACTCATGTCTTAGGGCTTTTGTGAAACAAGTTGATACTTGCAAAGCACTTAAAAGAATACCTAGCTCCCATAAAGCACTCAGTAATTATTAGCTGTTATATTTGTCATTGACTTTTCTTTTTTTAAAAATGTTTTTCCTTTATTTTTATTTATTTATTTGACAGAGAGAGAGAGCACAAACAGGGGGAGTGGCAGGCAGAGGGAGAGGGAGAAGCAGGCTTCCTGCTGAGCAAGGAGCTCTGATGTGGGGCTTGATCCCATGACCTGAGCCGAAGTTAGACGCTTCACCACTTAACTGAGTGAGCCACCCAGGCACCCCGTCATTGACTTTTCTATTTCATTCTTTTAAGTGAGTGAGTATACAGTATTCTATAGTCTGGATATAGTGCAGCTTATTTTTGTAACCACCCAAATTGTCTTAAATTTTTGTTACTACAAATATAATTTTTGTCTAACTGTGCGAGTTTTTGTAGGATAAATTCCTAGAAGTGAAATTCCTAGGTCAGAGGTTAAGCATATTTTAGTTTAGTAGGATACTGTCAAATTTCCTCCAAAAATATTGTGCCAGTTTACACTTTTCACTCTGTATGTGTGCTCATTTTTCTACATTCTTGCTTATACTGGATATTAGCAGTCTCTTGCATTTATCCATGAAATGACAGGCAATGAATTTTTTTTTTTTTACATAAAAAGCATAGTGTACAGAGATTTTTGTATATTATTTTTTCCCATTTAACATCTGTTTTTACACGGGTAAGAATTTGATGCATGAAATAATGGAGGTCCCAGTTAGAAGGCAGGACATGGATAGAAAGAAGGAGTGGTGCTTATTCCAGGAGTTAGTACAAATGGTACGTTGTTGCAAGAGCATGGGAGAAAAAAATCCTTAAAATGGGGTTGGGCTGAATAGTATGAAACATTAAATGTCTAAAGTTTTTGTCCTTAATTTAATAATTCCTGGGAAGCTGATGAAGGTTTCTGGGGAGAAGAGTGGTATGATAAGAATTGTGCTTTAGGAAAATGATCTCTGATGTTGTGTAGGACAGATTAGAATGGAGATAAAGAAACAGAGAGGCCAATTGAGAGTGTTTCATTAATTTTGGTGACAGACAATGAAGGCTTTGTGCTTGGAGGTGATGGCAGAATGGAAAGTGGCAGACAGATGTAATAGAATGGACAGTAGAAGAGAGATGCAAAAGGGATAGGTAG
Source organism: Halichoerus grypus (assembly GCF_964656455.1). Lineage (NCBI taxonomy): Eukaryota > Metazoa > Chordata > Mammalia > Carnivora > Phocidae > Halichoerus > Halichoerus grypus. The sequence continues at coordinate 105,231,953 of NC_135716.1, forward strand.
GAGGGTGAAAGGGTGGAGGGAGAATCTGAAGAGGTTGTTTGGAAATTGGGGTCTAAAAGAGTATTTGGGGTCAAGTCTTGAGAATATGGGGTTTCGAGTATTGCTGACCAGAAACGTGTTGACAGGCCACCATCAGAATAGGGAAGTCAGATGTAAGAGCTAGTCTGGAGGAAAAGATGATGAATTTCACTGCAGACAAATTAAGCTTATTGTCCTCCAAACAGAAATCTATGTAGAGTTGGAAATTTGAGTGAAAGCATTGTTCAGATGTGGGGTGGGGGCAATCGGAAGATTTGGGAGATATCTTAGGGATGAAAACAGGCCATGGAAACCATGATGAGCTTGCAGAGAAATGTGGGGGCCAAGGTAAAAAGTCTTGGGAATGGATACGTTCATGTATGAGGCATGAAGAGGAACCAGACTTAATTACAATATTTTTACAATGACTATTTCTGACATTTGACCTCGGATCTAGGTAGACAATCCTTTAACGGCCCTCAAAAGTCTATGCCCACTTTTTTGTCTCCATCTTTGGTTCTTTTATTGCTCCTGTTCAAATTATGTACATTCTGAACCTGTTTTCCTCCATAATGCCTTGTTTACTTACCATGTCAGCCTTAAGGGTCTGATCTGAAGTTACGGATGGCTTATTGGTTAAAACCTCAGAAGCCAGATCAGAGACCATACTTTTCACCACTCATTTGCTGTGCCTCTGATAAATGTCTTAATCAGTGCCCTATTTTACATAGTGGGAACAATTATACCCTTCACACCTTCCTGGGTGGTTTTTAGGAATGCATGCTAAATCCTTGACATGATGTCTGACATGTTGTAAGCCCTTGGTAATTGTTAGCTCTTCTTATTTTCTCCTTATACCTCTAAATATCTATAATGAAATACAGTTTTTTCCTATTCTGCCCCTGTGTGATCTTAGACTGTAGTTTTTTATAACCTCCGTGAGCTTCAGTGTCTGTACGAAAAACAAAAAAAACCTTTGTATGTTTCTTCCAAGGATTAGAGTTCATTTCTGTGAAGCACCTACTGTGATGACTACAATGGATTCAATAAATAGTGTCATTTAAATGATAGATTACTGGTATTTGCTTTTGTTTCATTATTAGTTTTGCATCTTTAGAGAAGGGGCCATTCCACTTTCTACCTAATTTTGTTTTGTGGACAGGGTTATTGTGAGGGCCATGTGGAATGACCCAGATGAAAGCTCTATATCATGTAATAAGGTATTTGCTTCCAGTCTTTTTTCCAGAGGTGAATAAAGAAGATGGAAACATTACTTGCTGAGGATGCTGTGATTAGGGGAATCAGGATTAGATTGTAGAGTTCCCCATTACTTTTTCTTCAGTGGTTTCCTCTATCTTTCCCTTCACTTTTTCTTGCTTTTACTTAAACTCTAAATTCTTTTTCAGAATTTTTTTCAACCCTTTTAAGTTGTTAGACCTGACAGATCTCAAATTGGTATTCAATATGTCACTTTTGATGCCTCTTTGTTTTTTAGAACCATCTCTGAAAATGTCATAACTCCCAATTGTTAATTAAAAAAAAAATCTTTTTTTCTCTTTGCTTCCTGCTGTGCAAATGGAGTCTGAAACATTTTTATCTGAAGAAGTGGAAATACTTGACCTATTTTTCAATTTCTCTATAATTTGAGATTCTGCTATCAAAGTCAATTTAATTTTTGATGTGGAAGTTTTCTATGAAGGTAAAGTTAAATTGCTGGAAAGAAGGGGAGCACATTTTCTGAAATATTTCAGAAGGCTTGAACAAGTTAAATGCAGATGAAAGAAATATATGAAAATTTCACTTGTCTAACCACAACAGTGTTGGGAAGAAATTAGCACGTACTGCTGATAAGGAAATTTAATAGTGATAACAAATAATGGCAGTTATCATTTATTGACAACTTGGTGTTTTTAGGCATCAAACTAGTTGTTTTAATGTCCATTCTTTCAGGAGCTTTAGTTCTATGAAAGAGTTCTCTATATTGCTTCTAATGCTCCTAGAGTGGACTCAATATTTTGTTTTTTGTTTTTGTTTTTTAAAGTAAGTTCTACATCTAATGTGGGGCTTGAACTCAGGACACTGAGATCAAGAGTTGCATGATTTACTGACTGAGCCAGCCACGTGCCTCAAAACACTTGTAGTTCTTTTCTAAAGTACTTTCTGTGCCCAATATGGGGCTCGAACTCATGAGCCTGAAGTCAAGAATCCTATGCTCTACTGGTAGCCAGCCAGGTGCCCCTCAACATTCTGAATTAGGCTAATTTAGATTTCAACTTTGTCACAGTATGCCCCCACTCAACATTGTTCATTGTGAAATTTGGATCCTTGCTGGATTTATTTACTTTCTACATCCTTCTCTCTGCAAGGAGGGAGCAGTGATGCAAAGTGAAGAGAGAACATGGACATTGCCCTTAGATTTAGGGTACATTCCCTGGCCTCTGTTTTTTCATCTCTAAAATGAAGGTACTATCTGCTTATTGTAAGAATTATATTAGATGTAGTAGTATCTTCTAGGTTCTCATTAAATGTTTATTTCTTTTTCTTTTTCTCCATGCTATGTCCTCTTTCTTCCCTTCTGTGTAATAGAAATGTAATCCTTTTCTTTATGTCTTAGAAATTTCATTGCTTTCTGTGTATCTCTTGTGCCTAGTCTTAACTGTTTTGACTTAATCAGTCTCCTTATCCTTCTTATGGTTTGACCTATTTTTCTAAAATTCTTTCCACCTAACTCTGCCACTCTATTTCCACCTCTTTCCACCTCTAGCCCTAGTCCCTCTTAGGTTTTTGGTCACAGGCCTGTCAGGTTTACCCCAGATCCTACATGAAATGCTGATGTTATTACAAATGTGCTGGGTCCCAAAATTAATTTCCAATTCTGCTTGGAATTTCAATTCCATTTTCCAAGAGAAGCAATATTATAAATGGTGGTTCTGTTTCTAGGCCCAAAGCCCAGAAGCAAAAGCATGTTTAACTTAGAAGTTAATTGAAATATTTTACACTTATAACAGAGGAAAAGAAAATAATGCCATTGTAATTCTAGTAATAAAATAAAACGAAAACTATATTGAGTAAGGAGTAGTTATTTACTTTGAACATTGTGGAATGCAGTTGATGGAAATTCTGAAAGGAACGTTTAGATGCTTTAGGGATTGCAGTGTTTTTATGCTATGATTAATTAAAATTTTTTTTTCTCATGCAGAAGGTCACCGTGAGAATGCTCATTTATTAGCCGTATTTATAGTTTCTGTTTAGGTTCACAAATGGAATAAAAGAGAATAGGACATTTTCATTGAATAAGTCCATCTCCTATCTCCAAGATCCTCCCTATTGCTTGGCTTATTTTTCTTTGGTTCTGAGAACTCTCCTTTTTTACTGAAATCCTTGATACTCCTAATTTAGAGCTTGATTCAAGGCTGAAACTTAATGGTTTGTATATGCTCTAAAGTAGTATTTTTCAAACTGCAGGTTAAGATCAATTGATAGGTTGTACAATAATAATTCAGTAGGATAGATAAAACCAACATTAAAAAAAAGTAAGGAATAGAAAATGTATGAATTTATCCCAAGTGGTAAAGGTAAATAATGTCTCTTGAAATGTTTGTTGGGTCATAATGTAAAAATATTTCATATTTTTCTTATCTGAATATGGTAAAAAATTACATAAATTCCTTGCATATAGCAACCCCCCCCCCCAAAAAAAAACCCCAAACCAACCTTTTCTAAATTATTTAAATATTTTATGGTGAACCTTTCTGGTTAAGTTTTTTTTTTTTTTTTTTTTAACAACTCATTCCCCGTAATTAAGAAACCTTGTTACCCCATAGCTGTGCATTGATTAAGACTCTCACTGTGTGCTTATACTCATATCTTGGTAATGTAGATTGAGTGTTACTGGCCTGAGTTCCTACAATTTTTCTTTTTTTTTTAAGATTTTATTTATTTATTTGACAGAGAGAGACACAGCGAGAGAGGGAACACAAGCAGGGGGAGTGGGCGAGAGAGAAGCAGGCTTCCCGCCGAGCAGGGAGCCCGATGCGGGGCTCGATTCCAGGACCCTGGGATCATGACTTGAGCTGAAGGCAGACGCTTAATGACTGAGCCACCCAGGCACCCCGAGTTCCACAGTTTTTGTGTGAATGTTAACTTTTGAACTTTTTGATGCCTTAATTTAAAATGAATGACTAACAACGAGAGCTAGAGCTTGATTGCAGTATAACTAGACTTGATTAGTTATTTGCTAGCTTAATCATCTGACATGGTTTTAAAAGATATGCTTTCCTCCATTTCTTCTTTTTCTGACATGTTCTTGGAGTGACACAATAAAAAGACATTTAATGACTAATTTGTTAAAAAAAATTCTTAACACAGACTCCTTATTCTAATGATTTTCTTACAGCTAAATGTTTTCCAATTGGATTCTTCTCATTTTATCTGAATTTTACTTTGCTTTAATTAAATATATTGTTTTGACTAATATCACTTTGCCTCTGTGGTCCACAATCACAATAATAATTAAATATTCATGCAAATACAAGAATTTGCTTTTTAAATAATAAAGAATACATTTGTTTTGAAGTTTTATCTTTGAGATGTATGTAGAACATGATATAAGCAGTCATCATACTTTTTTTTTACTAAATGCCTCTTTTTCAGGCAAGAAAGAAAACTATGTAAATATCATCAGGTTTGGGAATATTTCAGTTAGAGAATCAGGATAACTTCTCTTTTAATTTTTTAAACTAATTGGTTTATCTTTGTCTGGGACGACAAAATGCAAATTGTGATACTTTTGTTTTATCTTCTGTATTGTACCCACCGTCGAATATGAATATGAAAAACTTTAAAGAATCCCACAAAATTGGTGCGAGTTTTTCAGTGCTTGAAGACCTCATAACAGAATATAATATAGTTCATTATCCACGTTACATAATTTTAACTTAAATGATTCCATGAATAACTTCTGATTCTCTTTCATAACTATGCAGTCTGTTGGCATAGGTTGGCTAATGAATTAAAGTATTACTTTGAAAAAAGGCTGTTTCTTAAATCATTAACTGGAAAATCCGTCAGTAGCCATTGTAATGCAAATAGAGCTTCACCCTTCATGGTCAGCATCTGACCATGGATAAAGGAATTGCTGGTTTACTTCTCTCCCTGACTACATTTGTTATATTTTCCTAATGATTGACAGGTGGTGGCGCCTTGGTCACTTCCCTTTCTGGGCTTACACTTCACTTCTTGCTTTGATAATTCCCAATAGCCTTTCCCACTTGGCTTCCTTCCTTCCCCCCTCCCTCCCTCTCTCCCTCCCTCCCACCCTTCCTTCCTTCTTGTTTAATCTTTAAATTTTTATTATTTATTTATTTTTTAAAAAGATGTTATTTATTTGAGAGAAAGCGAGAGTGAGAGAGAGCGACAGTGAGAGAGATCGCAGAGGGAGAGGGAGAGGAAGAAGCGACTCCCCACTGAGCAGAGAGGCAGGGCTCCATCCCAGGACCCTGAGATCATGACCTGAGCCGTAGACACTTAATGGACTGAACCACCCAGGTGACTCCCCCCACTTGACTTTCTTAAAATCATAATGTTAGGCATGAAGGTGATCCTGAATTTATTCTGGTTCATCTGTTATATTTCACACATGAAGAAGCTGAGACAGAGATTAAGTAAGTGGATTGACGTCATTCAGCTAAACAATGCATAGCGGAGACTAGAAATCACGTCTTGTTTCCACTTTGACCTGGCAGGAAGTCAGTGCCAAATAAATATTTGCTAAACTGGGCTGACTCTTCCCCTATACCATCCTTTAGTTGAGTGGCACATTACTGCATTTAACCTTCATAATAATTTGGCTAAGGTCACATGGTTAAAAAACTATGACCTTGATCGTCTCCAGCAAATCTTGCCTGGTCCTAAAAGCAGGTCCGCCCCTGACAAAACCACATGAAAGCCATGTTTTTTTGTTTTTTTTTTTTGTTTTTTGTTTTTTTTTTAAAGATTTTGTTTATTTATTTGACAGAGAGAGATACACAGCGAGAGAGAGAACACAAGCAGGGGGAGTGGGAGAGGGAGAAGCAGGCTTCCCGCAGAGCAGGGAGCCCGATGTGGGGCTCGATCCCAGGACTCCGGGATCATGACCTGAGCCGAAGGCAGACGCTTAACGACTGAGCCACCCAGGCGCCACCGAAAGCCATGTTTGAATAGAAAAATTCTCCTACTGCTCCACTCTTTAGTACTCTTTTTTTTTTCTCCCAGTTTTATTGAGAAATAATTGTTATAGATCACTGTAATATGTTTAAGACAGTTATTTTGCTAAATATTGTTTCTTACAGTAATTAACCATTTTCAAAATTTTGTTTTTCTTATGACTCTATAGAGAAATTTTGTGCTTCTCTTATACATTTTTTTTCAGACGCTCTTGATTTGTTTATTTGTTCTTTTTGCTTATCCTTAAATGGGAAAAACTCTACCTAGATTTGATGTTTGATAAAAGATAGGGGTATGTGGTACCATTGGACCCTATACTATCTACTTATAGCTACTGGTGGAAGGTGCAGGGCTGGTTGAAATGTGTAGCCCCCAGCATAATTTCTGGTGTCTAGCAGGAATTCCTGCAGTTTAGTGCTGGTTCAGTGTGGGGTTTGTAATTTACGTGACCATAAAAGAGTAATTTATTCTAGTGATTCTAGGGGTGCTTTTATTTTGTCTAACTCCATCTCTATGGAGAATGAGCTGCTCCTTGGGTTCTGCCCATCTGCAGCCTCTCCATAAGCTGACTTTTTTTTTACTGCTATGTAACATGTCCCTGCCATCCTCCTCTAGCCTTGTTATATGCGGTGATTTGCAGGTTCTAAATATAAGGACCAAGTGAAGTGATTGCTATAGGCTACAAGAGGGTGGGACTGACGTAAAGTAGCTGGTTTTCTGTTAGGCAGATGGTAAGAGGCTGGTAAACTGGATGAGAGAAGAATATTGCTTGGATTGACAATGGTGTTTCTTAATTCAGAAGTAACTGGGCTATGGGTAATAGAAATATTGTTTCTTGCAATTGGTTCTCTGTTATCCTTAGTTTTCAGTATTGCAAATTAAATTATCCACCGTCATGATTAATTAATTAATTTAAAAAAATATTTTATTTATTTATTTGACACAGAGAGAGACAGCGAGAGAGGAAACACAAGCAAGGGGAGTGTGAGAGGGAGAAGCAGGCTTCCCACTGAGCAGGGAGCCCGATGCGGGGCTCGATCCCAGGACCCTGAGATCATGACCTGAGCCGAAGGCAGACGCTTAACGACTGAGCCACCCAGGCGCCTCTGTCATGATTAATTTAATAGGAAATTGGGAGAAGTCATATCAGAGACTTATTTAGATGATGGTATTTAAATCCAGAAGAAACATTTCTTATTTGTTCTTTAAGCTTCCTAGGGTAAAGTAGAATAGAATCTTTCGCTTTTAGTGGACTGGTTTATTATTTCCAAATCATGCTAACGAAAGCTAACATTTATTTTCTTCCTTGTAAGACTTTGGGTTGTAACTTTATTTTATTTTTTTGTATCTTCATTTTATTAAAACAACTTGAAAGGACGGTGTTAGTTTCCTAATTTTTCAGGTAAGGAAGTGGAGGCATAAGTGATTTGGTTAAGGTCTCATAATTGGTAATTGGTAGAGCCGAGATGCAAATCCAGGTCAAACTTCACATATCATATTCTTTTTATTACATATTTTTGAAAATATGGTTAGCTGTCTTGGTGTTGACACCAAGCAGCCATCTAGAATTACTATTCTGTGGTATGAAAGCTTTATATTTTAATTACGTTTGAAAATAATGTGCTTTTAATCTTCTTTTTGAGATGGCAGTTCTTGGATTTACCCTTGGTACCTTCATACTTGTGTTGCACATTAGTTCTGTGGCTAATTATCCCAGTGGAAAAGTAGGAACATCATGCCGTGGAATGGTTCCTGAACATGGTCATACTGCGCACCCCAATCCTGTTCACAACATTTCAGTGAGTCAGATGACATTCAGACCAGGAGATCAGATCGAAGGTACTGTGCTGGGATTAACTATTTGCGTTTTGAGTTTCACTCTTTTCCTGTATGTGGAATCTGTATTACTGAGGGATTTATACAGTGTCATTTAAATCTGTTCACCTGTTTTCATAAGAGACCGCCATCTTACACTTCTCATTTTAACTGCTAACGATGACTATATTACTTAAGTGGTATATCTGCTCCCCAATCAGAGTATGTTTTAAGTACAGTTTTATCATTAGTTAATAGATCTTTTTTAACAGTACTATTAACTCAATAGAAGAGGAAAATAAATTTTCTTTTGTCTGGTTTAAGGTGTAATAAACCCTTCTTCTTGGTTCCGTGTAAACTCTTGTGTTTTTCTGATTCTTCTGGTGAAATATGGGCTGTTAAAGGTGTGTCTATAACAGTGTTTTACAAACTATTTTCTGCGATTCCAGAAATGCAAAATATTAACAAACTTTGACAAAAAGAGCGTATGGAAAAATAAATTTGGAACCCTCCGTGTGTTACATATAATGTACTTCGGAGGGTTTCGTCCTGCAGAGTAGGATGTTAAAGGCCTTGGCGATTTTCAGTAGAGAGACAAGTATTTACTTTCATTCAGCATTTTTCAAACTAATTTGGCCCCATGGACTACTCCCTGACCATCGCCTACCTTTTTTTCCCCCCTTTGGAATGGCTATTGACATCTCACGGAGTGAATGTCCTGTGGAACACAGTTCACAACTTCTTTGGCTACAGGATAATTTCTACCATATTCTCTCCTGGAGCAGTTTTGTATATGTACACCAGATTCGAACTGTGAGTGCCTCCTCTGAATAGTTTCCTTTTGGGGATGTTGCTAAACCTCTTAAACATCTTTTTGTTTGTTTCTCAGTTACCTTGTCAGGGCAACCATTTAGAGGCTTTCTCTTAGAAGCACGGGCTGCTGAGGATTTGAGTGGCCCTCCTGTTGGCTCCTTCACATTGATTGACAGTCAGGTGTCACAGCTTCTGACCTGTGAAGATGTACAGGTTTGTGTTATGTTTGACATCTGTTGGTTTGCGTGGATCTTTTCACTACAGGGTGGTGGTTGTAAGATAAACAATGACATTATCCGTGTATTGCAGACATTTAAGTAGATTCACACTGATCAGGCTTTCCCCCTAAGTTTTCCTATTTGCAATATATTTTTTACACATCAGCATCCTAGAAAAGACAGTAGCTTAAAGAGTTTTGATATTTTATATAGTATTGACTCATATTATATTGATTATAAAGGGTGTTAGTATTGAAGATAGGATTCTAGAGTCGGACAGAGGTCTAATTTTTATCATTCATTCATTTAATAAACATTTATTATATCAGGAACTGTCCCAGTGTGATATGGCGATGAGCAGCTAGACTTGTTCTTTGAAGAGCTCAGAGCATTACACATAGGTAGAACATATGGACATATGATGTATGATACATAAGTAGAACATAAGGATATAGGACAGATATACAAGAACACCTAAGTAGACTTAGATTAGAAACACACAGGATGGGTAGGAAGCATAGCAGGGAAAGTCACACACAGGCTGGAGGAAATTGAGAGAGAGCTCCTTGGAGGAGGTAGTCTCCACATCAGGCCTCAAAGAATGAGTAGGAATTTGCCAGGTGAGTGAAAGTGGGAAATGAGATTGTTCAAGGGGAAGGTATTCCTAAAATATAGTGCTCTGTATGTGGGGGCAGGAATTTTTTCTTTTGATGACTTTTTTGTGTTCTCTTTGTTCCTATTAATGGAAGGGATATAAATTTATAGTATAAATGAATAAGGAGCAGGCCCTATATAGCATTAACATACCCAGTGTTCATAACCCTCTGCAGTTCTTAAATTTCTGTGGACTCTAATTTATTCACAGAGCCAGCTGCTAATCTGGTATCCACTAGCCAATATGTATTTGTTGAGTTCCTGAGTCCCTGTTCTAAGTAGAACAGTCTTTACCAGGGTGTCAGCATCACCCAGTGATAGATTACTTTGCAAAATGATAGTCGTTCCAGCCATGCTCACTCCAACCATGAGTGACTGAATGGTCGTTCTTCTCCATTTTATTTCAGGGATATGCTGTGAGTCACACAAGTCCATCCAAGAAAACAAAAATTAAAGTCTACTGGAATGCTCCAAGCAATGCTCCAGATCACGTAAAGTTTCTGTGAGTAGGAGAGCTTACAAATCTGCAACTAGTAAAATTGAAACAATAACTGTCTATATCATCTTTGATACCTATTGGACATTTACCTGTACAGGAGAGGTTTGGTGTAGTAATGACACCACGTCAGTGAGATAAGTAGTCATTTTGCTTTTTGTTTGATTTTTTTCCACCTAGCACAGGACCTGGCACCTAATAGGCACTTAATAGACATCTGTTGAATGAATGAAATATTGCAGTGCCTTCAAACTAAGAGGCATCAATTACTACTATTAATACTTAATATGGTGTATGGACTGATATATTTTTTTTTTGATTTGCTCTTGTCTTAATAGGAGAATATGAAAAAAAAATCCTGAAATTTGGGTGACTTTTTTGTAGTGTTACAACTTGCAGATTAGATTGTCAGAAAAGTAAGATGGTGTATGCCCTCAGAATTATGAAATTTGGTAGAATTAGAAGTCCTTACTTCTATGTGCAAGGGGAAGTGGACTGTCATAAAGCAGTCTGATATTCCTGAGTGGTGTTAGAGGCATATGTTTTAAGGAGAATTGCTCTCTTGGCACGTCTCTATTTTTTGTTCCACTTTGTACACAGGTCCCAGCACACAGTAACACAGCTTCGCACCTGTGTGTTGTGTGGACTGTGGCACCAGTAAGAGCTGATGGTTGCTATATAGAATAGCTTCTCCCCGTAGCTGCCTGCTACACATGCCCTGTGGAATAATTTGAACAGCACATTCTGAAATGGGTAGTAGTAGTAGTGTGTTCTTTATACGTCAGGGATTAGAAATCTGTGCAGTTTAGTCCCTAGATCTGGCATTCAGGACTGCCGTGAGTATGCCCAAAGAGCGGACAAGGAAGAGAGGAGAAGGGAAGAAAAGAAAGATCGAGAGCGAACAAGAGAGCAAGAGCAGTAAAGTTCATTTAGTGATGAGGTGGAAGAGTCATTGGAGATTTGCCTTAGACAAAAGCAGTAGTACTGTTAGGTAGTATTACATTGTGTGTCCCTACTTTATTCCTTTTCTTCCCCCCTCTTTTTTTTTTTTGATTTGGTTATGATGGGCCACAATCAGGGTTCTGTTTGATCTCATTAGTACTGAATTTCAGAGTCACAGTTGTTGAGAAGTATAAAATCTACTGGGTGAAGATTCCTGGTCCTATAATTTCACAACCAAACGCCCTGCCTTTTACGACACCTGAAGCTACAAGAGCCCCTTTGTCGACATTCCCTCCGGTCTCCCATCTAACCAAATCAGTAAGTAACATTTTTATGGTTTCACCAAATGCAATCTGTAATAACGGTGTCTTTGGAAATTGTGGTTCTAGGCTTGGTGAAGTATGTAGAGAAGTAGCTGTACTGGGTCACGGTAGTAAGTTTTTGGGATTTCTGCAGGAAATCTGAAGGAAGTCTTCATTGCAACATTATGACTTACAGGTCAGAATAAAGGCAGTGCAAGATCCTGCATGTTCGAATTGTGGATCTGACATTCATACAGAGTCTGTACAGCTAAATATCAAACGTGGAAGAGGAAGATTAAAGCTTGGGCTAAATTTAGACAGGATTTGGAGGAGAATCTTGAAATGGTGATGTAACTCTTAGATCTGATTTCATGAAAGCCAATGAGTACTGGGGGATTCTTTGTGCTGAACTACAGAAACTCTTCTGCAAACTCATCAGCTAGAATTCATTCAGGCCCTCTGGTTCAGAAGAATGATGACTGAAAAAACATATCTTGTAAAGGGTAATGCATACTGGAAACATTAGGAAATTTTCACTGAAAGAAGTTCTGATGTTAGACTTATTAATTCAGAAGTGCATGTAATGAAAAATGTCTTACAGCAAGTTATTACAGTTGAAAGAACAAACTTGGGTTTGATTCCCGACTTGTTTACTTTCTGTGTGGCTTTGGACAAGCTACTTAATTCTCAAGGGCTCAGTTTCTTCACCTATAAAATGAGAAATCTTAATATCTAGCTCTTAGTATCATTATGAGAATTAAAACAATGTAATGAATATAAGGTTTCTAACTACTTTGCACTTAATAGAAATTCTGTAAATATTAGTTCCTTTTTTCTTTTCCTTCTCTTTTTTGTCTTTTTATAGCTCTTTGTTCTTGTAGGGAAGACTAAGTAAAGCACTTGTGCTCCTATGTAATGTCTCATTTTGTTTTCCTTCTACATTTTGCAATGTATGATGATTTTATTTGACTACATTATTATGAATGTTACACTTTTGACCATATAATTAGATCTTTTATTTGCACTTGTCTATTTAGTCTTTTTTTTTTTTTAAAGATTTTATTTTTAAGTAACCCCTACACCCAACATGGGTATTGAACTTACAACCCCAAGACCAAGAGTTGCACCACATGTTCCACCGACTGAGCCATCCAGGCACCCCTCAGTTTACTTAGTCTTAATATTTAATTTCAAAGCTGCTTTAGGGGAGTAAATAGTCATTTTGGACCTGAGCTTCCTGATAGGAATCTACTGACAAAATTGTCTTTCCATATATTCACATAAAAGGCATTTGTTTTCAGAGCTTTTATGGTATCTCTGCACCAGGTTTGTAACCTCTGATTATAGAACGGTTTAAAAGAGTCATGAGATTACAGCATTTGTAGAGCTAGAAGAGACCTCAGTGTTCGGTCCCTGTTGTGTAGTTGAAGGTATACAAGAGAGACAGTAAGTTCTTTAGCAAACATGCTGGAGTAAAGGGGAGAGCAGAGACCAAAAATCCAAGTTTCGTAGTGGCTTGTTTTTTCCACTCTACTGTGACTTTTAAGTTCCTGTGAAATAGTAAGAAATATATATATATATATATATTGGTCTCTGCCGTGGTTCCTGCTAATATTTGGCCATTGACCCCAGTTCCTGATACAGAGCTCCTAAATCTCTTGTAATTTCCTGAGTGGTAGGAATACCTTTTGTTCTAATGAGGTAACTCTGGGTGGGCTCCTGGATGAGGGCAGAAAGACCAACCCATGGGGGTGCCTGGGTGGCTCAGTCGTTAAGCGTCTGCCTTCGGCTCAGGTCATGATCCCAGGGTCCTGGGATCGAGCCCCTCATCGGGCTCCCTGCTCCGCGGGAAGCCTGCTTCTCCCTCTCCCACTCCCCCTGCTTGTGTTCCCTCTCTCGCTGTGTCTCTCTCTGTCAAATAAATAAAATCTTAAAAAAAAAAAAAAGACCAACCCATGCTGGGAACTTTCTACTTCACTCTCTATTTTCCAGAGATGAAAGAGGGGCTGAAAATAGAGTCAATAATCCATCATGCCTCCACGATGAAGCCTCTATAAAAATCCCAAAAGTATGGGGTTCAGAGAGCTCCCAGATTGCTGAACACATGGAGGTCCTGGGAGGATGGTGCCTTAGGGTGTGGAAGCTCCATACCTCTTGCCACATACCTTGCCCTGTGTGCCTCTTCCATCTGACTATTCCTGGGTTGTATCCTGTAATAATACACTTGGCACACCTGGGTGGCTCAGTTGGTTAAGTGTTGGACTCTTGATTTTGGCACAGGTCATGATCTCAGGTTGTGAGATCGAGCCCCACGTGGGCTCCGTACTCAGCAAGAAGTCTGCTTGAGATTCTCTTTCTCTCCCTCCCTCTCCGCTTATGTGTGCTCTCTCTCTTTAACTCTCTTCCTAAATAAATAAATAACATCTTAAAAAAAGAAATAACACACTGGTAATCTAGTAAGAAAGCTGTTTTCCTGAGTTCTGCAAACCATCCTAGTATATTATCAAACTCGAGGAGAGGGTCATGGGAACCCCAATCCCCTCCAGTGGGAACCTGGAACTTGCGATTGGCCCTGAAAGGAGCAGTCTTTTTTTTTTTTTTTTTTTTTAAAGAATTTATTTATTTATTTGACAGAGAGAGACACAGCGAGAGAGGGAACACAAGCAGGGGGAATGGGAGAGGGAGAAGCAGGCTTCCCGCGGAGCAGAGAGCCCGATGTGGGGCTCGATCCCAGGACACTAGGATCATGACCTGAGCCGAAGGCAGACGCTTAACGACTGAGCCACCCAGGTGCCCCTGAAAGGAGCAGTCTTATGGGACCGAGCCCCTAACTTGTAGGATGGAACACTAACTTCAGGTAGATTGTGTCAGAATGGAATTGCGATGTGGGATACGCAGTTGGGGTCCCCAGAGAACTGCAGAATTGGTTAATGTGGGAAAACCCGCCACACATTTGGTGGCCAGAAATATTGGTAGAGTAGAAGAAATGAGAAGTGTTTTTTTTTTTTTTTTTTTAAAGATTTTTATTTATTTATTTGACAGAGAGACACAGCGAGAGAGGGAACACAAGCAGGGGGAGTGGGAGAGGGAGAGGGAGAAGCAGGCTTCCCGCCGAGCAGGGAGCCCGATGAGGGGCTCGATCCCAGGACCCTGGGATCATGACCTGAGCCAAAGGCAGACGCTTAACGACTGAGCCACCCAGGCGCCCCTGAGAAGTTTTTTTTTATTCATTTCCCATTAGATTTAGTTACGTAGTATTTAACTCTCTTCTGAAATACACCCTCACAGCGCCTTCTAACAAGATGACTGCACATTTGCTCTGTCAAATTGTAGAGCTGACATTTTTTGATATGCTTCCTCTTTTTTGCCATAAGAAGCTCTGAATTAAGTCATTGTAGATTGTTCCTGTTTTTCCTCCACTAAATTGTTATTATTTGGAGTGGTGGTATATATAGGGATAACCATTTTTACTTATAATTTTAATATCCAATTTGAACCTGAATTCTAGAAGCAGAGTTCAGGATCTAAATATAAAAACTTGCTAAGAGTTTGTCCATTTGCTTTTTAAAAGTCCATTCTAAAAACTCAAGGGTATCCTTTAGGTAAGAATGTCAATGTGGACTTAAATATTCTCTAAGATGTTTTTCAAAATTTGCTAGAAACTTTGCTCCAGAACATAATTAATGTGAAATATTTTGGGTATTAAAGTCCTTTTAATTTTGTGTATTAAAATCCTTTTAATACTCATGCACATTATAGTCCAACTAATGTTGTCTTCCAGATTTTAATTAAAATTAATTAAGTTTAAAAGTTCACAACCTAACTACTACTTTGATCATTTCTAATTTGGGATGTGTCTTTTGTTTCCTTCTTTGAAATATCTATTATGAGAAGATATTCTTGTTAAAATTTGTGCTTCCAGGTAGTGGCTCTTTTATCATGGTGAAATGAACTGCTTGGTTGGTAATTAAGACTTTTTCTCCCTGTCATTTTTCTAGTTCAGTGCTTCAGATTGTGGGAACAAGAAGTTCTGTATTAGGAGTCCTGTGAACTGTGACCCAGAGAAGGAGCCGGCCTGTTTCTTCTTGTCCTTCACACGAGATGACCAGTCAGTGGTGGTTGAAATGAGTGGTCCCAGTAAAGGCTATTTATCCTTTGCGTTTTCTCATGACAGATGGATGGTTTGTATCCCTCACTTACGTAAGTGGTAATGAAAGAAAATTACTAGAGGGACTGTAATCAGTGGCGGTGTACTTGTTGGTTCTAGAGTCAAATGATCACACTTAACAATGGGAAGGGGAAGGGGAAAGCAGGACATGGTAACTTAGAGCAGATGCTGACCTAAACATCTTTGGGTATTTCATGTTTTTAACAGTTGTGCAATTACATAGCTCTAAGAACAGGCCATCCTACGGAGAGTTAGGAAAATCACTCTATATCCAGTGGACTTGCCAGTGTATCTTTCTGTCTGTCTCTGTCTGTCTGTGATAAAAGCAAGAAGTGCAGTTAAGAAAAGTTGCTCTGCATAAAAGTCTTATGTTATTTGTGATGCTTTTCCAACCCTCGTTGTTTTCTTGAGTGGCCAGCAACCACAGCATGGGTTGCTGCCTCGGTGTCCCCATTTTGGTAGTCATCGGTGCCTATCCCAAACAGAGAATGACACCTGGTGTGTCCAGGCATAAATATATTCTTCACCGGTAGGCTCCTTTGTCAGATCTAGGGAAGGCAGCATTTGTTTTAAGCTGATTCTCACTCTCCCTGGGTAGTGCTGAATGGATTAAATGGTTCTATAGATGGCAGCCTTGTGCTGTGGTGTGGAAGACCCAAGTGCTGCAGAGGCATCCTGGTCTCCCTGAAGGAGGGCAGGAGAGTATGGGCCAGGACATGTGTGAGTCCTGTTCAGAGCAGAGTTGGCGGGGAGGTTGGGGATGACTACAAATGGAGAAAGCCTCTTACTTCCACGTTAGCAAAGGCAACAGGTCTTTTCTAGAGAGGTTTCTTCCTGTCAGGTTTTAAACTTAACATCACTTCTTTAGGGAATCCTATTTCAAAAAAAGGAAAGGAACGCTGAGATTCTGTACCAGAACTAATATTTTCCCTAAAAGTGCGCTCTGATTGCATTGGTCCTTGTATGCTGCTTGCAAGTTTTGCAGGAAGCCAGGGGTAAAAAGTTACACCTAGATATTTTACTATATGCGTATGCATATGACCTAGATATTTTACTATATAGTCCTTGAATGCACCCATTATTCTCTTTCATTAAGCAAAATGTATATCTTAAACTTATGAGAGATAAGATCTGTCATATGCTTTTATTTTTTATTATTTTTTTAGAGGGGGAGGGGCAACGGGAGAGGGAAAGAGAGAATCTTAAGCAGGCTCCATGCCCAGTGCAGAGCCCGATGTGGGGCTCGATCTTATGACCCTGAGATCATGACCTGAGCTGAAATCAAGAGTCGGACACTTAACCATCTGAGCCACGTAAGCTCCCCAGATATGTCATGTGCTTTTAAAAATAACATATAAGGAATTATAACTCTTTCTTTTTTAAAGTTGTTTCTTGGGAAATTTTATACTTGATTGAATGATGTTACAGTAGTTCAAAATGTTTTCCCCATTTCCCTTTGTAATTGTCATCAGACCTATAGCATATTCTTTTGGGTATTTGCAGTTCTGGCCAAAATGAACCAGGTTTGGCGCCTAAGGGGGATGATGAGACTGGATTAAAAATAAAATGGGACTACACAGCAATAAGGAAAGATGGTGGTAGTGCTTGTTGTGTGAATGTGATGGAACTGGTTATGAAGGAAATTCTGAAGATGGCCCCCCTCCAAGGATTAACAGTGGTGGTCTCGTTGGAATAAGCATGTAGCTTCATCTCTAACATACAGTGCTCATTGAGATATGTGCTCTGGTCCCTTAAATAGAAAACATTGCAGTCACTTTAGAGTCAAACTTCATGCAATAGTATATTCACATTTTTCTTTTTCTGGTCACATAAAATCTGTCAGCGAGAGGAAGAGACAGTACTGCTGCCCTGGGCGTGGTGATGAGGAGCCCATAAGTAGACCGGTGGTTTCTGTTCTAAGTCGTAGGCATCGATGGCACAAAAGCATTTGTCTTTACTTCAAGATATATTTATCTTACTTAGAAATCTTATGTTTCTAGTATAGTACTCATCAAAAAATGTTTATAAAAAAGACTTAATTATGCAGGTGCAGTTGATTTACAGAGCAATCTTACTTAATGATTAAAATCATCTGTACACCTGTTTGCCTAAATTGGGGGAAATAAATCATCCTCAGAAAATATTTTTAAAGTGGTTATTTCTATTTTTGGTTATTCAGAAAATTTTAGGATACTTTTATGACCTGCTGTTTCTTTTTAGTTCCTAATATAAATTTAAATACTGAAGGTATCTGATGCTATGAATACTAGCTAAATGATACCTTTTTCAATTTTACTTGTGAATTAATGATAACAATTATTTTGGTATTAGACTTCATCACTAAAATTGATGAAAAGTATAATTTTCCATATTTTTGCTAAGAATGACTTGCTGATGTCTGAATTTTAACTAAATTTCAAAGTATACACATATTCCCTATCTCAGATACTTTATTAAATGATACAAAGTGTATCAAGAAGGCATACTATATATTAGCTTCTGTTGGCTTCCTTCTCCTGCCCAGTGTCATCTTGCTCTGTACAGAATTTCTTAATGTTGAGTTCTAGAATGTTCCCAGTTCTGGCCTCTCTTGTACTTCAGATTGGGATTTCCGGTGGCCGGCTGATCTTGTCCAGATGAGTATTCCTGGACAGCACTAACCATCATTTATAAAACTGAACTTAGTATCTTCCCTCCTCATGTTTCCTGTGTTCCCCATTCTTGGTGATCAAAAACAGTAATAAAAAAGCAGTTACCATTACTGATTTCTTGCTTCTTTTCAGAAACTGTCCTGGGCAGTTTATAGACTCTCATTCATTGCTGCCACCATCTTCTTTGGTGTTCAGGGAATTTGGTTGTGACTTAGATTCTTCCCTTTTATTCACCTCAGGTCCTTCTTCCTCCTGCACACCCCCAACTTTTTGTTTTGAGAAGTTTTAAACCTACATGAAAGTTGAAAGAATAGTACAACAAACACCAGTAAGTTCTTCATCTACACTTGCCATGTTCTCTCCCTCTCCTTCCCCCACCACGTGTGTGTGTGTGTGTGTTTGTATGTTTGTGTGTAGATTGACTTATGAAGTGTATATAAAACACACATTTTTTCCCATCCATTTGAAAGTTATAGATATCTCATGACATTTTATCTTTAGAATTTTTAGCAAGTATCTCCTAAGAACAAGGATATGCTCCTATAATTGCCATAATATCTTGATCACATTGAGAAAACTTAACAATGATATAATAATTTTATGCAATATAGTCTATATTCCAAATACCTCAGTTGTCCCCATAAAGTCCTTTATAGCTGTTCTTTAAAAAAATTTCTGACCCAAGATCCAATCATTTATCACCCAATACATTTAATTATCATATCTCTTTGATCAGTTACCCTACCTAAAAAATCTTTTTTAAAGATTTTATTTATTTATTTGAGAGAGAGAGAATGAGAGAGAGCACATGAGAGGGGGGAGGGTCAGAGGGAGAAGCAGACTCCCCGCTGAGCAGGGAGCCAGATGTGGGACTCGATCCCGGGACTCCAGGATCATGACCTGAGCCGAAGGCAGTCGCTTAACCAACTGAGCCACCCAGGCGCCCTACCCTACCTATTTTCTAGACTTCTTTGTAGTCCAATTCTGTAGAATGTTCCACAGTTTGTACAGTAGATTCAGGTTAAGATTTTTGGCACAAAGACTGCCAAAAGGGTTTGTTTCTATCTCAGTGCATCATATCAAGAGGTGTGTAATGTCAAATTAGTCCATTATTGATGATTCTATGTTTGATCACTGGTATCTGTCAGATTTTTCCATTGTGAAGGCATATTTTCTCTCTTTTTTTTTTAAAGACAGATTTTATTTATTCATTTGACAGAGACAGTGAGAGAGAGAGAGACAGAGCACAAGCAGGGGGAGTGGCAGGCAGAGGGAGAGGGAGAAGCAGACTCTGCACTGAGCAGGGGGTCTAATGCGGGGCTCGATCCCAGGGCCCTGGGATCATGACCTGAGCCAAAGGCAGATGCTTAACGACTGAGCCACCCAGGTGCCCTGAATTTTCTCTTTTTAATTAATAAGTAATCTGTGGGGTGATACTTTGAGGGTGAATATTCTGTTCCTCAATAACATTTTACCAAATGATTTTAGCATCTATTGCTGTTCCTTTCCTGAAACAGTTATTACATTTGTGGTTACAAAATGGTGATTTTCTAATTTATTTATTAACTGGTGTTCTTCTAAAAAGAAGAACTTTCTTTTCTCTGCATCTGCCCTTCCCTTTTGGTGACACACTATGGACTAATGAATTCCTTTGGTCTATTGTGTTATAGTTTATCATCATCATTCTTGTTTTAGATGCTCATATTAACCCAAATATGGCTCCTTCAGGCTGTTTTTTTTGTGACCTTTCGATGTGTCTCTGTTAATTTTTTGGTGTGTCTTTGTTTTCTGGTGAAACAAGATGTCCACTCATCTTATACTGTTTTGCATTTTTATTTCTCAAAGGAGGTCTGTTTCCTTTTAATAGGAATAGTGTTTAAAATAAGTCAAGATTTGGGTGCTAATATGTTCATTGCTACCAGTCTTCCAGATTTTTGATTCTGTCTTTGACATACTTCTTCATTCTTTTTATTGTATCGTCACTATCTCTGACTTGGCTTACACCTTTATTGTCATTTCCAGATCGCTGCAGTGACCCCTCACTAGTCCTGCTGGCTCCATGATTTCTCCTTTAAAATTTTTAGCAATTTTATTCCATTTCATCTTTCAACAGTCACTGTTGTTTTCTTCCTGGGCTACCACGGAGATCATCTCAATCCTATCCCCAGAAACCTTTAGTAGTTATAGGAAAAATGTTCTTTTTTCATTAGCATGGCTTTCAAAACTCCTCAAAGTCCTTGTTGGAATTTCCAGCCTTACCGTGTATGTGTGTTAGCTAACATAATCACCTGTTCCCTAAAAGTTTCATATATTTTTTTATTTCTATGTCTTTGGTCCTGGAAGTTCCTCCTTTTGGGAAACTTTTCCTTTAATCTCAACTCTACCTTATCAACATATAAATATTTTTTATTCTCTAAGGCCTACTTACTATCTTTTCTGATAAGTTTTTTCAAACCTTTGGCTCTACGTAATTTGTGCTTCCGTGGTACTTTGTCTAAACCTGTTTTATCATAATTCACATAGTATTATAACTGTCTCTTCCATTAAAAAGTAGTCTTTGGTTGTAAGAACAATCTAGTCATCTTTATTTTTCCCACAGTAACCCACACAATGTTTTCTGAACAGAGTGCATTCTAAATGCTTGATTCAAGAGAAACAAATGGGAGACAGAGGATCTGTCCAATTCAGAAACTTGGTGGAACTTCTTACATGTGTGCTTCTATGCTCCATACTTGGGGTTTCTAGAATTGCCTGGAGCCTAAGGTTGTAATAGCAACCTTCTCATACTCTTCACTGTAGAGTAGTGAGGACTGAGAGTTACTTCCTCTCCGTCCCCATCATTCTCTCCAATATTTGAGAGGTCTGTCTGCAGTGAGTTAGTATGGCAGTTGGCCTATCATCATTTTGCCTCAAAATCAACCGTTTTGTTATATTAAAATTTGTTTTATTAAATAAAAAAAGAGTTTGTATACCTCATAGATTTTGAAAGTGTAGAGAAAACACATTGTTTAAATTAGAGATCAGTGAACTTTTTCTGTAAAGGTTCAGATAGTAACAACTTTAGAATTTGTGGGCATATGGTCTGTGTTCTAAATACTCATCTCTGTGTGGTAGCACTGAAACAGCAATAGACAATCCATAAATTAATAGGTGTGGCTGTATTCCAGTAAGACTTTATTTGTGGACACTGAAATTTGGATTTCATGTATTTTTACTCATCATGACATATTCTTCTTTTTAATAAATGGTTTAGATATGTAAACATCCTTGTTAGCCTGTGGGCTGTACAAAAACAGGCATCAGGCTGAATTTGGTGTGTGTGCCATAGTTTGTTGATTCCTGGTTTAAATCGCCATGACTCCAAATTTCTTGAGTTGGGCTAATTCTGATTTGAATAGAAGATGTGTAACAGTGAATAATTGGTTTGCTAAGGTTATGTACTTGGGAGTTCTCAAAGGTGGAACTTTAAAAAATAAATTTAAAATATGTTAGAATATCATTGGGATTAATAGCAAAATTTATTATAAATTGTCAGTCTTGGCTTTGTTTAAGGAGTTTAGTGACTACAACATATAAAAAGATCTTGTTAGATAGTTTATGGAGAATGGTTTAGAATAAGTGAAAGAACCAAAACTATACATAGTAATTTAAAATGCAGATTATTTCTTTGTACCATCATTTAAATGTAATTTGAAGATTCTGTGTGTCCTCTGATAGTCACTTTAAGCTCTAACTTTTAGAGCTAAGGAATATTGGAGACTAAAGAGTAGATAGGAATTAGACTGACAGAAAATGCCTCCTTGAGTTCAGACAAGTTGGTCTTAATATGTAATCTATTGAGTGTGTACAATATTAGCAGTATTTGATTACAGTGTCCTCATCTTAAAAGTTACCACCCCCAAACCCAATATAGTACAGTGCATTTATAGTTATGAAAATTTGTAAGACACAGATATTTATTTACAAACAATGTTCATAATAAGTTCAGTGAAAAAAAGGTAACAGAACTGTGTATTTTCCTATTTGGGGTGAAAAAATAGGTATAAATACAAATAGGTTTGGATGAATATACATGAAAGCATTAACAGTGGTGTTTGAGTTTATGGGCATATAAACATGTTATTTTAATCTATTTTTACATTGAAATTGTGTTGCTTTTGTATTATAACAAAGCTATTATTTATTTATATTGAATGAAGTATAGTTGACACACAATGTTACATTAGTTTCAGTACAACATAATGATTGGACAGTTTTAAATATCATGCTATGCTCATCACAAGTGTAGCTGCTATCTGTTACCATACAACATTGTTATACCATTGACTATATTCCCCGTGTTCTACCTTTTATTCCCATGACTTATTCATTCCACAGCTGGAAGCCTCTGTCTCCCACTGCCTCTCACCCATTTTGCCCATCCCCCCACCCCCTCCCCTCTGACAACCACCAGGTTTGTTCCCTGTATTTATGGGTCTGTTTCTGATCTTTGTTTCTTTCTTCATTATAGCAAAATTATTTTAAATTAATAAATTGGGCAGCCAATTCTCTTGAGTTCATAGCATCATTAGGATTGAATCAGTAAATTATGTTTTAACAGCATCAAATACTATTTGATTTCATTAGGGATGCTTTTAAAAACAAAATGTTGATATTCCTTTGATTTTTTCTCATTTGCAAATGTTTTTAGGGTGATGATGATGCTTATTTGTGTATTCGTGAAGATCAGACTGTGCACATACAACCTTCCCATTTGACAGGGCGAAGTCACCCTGTGATGGACTCCAGGGTAGGTGTGAAAATTCTGGGAACCTCCACCTGGCTTGCCCGTCTTTTGGCTGTGTGGCCAACAGTGGAGTAACTTTGCTGCAAGATAGCTCCCCATCCTCAGTTAGCAGACCCAGAGCAGGAGTCTGGCAACAGGCTTCCTTTCTTATAATAATCTGGGAGAAACTTTTCTGTGCTTTATTTTATTTTAAAATAAAATATAAAAATAAATTATATAGTATTATATTTATATGTTTAATTTATTATTAATATATTATATTTTAATATTGTATATTAAAGTATATTTTATAATTATATAATTTAATAACATTATGTGTATTTAAGGTGTACAACATGATGGTTTGATATACATTGTTTTCCCACTTCCTCTCTGAGGAGTACAAGAAACATTTTCTCCTAGTTCATTTGTCTTTATCCCACTTGGCAAAATACTGTTTTTACTTTGAGTCAGAACCCCATAAGTCCTCTACCCAGGTAAGAAACTTTGGCAGATGTACTAACCCCATCTGGCCACTGACACAAAATCAAAAACACTGAAGAAACAATTAGGAAGTAATACGCCTGTGGCCACAATGTAACATGTAACAAGGGAGAAGTCCCAAGCCCAGGGGAAAGCTCTACAGAGAGCGTGAAGTCTTAGGCAACAGCTACCGCTCCGTCAACACTCATCTGCTTGCCGACGCCATGTGATGAGAGACACTTCTCTACCAGAAATAGGCCATCTCTGGCACAGATGCCAAGAAGAGGCACAGAAGACAACTGTCCAAGGCACTGAACCAGTCTCCGCCCTTACACTCCTCCTTCTCACTGGATGAGAAACTCTGTGTCATTAACCCAAGCCTCTTCTTAAAAATCGGTCTGTAAGGTTTTGAAAAGGAGCTGATGCTCTGACCATCTTCATCATAAAATATTCTTTTCTAACATGTGAAAAAAAAAGGATTTAGGTGACACAGGCAAGAATTCATCTTTTCCTACAAGAGAAACTTGTCTTGTGCTTTTCTGAAGTGTAGAAAAGGGGAGACGGTGGTCAAAGGGTACAAAGTTGCAGTTATGTAGGATGAGTAAGTCTAGAGATCTAATGTACAGCATGATGACTGTATTTAATAAAACTGTATTGTATACTGGAAATTTGCTAAGCGAGTAAATTTCAGGTGCTCTCACCACAAAAAAAAAGGTAAGTATGTAAGGACACAACTGTAGTAATCATTTCACTATGTATATAATTTTCCTGGAAAGGAAATCCGGCAGGTCAGGATTTTGATCATATTTTATTTTTAACAAATCTGTGGAAAGTGCTGAGAAGACCCATTGTGTACGTTTGTAGGGTGCTCTTGAGGATCTGGCTTGGAGGCTGGCGGATGGTGTTATGCAGTGCTCTTTCAGAAGAAACATTACCCTTCCTGGGGTTAAGAATAGATTTGATCTAAACACAAGCTACTACATATTTCTAGCAGACGGTGCAGCTGACGATGGTACGTATATTGATGAAAACTATCTTTTCAAGTTTTTTTCTCTCTCTTCTTCCCTTTTCCACCTTTCCTGAAGAGACTACTATAATTGCTCATTTTTTAAGATACACACTTGTGGGTAAAGAGTTATCAAAACCCTTTTCCATTTTTGCCTGACAGTTCGACTTTGGATGACCTTCTTGTTTTGTTTCCTGGGAAACTAGATAAAAGTAGTATCAACTATGTTATAAGGTGACATGCTTATGATAAAAATGACTTCTGGCTGGCAAACTGCATTTGGACCAGGAAGAACTATAAATACCTAGTAAGAAGCCATATCTTTGGGCTTCCCTAAATGTTGTGACGTTGGCAGATTCCTGGCAGGGATCCTGTAAGCAGTGACTGTGGGATTGTTGCAAGAGATACTGGCTTTTGTAGGATAACCTGTCTAATGTGAATCTCATCTCCTTGAACCTGAGCTTTCTCCAGGGAGGTGGAAGAAGGGTAGAGAGAATAGCCCCTGGCCAACTGAATAAGGTGCTACAAGATCTCCCATCGAAGGAAAACGCCTCTAAATGCCCTGCAGCTGTGCTTGTCTCTGTCCCACATCTCTCTAAGTGAATTTGATGCCAAGTGCAGCCCCGGTAGTTTTATGTGTTTGAATATTTACTTTATCCTCTTTTTTTAAAAGAATATTTCCTTTGTCCTTAAGAAGACTGCCCTGGTGGGTATTGCAACACATAGTAATAAGGATTATTAGATTTTGTTTAAGGTCTTGGCTGATGATGTTTTGAAGAACTACAGGAAATGCCAAGGTAGTATGTAGTGACTCATCTCTTGGGAGATAATACCGCCCCCAAACTTTGAGAATATAGCTTCCTTTGAAAATGGTGAGAAGCTGGGTGGATGGAATGGAAGGGTAGGGGGTGAGGTAAAGGAAGAGAAAGAGCAGAAATGTGGTGTAGGTAAAATTGTGAAAAGCCTTTGCATATTCTATCATGTGGTTTTGATTTTATACTATGGGTAAAGGGGACACAATAGTTTTGAAGCCCGATAAAGTATCTCCTCAGTGTTATGAGAAAATTTAGGAGTATTCGTAGATTTAGTTGTAGGTGATATGTGTAGTTATTTTAGTTAAATCGTGTAGTCTTGTTTGCACCAGCAACAGCAAAAACAGCTTGAAAATCATTTCTTGGCTAAGTGATAATAATGAAGAAAAACTACTCCGTGCTAATGACTGCCAGTCACTGGCTAAGCACTGTAGTTAGATCCTTCATTTTTATCTTCATAAAAATTATATTAGATATGTACTCTTTTACTATCCCTGTTTCATCCAGGAGGAAACAGAGGCTTAGGAGCGGTTAAGTAATTTGCCCAGATGAGTCCATGGTAGAGCTGGAATTTGAATCCAAACTCTTCGACCTCAGAGCCTAAGTCATCAACACTTTTGAACATGGAAAATGTAGGAATTGAATTTTTAATGAGGAAAAGGGTCAGATATTTGTGTTTTTAAACGGATGCCACTCAAATAGAGGTAATTGTGTTTGTTGTTACTCTAGCTACTCTGTCACTTATTGTGCATTACATATATCCCATGTCTCACAGAGGCTTTGTCAATAGACATTATATTGCCCATTTAAGAGGAGGAAACTGGAACCTAGAAAGGCTAAGTAACTCGTTCCAAATCAAACAAGTAGTGCAGTCAGAAATTCCATCCCAGGCTGTTCCGCTTGCAGAAGCCGTGCCCTTTCCATCAGACCAGCCTGCTTCCTTCGGTGCCCGGTGTGGTGCAGGTGCTCCATGAGTGACTGCTGAAGCAAATGGATGTCTTCAGCTGCTAGGGCATTTAATGGTTTGCATTTATACTTTAAAAAACTTGATACTTAGGGGCACCTGGGTGGCTCAGTCAGTTAAGCATCTGCCTTTGGCTCAGGTCATGATCCCAGGGTCCTGGGGTCGAGCCCCATGTCAGACTCCCTGCTCAGCTGGGAGCCTGCTTCTCCCTCTGCCTCCACCCCTCCTCCCTGCTCATGCTCCCTCTCTCAGTTAAATAAATAAAATCTTTAAAAAAAACTTGATACTTAAAAAATTTACACTTTAAAAGAAAAGCAATTTCACTTAAGTAGATGAATTCTATTATATAATAAATTGTGTGTGGGAGTGTGTATGACAATGCCAAGACTTTCTTCTTAGGTCAGCACTGTAGAAATTGAAATGCAGTTTCTGATAGAAACAATATTTTAAGTGATAGTTCCAATATTCCCCCAGAAAAATCTAGTTCATGGATAATATAGGTGCAGAATGGAGCATTTCTGTATCTCCCTCTCCTGTTGGTGTTGCTATGCTGATGGTATGGTGGGGAGAATCTCTATCTTTTGTGGTGTTTCTCAAAGTGTGGCCCCAAACAACCTGCTTCAGAACCATTTGGAGTGACTGCTGAAAATGTAGATTCCCGAACTCCAGCTTAGACTCACTGAATCTCTGTCGTTGATGCTTGGAATCTGCAGGTGATTGTTTTGTATACTGTGGTTTGATAACTTACTACTCTAGGACAGGGTTCTCCCAAATAAGGTGTATACATTGTAAGGCAGTTTAGGGGATACAAGGAGCAACACTAGAACCTTCTATTTAGATTTATTTTATCTCATCTCATCTCAAAAATTTCTATTTTAATATATTTTACAGTGTTCATAATGCATTAAGACAATAGAACATGAATATGTTCTAAAGTATACATATATTGGGAGCACAGACTCATTTTAAAAATTTTTTTATTTCTTTAAAGATTTTATTTATTTGAGAGAGAGCAGGAGCAGAGGGGTGGGGCAGAAGGAGAGGGAGAAGCAGACCCCCTGCTGAGCAGGGAGCCCCATGTGGGGCTCGATCCCAGGACCCCAGGATCATGACCTGAGCTGAAGGCAGCTGCTCAACCAACTGAGCCACCTGGGTGCCCCGGACTCATTTTTTTTTAAACTGGTGGAGTGCAAAGCAAAAATGCAAAACAAAACCTTAAAAAAAACCCCCAAAACCCAAACCTAGGCATTAATGCTTCAGGGAATAAACTTTCCATTACCCTTGTATTGGGGAACAAAATACAATTGCCACATAAATCATTGTCTCTTCTGTTATCTAGTTATATGTATGTGAACCATTTATAAATTGCACTCTGCTTAAAAGCAGTGAGACTTTGTGAGGTTGAAACCATTTTTCAAAGCAATCATAAAATCTCTGTGACCCATATAAATGTAAAATGTACCCAATTGCAGTAAAATCCATTTAAAACCTTTTTCTAATGCTGTTTTCCCCCCCAGAATGCTAACATTGCCCTATCATGAGATAAGCAGTCATGGGAAATGATAGAACTCACTAGGGTGAATAAGTAATTCACAATTAGGAAATCTACCAATTTAAATAATTAATGAATTGGAGACCCCGTTATCACATGACCGGTTATTTTAACAATTTAGGAATACCACACGTCATGTAATACTGTAGAGCCTTGTACTAAACACGAAGTCAATCTGCCTTAGAGCAGAAATCCAAGATTATAATGGAGCCATACAAAGGAATCCCAAAATTATAATGGACTTCTGCTTTTATGAAGGTTCAGTTCTTGGTTAGCCTATGGGTCTGCAGTGAATCAGTTTAAAAACACTTTCTTCCAACTTGCCTCTCAGGCTGTTGGGGAATGTGGTCTGGTTTTCATCACCACAACTCTACTAATTCAGTATAATTCCTGATAGTTAATTGTCTCTTTCTTTTTGACTCTCTTCTCTAGGTATTCATTACGTAAAACTTTTCTTGTTTTCTGCTTTCTCTCCGATCCTCTCTGTTATAAACAAGCCATGATATAGTAGTATTTGTGAAATGAATAACCAGTTGTCCTAATGCCATTTTTTGAATAGTTTATTTTATCTCTGCTGCTTCAGAAGCCTCTTTATTGTATGCCAAACATCTATCAGTAAATCAAACTACTTCTAGTTTATTCTTCCATTACTCAATTAATGTGTCAGTTGAAACTACTGTAGCTTTATAATAGGTTATGAATTTTGATAGAGCATGATTCCCCTTCTGGCCTCCTTTTCTAGGAATTCTTGCCTCTTTGTTGTATATCTATTCTTCTAGATAAACTTTAGAAATGATTGTCAGATTCCATTGAAAATCCTATTGGGGTTGTGATTGGAATTGCAATGAAATTTTAGATTAATTTTGGAAATAATCAACATCTTTGCAATAGTGAGTCTTTCTATCCAGGAATATATTGGATATTCCATTGATTAAAATCTGGTGGTTTTCTTCATGTCTTCATATAGGTTTATATATTTTTTGTTACTTTGTTTCTATGTATTTTATAGATTTCTATAAAACTATAGATTCACAATAGTTTGTGAATGGGATTATTTTTCTTACATTTTCTAAATTTGTTGGTGTATAGGAAAGTTATTGATATTTGAATGTTTATCTTGAATTTAGCCATCTAGTTTGCCAGTTGATTATTGGGATTTTCTAGATAAACGCCATATTTTATGCAAATAATGACAAGGTTCAAAGCCCTCATTTTTTTCTTGTTTCATTGCATTGATTACTTCTCCCAGAAAAAGTGGACTGGTAGTGGTGCTGTGGCAAGCCTTCTTGTCTTGTTCCTAAATTTGATGGGAATGCTTCTGATATTCATTGTTGTGTCATGTTTGTTGTATTTTTTTGGTGGGTATCTCTTACGGTGTTTAGGAAATGATCTTTTCTTAACTTTACAGAGTTCATTACATGAACATGTGCTGAATTTCATCTGAGGTCTTTTTTTTTTTTTTTTTTTTAAAGATTTTATTTATTTATTTGAGAGAGAGAATGAAAGAGAGCACAAGAGAGGGGAAGGTCAGAGGGAGAAGCGGACTCCCCGCTGAGCAGGGAGCCCAATGCGGGACTCGATCCTGGGACTCCAGGATCATGACCTGAGCCGAAGGCAGTCGCTTAACCAACTGAGCCACCCAGGCGCCCTTATCTGAGGTCTTTTAGGCAGCAATTGAGATAATATTTTACCATTACTTTTATAGACTTCAGAATGGCAAACAATCCTCACTTTATTGGGATAAACCTTGCTTGGCTATGTTTCATAGTTCTCTTAATGGGCAGTTGATTTGACTTTCTGTATCTATATTTGTAATTGATTTTGGTCTATGGTTGTGGGATTGTGTGCGTGTTGTGCGTGTGTGTGTGCATGCATGCCTAGTTTTGGTTTCAGTGTTATTCTAATCTCATAGAATGAACTCTAGAAGAGCTTAAATAAATAAGAAGTTTTAAAGTTAAGGGGCGCCTGGGTGGCTCAGATGGTTGGGCATCTGCCTTCGGCTCAGGTCATGATCCCAGGTTTCTGGGATCGAGTCCCGCATCGGGCTCCCTGCTAGGTGGGGAGCCTGCTTCTCCCTCTGCCTCTGCCTCTCTCTCTCTGTCTCTCTCTGACTCTCATGAATAAATAAATAAAACATTAAAAAAAAAAGAAATTTTAAAGTTAAAAAAAAATTTTTAATTGTATAATAGAACTCATCCACATAATAACTGTCTGAACCTTTAGGGATAGAAATATTTGACTAATTAAAAAAATTCTTCTACCATTATTACTCTCCAGAATTACTACTACTTCTTTGGTGAAGTTTTTAATTCTAGATTTTTCCATAAATTCATCCATTTCATTTAGATTTTAAAATATTTTTGGCTTACTTAAAGTTGTATGTAGCATTTTCATATAGTTTTGAAGAGTATCTTCTATTATCAGCTGCTGTGTCACCCTTTTCATTTCTAGTACTGTTTGTGTTCTTTCTTTTTATCTTGTGGTTGGACTTGCCAAAAACTCAGTCGATTTCATTGGCCTTTTATAGACTTCATTTTTGACTTACTAGTTTGTTAATTTCTACCTTTATTTTTAACCAGTCTTCCTTTCTGTTTTCCTGGGTTATATTTTGTTGGTGTAAACACCTCTTGAATTAAATGATGACTTCAATACTTTAAGTCTTTTTTTTTTTTTTTTAAAGATTTTATTTATTTATGTGAGAGAGAGAGACAGAGACAGTGACAAAGATAGTGAGAAAGAGCACAGGTGGGGAGGAGAGGGAGAAGCAGACTCCCTGCTGAGCAAGGAGCCCAATGCAGGGCTCCATCCCAGGGCCCTGTGATCATGACCTGAGCGGAAGGCAGACGCTTGACCGACTGAGCCACCCAGGGCCCCTAAGTCTTTTTTTTTTTTTTAAAGGAAATGCTTTTTAAATGATAAAAGCTTCTTTTGAATAGTACCTTGATTGCATCACATGTGTTTTGATATGAAATGTCTTCATTGTGCAATTTAAATTTTGATTTCATGTTTAGCCCCAGGGTTATTTAGAAGAGTAGTTTTATAAATATCTAGGTGGATCATTTTTTCCTAGCTTTTTGTTGTTTATTTTTAGTTTTGTTGTGTTTTGGATAAATAATATAACCTGTATCTTATATAATTATTTCTTTTCGGAAATTATTGAGAGGTAGTTTATAGTCTAGTACTTATTTTATTGGGGTAAAGATTCCTATATATCTGTTATATCAAATTTCTTAATTCTTTTTGTTCTTTTTGACACTTGTATTCTTAAAATAATGTATGTTCCATGATTTATTCTCCTAATGATGGATATTTAGCTTGCTTAATTTTTTTTTTTTTTGGTCCAGCACAAAAACCCCACAACTTCTCGTAGACATTCTTATACATATATCTTTGGGTAAAAGGGGAGTATTTCTGTAGGATAGATTCCCAGAATGAACAGCCACACATACATACTCACATACCAGACTGATTCTATACATTCACAGACTTAATCTTATACATAATAAATAATAACACATCCTTAATTTGTTTACATCACCGTTATTTGGGATTTTGATTTGTTAGTCAAAGCCAGTCCGAATTGACCATATGCCAAATAATATAATATTGCATCAACATGCTTTTGTTTGTCTTCTACCCACCTACTTTGTCCAGGTCTGAGTTCTGTTAGTTTAGTCTAGGATTCCAGATTTTTTAAAAAGTATGTAGTATCTTTGAAGAATTGTATTTGACATTTTCAGTGATTTTTGATATTACCAGTGATCATCTTGACTTCCCCGTGTTTGACTGGTCTCTTGCATACCACCTGCTCTTTCAGCATAACTTCGCCATTCTTCGTCCTCGTTTTGATTCATCTCTTGATTGGCTAAATTATTTCTTTAACTTTTTTCAAGATGATCATGTGTGCTTGTGTGTACATTTATGTGGCTTTTGCATATGAGTGGCATCTCTGATGATATTTATTTATTTTTTATTACCGTAAGAAAGTTTGTTTCTTTGCCATGCCACTGTCTTTCCATTCCTTCTCTCCTGAGGAAGTAATTCTTCTTCATTTTCTTTTTGTGAAATTTCAGGTAAAATTTATAAGCATTCTCAGCAACCTTTGATTACATATGAAAAATATAATGTGACAGACTATCCAAGGAACGTGGGAGGATCCCGTTCTTTTTTCCTTCTGAAGGCTCATGGTAAGTTATGTGTGTACTTTGTGCAATAAATTTACCTGATGACTCAGTGCTGGCTGGATTAGGAATGGCGGTGGGCATAATTTACCAAATGTTCATCAGTCTTCTGTATTTAAATATTAACATTTGCAGGTAGCAATGTTTATCTTAATGTTTTCTCCTTTTTATTAAAAATGGAAAGTAGGGATAAGTCATTGGTTTTAACCCTGGCTGTACATTAAAATCACTAATGGAGCTTTTAAGACACCTATAATTTTTAAAGAGTGCCCTAGTTATTTCTTTTTTTCTTTTTTTAAATTTTTTTATTGTTATGTTAATCCCCATACATTACATCATTAGTTTTAGATATAGTGTTCCATGATTCATTGTTTGTGCATAACACCCAGTGCTCCATGCAGAACGTGCCCTCCTCAATACCCATCACCAGGCTAACCCATCCTCCCACCCCCTCCCCTCTAGAACCCTCAGTTTGTTTTTCAGAGTCCATCGTCTCTCATGGTTCTTCTCCCCCTCCGATTTCCCCCCCTTCATTCTTCCCCTCCTGCTACATTCTTCTTCTTTTTTTCTTTCTTAACATATATTGCATTATTTGTTTCAGAGGTACAGATCTGAGATTCAACAGTCTTGCACAATTCACAGCGCTTACCAGAACACATACCCTCCCCAGTGTCCATCACCCAGTCACCCCATCCCTCCCACCCCACCCCCCACTCCAGCAACCCTCAGTTTGTTTCCTGAGATTAAGAATTCCTCATATCAGTGAGGTCATATGATACATGTCTTTCTCTGTTTGACTTATTTCGCTCAGCATAATACCCTCCAGTTCCATCCACGTCGTTGCAAATGGAGTGCCCTAGTTATTTCTAACTGTAGCCAGAGTTGAGTATCTGGGTTAATCAATTTAATTTTTGTGAGACCTTAATTAGGCCATTTATTAAAATAAAGGCTTATAATAGAAGAGTGCTTTGTGATTTTGATTGTTTAGCAGTAGTTTGGTTTCAAAGATACAGTTTTGTTGAAGAACTGATCAGTGTGTAAGTAATTGAGGGTGTACAAATTACTCAGTGTTATACATATGATGATTTTAACCATGATATGATTAAATCATTAAAATGATGAAATTAACCACGTTGGAAGAGCAATAGCCCCAAAATAAGGTTCTAACATGCTTGGTTCTACAGATGAAAGTCGATTCCATTTGAAAAGTAGCCCGGTTTATTGTTGAAAAGATGGGATTTAAAAGTAGGGGAATAGTGTAGTGTATACTTGTATGGGGTGGGGAATCTGTCCTTATTTGGTATATTTCCTTTATATTCCCAGAGTTATTCCTTCCAGTAGAGTTTCAATAAATGTCATCATAGTTAAGCTTGAAAATAATTTTACTATTGGTAATTTGCTTCTACTGGTAGCTCCAGGGTGACAGTAATTGGATTTCGCATGTAACCTGCCTATTTGTTTTTCACCGTTTTTGGAATGAAAAGTTAGAAGATGCTCGCCTACCTGCAGAAGGGCTGTATTAGTGTCATGGTTAAGAGCACAGTTGCTGAAGCCAGGCTGGGTTCGGATCCCAACTTTGTAACCTTAGGCGAGTTACTTAACTTCTCTCTTCCTTAGTTTCCCTATCCAGCAAAACCCGAATAATAATTGTAACTACTGAATGGGATTGTTATAAAGATCAATTAGAGTAATACATGTAAAGCACTCGGAGACAGTGCCTGGCACACGGTAGGAGTGACGGAAGTGTTAGCTGTTAGAAGTAGTAATGGTGGCGATAAAAGCTATGATATGCAGGATGTTTTTAGGTTATGCTTACGTTCATTGAATGTATTTCCTTAGTTGTTTTCCATGTTCTGAGCATTTGGCATGGCCCTTTAAGAAACAGCGTGGTTTGTGTTTTCAACCCTTTTATTTTCTCACCTGCAGGTGCCTTAATGTTTGTGGCATGGATGACTACCGTGAGCATAGGTGTGCTCATTGCTCGGTTCTTCAAATCTGTTTGGTCAAAGGCTTTCTTTGGTCAAGCAGCTTGGTTTCAGGTAGGTGGGAGAAAAAGTTTAATGCAATTTCCATATTATTTGAACACTGCAACATGAAAACATACATAGTATGTGGGTTTCTTTTCCTTTTCTTTCTTTCTTTTTTTTTTTTGTGGTTATAGTTGTTGTAGTTGTGGAATCCTAATAATTCCTTCATTTTGCTCTTTGGTTTCCTAACCAATTGAGAAGAGACATAAGATACTTGATGGTGGTCAAAATAGAGACAGCTTTATGAGGGTCAGGCTGGATTGGAGAATGTCTCAGGACCGTGTGCATCCCTTTGCAACATAGACTTTGGGACCCAAAAGATCCTGACTTACGTGTCTGTTGGACGAGGGTAGAGCCTGGAAGAGCATTCATTCACTGCTCTCACTGAGTACAGATAGGTCAAGGCGGATGGGAGAGCCGAAGAAAGAAGTAGCGAGGGTTAATGCATTTCCGAACAGGGGTCTGTCCTCTGGTTGATGCCAATGAATGTTAGACTGTCCCTAACTCACTACTCAAGATAATCTATCTACTCTGTAGGTGGGAAGAGGAGCTAGAAGTGTTTTTTTTCATGCTGCCCCTTTGCATGGGATGAGGAGGCAGACTCTTCATAGAAAGACAAGAGTCAATAAGCACGCCTCAAAACAAAGCAAAACAACCTTCTCTTTCACATGTCACGGAGTATAGATGTTGCATGTATAGTGGAAGATCAATGAGTCTGTGTTGAGATAGCATGTATATGTCTGCTTTTGAGAAAATACTGTTTATTGAAACAGTTTGAACTTTATAAGGAGTATTCTTGAAACTTTATGTACATATAAGTTTGTAGCCTTTAAGACTTACCTTATCTAACCTGGTTTCTCACTATTGGCTGACAGGGTCAGTCTGTTTTATATGTTCTCACTACTGCTATGCACCTTGCTCGCCTCTGTCTCTGCCTTTGATTTCACTCTCTCGCTTTCTCTCCCATCTGCTCGTATGGATATTCCCAATTGGAAAATTCTTTCTGTCTCTACTTTACCAATTCGGTTCTCTACTGCCTTTGAAACTCTGCTGTCTCTATATGTAGTGCGATATATAGAGTGATTACGTGTCCTCCTTTCCCTGAGATAGTTTTTGTTTGCACCATTTATCCTGACATACTCAATTAACAGTGTCATTCCACTCGCATGATTTAGACAATGAATGACATTTCATATATGTTTCATCTCCTCACTTGTATGCGACGCTTCTCGGGAGACAGTATTTTCTGTCTGATGGTATCTGGTACAGCACTGTGCTTGGCGGTGGAACTTAATAAAGGAAGGAAAGGAAGGACTTTTGGCAAGTAGGTATGCTCTGTGTGTGAAATAGCCATTAATGCTGCCCTGTGCAGGTGAAGTCTTGGCAAATGCTTTTGAATGACGAGGATGGCAGCTTAGAGTTTTCTTTAAGGTCAGTCGTTTACTAAGTTTTTTTTTTTTTTTAACTCACAGCAAATGGTGATTAGATGTCCATCGAATGCCTGCCTTCAGTGAATCCCACCCCTCAGTCTTCCTGCCACAGTAACGCCAAGTCCTTCCTCTTAGCTGGTTAATTGTATTCTCATGGTTACATTTCACCCCTGCAGGTGCATCGGATGCTCATGCTCACGACCACCGCCCTTACCTGCATTGCTTTTGTTCTGCCTTTTGTTTACAGAGGAGGCTGGAGTTGGGTAGGTATCTCTCAAACAGGATGTTTTTATATAAATTCATTTTGATGTCAAAGGAGGTTGCTGTTTCATTCTCAAATGAGAGGTTAAAAGATATTTCTGCGTACATCTCTCTTTCCTTTTTTTAATCATCTGGCAACTGTTCCATATGGCTGGGGGATCAGGGAATAGAGTGAGGATGTCATTGCAGATTACTTGATAATGAAATATATTTTTAGGCTGCATCAAATGTTATGGATACTCTACATAGCTTGGGTGAGTTTTCTCACTGTGGAGCAGTGAAAATTCACAGTGTGCTATCTAAGGAACGTGAACCTTGTAAGTGGTTTTCTCTAACTAATACTATGATTACCACTAAGCGAATGTTAGAGCGAAGATATTTACTGGTATGCTCACCAGTGATTCTTCAGCACCCAGAGCAGCTTCTGGTATATAGTAGGTCCTCAGTAAATATTGAATGAATGAATAAGGCTTACCAAGAATAAGTAATATACCTAAGGTCAGATCTGTGCTTCCATGACATTTCTCCAATTTCATAGCCAGTCAGAATTTGAATTTAAACTTTGATATTTCCATTCCGGTTGTTGCTATAAGGGCAAGATTGATGAATCTTGGGTCTAGGAAACCTCCCTCCTGCTTTTTAGGTAGTTTCTAAATTGGTCAACCTATTTTTTTTAAAGGAAATGATGAAGATTTTCTGATATGAACCTAGACATCAGAACCTTATTTTATGCAGGTATTTGGGACAAGGATAATGCTTATTTTGTGAGCTTTGTAGTTTGTAGTCTTTGCCGTTTATGAATTGGATCATATA
This sequence comes from Halichoerus grypus, assembly GCF_964656455.1. NCBI lineage: Eukaryota > Metazoa > Chordata > Mammalia > Carnivora > Phocidae > Halichoerus > Halichoerus grypus. The sequence goes on from NC_135716.1 coordinate 105,268,528, forward strand.
AAGGGGAGACTATAGTAGCCATGTCACAGGCTTTTTGAGAATTGAGAGTTAATTAGCTGAAAGCACTTAGGATAGTTTCGTGCACATTCTAAGCACATGTAGGAATTTCATTGCTGCTGTTACTGTCGTTTTATGAAATAGAGGCCCTTTCCCTCTCCATGGTCCTGGTTATAATTTTATCCGTCTATAACCGAGTCCATAGCTTGAGCGTGTTTTTGTAATGTTCTTTTGTCAGCTTACTGTTCTTCTTGACCAAAGCATCCCATCATGGCTTAGAAACCATTATACCCTTGTTCTGGATCACAGATTTTAGAGCCTACCCAAGCATGGCAGTCAGTGACAACAGACTGTAATATTCCCCCACCTAAACATGTCACAGGTTAGAACATCTCCTTAGTCTCTCTCTTAAGTTTTTAAGTGGAATAATTGTGCTAAGCGGTCTAACCGTCTGCTGTTTTGAGCAGGCATGTAGCATCTCTAAGAGAGGAGTGGAGCTGACAGTGTTGCGATACTTTGTTGATGTTTTTTCTCAGGTTATCCCTCCATTCTGAACAGAGGAGCTAAGATTTTAATGCAGTGGCTATACGGGTTATTCATTTAATCCACACTTGTTGAGTGATTAAGGCTCTGTTAAGCATTGGAGTTACAGGGAATCATATAGAACCTTCAGCTCAGGGAAACACAGAGTTCTAAACAAAATTACCATACATTGGGGTGATTGCTCTTGACATGGGGATACTAACTAGTCCTAGGTGGGCTCTACTGGAGTTGGTGATCATCTAACATCCCGATGGGGGAGAGGCAGCACCCTACATGGATTCCACCACAACCATTTACACACTGTATGTCGTTGGACAGACTGCTTGTTATCTCTAAGCCTCAGTTCCCCATGAAAGTGGGGTATTGATAACTGTCAAGCATTGTAGTGAGCATCGGTAATAATGTATATAAAGTACATGCCTGGAATACAGTAGGTGCTCAGTGAAGGGTGCCTGTTCTTATTAGTAAATGTTTTAAGCTACAGAAAAATGCTAGGAATACATCATCTGTGTGTATTATTTTTAACTTGAGGATTTACATTGATGGGTGAGATCGAGACCATTAAAATCATGTAACTTTGTTCAGTATGCAGGTTATCACCCATATCTTGGTTGTATAGTGATGATTTTAGCAGTTCTTCAGCCTCTTTTGGCAGCCTTCAGGCCAACTTTACATGACCCAAGGTACTTAGAGCTTTTATATATAAATGGTCTTAATGTGGATATCATTATTTGGCAAACTAATTCCTTTTTTTTTTAATTATTATGTTATGTTAATCACCATACATTACATCATTAGTTTTTGATGTAGTGTTCCATGATTCACTGTTTGTGTATAACACCCAGTGCTCCATGCAGTACGTGCCCTCTTTAATACCCATCACCAGGCTAACCCATTCCCCCACCCCCCTCCCCTCTAGAACCCTCAGTTTGTTTCTCAGAGTCCATAGTCTCTCATGGTTCATCTCCCCCTCCGATTTCCCCCTCTTCATTCTTCCCTTCCTGCTACCTTCTTCTTCTTTTTTTTTTTTTTTTTTAAAACTAACTCCTTTTTAAGTGAAAACACTTTGCATGTTATAAAATTCAGTGACAAATTACATTTACTTTAAAGGGTTTTAAAATGTATTTCAGATACCTAATTCCTAGGCAATAAGGGAAATTTTGTGCTTTTTATTCTCTTGGGAATTAATTGTAGTTCTATCACTTTTGAGAATACTGACTGGTTCTTTATTTGGTAGAAGGCAAATGTTTAACTGGACTCATTGGAGTATGGGCACAGCTGCTAGAATAATAGCAGGTAAGTAATTGTGATGCCACTTATTCATATATAATTGCTGGTTGTTTATATTGCAGGTGGTAATTTGGCTTAAATGATTTTTAGATGTATTAGTAATTGGAGTAATTGGTTGTTGAGGAGAGATCAGTCTTAAACATTGAAATCCAGAAAGTAATTTCTAGAGGTGACTATTTAAGTCATTATTTCAGTTTTACGTTAAAGTTTTTGAAATGGCTTTAAAACTTTCCTTCTAAGACTTTTTTTTTTTTAGCATTTGCCTTTGCCCACAGAATAAGCTGTGCTAATGGCCAAACGCTCAAGTTGAGGGCCATTTGTGAGTTGGACTGAGGTGGGCTGTGGGCGTCCCAGCCTTCTGTCTGCAGGTCCTTTCCATGGAGATGGTACCTTCCAGGGAAGGGTGATTTTCAAAAGTCAGGTGTGGTTATCCAATATATTTTGATGCTTTGTATAATAAATACATAAACTGACACCTCCTATTCTTACATTTTGATAGTCTTTGGGGGTTCTTTGTGGAAGGAGGAGTCAACATCATAGTCAACAATGATTTCCATACTTTTCTCCCTTTCCTACATTGCAGACTTAAAACATTTTGGAAAGTTTGAGTGTCTCTTTTTAAACAATTGATAGATCATAATTTAATTTCCCATCTTACCGTTTCTAGTCTTACAATTAAAAAAAGATTAAGTTAATTATTTGGTCTTAAATATTAGTCTAATTCAGCTCATAAACTCTTTTACTGTGTTTTACTTGATATAATACACACATAATTACCTCTCTTGAGGGTGACTACATTTGAATATATATATTTTTCTTATAAATGTAGTGGCAGCAATGTTCCTGGGAATGGATTTACCAGGACTAGATCTTCCTGGCCGATGGAAAACCTATACAATGATTGGATTTGTAGCCTGGCACGTTGGAATGGAGATTGTTCTGGAGATACATGCCTACCGACTTTCTCGAAAAGGTAACCTGCTCAAACAGCCATGTTATATAGAATCACCTTTATACAAACTCTAGGAATGTGATTAGTTTCTAGATACTGATGGTTGGCTCTTACAGGATAGCTCACTAAAACTTTCTGTGGTGATTAGTCAGTGTTAGAACTCATGGAAATATTCTGCTCTTGTTTTTTATACTCATTAGTATTACAATTAATGAGGAAAAAAAGGGAACGATTTTAGGTTTTAGGGAAGAAGTCTTTTTTTATAATGCTGGTCTGACTTGGAGCCAGTCCACACTGAGAATCCTGAATGCATGGAGCTGAGAGAACTCAGAAATGGAGGAAGAAGAGATGCCTAAAGTCAACAGAGGGCAAAGCTGCAGGCAGATTTTGCCTATTTGATAAACTTACTGTGTACTAACACTTCAGTTGTCATGTACATCATATATAGCTAGCTAACTAGGCAAGCTAGAGGGGAAGAATTCTTTTACCATGACTTTCTAGTGGCCAGTCCATTTTGATCTTAGTGCAAAATGGGCCTTAGGCAGGGTCGAGATACCTATAGCCATTAGGAATGGAGACATTAGTAGAGACTACGTGACATTTTAAACTAGCTTGGCTTCTGGGCTGTGTCCTTTGTGTCTTATTTAGTTTCCACCCCCCTAAATGATAAGTTAAGGTGGCCTTTTAAAAATAAGACCTCTTTGTTGTGAATCTAGGAGCCTGGGCAGCTTTTAGGAGCCGAGTAGTAAATATCTATCCTGCCATTTTTGGTTCTCAACAGGGTCACATACATGGGTTTCTGATGACCACTGAATTATGGCTTGCTATTTAAAATACATACATACTTAAAACATGGTCTGTTAAGACTTTGATATGGTGTTTATTGACCAGGAGAAGAGGCATATTTTAAGTCCCTTGACAAATATGTTCTGTAGCCCACTTGTCCCAATTTGTGAGAGCCTTACATGTTCAGGAAGTTTGCAACATTTGGTAGCTTGATATGGGAGAATATACACCTGGAAATCAACAAATGCTACACATCAGGACTTTTTTTTTGGAAGTTAGTTTACCGGCATACTCACGGGCCTTACAAACTTCTGTTGTTGTTTTTGACAGTTGAAATATTGGATGATGCCAGAATTCAGATCCTTCAGTCATTTACTGTAGCTGAAGCAGAAGTAAGTCCTCCTTTTCTTATTTACTGACACAAACTTCAATGATAGTCGTTTCTTTCTTTCACGTCTCAATTTTTTCTTTCAGGGTCATGCTTTTAAAAAGGTGGTGTTTGCAGTTTATATCTGTGGGAATGTGACTTTTCTCATCATCTTCTTATCTGCAATCAACCAACTCTGAGCAAGCAAAGACCTTGGCTTTGCAGACCAGATGATAATGATCATTAAGCCAAAGAAACTTGAAGCTTATACTGACTGCTTGGAGCATATTCATGAATTCTGAATTGGAAGAGCAGGTCATATCTGTAGAGGAATTCTGAGTAGCGGTCTTTAGAGATCAACTTTTAGCAGGGTCCTGTGGACTCTAAAAAGGACGTCAAGCCTTTATGTGTGGTTCTGAGTGTTACCGGGGAAGGTTATCCTTGAGGAGAAATGACTCTCAGATATTTTCCATGATGAGGTTTTTAGAATGTTAGCATTTAAGAAAAGAACTGTTTGGAAAGACAGAAATGATGTTATTTGGAGGGAATGGAGATTGTATTAAAGTGAATATATTTTGGACTATAAAGGTGCTGTTTTAAAGACAATATTTATGCTAGTTTATCTGAATGGTCTTTCTTAGGACATTTTTTTGAGAAACTATGTTTTTCAGTCCAGTTTTTTGGACATGTCCTTTTTTCTATGTATTCTGTTACTTCTCTGGTAAAGGTGGAAGTGGGGCTAACTTACATTGTATTAACATTTAAATATATTATGGATATTAGAATTTCTTTCTTAGCAGTGAAATGCAAATGTGCATCTTCTGCTTAAGACTGTATTTATATATTCAGTTACAGGGCTGAAAGGACATTTTATATATTAATTGTTTTGACTCTAAGATTTAAGTCCTAGCTTTTGGAGATTGTAGACTTGCATTTCAAAAATAATAAAATTTACCCTTGTGAATATATTTAGCAGTTACTCTCTTTCTTTGTGGTAATAAATAATATGGATGGTTCTTTTTTGTTAGAAGTTCCTGATGGTGTAATGAATTAGAATATTTTCCTTCCTACTCCAATAATCTCTTTTTTAATGGTTGGATTTCATATTTGCTATGAGGACATCTAGCCAGTGGGTGGCGCCATAATACCAAAGTACTGCTTTGTTCCTGTTCATTGTGTTGTTAACTCATTTTTAGTACTTAGGTAATACCATGTAGTGGCATTTCCCTTACATTCACCAACTCTTAATCTTTATTTGAAAAGTTTCTGCCTTTTTTGGGGGGGAGAGGGGGCTGGGGTTGTGAGTTAGAAACTGAAATTAGGGACTATTATTATTTTTCTGGTTACATTTCTGTTTGTTTTCTAACCATGATTATTTGTAACTATTGCTTGGTAGTTCCCTTTACGTTCATCTGACCCTGTGATAAATGAATATAACTATCTTAAGCAGAGGAAGCAAGCAAAACTGGACATTCCTAAAAAAATATTTAGGAAGGCATATTTTATTTTTTAGGTGTTCTGTCTGATTATCTTATAGTTTCTGCTTAGTCCAAGGACCTAATTTGTATTTGGTGTAAATAATAGCCTTGTCTGTGTTTCCTACATCTTTTATGGGGTAAAACGGTATGGAAGTTTTAGTTTTGTTCCTTATATAGGTGTTTATCATAAATAGCTTAGGGTTGAGATGTGGATCTTCTGTGTTCATGTTCTGTGAGTGCCAGGCTATTTACAGTCTAAACTTTCCTTTTAAATACTTTCATTAAAAACATTTTTTTAAAATATAAAAAATTAAGTGTGCACTAAAATATTTTCCTCCAGTTTTCACTTATATGGGGCTTAAAGGTTAATAAATTTCTTTTAATAAATTATATTCTGTATATGACAAAGAAAACTTCCTTTAAAGGGAAAATGAACCTTGGTGTTTAGTTTTCAAATATGTGAGGTTATTGGGTTTCTAGTACTGAGGCTAAGATATTTTAACTTTTTCTTTTTCCCTGATTCATCTGTTGGCACTGTTTTGCTGTATCATCAATTGATATACAGAGTTGTCCAAAAAGTCTTTCTTATTTAATCTTGATAAAGACACCATTTTATTAATACCAAATTATGATTTTTCTGCTTATGAATGGTTGATATCCACAGATTGAAAAATGCTTATTTTTCACTCCTGTCATTATTTCTTTTTGTTTTTGTAATAAACAATTTTTTTTTACAACTTCTTTTGATAGGAGTGATTGTAAAACTAAATGTCTTTAGATCTTCAGCAGTGTTGCCCCCAGTGATCAAAATCATAAGTTTTCTTCCTAAAGATGATTTCCTCTATAAAATAAAAATATGTGTTTTGGAAAAGATGAAACAAATTCTCGAAAACTACGGTTGGGGTAGCATTCACAGCTGAGGCTATTCTTTGCTTTTATTATTTTCTGCTCTGTGGAAATGAATCTTAAGGGTGTAGGTAGCCTATGGCATAAGTTGGCGAATAAATGAATCAAAATCCCTTTAGTGCTTACTTGATTTCAATCAGGATTTTGGCTGTAATGTGTGTGAAGTGATATTCATCCCTTCCACATCCTGCCTCAGTCCAGGATGCAGTGAAAAAAGACGGTGCCGACCGGCAGTCAATGCCAGCTAGGAAGCTCTAGGGGCACATGTAGCTTTTGGCTGAAATTTTATTTATCTCTGTGTTCTGGTAAAGCAGGAAAAAAAAAAGAACAAATGTCCTTGTTTAAGATAATCCATTATAGATGGGAATGAAAGATAGGAGTCTTCTAAGCTCTTCTCAAATTTGATTAGGATACACCCTGTTCCTATCCATATCCTGCTTCTTTCCTCCTTGCCCAGTACCCAGGCTCATCTGCACCCAGGTCCCTGATGGTCATGATGATGCCTAGAATGCCCATTGTGTTTCTCTCTTTCTAGCAAAAGCTAGTTTATCAAGTTCTATCTCAAGATCTTTCTTGTCCTTGGAGCCTTCCCTGGCTGTCCCTTCCACATGGGTCTCTCCTGACCATCCTCATGAGTGGTGTGGTATTGGGCTATGAGGCAGCTGATCCTGTCAATTAAAAAGGATTGGGAGTGGGGCGCCTGGGTGGCTCAGTTGATTAAGAGCCTGCCTTCAGCTCAGGTCATGATCTCGGGATCCTGGGACCGATCCTGTGTTGGGCTCCCTGCTCAGCGGGGAGCCTGCTTCTCCCTCTCCCTCGGTCCCCCCCCCCACACCCGCTCATGTGCTCTCTCTTTCTCAAATAAATAAATAAAATCTTCAAAAAAATAAAAAAAAAAGGACCAGGAGTTTGGGAATGGAGTTGGAAGATCTTTGTGTGCATGTTTATATTACAAGTTGCCTATCCTTGGGCAAGTGACTTATGTCTTCTCTGAATCTGGTTCCTCACAGGGCAGTTGTGAGGAATGAATGAAGTGATTTCAACAAAAGTTGCTTTGTACATGTTATTGATGATGTGGGTGCTGTTTGATTACAGTGTTAAACTTTAGTTCTTTTTGCATATAAAATGTATATTTTTGTTTTATAAGAAGTTTTGATTTTCACCATGAAAACATTATGCTCAGTGAAATAGCCAGGCATAAATGGACAACCAGGGTGTGATTTTATTTATTTGAAGTACCTAGACTTGTTAAATTTCATAGAGAAGAAAGTAGAGCGGTGATTACCAGGAGCTGAGGGAGAAGAGGGAATGTTTAAATGTTTAAAACAGTTTCTGGGGCACCTGGGTGGCTCAGCCGTTAAGCGCCTGCCTTCAGCTCAGGTCATGATCCCAAGGTCCTGGGATTGAGCCCCTCATCGGGCTCCCTGCTATGTGGGAAGTCTGCTTCTCCCTCTCCCACTCCCCCTGCTTGTGCTCCGCCTCTCACTGTGTCTCTCTCTGTCAAATAAATAAGTAAAATCTTTAAAAAAAAACAAAAAACAGAGTTTCTGTTTGGGATGATGAAATAGTTCTGGAGATTGGTTGTGGTTATGCTTGCATAATACTGAATGTATTTGATGCAATGAATTGTACACTTAAAAATGGTTAAAATGGTAAATGTTGTGTTATGCATATTTTTAACAATAAAAAACAAAAGAAATTTGGTGTTCATAGCAGCACTAGTCACAATAGCCAAATGGTGGAACTAGCCCACACGTCCATCAACAGGTGAATGGATAAACAAATTGTGGTCATACATATAAGAGAATATTATCAGCCATAGAAAGGAATGAGGTACTACTACATGCTATAATGTGGAAGAACCTTCAAAACACTATAGTAAGTGGAAGAAGTCAGATGTAAAAGGTCACATATTATGATTCCACTTACATGAAATATCCAGAATAGGTAAATTCATAGAGACAGCAGAGTGGTGGTTGCCATAGTCTTGAGGGTGGGGGAGGAGGGAATGAGTAATTGCATACTGGGAGTAAGATTTTATTTTGGAGTGATGAAAAAGTTTTGGAGATAGAGGTGATAGTTGTACAACATTGTGAATGTGAGAAATGCCACTAAATTGTCCACTATAAAATGGTTATTTTATGTTGTGTGACTATCACCTCCATTAAACAAATACTTGTCTTATTACTGCTTTTGGATTATACCTTTGGGTGGAAGGTCCTGGGGTTTTTGCTGGCCCTAAACTTGGTATCAGCTTCGTTATCTCATTATCAAAGAAGTTAATGGAATTTTATGTTATGCCTGGTTATATACCTCTAGTTTAGGGGAGAAAAAGTCCCTGGAACATATCTTTAGAAGTATATCTTCTTCATATGATGTCTTATTCATGTGTAAAAGAAATTGTTATTGTACTCTGGGTTTCCTGTAAGGACCTAAACACATTTTCTGATTTGTCCTCAGACACTGCTATATGGTAATCAAATTCTTGGTATAAGAATTTCCTGAACCCATGTGCCTTAAATATGTACCGCCAATAATGGCCGGGTGAGATCCTGCCAAACTGACTCTCCTCCAGAAAACTAGTGTAAACTTCAAAAAAGTAGCTATGTGAGGGTCCCAGAGAGTGAACAGAAGTAGGAGGATGCTGGAGAGGAGTCCACACTCAGAGGAGGCAAATTGTTTAGAGTGCCCTGTTTTCAAAGTTTTTAAGTTCCGGGCAGTTGTAGTCAACTGTGTGTGGTGCTGGGTGGCAGGGGAACCACAGTGCTTCTGGCAGAGGAAACCGGAGGACTGATGGCTGGGCCAACTACCGCTGTCAGGGGGAGGGGTGAGGTGATCTTGGAAAGAAAACATGAGAGAGGAGATCCCAATTCCTATTTGCCAAAAGCTCTGGTTGACCCTTGGATATGTTCACATGAGTGAAGCAAACACAAAGCAGTTAGAGCAAAGAAAAAAAGTTGACCTGAGATTTGAGCTGTAACACAAGAAACAGAGTTTGCGTTCTAACCCAGTTAATTGGAAAAGTTAATTGCTTCATTTCCAATGAAGGAGCATTCATTGGAGAAAAATAAGAGAATCCAGTATTTTTTTAAAAGATTTATTTATTTGAGAGAGAGAGAGAACGTGTGTGTGGGGGGGTGCAGGGACAGAGGGAGAGGGAGAAGGAGAGAAGCAGACTCCCCCAAGTGCAGAGCCCACATGGGGCTCGATCCCATGACCCATGAGATCATGGCCTGAGCTGAAATCAAGAGTCGGATGCTTAACTGACTGAGCCACCCAGGTGCCTGAGAATCCGGTATTTTTATAACCTAATATTTTATGATGTACAGATGATAATCCAGAATTACCTAAGGTAAGAAGAACCAGGAAATTCTGACCCATTCTCCAAAGTAAAGGTTGGCTATCTTTTTCTCTAAAGGGCTTGATAAGTAATATTTTAGGCATTGTGAACTACATATCGTCTCTGTAGAATATATATATGGTTTTCTTGTTTTGTTTTTTAACTAATTCTTCAAAAATTTGAGAAACCATTTTTAGCTTGTGGGTCATGGAAAAACATACAAAAACATACACAAACAGGATGTGGGATGGATTTCGCCTATGGGCTATAGTTTTTCAACCCATGCTTTAAAGAAAGAATAATCAATGAAGACCAACCTTAAAGATTTCTTAGATGATTAGATTCAGGAGATAAGGATTTTAAAGCATCTATTATAACTATTCTCATGATATAAAAGAATATATGCTTGCTATAAATAAAAAATATGCATAGAAATAGAAACAATACAGAAGGACCATATAGAAATTGGAGAGCTGAAAAAATAAAACTATTTGAAAAATTCCCTGGAGGGAATTAATATCAGAATGGAGACGACAAAGAAAAAAACCCATGAATTTGAAGACAGATCAATAGAGATTGTCTAATGTTTTAAGAGAAGAAGGAAAAAAAATTGGAAAAGAATTGAACAGAGTCTCTGGGACCTGTTAAATAATAGCATCTTTAGGTGTTATCTAAGAAGGAGAGGAGAATCTGAGGAGATTATGACTGGAAAAATCCCCAAATATGCTAAAAAGCTTAACTTTACTCACTCATGATGCAGGAAAACAACTTCAGCAAAAAAAAAAAAAAAAAAATGAAGGCAGTTATGCTTTTTAAAATCATAGTCAAGCTTTTGAAAGCAAAAAAACATAGAGCAAATCTTGAAATGAGAAAGAGAAAAAGGAGGGATTATATACAGGAAAACAATGATTTAACATCTGACTTCTCATAGGAATATATAGAGGCCAGAGAAAGTAGAACATCTTTAAAGTGCTGAAAGAAAAAGTCATCAAGAATTCTACCTGAAAAAAAAAAATCCTTCAAGAATGAGGGCAAAATGGGGGCACCTGGGTGGCTCAGTTGGTTAAGTGTCTGCCTTTAGCTCCGGTCGTGATCCCAGGGTCCTGGGACTGAGCTTCATGTTGGGCTCCCTGCTCAGCAGAGCCTGCTTTTCCCTCTCCCTCTGCCCAATCCTACCCCCCCCCCCAGCTTGTGCTCTCTCTCTACCTATCTATCTCAAAAAATAAATACAATATTTTTTAAAAAAAGAATGAGGGCAAAATGATGACATTTTGGGGTGAAAGACATCTAAGATAATTTGTTGCTAGCACATTTGAACTATAAGAAATGCAAAAGGAAGTTCTGCAGGCTAAAGAGAAGTGATACTAAATGGGAGCATGGATCCTCAGAATGGAATGAAGAGCACTCAAAATGGTAAATAATTGGTAAATATAAAATGCTTTTTGGGCTTTTCCCATTTAAATTCTTTATAATAAATATGTCTGTTTAAAGCAAGCAAACAAAAAAGCCTACATTGTTTCATGGGGGCTTATAATATAGGTGAATGTACTACATATAACAAGTTAGTATAAAAGATGGGAAAGGATAATGGACCTATATAGTTGCAAAATGTCTGCATTTTATTTAAAGTTGTACAATGTTAGTTCTCAGTTCTAATGCAAAAAGTTAAGAATGTATATTTTAATTCCTAGAGAAAAAAATAAGACATATATAAAAAGCCAAAAAAAGATTTAACATGGAATTCTAAAATTATTTAAATAACTTTGAAAGGCAAGAAAGGAAAAATAAAGGAGGAAAAACAGAGGGGATAGAGAACAAATAATAAAATGGTAGGCCAAAACTCAACCATATTAATAATCACATTAAACATTAGTGGACTAAATACTCCAATTAAAGGGCAGAGAATGTCAGACTGATAAAGGAAAACCCATGATGTGACTTAAATATAAAGAGGCAGATAGGTTGAAAGCAAATGAGTGAAAAAAGGTATACCATGAAATAGTAAGAACAAGGGGGCTGAAATGTCTGTATTTATGCTAGATAAATTCATTTCCAGCCAAGAGTATTATTAGAGATAAAAGGAGACCTTTCTTAATGACTGAAGTATTCATTTATCAAGAATACACTGCATTCATAATTGTTATGTTCCTACTAGACTTCAAAACACATGAAGAAAGAGTTGGCAGAATTAAAGAGAAGCACTCATTCATGATATAAAATACACAGCAAATGTGAAATAAAAGGGAATTTCTCAATCTGATAAAGTTATCTAAGAACAACCTATAGCTAACATCATACTTGGTGGTGAATGACTGAATATTTTCCTTCTAAGATCAGGAACAAGACAAGACAAACACATTAGCCATTTTGCATCTCCATGGTATTGGAGGTTTTAGCAAGGGCAATTAGGCAAGAAAAAGAAGTAAAAGGCATCCAGATTGTAAAGGAAGAAGTAAAACTATCACTCTTTACAGATATATACAGATATCTTATATATAGAAAACCCTAAGGAGGGGCGCCTGGGTGGCTCAGTTGTTTAAGTCACTGCTTTCGGCTCAGGTCATGATCCCAGGGTCCTGGGATTGAGCCCCGCATCGGGCTCCTTGCTTGGCGGGAAGTCTGCTTCTCCCTCTCCCATTGTCTCTCTCTCTGTCAATTAAATAAATAAATAAAAAATCTTAAAAAAAAAAAAAAAAAGAGAATCCTAAGGAATCCAGTAACTACTAGAACAAATGAATTAAGGAAGGTTGTAGCTGTGGGATGCCAAGTCAATGTATAAAAATCAATTGCATTTCCAAATATAAGCAATGAACAATCTGAAATTGAAATTAAGGAGATAATTCCATTTACAATAGCATCAAAAAGAATAAAGTAGGAATAAATATCAAGAAATGTAAGACTGGTACATTGACATCTACAAAACATCGTTGAAAGAAACTAAAGATCTGATGAAATGGAAAGACATCTCATATTCAAAACATTTTGGGGCATACATCAAAGGCATACAGGAGCCAACTGAAATGGCCCAAATTGAAACAATTTGAGCAACAAATTGTGTTGAGTTAGATTATAACTCAAGTGTAAAGTAAACATTCATGAGTCCATACTGGTTTAAGTTAATGATTGAATAAATAAGTAAATAAATAGGGAGAATAGACAAATCTCCTGTGCAGAGGAATTTGAAATAATTTACATAGGTATTCTGCCTTCAAGAGAAGGAGCCTAACTCCCTACTCCCTTAAGTTTGGGCTGTGCATGGTGACTTCCTTCCAAAGCATAAGGTAAAGGAAGGGGGATAAAATAATAATTTTACAATGGAGCAACCTGACAATACATTAACCAGGAGGTCAAGGTCAACATCACTAGGAATAAATTATTGAAATTTTGTACCCTTGATATGATGCAATGAAAATATTACTTTACCTCTGTGATCTTCCTCCTCCAACCCCACTCTAATCATGAGAGAAACATTAGACAATTTGCAACAGAAGGATATCCTGCAAAATATCTGACCAGTAATTTTCAAAATTGTCAAGGTTATCAAAAACAAGAAAAATCTAAGAGGAGCAAAGTAGACATGACAATTAAAAGTAATGTTTTCTGTGTGGGATCCTGGAACAACAACAAAAAAGGACAGGTAAAAACTAAGGAAATTTGAATAAACTATGAGACTTAATAATATAATAATAATGTATCATTATTGGTTCATTTAATTATAACAAGTGTACCATACTAATAAAGAAATTAGTCATAGGGGAAACTGGGTGCAGGGTATATGGAAACTTTGTATTATCTTCTCAATCTTTCTGTTAATCTAAAATTGTTCTTCAAAGTAATGTCTAATGTAGTTAGCTGTGGATACAATGACTCTTGAGAGTCTGTGTCTCCTCCTTTGGGGAGAGGGTGAAATCTTTGTATAAAAGGTAGCAGCATCTTATTAGATGGAAACAGAGTTGTGTTTTGGTTTCTTGAATGTTCAAATCTATGTGGAAGGATAAATATGGAAGCTGAGTAGAAAAATGGGTGGACTGTGCTAGTTTAATGCTTCATCTTTATCATCATCATTTAATGTTTCATCTCCAAATGCATCCTTTGCCCTGTTTCGTGATCTTAACCCTGTAAACATCTCTCCTTTGTCACTTGATGCAATGTTAGGCTTTGCTGAGAGAAGGTGGTGGAGGGATGCTGCGAGGCAAGAGCCGCAAGAAGGCACCTCACATCCATTTTCCAGTTTTCCTTTCTATTCACTGAGCACAGGAGTCAGTGGGTTGGTGTGTGGGATAGTACAGTTTCACTTTAGCCACCCTGACTGACCAGCTCCAGCTTTGCACTCAGTCCCCTTCTGCTCGCCTGGCAGCCAATTCCACTGCAGTTCCAGCTTCACCCCTAGATAAAAAGCCAGCTCCAGCCTTCGGTATTTTCTGGCCATGCTGGGCCACTTCTATGCACCAGCCCTGGCCCATGCCTTTTCGCAAGGGACCAGATATCGGCCAGCCAGATTCTGGCTCATGTTGCCTGAGGCCAGCTGGTATTACACAGTCCCCCCTTGCAGACTACATCTTTTCCTTTCTGAACCATTCATTCATTTATTCATTCATTTATTGATCATTTGCTAGGTGCCAGGCAGTTCTAATAAATATTTGTGTACACACAATCAAAACCAAAAATCAGTGCTTTAATCACAAGTTTGGCAGAGCTACAAAAAATGTGCCATTTTACAAGTCACTTATGCTAAAGTCAGAACCATGAAAGGGAAGGAATGGGAACATTGGACCTGGGACAGGGGTGTTTATGTCAAAGTGTCTCTGATATTTGAACCTCCACATTTTCCAGATTCCAGGCCAGCAGAGAGAGGAGTTTTCTCATGCTACAGAACAACTGCCCCTTGCAAACAATTGATCTGAGGTTGATGCTTGGCAGGGTGTTAAGCTTGTCCTCATCAGGATCTGCTTCTTTGACCTCTCATTGCCCCCACACCAGTAACCAAGATAAGGTCTCACCATAGTTTCACCAGAGAAATTCAGTTTCTGCCCTGAGAGGAAACAGACTATTCACTGAAGGACTTGCGGGACCTGGGTACTACGCACTGGCATGATCCAGGGGAAGATGTGTGAAGATGGATTTTGAGAGTGTTGGGTGGAGGACAGTACAAGAAGGTAGAGTAGGAGAGAAGTGGCATGGGTGTATTCTTCAAATCAGGATTTAACATCTTGGCAAGAACACTTAGGAATGACATGCTGTATGCATTCTTATTAAGTTTTAATATTAGGCTTCTAACGTCTTTACAAGGATTGGTCAAACATTAGACTAGATTTGTATTCTTTGAGAATATGGGAAGGCCTCCATCTAATAGCTTTAGGTCATAATCAGTCATTGCACCACGTAGTTCACACCAAACTGAATGAAAGAAAAGATAATATTTCAAGAAGAATAAATATGTCAGCTGTCATGTACAAAGTCATGAACACTATCAAGATACTACAAATCTAGTCCCCAAATATGAGGTTAATTATGGCATGCACCTTTGGGATGGATGCAAAGAGTTTGAAGTCTCGACCAAATCAATTGGTCCTTAGCAGGAGGATGTAGATGTCTTAGATATGGGATGTCATGTTTGTTTGTTAGGGTTGAAGATGAATATTTCTGTGATGAGGTCGCAATGGCTTCCTATGATCTTTCAATCTTTGTATTAGCAAAATTACCATGTCAGTTAATAGAATATAGTCAGGCTATTTTAAATAACTTTATTCTTAAATTTAACACACTCTTATTAGAAATGCTTTGGTATCAGTACAATAAAAATATGCTGGTTTTTCCCCCCGCACTGAATTGTGTCAAGTAACTGGAAAAGTTAAGCATTTGTTCTCCCTAGCTTTTTTGGGATTTTTTCACAAATGATGACTACTGCTTATTCACATGGCTTAATATGGCTATAATTATAATTTTTGGAGTCTCAGGAAAAAAGAAACAAAATACCCAGAAGAGAAGTTGGCAAATGTTTCTTAGTTTCTTCTCCAAAGGATGTTTAGGTAGATGATACACCTCTCAGATAACTTTTTTCCCCAGTTTTGCCATTCTCATCCTTAAAGCTGAAAATTAAAAAAAAATAGAGAGTTATAAAAAAAGAGCTTTAGTTTTCACTCTAAATGACCATTTCATAGAATGCAGGAAAGTTTGAAACATACCTCAGATGATTTTATCCAACAATGTGAGCATTGTTTTAGTAGCACAAAAAGATAGTAGAAATAATAAGCTATGGTTAACTAGGGCTGAAGCAGGTTCAGAACTAGAAGGAACCTATTTCTATAAAGGTTAGAAAAATTAGTAGGGCAAACATAGCATAAGTTGAGTAAATATAGGATTAGTGTGCAATTTCACTATTAGCCTTAGATAAATTCTATACATCAATGACCATGTTTTGTGCCTATTTCTGAGCTATGTATTACTAAAAATAAAAAAGGCATTGACATAAACTTAATTCATGGTTGAGTTATAATTTAAGTCATCAAACGTGGTTATCCCAGGGGACTCCATCCTTGGATATAGAATGACAAAAACATATTTCTTTGAGTGAAAAAATGTGATCCAGTTATTAAGAGTTGGAGTAATTATAAAATTATGTCTTTGTCAGGATATGTTATAAGTATACTTTCAAATATATCTTTTGAGCATATTCCACTGCTAATGATAAATATGATGTAGAAACCATTTTTTAAAATGTAGATTTAGAATTCATAACACTCCTCCAGTGTTCTGGTATCATGCCCTTAATACTTAGGCCTTCAGAGTACAGCTGCCTTGGTCATGTTCCAAAAGTTGAAAGCTGCTTTCAAGGCACTGATCATTGTATTCATATGTCAATATGGCCCAAGAGCCAGCTATTTAACTGATGGCAAGATTTCATTTAATGTAAAAAATAAAAAAAGGGAAGGCTTGTTCTCTCATTTTCCAGCCATATAATTAGTTGTCTATTAACAAATGAAATGACCCCATCTCTAAGGAGCTCTTTTGCGTAAATATGAGAAGAGATGGGGGAATCCAATACTGTAACGAGACTATGATCATTTTTTTTTTTTTGTTATTCTACTTATGTGAAATGTTTTATTTAAATGAAGTCAAGGAACGTTCTTTCCTGTGGAATCTTATGGGGAATGGTCATTTCTAATGTCAGGGTCAAGAATATTTCCTTGAGGGATGTCTGGGTGGCTCAGTCAGTTAAGAATTGCCTTTGGCTCAGGTCATGATCCCAGGGTCCTGGGATCGAGTCCTGCATCGGGCTCCTTGCTCATCGTGGAGCCTGCTTCTCCCTCTCCCTCTGCCTGCCCCCCCCCCCGCTTGCTCATCTTCTCTCTCTCACTCACTCTCTTTCAAATAAATAAATAAAATATTAAAACAAAAGATTTATTAAAAAAAAAGAATATTTCCTTGAATTTAGGACCAGCTGAGAGAATTTTCTTTACTCTGTAGCCAGGAGGATGGTCTCTATTGCTGGGGATGTTAGATGGTGAAGCCTGAGGAGAGGACTGTAATTCCACAGTAGGAGGTGAAATGAAGGCAGAAGGCAAGGCTTTATATTTTCTACTCTTGGATTTTATAGACCTCTACCTTGGCCATACCAAAAAAGAGGGTAGGGGAAAAGTCCATTTTAAGGGACTTTTTAAAGGTCTCTTTTTTTTTTTTTTTTTAAGATTTTATTTATTTATTTAATTGACAGGGAGAGAGAGAGAGAGAGACAGCATGAGAGGGAACACAAGCAGGGGGAGTGGGAGAGGAAGAAGCAGGCTTCCGGCTGAGCAGAGAGCCCAATGTGGGGCTCGATCCCGGGACCCTGGGATCATGACCTGAGCTGAAGGCAGTCACTTAACCAACTGAGCCACCCAGGCGCCCCTAAAGGTCTCTTTTAAGGCAGGGACAAAGTGTTCCTCCTTACAGTTATTCCTCAATTTGAGATTCAGTAAATCAGGCACAGCCTTTGTGCTATGGACAATTCAATGAAGTTCTTGAAGGACACCCTAGATGTGCACATCCTCAGGAGTGAGGGAATGCAGTAGCTCACTGTCCCATTTCTTAAGGGAAAAAATGAATTCTAGGTTGTTAGAGTCTGCTATTTTTTTCTTTAGGCCTATGGCAAGTAGATGATGTGAATTTCAAGTAGGCATGTGGGGTCTGAGCATGTTGGCAATAGGAGGGCGTAGCAGGTAAAATACCTGGGCCATCAGTCTTCTTTTTATTTCTCCTTTCTGCTCTTTTCTGATCTTTATCTCCTCCCCCTACAGCAATTCAGACACATAGTTTTGGCTGGTTGAACTTGGTGGAAGAGAACTTGCCTCCTTACTCTCAGTATTCCTTGGCTCCTAATGATTGCCACAGGTTGGCAATTTTGACACCAATAGCATGTGAATCCCTCGGAGCTGAGGTTCCCTGCCTCTATCATCCTGAAATGCTGCTGACATATCTAAGAGGGGTGAATAGAGCTAGAAGGAATACAAGAGTAGGTTGGTGAGGACTAACTACAAAAGAAAGCCAGCTGCCTGGTTGGTGGGAATAGTAGTGGAGTTCCAGTAAAAGCTTACTGGGGCCACTCATTGGTGGATGTGCCTGGCATTGAGTTATACTTTAGAACACGACCCTATTATATTTACATTAGCAGATGGACATAACTTTGCTGAATTTTCTTGTCATGTCTTTACCTATTCAAAGGTTTTGACTAAGACATCTGGACTTCCAGGCTCCATTTTTCCACCTCTTTCTTCCTCCTTTGTGTTCTTTTTCAAGTTCAAAATTGCTCTTAGATAAGGCTCTCATAACAACATTTACACTGAGAGACTAATAGTTGTTATTATGCCTACCAAGAATATTTTAGCGGGGGACCTATACCATGAATAAAGGAATTTATTGAAATGATGGATTTTCAAGTATCAAAAAGCATTTTTGGGGTGTTGGGGGAAACGCTCAACCTACGTTGTGCTTGTGAAATTGAACTGCACAGGTGGCTATATGTTCTATGTATATGGATGCCTCCTGAGGGTGAGGTCGTATGTCAATATGATACGCTTATTTAAAAAACCCGTTAGAAAAATATCAGCTCTGTAATCCATGCACTGAATTGGGAAACAGGAATGTAAAACAATATCATGATGGAAGGCAAGGAATTTGGAGCATTCTGTTTATAATATGCTTTGACTGATAGTACGGGACTTTGTATTGTTACTTTGTCTGGAAAAGGTCTTCCTGTTTTCATTATTTTAGTTCAGTGGCATGATTAGTGTTGTCTGGAAATGTTAGTCACTTCCTGTCTTTTTCTATGGGGTAAATGTGTTGACATGGGTAAGGGAGAAGGGATAAGGGCATGTGGGGGGAGGCGGCTAACATCCAAGTTAAAAAACGGAAGGCTTTATGATGGGTAATGTTACTGCTCTTGACCATAATCAGTGTGTTTCTCTTTTCTAGGTCTACTGTGTTGTTGTTTTAAAAACGAATTTAAGATGCAATATTTGATCAGCAAACAAAATTCATTCTCAAAACGGAAAGGAATGTTTAGTTTTAGCAGGTTTTCATTGTGGGGACACATCACTCAACTCTGATTGAGGAAGATAACTGTACACTTACCAAAAGGTTAGAAATTCTTCAGATAATTAAAATTTCAGTGTATCCCTGATTTAACTATTTAAAAGGATGGAAGAAGTCCATTTCATTGTATTATTGGCAGCCCCAAATTGGGCTTATGGGTTGCAGAAGAACCCTTCCTGAATTGTGCAAGTACTACCACACTTCTATAGAAGTATCAAGTTCTGTTTGATGAATTAGCTGGGACTTAATAGTTATTACTTTTTAACAAGAATCCTTCCATTAGAAACATTTAAAATTTACCTTCACATTCACACACCTAGAACCTATATGTCTGGGTAATTCGATGTAGGTCTTTAGCTAAGGTTAAGTACAGCTATTATAATTGATTTTGTCAGATTCTTATTTATTTTTTTGTAAGTGAGGAGTAGAATACAATATTCAAGTGATAATAAGGAATTTAAGTTGATGAGCTATCACTTTTATAGAAAAAATTTATTTTCCATTTAAAGCTAAAAAAGCTAGATAGCTATAAAACTATAGAGAATGAGAAATGTAAATATATAGAAAATAGAAAAATAATTGTTAAGTTCAGGAAGACTATGGAAAGGTAGATGTTCTGTTTGACATTCTGATGTTCTGTTTGACAGTTGACATTCTGTTTTAAAATGTAGAAAAATTAAGGAAATAAAGTTAAACTATAAAAGTATAGAGAAACAAGATATAGCAAAGTAATAAAATATCACACTGAAAATAAAATTTGTTTCTTGTTTTTTCTTGCAAAATTAAGGCAACTTGTTAACTTAGATAAGAAGTTTAAATAACAGAGAAGCACAAACAAGTAGCTGGCATCAGTTTCTGGTGGGAAAAGACATGATGTAGATGATCCAACATATTAGTGATCCACATACATTCACAAACAGTACCACACTGTGACAGAAGACAAATTTCAAGTTTCTTAGGTCAATCAATGCACTATCCAAATAAGGCAACAATTGTTTTTTCATTTTATCTTTCACTTAATCACTTTAGTGATTAATCACTAAGTGACTTAATCACTTTAGTTATGGTGACAATAATTCAGGTCAGCATGAATTAAAAAAACAAAAACAAAAAAACCCTTAGCGTGTATTAGTCTATGAGGCGGTCAAAAAAGCTGAAAGCAAGAGGGTGTGTTAACAACGCGAAAGGAAGATAGTCACATGATTAAACAGCAGTGGCAAGCCTTGTTTTTCTCATTACCTGTTAAGGACGGGTCCTCAGTCCCATCACCGGCCATCTGAACGTCAAGCGGAGAATGTTGAACTGGGTTGCCTAAGTTTTCTTCTTGCTCTTTCCGGGATATGGAATTTTTGTGGGGAGATTTGTGGTTTGTGTTTTCATAGGGATTAACTTCTGATCTCTTTCTAGGAAGCGGTGTTGGTGTGGCAGGCTGGTAAACCTGACTGTAGGGAGCTACGGGATGGTAGGATGGTTTCTCAGCTTCCCCTTCACCCTCCTCCTCATCATCAATCACAACCAGCTCAGCATGGATGATCCCATCATACCCTGTCAGAAGCTTCTTTTCTTCTTCATTGTCTTCTGCCTGCTGATACCCCATGAAGATCATCGTCACAGGTTCTGAATCAGTCATATCAGAAGGCAGGGAATGAACGATATTGTATCTAATATCTTCCTCATCCTCCTTACAAGCAGGAGAAGAATCCTGGTGTTTTGACTTCCCAGCTAGTGATTCACTGGGACTCAGTCTTGCCTTTGGAGAGGCCACATATTTGTCCTGCATCGCACTGGATTCTTCCCAAGGAGTCATCAGCCTCTTTTGTAGGCTGTGGGGCATCTCCTCAGCTTGTTGAGTCATTGATCGGGGTTGAGGTATGGGCCGAATGGGGCTGACATGATTGAAGCTGTTGTCCCTCCCCTCTGAAAGCCCATTGTCCAGATTGTGTATGGATTCATTTATATCATTACCTAGTCCATTAGCTTTCATCTTTATCCTTTCTTGAAAGTTTGGTCCAGGAGTTACCTTCTCCCTCTGTGGTGTTGTAGGTCTGCAAAATGGATTGGCATAGACAGGCTCATGATACTCTGTTGGGGATTTAGAGTTTCTCTCGGAGGCTTGTCTCAAAAGTTCCTCCACCTCAACTGGGGCCAGGCCATCCGTGCCATTGTACGCCGCACCATGATTAGAGCTTACTGCATATACTGACTTGCGCCCGTCGTCGTAAACTTTTATTCCTGTACCTTTAAAGTCATCTGAGGGGAGAGGTATTGAAGACAGGACTGTACTTTCTCCAGTTTTCAAGTCTTTTTCAACTTTAATTTCCATGGCATACAAAGCTGTTGAAAGAGAAATTTGATCTTTGATTTAGTTAACATTTTCTCAAGCAGCCTGCTTTCACAGTGTATTTTTATGCTAAGTATACTCTTTGATATTCTTTTCTATGAGATGTTGTTGTCTGTTCTTAAAACTTTTGATTTCATTCCTTAGTTGTGTAATGGCCAACAGGGTAACGACAGAGGTTTTTATGTAAGGATGCATGGGATGACTGAAAAATGGGATTGAAAAGCTGGTTGGAGAAGAGAAGCTGATGATTCCAAACAGAAAGGATCTTCACTGGGAAACCACAAAATATTCTATTTGTAACTAATAAATCTGACAAGACGGATTATACTCTTACATTATGCAATGGGAGGAATCAGAGCTCTTTGTCAGTTAGGAGGAATATGTCGTGCTGGGCACTGCAGCAGGTAGAAGGCCTAGCACAGTATATTTCATTCAGTTACATCCTTGCTGTGCGGGCCAGCAGCCTGCTGAAATTATAGAGGAGTGTTCGAAAGTTTCCACAGCAGGGAGCTTGTTTAAATGCTGCTATTGAAGAGGGAGGAGGGAGGCTAGAATCACATGCTTCTCCTTCTGCCTTCTTTTTCTGGTTCTTTCACTCCAATTTTCAAGTAGGGGGAAAAAATAGAGCAATATCAGCTGAACTGAAAACAATTGAACTGGAGAGCGCTGGGTGGTTGAGCTCTGCTTCCCGGCCCAGGCAAATTCTTTATGACTGGAGTTTTAAGAGCTAATAGGAATCTGGGCCAAATAACAATGGAGCTTGCTTCTGTTGTGACCTCCCACGTCCTTTTTTTGGATCCATCTTGGATTCCATACATCCTCCTCAGTAGCCTGGTTGTTCTTTGCCTTCCCTGTCTACCCAACTAAAACTGCAAAAGCCCCACCCCCACCCCCATCCCCACTCTCCCTGTCCTCCTCCTCTGCTTTAGTCTTTAGTATTTTCACACCCTCATATGATATATTTTATGTATTTACTTAATTTTTGGTCCATTTTCTCCTTTAGAATGTCAGCTCCAAGAGGGCAGAGATTATTGCTGTTTTATTCACTCTTGGATTCCTACTGCAAGAACTGAGCTTGCCATGTAGTACGGGGTCACTAAATACTTGTTGAATTTTTTTTTTTAAGATTTTATTTATTTGACAGAGAGAGGTACAGCGAGAGAGGGAACACAAGCAGGGGGAGTGGGAGAGGGAGAAGCAGGCTTCCTGCTGAGCAGGGAGCCCGATGCGGGGCTCGATCCCAGGACCCTGGGACCATGACCTGAGCCGAAGGCAGACGCTTAATGACTGAGCCACCCAGGCACCCTACTTGTTGAATATTTAAATGAATAACGCTCCCTGCTTATAGAGTGTGGCTTCCTTTTCTAGTCTAAACTTCAAAGATTCCCTCTCTGCCCGCAGGCAAGCCTTCATTTTGTCCGGAGGCTTTGAAGCATAAGTTTTATGAAAATCATTCCCAGATGGGGGTAAATCATGTCTAAACTTCCCCAGGTGATATTTTTATTTTCATAAAGGATCTTAGTAACCCAAGAGAGTGTCTACTAGGTGGAGTACTTGGGGAGAGAGATTTTTGAGCAGGGGAGCTTTGCTTTTAAGAGTTTGTCTCTTTCAAGCCTTTACCTTCTTTGTCTCTACCTAGTTTGCATAAGTACTGTAACCCCCTTATTCTTATCAATGCCAGTGACTCAAATACCTCTTGGAACTTTGTAAAATGGACCATTGATTCACCTGAAGCATCGGATATCTTAGCAGGTTGTTAATGTCTGACATTGTAAAATCTGAATTTGAGAACCTGCCTTTGGATACAGATTTTTCATATACCTTTTCTGTTTTGTTCATCATCTTCTATTCCTTCATATCTGTCCTTCCTTAATCTGGAAGGCACGTAGGATTTTGGAAGGTCAGGGATATTAGCATAGATGTCTTCGATTGACTCTGTAAAATTAATATTAATTCAAAAATACATTTAGGATAATTTATAACAATGGGAAAATTTTCTGTGGGTTTATTAAAAATATCATAGTTAGACATAGAATAGACTGCTTGAAAGCATACCTTCTGATGTTTCTTCCTTTTCCACTTTCACAGACTATAAGAAAAAAGAATTCTCTATGATTAATACAGCTTAAAACATAAATTCTAAATGCGGATATAGTTTAAAGAAGTATATACTATTTGTGGACTCATTCTAGGAGGAGCTCATAGTTTTACATGTTAATGCTCACCCTTATTATGTCTTCTGTTGTCCTCTCAACTGATTTTAGTTTCTTTAAAATTGCCTCTTCATTAGTTGAGATTTGCAGCTCAGCCTTTTCAAGATCTTGGATCTCTTTCTCAAGTCTGACAACAGAAAGATATGCTTTTCATTGCTTGAGGTAGTACAAATGCAGAGTTCCCAAGTATATTTTCTCCATATATACACTTTTCTTGGAATATTGCTTGTAAATATCTGGATACTTTTTAAGAACATAGCATCACACTAATCACATTTAATACATAGAAGGTACCTAACACCTGACTTTGATTTAACAATCTTCATTCAAGTTAAAACAAAAATTTTTTTTTGACAAAAGGAATTCTTAGGTAAAGTATTTGAGCCTTGCCTCATTTTCTTCATTGCAATTACTAATGTTATTTCCAAATAATTAGAGAAATTTCTTTTATAAAGAGACTTAAGTTTAAAGCTGAACCAAAAAGAATGGTTCATCAGTAGTTATTACATAGCTCACTAATTTTTCTTACCCAAGTCTCCATATAAATTATTGGAGAAAGCAATATAATTATTTTTTTCTAACCAATCAACACTTTATAAGATTATAATGTTTAGACTTAATTTAATAATCACAACTATCACTTCAAAACCCTGTATATCCTATCATTGAAAATGACACTTCATTTTAATTTCAGTTTCCTAGGAGTTGTGCCTTATTATAGTGAGTAGGGTAGAGAGATGAGAAATGGACAAAACCTAGGATAGTGGCCTCAGCTGCTGCTGTTTATAGAGACTACATTTTCTAGAAAGAAAAAAAAAAAGGCACACATGGCCTGCTGAAGTGTAAGGGAACTTATAAAGACAAAGAGACAGACATTTGAAATCGGACTGTCGCAAATATTCTGAGCTGGAATCTTGACCAGAGTGCAGTTGCATTTCAGATTCAAGTTAACATCGGGGTGTGGTGTCATGACTTCTGTCCTGTATAAACACATACAGGCATTGGCACTCATGCAGTTAATAAAGCTGACCCTTGGCTGCCACGAAATTATGCGTGGTGTCTCAGCCAAATACCCTAAACTCTAAAGTCAGCTGCCTCTGGGGATGGCTGATTAGGTAAAGCAACTAGTCTAGGAGGTGACAGCCATGGGTATTTGCATCTGTTATGATAATTGTCAGTTTTTTTGGCTTCCTTTTTTAAGATGATTATGGATCTGACAGCTCAAAAATCTTGTGCTATTGTCACAACAATAATAGCCGAAGATATGGTCTGCTTGACTATTCTCCTACTCATTGCTACAGTTTCAAAGTTCTGACTTTCCTGCTGCCTCTGGCCATTGGTGGTTGGCTATTTGTAGCTAAGGAAGTTTTCTCACATATCATAGAACTCCAGGTAAAATGTAGTACTTTTGTTTTCTTAGAAGTTACTGAGGTGTGACTGTCATCCTATAGATCAATGGAACAGAATAGAGAACCCAGAAATGGACTCTCAACTTTATGGTCAACTAATCTTTGACAAAGCAGGAAAGACTATCCAATGGAAAAAAGACAGTCTCTTCAACAAATGATGTTGGGAAAATTGGACAGCCACATGTAGAAGAATGAAACTGGATCATTTTCTTATACTGTACACAAAGATAAACTCAAAATGGATGAAAGACCTAAATGTGAGACAGCAATCCATCAAAATCCTAGAGAGGAACACAGGCAGCAACCTCTTCAACATCAGCTACAGCAACTTCTTGCTAGACACTTCTCCAAAGACAAGGGAAACAAAAGCAAAAATGAATTATTGGGACTTCATCAAGATAAAAAGCTTTGGCACAACAAAGGAAACAGACAACAAAACCAAAGGACAACCTATAGAATGGGAGAAGATATTTGCAAATGACATATCAAATAAAGGGCTAGTATCCAAAATCTATAAAGAACTTATCAAACTCAACACCCAAAAAACAAATAATCTAGTCAAGAAATGGGCAGAAGACATTCACAGACATTTCTCCAAAGAAGACATCCAAATAGCCAACAGACATACGAAAAAATGTTCAACATCGCTTTCCATTGGGGAAATACAAATCAAAACCACAGTGAGATACCACCTCACACCAGTCAGAATGGCTAAAATTAACAAGTCAGGAAACAACAGGTGTTGGCCAGGATGCAGAGAAATGGGAACACTCTTACACTGTTGGTGGGAATGCAAGCTGGTGCAGCCACTCTGGAAAACAGTTTGGAGGTTCCTCAAGAAGTTAAAAATAGAGCTATCCTATGGCCCAGCAATTGCACTACTAGCTATTTACCACAAAGATACAAATGTAGTGATCTGAAGGGGCACCTGTACCCCAATGTTTATAGTAGCAATGTCTACAATAGCCAAACTATGGAAAGAACCCAGATATCCACTGACAGATGAATGGATAAAGAAGATGTGGTATATATATACATATATATACAATTGAATATTACTCAGCCATCAAAAAAGATGAAATCTCACCATTTACATTAATGGGGATGGAACTGGAAGGTATTATGCTAAGCAAAATAAGTCAGAGAAAGACAATTATATGGTTTCATATGTGGAATTTAAGAAACAAAGCAGAGGATCATAGGGGAAGGGAGGGGAAAACAAAATAAGATGAAATCGTAGAGGGAGACAAGCCATAAGAGACTCTTAACTATAGGAAACAAACTGAGGGTTGCAAGATGGAAGGGGGGGAGGGGGATAGGATAACTGGGTGAAGGAGGGCACGTGATGTCATGAGCACTGGGTGTTACATGCAACAGATGAATAACTGAACTCTACATTAGAAATTAATGATACACTATATCTATATGTTAACTAATTGAATTTAAATAAGTTAAAAAAAATCTATCTCCATCCATGATAGCACATTTGCCCATCAGTAGAGTTGTGGGGATATATGTTGGTTGGTAGAATGGAAAGGTCTATACTAAACATGATAGATCTGGATTATTCTGTTTCGGCTATTCACTACTTGTGAGAACCAATTCCTTTAACCTTCCCGAATCTCGGTTTTGTAACATGTACAATGAAAACATGGTACCTGCCTTACTATGCAGAAATTTGGTGAAGCTAAGAAGAGGTGATGTATGTGAAAGCACATCAAACGTGGTTGATATCAGATGTATTATTTTGGTATTAAAGGTTTTCTGCCATATGCTGTGTCTCTTTCTCCCTCTACACCCTGTCTCACAGGGTCCTTTACCCAATAGCATGTTTGAGACAGTCTAATGAGGAGCCTTTGAATAGAAAATGAGGGTGTTCAAATCATTGCCGCAAGCAGCTCTTGGACTGCAGGATTCACCTGTGGAATCAGATGGACCTGGGTTTAAATACTGGTTCATCTTCCAACTTCCTGTGTGACCCTAGACAAGTCAGCAGACCTTACTAAGCCTCATTATCTTCGCTCATTCATTCATTCAAAAAGATTTGTTTAGCATCTATTTTGTACCAGGCACAATCCTATCTACTAAGGATATAATAGTAAACAAAAGAAATTCCCTGCCCTCATGGAGTTTACATTCTAGTGAGAGGACACAGACAATACACTAACAGAGGGGCTGGCAACCTTTTCTATAAAGGGCCAGATAGTAAATACCTTAGGCTTTGCAGGCTACATACAATTCCTGTTGCATATTCATCTTTTTTTTGGTTTGTTTTCCTTTTTATATCCCTTAAGTAATAAAAAACCATTCCTAGCTTGTGGCTATCCAGAAATAGGCCAGGGCTAAATTTTGTCCTGGGCCATAGTTTGCCAACTCCTGCAAATGTACATACATATTTACATACATATGTACATATATATATTTGTTTATTGTGTATATATCTGTTCACACACACACACATTTATTTATGAAGAAAAATATTTCCACGAAAAAGTAGGATAAGGGCTATAACCGGAAGGAAAATGGGATGAAGAGTGCCTGGGCAGGGGACACTGTTTGCACAGTGTGGTCAGGGAGAGGCTAACTAATAAAGTGTCATTTGAGCAGAGACATGAAAGAAGCGAGAGAAGGATACATGAGGGTTTCAGGGGAAGTGTGCTTCCAAGAGAGGGAAGAGTAACTACAAAACTCAAAGTAAGAGCACAGGGAGTAAGGAGGAGAGTGGTGAGAAATGAAGTCAGAGAGGTGGCAGATCATATGAGGCCTAATGCATTGTGAGGTCTTTGGGGAAGCATGGGGAGGTCTGAGCAGAGGACAAACAGGTTATGACCTGAAATTTCGCCAGTTACATTGGCTGCTGTGTGAAGAATAGACAGGGGTTGGGTGAGGGGAGAAACATGGAGGTCAGTTGTCATACTTCACATGGAGGTGGCTTATTCAAGATGGTTGCTGGTAGAAGGGTGAGAAGTGATAAGATTCTGGAAATATTTTGAAGGAAAAGTTGCCAGGATTTGTTGATACATTACATGTGGGGTGTGAGAGAAAGAGAGATGTCAAGTGTGATTCCAGTGTTTGTGAATAAGTGGAAAGATGTGAACACAAAGACAGAAATTTGGGAGGGAGAAGAAGGGAGATTGGTGGGGGATGTGGTTACTTTGAGACAGTCAATGGTGATGTGGAGAAAACAGCTAGATATAAAAGTCAGGAGCTCAGAGAAGTCTGGATTTTAATATAAATTTGGGAGTTGGTGGGGTGCCTGGGTGGTTCAGTCTGTTAAGTGCTGCCTTCGGCTCGGGTCATGATCCCAGGGTCCTGGGATCAAGTTCCGCATCAGGCTCCCAGCTCAGCAGGAGTCTGCTTCTCCCTCTCCCTCTGCCCCCCTCTTGTGCTCGCTCTCTCAAATAAATAAATAAAATCTTAAAAAAAAAAAATTTGGGAGTTGGTATTTATAACCATAGGCATGGATAAGATTTCCTAGAAAGTCAGGGCTTCCAAGGATGGAATCCTGGAGCAATTAAACATTTAGAAATCTGGGCAATGTTACGACTTCACAGGGTATAATAAAGATTAAAAGAAATAGCAAGCATTCAGCAAATGCTAGTTTCCTCCTGTTTCTGCCCCTTTCTATAGCTGGGGCACAGAGACAGATTCTGGATCTGTTTGGCCAATTACATCTCAGGGACTTAGAAATGCACTGGTATTTGTAGTTGTTTTCCTCTGTAGAGAGGCCCATGGGTAATGTAAGGCCATATGATTCTCATGGATGTCTTCAGACTAATATGGTAAGAGTATGAGGTTGAAAGCCTGCTAACCTCATCAAAGTATCTGCTAATGAATGTTTTTGAAGGTTTTCAAGTCACTGGGTACATGACGCATTAATATGAGTCAGATGACACATCAGGACTGTTTATGAAAACCAAACAGAAACAAACAAACACACTCTTTCTGTTCTTTATTATTTAGTTAGAGCCAACTGTCAGTTAAATAGGATAATACGGAAGTCTCTTGGTGCTAATTACTTAGAGTCACAGACCTCTACGGGAAATGCTTACTGATATAGACCATTTCCTAAAATTCTCACTTCAATGCAAAACGCTATATCCCATTTTTATATGTTGATTTGCTACTTCTGTATATTATTTGTGGACAATATAAATAACCTCAAAAGATAAATGTTAGAGATTTGTCGTTCTAGAAAAGCTTTCTGCCAGCTCAGAATGCCAGTGGAAGTGATGGGAAACCCAGAAAAGAGTAACAGAGCAGGGACCTGGCTTCTGCCCTCCTCCCTCTCACAGGGTCGGAACTCAGAGGTGAAGGCACTATGGTAGTCCAGCAATGGAAGAAGAGGAGGTCTAATGAGCTCCACACTAGGTAATGCGCCAAGTTTTTGAGGATTGTCTGTTCTTAAGGAACATAAAACAAAAATTGCAGGGCGCCTGGGTGGCTCAGTCGGTTAAGCGGCTGCCTTCGGCTCAGGTCATGATCCCAGGGTCCTGGGATCGAACCCCACATCGGGCTCCCTGCTCGGCTGGAAGTCTGCTTCTCCCTCTGCCTGCCACGCCCCCTGTTCGTGCTCTCTCTCTCTCTGACAAATAAATAAGTAAAATCTTAAAAAAAAAAAACAAAACCCCCAAAATTGCAACTGGAGTGTAGGCACTATTTTTGTATATATAGCACAGTGGGTCTCAACTGACAGCGATTTCCCCCTGAGGACATCTGGCAAAGCTGGAGACATGTTGGTTGTCACAACTTGAAGACTTGCTACTGGCATCTAGTCGGCGGACGCCAGGGATGCTGCTAAGCATCCTAGGAGGCACGGAACTGTCCCCCACGACAGACTTCTTTGGTCCAAAATGTCAATGGTGCTGAGGTTGAGAGAGCCTAAAACAGTGCTTGGTATGATAGGTGGTTGATACATGCTTCATAAGGGATTTTTAAAATATCCATCTCTCTGATATTTTTATTTTTTCCTCATTAT
This sequence comes from Halichoerus grypus, assembly GCF_964656455.1. Classification (NCBI taxonomy): domain Eukaryota; kingdom Metazoa; phylum Chordata; class Mammalia; order Carnivora; family Phocidae; genus Halichoerus; species Halichoerus grypus. The sequence continues at coordinate 105,298,698 of NC_135716.1, forward strand.
TTCTCTTTTCCATGTAGCTATCATATGGAATTCAAACTATTATTTGTTGACTAGAATTTGATCAGCCTTATTTTTATTTAAAATTACCGTTTGGGTTAACTTCCTTCTCAAATTTCTCTGTATCTCTATCTATCTATGCATTTATTGATTTTTTTTCTGGCTCAGTGACCATTCATAGTGAAGTGGTTACTCAATCCCGATTCAGGGTTGTAAGCTCAAAAAAATTCAAGGCTTACATTAGGGATTCATATCTAATCCTTTTCCAAAAGTTTTGGGTAGAGAGAAAAATTTAGCAAGTATAAATGAAGTACTGGGGAAATATATGTGTGTGTGTATATATATATATATGCATGTGTGTACATATATTTGTACACTCATCCATATTACACATACATAAACTACTTATGTGTGTATATATAAAATTTTAGTTTTATATATATAAAAATGTTATTTTATATATATGTAAAACTCTTTTTTTACATGGAAAGCTTTGGGGGAGGTCACTAGGGGATAACTTTCTAACCTTCACCTGCTTATCTCTCAGCAGATGGGTTAGAATTTCACTAAGTGCTGCCATGCCCATCTTTAGAAGGTATTACCTTTCTGAATGGGAACTGAACTCCTAGAAATGCTGATTCAGTTTGACGAGAAACAGGTGGAGGAGAAAGAGAAATATCCTTCTTGGTGCCTCCTGGACTGTTAGGCGGGGCCTGATGGATGAGTTAGCACCTCTCACGATTTCTGAGAGATGGTGGGCAGGCATCATGTGCCAATTTAGATAAGCAGAGTACATGAAAAAGGATTTGTAATGCTATCCATTATTGGAATCTTTCTTCTCCTTGCCTATTTGCTGGGGAAAAATAGGGTTATTTCAAGAGCTCCCTAGGTGAAAGCAGGTAGCTTTCATTTCATGCACTGTTCTAGTAATAACCTCCCTTAATCGTCACGAGATAATGTCCCCAATCCAATTTCAACATGCAGTTTTTTGTCTTAGAAAAAGGACAGCACATAAATGCTGGATGCACCCAGAAGGGGTTATTTCAGAAGGCAATTTTTTCTGCTGCTAAGTGTTCATTTATCTCTTTCAGTTTTTGGTGGACTTAACAAGGACTAACAACCTAATGAAGTTTGCCATTGGGGCCAAAAAAGGCTGGAATTCAAGAGAGTTACATCCTACCTTCCATCATTTTATTTGCTAGCAATTATAACAACCTTTAAAATGTATTGAGTATCTACACCGTACCAGGCATTGACCTAATTAGTCCTCCCAACAACCCCCTTGAGTACCACTATTAGTTCTATTTGACAGATGAGCAAGCAGGGGGCTTAGACAGGCAACGGGTCTGGAGGCTTACAGGTAGCTTGTGGCAGGACAGAATTTGAAATCAAATCTCTGCCAACAGAGCCTGAGCTTTTAATCACTTTCTAATTAACCACTATGGGAACAAAACTTTAAAAAGTGGATTCTTATGAACTTAGACACAACATTCATTTTGCAGAGCAGTGTAAAAGGATTTCTTACTTCCTATCATAATAGAGAGAGAGAGAGAGAAGACTGACATCCTAGCTGGGGTCCACTCACATGTAAAAGTGCTGACTCATTACATATAAAGATAATATTTCTGTCCTGGCCTTCATTAGAGTTACTGTGTTATACTAGGAGTTTTTCTGCTTAGTGGATAGTCTGACCAGGATTAAAGTTAAACTCTTTCTTCTTTCTTTCTTTCTTTCTTTCTTTCTTTCTTTCTTTCTTTCTTTCTTTCTTTCTTTCTTTCTTTCTTTCTTTCTTTCTTTCTTTCTTTCTTCCTTCCTTCTTTCTTTCTTTCTTTCTTTCTTTCTTTCTTTCTTTCTTTCTTTCCTTTCTTTCTCTCCTTTTTTTTGCTGCTTGAGTTTGGATTTTGGTAGAAGTTCTTAGAACAGTCTCTTTCAGAGTCTGGGGTTTCTCTGAGCTATAGCCACTTTATAGAGAGCCTTTCTTTGTTCGGGCACAAAACTGTTCTTCAAAGTAAAAGAAGTTTTAGGTCTTAAATAAAAGCTGGCTGATGTAATTTGATTATAAAACTGTAGTTTGGAGGTCATCACTGATGCCATGTTTGAAATTAAGTTTATGACTGGCTTTAGATGTATACTTTGAAAGGACTGATGACCTGTTTGCCTCTTGGGAGCCCATGCTCTCTTATTAAAAGCCAGGACTTCACCCACAGAGGGCCCAACGATCACTGCTCTGGGATGGCCCGAATCAGCAGGACTTGATCCCGGCTGTGCCACCTCTGATTTACCTCTGAAACCAGTTGGTGGAAGTGCTAGGGCCATCTCACCAGCCCACCCCAAGCAAGACAAGGAAGGATCTGGTTTCTTTGCGGACTCACGGCTCTCAGAATGTGTTTGCTTCCAGCAGGTGTTGAATTCGGCCCCGAGTGGGGAGCAGTTGTAATCTTTGACTCTTCTCTTGGGCTGCAGATTCTCTTTCCTTTCTTTCCCACTGAATCTTGGGAGAACAGGAGGTGGCTGGTGGCTTACCTATATTTTGTGATTTTTTTGTGGGCAGGGCTACTTTTTTTGTTTTCAGTTCTACCCATGGAAACAAGAAAGTGAGCCCAAAGTTAACCAAAGCTAACACACTTGGCTTACTTACTTAGCCCAACCAAGCTTCGGTTTTCTCATTTGGCGAATAAGAATAGTATTCACAAAAGGTAGTCTTGAGGACGTAAATGAAGTCATGTTTGTAAGCCTCTAGCACGGGGTGTGACATGGAGGAATTAGTTGATAATGTAGTAGTTAGTCCTTTCTCTTCCTACTCTGCTAGGGAGGGGAGGACTATCTATGACAACTCCAATAAAAAAGAAAACCTACCACGTCCATTTGGGGATTTGATCTTCAACTTTAATATCAATGATTTTGGAGCAAGTGTGGGTGTTAATATAGCTTCAGGGACACACCTGTCTTTAAAACTACAGTTCTAGACGGAAAACCAGAATAGCACTCCAGCATTATTAGAATTTTCGTAATATTTATGGGGATGGTGTCTATTTAACAAATGTTATCTATTTTATAAATGAGATAATATGCTAGTCTGTTTTGACAACCTGCTAATCTCCCCCTCACCCCAATCCATTTCTCCTGTTCTTTTTAGTAATAGAACTCCTTGAGTTTTATATCTCTTCCCAGCTACCCTGCCATTTCCCGGTCTCTTTTGCGTTTAAATGGTGCCATGTGACTAAATTCTGGATAATAGGATATTAGCAGAAGTGACCTCTGCAATTTTCAGGTCATATCTTTAAAATAGGACTGTTTGCCCTCCATTTATACTCCCTTTCCTACACTGGAATGAGGACGTGGTAATGGCAAGCTGTCTTTGGCCATCCAACCATGGCCAAAGCAAAGCAACGGGACAGAAAGAAACAGGGTCTCTCTATCATTGATCATCTCATGGGACGTTGCTTCTCCTCTTCCCTTGAATGTCTGCCAGCGAGGATTGTTATGGGTGTGAGAGAAATCTTTTTGGATTTTTTGGAAAAATTACGGAATTTTTTATTATGGAATCTTTTAAAGCATCAAAACCAGTATGCTAACTATTGCATCGCCTTATGGGGATGAATCTTTGAGTCAACTATTGTCTGAGATTTTTCCATATTTTTTCTTTGATTTGCAAAATTACTCATTAGTATCTTGCATTTCCAGTAGTTAACCAGTAAAAATAGAAAAAGAAATCAGCTTTGTGCCTAGTGGTTAAGGAATTTACATGTTTCTAGATCATTTATCAAATCTGACATGGCTTATATTTACTATAGCTAGTTATTATTGAATGGCTAAGGTTTACAATGAAAAAGGAAAGACCTTTTTATTTATTTTTTAACCATAGTTTGGTTAAACGAATAGCTTTGGAATCACAACAGATACTATTGAGTATATGTAGTTGATGACTTTAATCAGGTAATCTTGACTGCAGTGTGTTGGTCATATGTAATGGGCAAGTAAGTGATCACTAATGGATCAGAGGTTAAAGATATTTTGTCTTTATAGACAGTTTACTTCATGGTATTATCAAACTATATTTTCTCATAAAATTGAGAACATGCAGTCTAGTAGAAGGTGGGCTTTTTTGTGTTCTTTTTAAAAAACTAGGGGTCTGATAAATTTCATCGAACATTTGACACATGGTTTAAAAGCACTTACTGCATGTCAGGCACATTTTATTCACCAGGCTGAAATAAAAGTATATCAAAAACGATGAAGAATACTTGTATGCACAGGCATAGGACAAGAATTGCCCAATAAACAGCCTTTGCCAAAGGGCATGTGTATAATAAGGAAGATCTAACCCACCAGTGCAAACAATCACATGCTATGGGTAAGCATGCCAGAGAATTAAAGGGCATTTGGCATACAACAAACACTCAGTTTGCCCTGAGCCAGATCTTTTGCCTCTAATCCAGAGCATTTAAGAACAGGAGGAGCAGTACAACACAGAAGCTTCAAGAAAACAAGAGGCAGAGAGCTAGCCCAGAAGTGACATTGAAACAAGTGTCAGTCTGCTCTGATAACTGGGAGCAGAGCAGATGTTTAGAAAAGCTGAATAATTTATAGTTACATGTGAGCAGCTTTTGCATGGGTGAATCTCATCTCCTAATATAACTCGGTAAATATTAATAATTATCTCATGGGCAGATGATACTGATTTGAAACTGCCATGTAGGCAGGTAAAGTTAGAAGATAATAATTTAGTAGAAAAGCACACCCTCTTAATCAGAATCATATTTTGTAAATTAAGGGTTTCATTTGCCATGAAAAATAAGAAACCAAACTGGTTTTCAGAGAATCAGCCACTTTCACGCGCAGATTACAAACATAACTTTCAAATGAATGCAAATTAATGCACGCTCTGGAGATTGGTGAGGTATGGCAGATTGGTTAGTTATGGGCTTTTTGAATGTTCTGGTAGGACAGAAACCGGGTGTGTGGCTTTTAATTAGAGCCTGTAGAGAGCCTTGTCGTACATGCCAAACACTTAATAAGAACTAAATAATTTTAAAATAATAATTCAAATTGACCTCTATATAGGTGTAATGAGTTTCCCAAGTGACCTCAAATACTGCTATCGCCGGGACATGGCAAGTTAGCTGCAAATGTGCTTATCCATGATTTGGGGAAGCTTTTTTTTTTTTTTAAAGATTTTATTTATTTATTTGACAAAGAGAGACACAGCGAGAGAGGGAACACAAGCAGGGAGAGTGGGAGAGGGAGAAGCAGGCTTCCCGCAGAGCAGGGAGCCCGATGCAGGGCTCGATCCCAGGACCCTGGGATCGTGACCTGAGCCAAAGGCAGTTGCTTAAAGACTGAGCCACCCAGGCGCCCCGAGGAAGACTGTTTCTTAAAAAAAAAAAAAAAACGTTGTAGGGGAAAAATATTTTTAGTGAATAAACTACTTGTAACCATATTATGAAATGGCAAAGCATATGTAATGATGTAGACAGCCATTGACTCTCTACTCAGAAATAATGACTGGCTTTGTGCCTTGAAACCCTGAGCATTTGCCTCTCACGGTATTATAGAGCAGCCACTGTGTTTTCAACTCTCTTTCTACTTCATTTTTGCTTTGCTTCTTGTATTAATTGTTCATATTTGATACCAAGAACAGGACTCTATTATTTGAAGGCCAATAAATATAAATTCCAACCTTAATATAACATAGACTAACCAACAAGGATCAGTTAGCCCGGGGTGGTCTAAATGGACTAAGTGACTCTTGCCTTGTGGCAGACAAAAGAGGCTTTCCAAGGGGTGTGGTCTGGAAGCTTTCTGAGCTCATAAATACAGCCAAGGGGTTGGGGCTGGGGTGGGGGACAATCTTGGGCAATGGGGAAGCCTAGGCTCTTTGGTAGCACATTATACAAAAGAGTCTCTGCCTTTGAACATTCTTTATGACAATGACCTGGAGGATGGGTCCCTGAAACTAACTCCCCTCCCACTTTCTGCTTTGTTCATTTACTCCTTTCTTCCTTCTTTACCCATGTCAACACGGCCAAAGATTTATGACATTCATGCTAATGGTTTTAAATTTGTGTTTCGAGTTACTGAACGTTGTTTTGAATGAAATAATTAGTGTAAAGTCACTTTTGAAAAGTTAAAAGATCTAAAGAGAGGTAAACATAAATATTTGCTTTTGAAGCACTTATGATTCTCAATCTCTTCTAGAAGATGAAGATGGGTTCGATGTGGGGGGTTCTCTATAAATGTTTATTGACCCGAATCAAGAACAAGCAGAGTGAGTCATGGTGGAATGGGTCTGGAGTCAGAAAGATCTATGTGTGACTCATGGCTTGACTGTTACTGGGTTTACACCTTTCTGTGGTTTAGTGTCCTTATTTGTGAAATAACGCCAATTAGACTTCCCCCAGAGAACTGTCATTCTCAGAGTAATGCTTAGTACATAATATGTGCTCCATAAAGTGTAGCTGTTATTATTGAATTGCACTGGAGTGGTGTTATTCTAATCTACCTTTTGGCCTACCATGGTGGGGGGGGTGTTTATTCTGTGTAAATTTAACCCTTATTTCTACTAACCTATGGATGAGATTGGCAGGTGTGAACAACAGAGAAGGCTGGGAGGTGGGGGATAAGGAAATAAAAAACCATATGTAAGAGGGGAAAGGTGAGAAAGTGAAGTGATGGTGGGCCATCAACAGTGGCCTCAAAAACCAGGGGTACCACTGTCATATAACTTTGCCCTTGACTCAAGATAGTTGGGTACTTATTCTTTTTTATTTTTTAAAGAATTTCAAGGCTTTCCTTTTTAGTTCCTTAATGTTCAAGTCATCGTGTAGTCTTTAGCTGGTCCCTTTAATAGGTGGTATTTTCAAATCTGGCCATCCATTCAGCCAACCATCCATTCAACCAACCATCCATCCATCCATCCATTGATCATCCATATTTTTCCATTCATTCATTTATTAAGCTATGTAGTCACAGTTATTCCTACTATGTGCTAGGCATTGTACTAGGCTTTCTCTAGTGGGGGTTGGGGATAGATTTCTTCCTTTTTTTTTTTTTGCTGGAAATTTGATTTATTTTGCTCTTTTTGTGAAGTTAAAAAAAAAATCTCCTGAATTAAGAATAATTAGAATATCTGGGAAATTAAAAACAACAACAGATGAACTCTTGCAAATCTGATAAACCAATTAGTCAAATATGGAGAGTGAAAAACATGCTTGGAATGATTTTGACTCATGTAATTGCTTCAGAATAATTTCTTAAGTGTTTCTAGGCAACAGCAAATTTAAGAAGAAGAAACAAATGGTGGGTTCTCTCTCTCTCTCTCTTTTTTTTTTTTTTTCCTTTTTTCCCTTTCTCTTCTCTCTCGCATTATCACGGAAGAGGAGGTTGCATCTCTCTCTCCCGTGATGTGATGTTAGCTATGGCTGGCTGGGTCAGAGCAGGAAGGCAGAAACATTTAGAATGTGATTATTGTTTATGCAGCCTTCCTTGCTGTGTTGGATGAGGCATTAGTTTCATTAAGGTACACTGGTACACAGGTAGATCCGAGCATCAGGTAGGGGTTAAATTTGGATAGAAATCATAATGAGCTGAACTTTGATAAATCCATAACCAGGAAAAAATATCATTTAACCTTTATACTTCTACATTAATCCTCTGGGTTCCTTTTTGAAATTGAATCTTATCTGCTCTTTTTTGAGTTAACTGAGTAGATTATTGCTTCATATGATATTGAGCAGAATGTATTTCCTAATAACTGCATCTCCATTTGTGGAGGAATTTCCACAATTTCCAGCTTCCAGGTGATGGAAGCTGCAGTAGTGGCCCGTTCCTCAGATTTTCTCATGGCATACAATCACACAGAAATCCACTCCTTCATGCAGCTTCCTGTTAGTACCATATGGGCAGGCAATTTCTTACCATTTGGAGACAAATGAAAGCTCGTTAGAGGAAGGCAGAGGGTCAGAAGGGTACTTTGGAATATGAAAAAAAAAATCCTTACTAGAGAACATTTAATCATAAGTAGATAATCCTTCTCAAAGGGAAGGCAGTGCGTTTGCCTCATTCTCCTTGGCAGTTAACCTTTTGCATTTTTATGCTTATGACATTTCTGGCAGGCGCTCTGTGTGCTCCAATTAAAGTCAGAGGTCTTTGGACACAGTTCAAAAAGTAGCAAGTGTCTGGAGGGCAGCTCGATGCAAGGCATTTTGGCAGAGGGAGTCACGGAGAACAGCTGGGCAGCCGCATAGGAAAAAGGAATCTGGAATGTGAACGACATAGCTCCTTTGGATACTTCTGAGGGTGTTTGGGGTAGGGGTGGGGGGCTCATTTTGGGTGTAGGCTATTGGATGGAGGGAAGCAAGAGATGTGACAGAAGAGGATTTCTAAGCCAGCCTATGAATGTGTGCACGTGCTGTCGGCACCGAGAAGTCAGTGCTGGATTTGCACCTGTGCCTAGAATTAGGAAGTAACTGGTTCACTGGTCACAGGAAGAACAGGGATCATTTGGGAGGCAAATTGAAACTCCACTTAAGCAAAGGCATTAATCAGGGCACCAGGCAAAATACTCACTAATGTTGTTCCAAAGCTAAGAATGTGTTTCTGAGACAAAAACCATGGAAACCTACTTATTTTCTGAAATGTTGCTTCTCTGAAAGAAAAGATGAGAGGAGGAATAAGCAGACACGCTTTACTTAAAGGTTAGGTGTGAGTCAGGGGACCTCTGAGTGTGTTCAGTATGGCAGAGAGTCATCTGAATGTCTCTATACAATGATGCATGCAAGAGAGTGAAATCATAGCATGGATTAGAAATAAAAAGGTGCTGTAAAAGGGTAGCACTTACAGGATTTAACTTCTGTAAAAGTTGTCTGCAGGATCTGAGGCATAATTTATTTTTGTAATTAAGACTCTTAATTAGGTTTTAAATCCTGAGTCTTAATTTTTTCGTTATATGAGCCAGGACAAGTTAGCATCTACAAATGTCATCTTTCTCACCTATTAAATGTTATCTACCTCATAAGGTGGTTGTGAGAATTTAATGAAGTAATCTATATGAAGTGCTTAACACAATGCCTGGTCTATAAGAGATACTCTGTAAAACTTAACTGCTGTTGTTAACATTTCAGTCTTTAAGCCATAAAGAAAACCCATCAATTATGTCTGAATGGAAGGAATCCTCGTTGGGTGATAATCTCAGTTTACTCAAAAAAAAAAAAAAAAAGAAAGATTCTTTGTACTGACGTAAAGAAATGAGAGATCTTGGCCAAAAGATAAACATCCCCATCTTTCTCTTAATTATTTTTGACTCTTAATAAGGAATAGGATCTAATATTTTTTGAACACCTACCATGTGTCAGGCACTCCGAAAGCTGCCTCACTCATAAAGTCTTGTGAAGTCGCTCTAATTGTCCCACTATTACTGACAAGGAAACTGAGGCCCAAAGAGATGAAAGAACATTTCCAGGCTTCTATGTACTACGGTCGGCAGAACAGGGATGTGAAGGCCAAAGGCCATGCTCTTTCAGTTCATCTCACAAGACTGTGGGAGTAGTAGTGGGAATGAAAACTCCAGGGGCAGCCTGGCCCTGCTACAGACTCTGAGGTAATAGCAACGTTTCTATTTTGATGTTCCCATTAAAATCTTATCCTCTAACTGAGAGGCCTGGCAGATGGCAAATGTCGCCCTTGAGCAGTCACCTAAATCAAGTGATAAAACGCATTCAGGCTTTGGGATGCCTTCGCTGCCTGGGGAAGGAGCTCGGCTCTGCCCGGTTCAACTCCGTCCGTTGACTGGGTTGTTTCTTGGAGCTAACAGGAAAATGTACTTTACTTAGCTGGTAAGAAAAGCTCCTGAGGCTCTGCGGGCAGTTGTTTTGGAGAAAGATTGACTTTAAGAACACCCACTTGATTGTTTAGCAGCTTTAGAAACCTCTGAGAAGAAAATGTTCAGTTTTCAGGTAAAGCTGCTTTGGCAGCTTGATTTCTCTAATGCGGGGCAGCAGCGGAGGCTGTAGGCTGAGGAACGCAGACAAGGCACACATATTTTGTGTCTCCCTATGTTGCTTCAGAACATTCTGTTCCCTGCCCATTTTTAACGAGATAAACATGCCTTCATGGGTCACAGCGATGCAAATTCTTTACTAACTCTTTGCAAATACGGCTTTTTGGTTTTTAAACAAAGCGATTTGCTATGAGGTGTTAGGGGTTTTACCATTTCCAGAACATTTACACCCACAGCACTCCTTTAGTTTTACAGCGGGAGAGCACCGAACCTGACTTGTTCTGAGGCCCAAGTTCACCCTTTAATGACTCTGTGACCTTCATTCAGCCCCTGATCTCTCTGAGCCCTGTTTCGTCATCTCTGCCATGGAGGTGTCAGTGTTTTCTTTCTAGGATTGCTGCGAGAATTAAATGGCGTGATGTAGGTTCAAGGGCTTTGCAAATTGCACAAGGTCATTTAAAAATGAACCATTCCTGCTATTATTATTTGTATTTGGGGGTTAACATCATCTGGTGATAATAAATGGTTAATGGTTAATGACATCCCGAAGATCTAAAACAAAGTTGTTAGCAAAGTCACAGGAATGAAAAGCCTGCGTAGGGAATCCAGTCAATAATATTGTAATAACACTGTATGGTGACCGATGGTGACTGCACTTATCCTAGTGAGCGTCGTGTAACGTATAGGTTTCTTGAATCACGATGCTGTACACTTGAAACTAATATAATAATATACATCAACTATATTTCAATTAAAAAAAATTTAAAAAGTGAAGTCATAATAAGATGCCAGAAATTGGGTAATGTATAGACACGGAAGTGGTAATTTAATACAGATGTTAGAGCGACACCGAAGAAGATCCGGAGTGTGGTAGGAGCTGTTTGGACAAAGGAGAACCAAGGGACAGAACATGCGTTAAAGACTTCCTATAAGAGATAACAGCTCTTCAGCCCATAGTGTGTGGTCTGGAATGCTGTGTGCTGTCACTTTATAGGCAGCATCGGGTAGTCAAATGAGTTAGTTTCTGATTCACCACTTCCTACTTGTGTGAATTCTTCAACCTCTGTGCAAAGAGTGATGATGATGACACTGTGTCACGGGGTCATGAAGATTAAATGGGATGATATATATAAAGTACCTGGAGGGTAATATGGCTGGTAAATATGGTTTCTCTACTTCTTCCGGCTCCTCCTCCTTTTTTTTTTTTTTTTTTTTGGTCAGATAGGAACTCTAGGCAAGCCACCGTCAATACCACTAGAAGCTAATGTGCTTCTCAGAGCATTCAGGCCAGGTCCGAAAGCAATCAGTAGAACCCTCGTAAATTCTCTGGGATTGCTTCCAGTGTCGCCCAAAGTTGTTAATGGAGTTTGAGTTTATGTAGCCACTTCAGTGATCATCAAGTGCAGAGAAAGTTGTAGGTGTTCAGTAAGGGCAAAGACTCTTAACCAGGGGGCTCTCAAGGGAAGCATGGAGGTGTCTGCAGAGCGCAGGGTATGCAGGGGTTAAATTCAGAACTCCTTCGGAGATAAGAGTTCTGTGTTGACGATGAGAAAGTAATCATCAGCTAAGCCAGACTTTGGTAAGAAGCTCTTGCTAAGGGATGCCTTATAAAGGATCAAGTTTTCCAAACTGTAGACTTGATTTAATCATTGAGTTATTTTTAAGTATTTGTTATCTACCATTTAGAGGCACTTCACATCTTTGAGCAAGCAACTGAGGGGTTCGTAAATGTAAACATTTCAATGATTACAATATAACTTTTTAAGAATTGTTAATTTAAAAAAATGCCAATAAGAAGGAGTAGTCAATGATTTTAGCTCTTAAATATACAAGTGTATGAAATTAGGCAAATAAAATGAGAATCAGTTTAAAAAGGAAGCTTTTCTTCATGTCGTCAATTTGACGCCTAATGCAATCTGTCCAGAGTGTGGTGAGGATGGACAGAATGTAGTCGTACAGCTACGGGATATTTTCACCTTCCAGGTGTTTCCTATAGTTCTCACTATAGGAAATTCGCAGTGAGATTTTGAAAGCTACCTATGTTTCAAAGATCCATAGGCTTTAAATTACTGTCATTATTATACCACAAGAAATCCCATCTTTTTTCCACACATAGGTTAGAAAATGATTCTGACATTTCCCACATCTTTCTTCCACGCTATCTATATTTTGTGATGACACTAATAACCCCATCTTCTATTCCAGCTTTTCAATTTTTTTTTTTCATGTCCATCGCCTCATTTTAAGCCAAGGCAATTTTAAAACTTCCCTTGTTATGTCACAAGTTGCTGACTCGGGACTGACTGTGTGTGATGGGCAGGGGAGGACATCGAGAAGTGAGGTCAACGCCTGCGACCAAATAATTAGGGAAGTAGAAGAGAGAATGCTAGTGAAGTATTCCTACAGTGTCTTCTCTTCCGAAATATGGTTGTGACTGAGGAGAGCCTGGGAGAGGGGTGACGGAGAGACAGTGTAAACACACCCATAGAGTTGTCCCCTGTCCTACGGTGAGAGTGCAGGTTGGGGCTGTGAAGAAGGACTGGGTTTTGATCACCTGTTATGTGCCAGCGGCTTAGCTGCAATATACAAAATACATATATTGTTTATTTGCCCAAAAACTGTAAGAGATAGATATTGTTACTACTGTTTTATAGATGAGGAAATAGGCTTGGAGAACTTTGGGTAAGTCACTAATATGTATTTAAAAAATAAATCTTGTGTTGCTATGGGTAGGGGATATTTATAGTGAAATTTCTATTGCTTTCTGGTATTGCCTTGCTTTTTATTAAAACCTAAACATAAGAATGGCTCTTATACATGCAACATGGGGCAAAGTCAAAATAAAAGAAGTTTGTGGAGTATCTCCGTGAGGGCCGTACCTGGGGATACTTTGTTCTAGAACCTGGATCTGGTGCTGGTCTTGTTGATTTTGCTTCTTCATCTCTTCCTGTTCTTTTCCGCTGCTGACTCCCTCTAGAAGCCATTTCTCCCTTAAGGCCTTTTTCTGATATCAGGAAACATAAAGATGTTCTTAAATCAGTCAATAATTTCCAAAATCTCTGGCTGCTTTGAACTCCTAAATTTTAATAGTGGACAGAGTAAAGAGAAATTATTTTTTCTCACTGCCTTGCCTGAATAAATCTGGTATCTTCCTTCATTGCACCTTTTGTGATCCCCTTCCAAAGCCAGTTTGATGTGTCTAAATCCTATTTGTCCTTTAAGTTCTAGTTCAGGTCCCTCCTTCTCTGTGAAAATCTCCATCCTGCCCCCAAACCCTCCACAGCCCCATCCTCGCCCTCAGAGAACTCTCTTCCTTCAGAATCCCGCGGCACTCTCTGTGTATGTCTAGCACTCGTATGGGGACCTTATCTGTGATACCTCGCTACTGTTTGCTTGGTTAATGGTTGTACATCTTGTGTCTTTGGAGTAAAAGCCTCCTTGAAGCCATTTTTTAAATTCATCTCAATGACATTGTACAGCGAACACTCCAAAAAAAATTTTGGAGGGATTATTTGAAATGGTGGCCAAAACAGGAAGTTGCTATTGTATCCTAAACCAATTCAATGTTAGTCTTAAGTGGTGTGGTCAGCATTTATGACTTTGCCGACCCAATACCCTTCTTTCTTCTGAGAACCTCCCTGGTTCCAGATACTTAAGTTTAGCACGAATTACTTGTTCTGATAATATGATGCACAAAATTTACTGATCTGTCTGAATATTGGTGAGCTGAGTTTTTGTCAACTTTAACAAAACAAAAAATATTTATGCTTTATCACATGGAAGAAAACATTGAATTTGCATGAAAGAATTACAGTCCTGGACCTTGAGCCTAAGAAGACCTAAAGCAAATGAGAGATGTGTAAAATTTGGAGGGAACTTAGCTAACATCCCATCCATGTCTTACATAGGAACTGTTAGATATTATTTCCAAAGAGTTTGAGTTTCTCCTTTTCTTCCTGGAGAAAACTGTTCTCTCTATATATCTAATCTACCTGTGCAAACTATTTGTTCAAAAATTATTTTGGGGGATTCGCTGTGTCTAAAATGATGAGGAGAGAAGAATGGGAGCTTTGTATTTTCTGAGACTTCTTTCTCTGACGCCACAATTAAAATGAGAGCAAGTTAATAGAACTTCTGTCTTTTTTAAAAGGATGCTAGGATCAATCCTACTGGAATATAAATACCTTTGAATTTTAAACAAAATTTAAATAAGGTTGATTGTGCTAGGTAATTACCAAATGATGGTTATATTAAGTAAGGCAATGGTTTTCAAACCAGTAAGAAACATTACACTGATTATGAATATATATTAAATGGAATTGTACTTTGTAGGACTGATATAAACTGGGCTGCTCTAGCTGACGCAGTGAGGGTGTCTGGAAACCCGTGGATGCACAGAACACAGTTTGAAAATCACTAGATCGAGTAATAACCTTGTCCCAGATCATCGTATTTGTGTTGGTCTTTCCAGAGTTTCAAGCAATTGCATGTGGACAACAAACCCCATAAGAGAAGTTTGTAGCCAGAGATTCTTTCCCTCAGTGTTATCTTAACCCTTAATTATAGCTCTTTGGCTGTTTGTAAAAATGTTCTCCCACAGACACAGTTAAATGTTATTAATAAAGGTCAAGATTTATCTTTTGAGATCAAAGATGCCAAGAAAATCTTGGTATACTATCATTTTAAGAATTTACCTTAATTTAAATTTATTTTTATTTGATGGAATGTGATGATAGCTAATGCATAGTAAAGAAGACAGGACACCTGTAAGTAAATTATAGTCCTTACAAACCACCTACGAGGACAGTTTCAGTCATTTACATCCATATCACTATCAGAAGCATTTAGATGGGGTAGTCTTATGTTGTTGAGTTACAGAGAGCAGAGAATAATTCTTGTGATGTGATTATGTGAACTTGAGGCTATCGTCTTGGTTCTTAGTCTGGTTAGGAATAAGAATAATTTTAATTTTAGCCTCATAAAACTTTTTTCGTAACTCACAAATTGTCATTTACCCCTGGCAAAGAATTCTTTGCCAGAGGTAAAATGAAAAAATGAATTTGTGAATTAACTCTTTGCCTCTGAATATAAAATACATAATTTGGATGTGCAATTAAAATGATACGGTACAATCACATATTGTAACAACTTAAACATAGTCATTTTGTTTTTTTGTTTTGTTTTTTTAAATGTGGAATAACACCTTATTTATTTATTTATTTTTTTAAGAATTTTTTTTTTAATTTATTCATTGAGACAGAGAGATACGGAGAGAGAGAGAGAGAGAGCAGGAGCAGTGGGGAGGGGAAGAGGAAGAGGGAGAAACAGACTCCCTGCTGAGCAGGGAGCCCAACATGGGGCTCAATCGCAGGACCCTGGGATCATGACCTGAGCCAAAGGCAGACGCTTAACCATCTGAGCCACCCAGACGCCCCAGTCATTTTGTCTTTATGTCTCAGTTTAAACTTGTAATTTCGTCTATGAGGTTGATGAAAAATCTATTTCACAACAACGACATTCAGAATCAAAAGCGATATTAACTAAATGAAAATATAAGGAACATACCGGTAATAGATCTTTGGGCAGTTTTTTTAGGGAAAGGTTTTCCTGAAGCACTTTGCATTCTATATAGCAATTACAGTATACTTTAGGAATAAATTAGTTTTTCATACCATGAATCAAATGGACTTCCAGAAAAGAAAAGTCTTCTAAGCTGAGTGTAGTTTGTGTTTCTTGGTGGCAGACTGCGATCATGTTACTAGGTGAGGAGACCCAGAGTGTACAAATCTCAGAAATGTTTGAAAGTTAGAATGCTCCTCATATCCCTGGAAACTCCCTTTCTAGCATGTCATTGGTATGATTGCCAGGTTCCAGAGCCAACGAATATCAGAGTGACTACTGTTATTTTGCAAGGTATGTAGTAATGATACAGAGGAGCGCTTTGTAAATGTTTGTGTTTGTGTTGTTTAGAGTGTGTCATTGAAGTGTAACGAAATAGTTTGCAATCAGGAAAGTGCTGAGGACAGTCAGTGGAATGGAGACAGATGGATGAAGAAGAAAATAAAAGAAGGACTGGTAACCGTAGAGGCCGATAGGGCTTTCCTGACTTGGTGAGGGTATTGTAGAATCAATTTTAAAAATACTTCTGGGACGCCTGGGAGGTGCAGTCAGTTAAGCCTCAGAGTCTTGGTTTCCGCTCAGGTCGTGATCTCAGGGTCACGAGATTGAGCCCTGCGTGGGGCTCGGTGCTCAGCGGGGACTCTGCTTGAGACTCTCTCTCCTTCACCCTCTGCGCCTCCCACTCTGCTCTCTCTCTCTCTCTCTCAAATAAATAAATAAATCTTTAAAAAGTACTTCTGCACGTTTCTGACCCCCATTTGTAATGGTGCCTAGTTGCTGTTTGGTGCAGCCAACCATTTTCTGCAAAACACGTTGCAAACAGCGACTCTTTCCTTTGTGTTGCCTTGGCAGTTTGTGCCTTGCATACACTGCTCATCACGGTGTGTGGGTCGTCTCAGGGTTCTGGGTCAGTTCTCTTTTTAAGGACACAGGTCAAACTTTATTGTGTATTCTTAGTGTCCTGCTTAGTACCTTACACATAATAGGTAATTAATAAATGTTTTTTGGGCGCCTGGGTGGCTCAGTTGGTTAAGCAACTGCCTTCGGCTCAGGTCATGATCCTGGAGTCCCTGGATCGAGTCCCGCATCGGGCTCCCTGCTCGGCAGGGAGTCTGCTTCTCCCTCTGACCCTCCCCCCTCTCATGTGCTCTCTCTCATTCTCTTTCTCTCAAATAAATAAATAAAAAATCTTAAAAAAAAATAAAAAAAATAAATGTTTTTTGACTAAAAGGCTCTATACACACCTATATAAATCCTATCTATCAGTTAAGACTCCGCTTAAATCCCACACCTTTAACAGACCTGCTTCGACCACCTCAGATTAAAGAGTTACTCCTTATATTCTTATTTAAATTAAAAAAAATCATCTTTTAACTTGTCCTAATTATTTATTTAATTCTGAGTTCTCCACTAGGTTGCAGGCAGAAGGGCTACAGCCCTCTGGGGCCATTGGTAGTCTGTATGGCGTTAATACGAAAATCAGAAAAAGTGCTGTTCCTCACCCCACCCCTTTGGGTCAGTGCACAGCTTGGGAAAATGAATAGCACCTTTGTGCAGAGGAAAAGAAATATCGTCCTTCAGACAGAAGCAGCCCTATTCCAGCGTGCACAGTTCCAAGCGAGTGTGGGCAGGGTTTTAGCACCCCTTTCTCGGGTATCTTTGTGCAGTACACAATCTGCACAACGGTCTTCGCCAATCCAGAGCCTGATAAATGTTCTGATTGGATTGGATTAGACAGTCTCCTGGGTTGCAGAAAGCAAACATAAGTTTCCCTATAAAGGGAAGATCATGTATGACTTTTTTTTTTAAAGATTTTTTTTTTTAATGTTTTATTTATTTATTCATGAGAGTCAGAGAGAGAGAGAGAGAGAGAGGCAGAGGCAGAGGGAGAAGCAGGCTCCCCGCCTAGCAGGGAGCCCGATGCGGGACTCGATCCCAGGACCCTGGGATCATGACCTGAGCCGAAGGCAGACGCTTAACCATCTGAGCCACTCAGGCGCCCCTGACTTTTTTTTTTAATAAAGATTTTATTTATTTATTTGACAGAGAGAGAGACAGCAAGAGAGGGAACACAAGCAGGGGGAGTGGGAGAGGGAGAAGCAGGCTTCCTGCTGGGCAGGGAGCCCGATGTGGGGCTCAATCCCAGGACCCTGGGATCATGATCTGAGCCGAAGGCAGACGCTCAACGACTGAGCCACCCAGGCACCCCTCATGTATGACTTTTTGGACTGGTTTTGGCAAGTATTGAAAAGAGGTGCCACCTCAGAAATGGACTTTTCAATGAGTCAGTTTTCTTATGTCAAACTTGCTTCCTAGAATGAACTCAGGGGTATTTAACCCTTTCTCCTACTGTGAGCTCTACTGTTGTTTGGCTACCCACTGGACAAGGATAGCAATTGCTGAATGTGAGAGAGCTATCCATTTACTCAGAAGCAGTCATTAATTTATTGAGAGACTCAAATTGTGTGTGTGTGTTTGTATGAGTGAGAGAGAGAGAGAGAAGGAGAGAGAGAGGTTAAAAGAGAGAACGAGTTAGAAATGGAGTTAGAAATGGCTTAGCTCAAAAATTATTGTGGAATTGCCTTTTGGTTTGAGTTTCACCAAAATAACTTGGTAAAATTTGTTTTAATCTCATTGATTTTTCTGGTTATACACACTGCATTTCTTGGCTATACCCAACACTCATGTAAATTCAGTGTGACACTGCAAGAATAACAGGCTAACTATACTTTAGAATTATCCATCAAACACTGGAAATGCCAATTTATATAGGAGCAAAGAAGCAAACAGAATCCAGAGAACTGAGGCTAATTGGAATCTTAAATTATGTTTCTTTTCAGAGGTGGTTACTTGATCCCTCAGAAAGCTGGATGTAGCTGAATTTGGCAAGTATAGATCCCATGAGAAGTAGCTTCCTGCTTGAGTCTGTTCACAAGGAGCTCCTGTTTGTCATTTGGTTGCATCCTATGACCGAGCTACGTAATAAAATGTTGAAACTCAATGTGCTTTAATTACAAAATGACCACACCCATGGAAGTTGCAAAGTCTGGTTTTAAAAATGGAGGTTTATTTCTGGTGATGATCTCATGGTTTGTCAAAACAAGGCAAAAGAAAACAAAACCCCCAAAAGATACTCAAACAATATTGGATTCATTGCACTGAGCTTTTAAATACAAGCATCCTTGACCAGGTCAGACAGCGTCTGTTTCTCACCCCCTGGGGGAAGGTTGGCCTTTCATTGATTTCAAAAGGGACTTCCTAGCTGGATCCATCCCTAGGGATGTTAAGCAAGACTGTGTTGGGGGGGAGGGGGGCAAATTATCAAGGCTGAATTCTCAGGGTTACCCAAGAAAATGAGGAAATTCAGTAATAAAGGATAAAAGTAATAAAAGCGTGTTTTCTACATGTTTACCAGAAGGTATTAATCTCCTATGCAAATATTACTAGCTTCTTGGCCCTCCCCTATCGTTATTAGGGGGTTAGTAGAACTATGCTGAATTTTTTTCCTTCCTAAAGCATCTTTAGAGATTTTGAGTGCCATTAGGATATTTGAATACAAAAATGATTGAAATGAAATTAAAATCATAAATTACCTTCAAATGCTGGTGCTTTAGTTTTTCTTCCTCTATTTTCAGACGCTTCTGCGAGATTTCTTCCTGTATTTTTCTTTTATCCTGAAATAAAAGAAGTTCCAGCATAATCTATTTTTTCAATTTGCTTAAATATGCTTCCTTGGGGTTGTCGTCATTACTGAATGGCTGGCCAACGGTATGCTCTTGGAATTGGTAGAAAGCTGCTTTGGAAACTCGTATTTCAAAGCGAAGGGGGGCAAAGTGAGACATTCAAAGCATTTTGCTGATGGAAAACGAAAGAAGGTGCTCTTTCAGAGAGAACTTGCAAATATTTTAATGTCTTTCCTTCCCCACTCTCCTCCCCTCCCCTTTAAAAAAATCTTCCCCATTAATCAAGCAAGATTGAGCTATTGAGTGATGCAATGGAAAAAGTGAATTTTAAGGAGGGAGTTTTGAAATAGGCCTGAGGAAACCCTGTGAGGAGAGAGACTGTTCCTGGCACAGGGCTGAATAAACTGCTGGGTAAAAGGTCTGCTTATGTGGGAAAACAGGATAGCTAGCCTACAGAGCATTCGAAAACTAGGAAGCTAGAAAGTGGGAGTGTTTCCTCCTTGTATAACTTGCTACGTGAAGATAGAGAAAAAAGGGTTCAGATAATGCTTGTTAACGGTAAGAGGGCTTTTAGCTGTGGTTAAAAAAAATTCATGGAGAGATAGAGTCTCTTTCACCAAGTTTAAATTGCATTACCTCAAAAAACCCAGGAAGCATAACTGTTAATGCCCAGGGGTTGTACTTTTTAGAAAATATAGCATATGTACTATATAGTCTGGTTTTGATTTCTGGCTCTGCCATTTACTAGGTCTGTGTCCTTGGACAAAATCCTTAACTCTTCTGTGCCTCAATTACCTCATCTGAAATATGGGGATAATAAGAGAATCTACCTCATAAGATACGAGCATTAAATGTATGTCAAATTTCCTAGGACGGTGTTTGACGCATAGCACTCTGTATTTGTTTAATAAAATTAAGTAAATAAGACATAATCTGTTAATCACAGAAAGTAGCAAACTAATTCTGATAATGCTTCCATAAGCCTGAAATGTTTTAGACAGTCCCTCTCTGGAATTGTTTGAGGCTTTTTACAAGCTACGCAAAAAGGCCCTTATTTCCTTATTTTTTGACCAGAGGTGACATTATCCTCCATCTCTTTTATAAGAGTAGATTTTAAATCTGCTTTCAAAATTGAAAACTCCCAAAGGATAAAAAATTTGTTGCCAGTGAAGACAACTAAAAGAATTTGAAGCAGGCTCAGAAGGTAATTTAGAAGGAAGAGTTCCAAAAATACTTGGCAGCATTGTTGAAATAAGTGCATGGCTTCCTGATGCGACTCCTTTGAAGATAAAAACTCTTTTTTGATGTATAAGTTCAGGTACATTTGTTGAAGAAAAACAACATGTTGCTCTCCAACTTTATGTCATGTTTTTCTTTGTGTGTTAGAAGAATATATGACTTGGTCTGTATCCCACTTTGTAAATTTCATAAGCAGCTATTTTGAAAAAAAAAATAAAAACATTAGCCAGGCAACTAGCGTGGTCTTCAGTATCGCTTCTTTGGATCAAAGCTCGTCTTTAGGAACAAAAATTCTGATAACCTGTGAGTCAGTTCTCCATTCTCTCTAGAGGTTGTAATTGAGCAAATACTAGTAATATTTATAATGTATTATGTCAAACATTTTGGTAAGTATTTTATAGGCACTATTTCATTGAATTGTCATAATAACAAAGATATTGCGATAATTTTCATTTCAAGAGAGGAAATGTAAATTTAACTAACTAATTAACTAATTAATCTGAGCTCTCACAAGTAATAAGTGGCTCAACCAGGGTTTGAACCCAGGCAATTTGAGTTCAGCCTTCGCACTCTTAGCCAACTCATGACACCATTTTCCTGAGTGAGAAATTAGTCCAGCTTCTTACAACTTCCCTCATTATCCTCTCTATCATGAAGAACTGTGGCTGGAAACAAGAGTGGGGCCTCTCATTAGAAGGGAGCCCATTTTTCATTCCATATTTAGTGTTGGTGTGTAACCATCCACCTCTCGTCACAGGTAGCCCATAGAGAAGAGTACCGTAAGCATAAGAGACAATGCTGAACCTAGCAAGTTTTCCCTACCCCTGTCAATAGCCAGTTTGGGCTGGTTTCATCTTGGGGTTAGTAATAAGGGAAGGAAAGCTGTGTGGGTAGAGGCAGGGTGTCTGAAGTGTTTTGGCAACACAAGGCTTATGTTTTGTCTCTCAGAGGTAACATGATACCTCCCTTATGTCAGTCTAGGTAATTAAGAAGATAATTTATAATGTTATAGGCATGATTCTCTTTTAAGATAGAAGCACTTTTTTCCTCATAAAATATTCAACAAAAAGTTGTTATCGTTTTGCCAAATTTCTTAGGGACTTATAAGAATTACTGAAAAATAAGATGGTAGTAATTTAATTTTATTAAGCAAAATAAATAAGTCAACCTTAAGTTGCATATCTAGCTCTATTGCTAGTGTACCCAAAGTTACCAGAGCCCACGAATTCCTTTCCAAATTATCGCAGAACAAATAGATGTGAAATGCCATCTGCTTCCCAAAATTTTCCCAGGAGCTTGAGCATCTCTATAGACACCTGTTATAACCTGGCACATCAGATATTTATTAATGTTAACTCTTATGAATAACTTATATTGATGTTTACTTTTTTAACGTTCAACTAAGAAAGACTTCTGTTTAATGAACTGTTGTCTAGATAGATTTTTAGCTGTCTGACTTAGAATATTTTAGCAGTTGACACCCACAAATTCCAATTCTGTATAAAGTTACCTCTTGATTATGCTGAAAATTAGTTTATTTATTTGTGAAACTAGAAAGCTATTGTGAACATCCATGATCCAGTATTATCGCAACCACGTACTTGATAAAAATCAGCACAATACTTAGGAGTGTGACTATTTTAGAGATATTATAGATTAACAAGGAGCCAATATTCCAGAATCCCTGAATCTGTAAAGAAGGCAGGATTGATCCTGAGTTATTTAATGATTAATTTAGCCGGTACTGGGGTACTTATGTACAAACGTTGTGTTCAAGGTGACGTTAGAAGTTGTGCAATGTTTAAAAATTATTCAGAAGTAGTTTCATCAAGAAACTTACACTCTCATAAAGAAAGAAAATCATTCATTCAAGTAACTGTATAGTCTAAGAAATAAAATGAGAAATGTCATTCCTGAGGCACAAGGGAAGGTCTATGAGAGTTGAGGGGAGATAGGGAGCAGTTGTTTCTAGCTGATGTGGTTGGGAGAGGCTGTGATGTAGCATTTGAGAAGAGTATGTTGGATAGTTGCTGGGGAGGAGGGGGGTGGGAAGAAAGGGCATTCAAGTCAAGGGCACAATGTGAGCAAAGGCCTGGAAGTAGAAAATTAGTACATTGTATAGAACAGCAATTCTGGAATCTAAGTTGTCATACGAATAGTGGGAAATAAAATACAGATAAGAGGGTGAGGATAAGTCCTCAACAGAAATACTGAATGGCAGGACACGGGGTTTGGAATTTACTTATGTATTGATAGAGAGCAATGAAAAGTGTTCAGAGGGAGAGGATTTGTAGAGTTAAAACCATGTTTTAAGAAGTTTAATCTAGCCTAACTGGGTAATAGATGTTGAAGGAGGAGCACGTGAATGGGGATCATTAGTTAGGCTATGACTCATACATAAGACCAGGAGAGCTTGAGCAAGAGGTAGGAGAGGGTATGGATGTCAGAGATAGCAAGGAGTTAAAGTTGGTGGGACATATGGATGCAAGAGAGGAAGGGGTCAAATGCGAGTACAAGGGTTTTATGCCTAGGTAGAGCAGAATTGCCAATAGATGCAAGATATTCAGGAGAAGGAAGAGAGTTTGGTAGGGGAGATGGTGGATTCACACCAAATTTGAGGTGTCTTTGGGAAAACAGGTAGAGTTGTCTAGTGGACAATTGAAACAATGGTTGGAGAGAGATGAGGGGTGAGAGCTAGAGATAAAGATGTAGGAGTTTCAGAAGGGATAGCTGAGGTCAGAAGAGAGGGAGAGCTAAGGACAGATCCTTCATGAAGCACCTACATTTAAGGAGTACCAGAGGAAGGGAATCCATATGGAATTTTATTTCGGGGTAAATCAGAAATTAGAACTTGGCAAATTAGGCTAATTCAATTAGTCGAATGGTTTCAGATTCATTCTGCTAGAAGCTGAGTATCTTATAGTTTCATGACTAGCTTTGCTGACATTTTCCTTGCTTAAGGTCTCCAAAGAACAATAATGGAAGCTGCTTATTTGGATCTAAGTACTACCAACAATACAGAACTTCTTGATGATGTGCAGATAATGGTAACCTGGAAAGAAAGATATGTGCTAACACAACATTCCTAGAAAAGAATCCTGAGCATAGAGGTTTACTAGTTTTCACTGAAACTTAGATTTCTAAAATTCTTGAAAACTTCTTTTAAAAAATTCTTGAAAAAGGGACTAGCATTTCAAGAGTGAAGATAGACCACAAAGCCTGGGAAATTTACAAGTGGAAACATGGCTACACAATTACAAATGATCTCAGGTAAGAAGAAAAGAGTGCTACTATAAGCAAAACAAACCCAAATAGTTTGGTATCATTGGGAGCTCTCCAATGAGCTCATGAAACCAAGAGGGAAGATTAGCAAGTGGTACCTATTTGTAATAGTGTAAATAAAGGTAAAAAAAATCTGGGGTGTTGTGAAGATGAGAAGCATGTGAGAAACATTGACGGCACACAAAGCATGGGTGTATAAATAATTATATATCCTTAAGTTATGTTGAGAACAAAAAGGTAAAGGACTAAGTCATTGGACAACTGCTGAGATACATAGTATAATAGCAACATGATGAAAATAGAACTATTCCATTTCTATTTTGCTTCCACATTTTTGATTAAGGAGAATAATCTTAACTCTGGAGAGGGTAGAGCAAATAAGCTTAAAGGAAAATTGAAGCACAAGAAGAAATAGAGCACTGAAGACAGAGCTGCTCAGACTCTGATAGGTTTCATTTCAGGAAGTAGAAAAATCTAGAGACATGACAGAAAATTATTATTCTTGTTGTTGTTATTTTTAAAGAGAGAGTGAGTGGGAAGGGGCAGAGGAAGGAAGTGAGAGAGAATCTTAAGCAGGTTCAATGCCCAGGGCAGAGCCTGATGTGGGGCTCGTTCTCACGACCCTGTGATCATGACCTGAGTCTAAATCAAGTCGGATGCTCAACTGACTGAGTCACCCAGGTGCACCAACATAACAGAAAATTATTGTTAAGTAACCTTGGAATCTTGGGAGAAGAGGTCTCTGAAGACTGAAAGCAGCAAATGCCCCAATTTTTGGAAGAGGGACAAAGGGGAATTATGAATATTTAAAGACTGGTGAACTTACTGGTTAATCCCTGGAAAAGTTGTAGAATGAATTATTAAACAATGTTGTATTTAGACAAGCAATGTCTAAGAGATAACATTTGATTATTAAAAATGAAGCATTTAAAACTAACTTTATTTCTTTTGCTTGATTCTTCTACATCAGCAGATGATGAAGATTATGGTGGTTGCAACAATAGCGAACATTTACCGATAACTTTTTGTGAGTCAGGAACTACTTAAAGCACTTAAATGTATCAATTAATTTAATCTTCCCCCAAATTTCTTTGAAGTAGGGACCACATTTATCCCCATTAGGTAGGTGAAGAAACTGAGGAATGAAGATATCTAGATCATGGAAGTTTAGCATACCTTGGTTTTAGCATGGCTTTAGACAAAGTTTCTTATTTTATTCTTTCAGAACTTTGTGTAAATTCAAACGGAAAAAAATATAGATGAAAATGATTACCTTAACTTTAAAAAACAAAACAAAACAATGCCCCATAAGAAGAGAGAACACTAAAATTAAATCCAATAGACCAATAAACAAACATATTGAGGTAACTTTCTGACTCAGAATTTGAGGGTGTAGTA
Organism: Halichoerus grypus; assembly: GCF_964656455.1. Lineage (NCBI taxonomy): Eukaryota > Metazoa > Chordata > Mammalia > Carnivora > Phocidae > Halichoerus > Halichoerus grypus. Next base: position 105,323,913 of record NC_135716.1, read on the forward strand.
GGGTGTGCTGGAAGATTTATTGTTAGAAACTCTTCCTGGTCAGCTAGTTTTAGGAGTCAATGAAATAAAAGAGGACCAAATCAAGATTTTGAAATATCTTGTCTATTAGGACTGTTGGACCCAAATTAATGATTAATTTTATTCATTATAAATGTAAACTATGGAACTTTGTAGAATGTGTTAATTGTAGAAGATTAAAAAAATCCAGACAACTTTGAAGAAAAATATAAAAATCCCTCATACTCCCACTGCTTTAGAATTAACTGCTATCCACATTTTGGTGCATTTTATTCCATTTTTTCTTCAGCATACCCCAACCATAGATGGGCACCCTTACACAAACACACGTGCAAACCACACCAGGGGGCTCATACACAGTTTGTGTTCCATCTTTTGCACTGAATATGGTGTCATGAGTGTTTCTCATGTTATTAAATTTTATTGATAAAATATTAAATTTTATTCAGAATATCATAATTTGCTTCATCAGTTTCCTTTTTTTTTCTGCCCCTTAGGCTGTTTTGAATCTTTTGCTGTTATGAGTAGTTGTATGATGAAATTCCTTGTATGTAAATTTTGGACCTCTTTTCTCTGATTATTTCCTCAAGATAGGTCCCAGAAGTTAGTTACCTAGGGGTAGGGATGTTTTAAAGATTCTTAATACAGATTGCTAAAAAGACTTCAATGAAAAGTTGTTTTAACTTACATTTCTATGTAACAGTGTCTGTCACATCAACCTTACTAATTATGAATATTGCAAGTAAAAGATCTTTTAGCAATTTGCATAGGGCAAATAGTATCTCATTTTGATGTTTTAATGAGATTTCTGAGATTAGTGTGGTCAACTATTATTCATAATTTTCTTGGCTATCTGTATCAATTATTTTTTAAATTGTCTGTTGGTGATGTCTACCCATTTTTCTGTAAAACCTATTAATTATTTACTTATCAATGTGTAAGAGCTCTTTGAATTAGGGATAGTAGCCTTTTGTTTGTCGTGTTAGTTAAAAATAATTTTCTTATTTGCCTTTAAATTTTACTTCTGGTGTTTTTAGAAGTACTGAAAGTTGGGATGCCTGAATGGCTCATTCGGTTCAGCAGCTAGGCAGCTCATGTTCCCAGGGTGCTGAGATCGAGTCCCGCATCAGGCTCCCTGCTCAGCAGGGAGTCTGCTTCTCCCTCTCCTGCCGCTCCCCTGCTTTTGCTTGTTCCTGCTCTCTCTCTTGCTCTCTCAAATAAATAAATTAAACATTTTTTTTAAAAAAAGAAGTACTAAAAGTGTTTTTTTCTCTATTGCCTTGATGTTTTTAATATCTTTATCATCTGAGATACAGTAATTATTCATCCATATTTTCTTCCCGTTTCCTAAAGATTTTTTTAAAAAGCCTCTTTAATCCAGCTGAATTGATTTGGTTTATGGTAACTGCTAAGGATCTAATATTTTTTTCCAAATTTTTGGCTGATCTGAAGCTTTTTCAAAGAATTCTTTCGTATTGATTTACTTGTAAAACATTTATTAATTTTATCATTTACTAATTTTTTATGTACATTAGGGTCTGGTTCCGGGTTACCTGCATAGTTGGCTTTGGTACTAATATTACACAGTTTAGACAATGGCTGATGAGGCAAATTAACATTTTATTGGTCAAGTTTTCAAACTTTATTGCTTTGCCTAAAATGTCTTAATTAGTAGCAGTAGTATTTTTTCCACTTGGACTTTGGAGTTATTTTGTTAAATTCCTATAGAAATGACATTGAAAACCCAACCGATTCCTTATCCATCTTACTCCCCACCAAACCAAAAAAGCCAAACAACCAAACAACCAAACAAAAAACCACATAACCTGACAGAATTTTAAAAGTCACTCCTAATAGTAATTATCATTATCCAGAGATAATCAGAGATCAATACTGTTATATATGATTTATATCTGCATGATATATTATAGGTCATATAAAATTGGAGGTGTTTTTTACATATTTAGTAATCTGACTTATTTTTTTGATATATCATGAACATTATGATATGCCATGTCATTAAATAGTCTTCTAAATTATTTTTAATGGCTTCATATTATTCCATTATATATAATATATACATATATATTATACTATATATGTATACACACATACATATATGCACTAATTTACTCAGCTAAATTCCTATTTTTAGACATTGAGTTCGCTTCCACTTTTGTACTATAAGATATGACTTTGCTATGTTATGAACATCTTAGGAATCCATCTTTGAGTGCATCTCTTGTTTTTCCTTAGTATAAGTTCCTTGTTAATGAAATTCTAGGTCAAAGGATAAAACTATTTTTGAGTTTTCTGTCCTGTTTAGCAATTTCATGCTGCCACCAGCAGTGAACAAGAATGCTTCCTTCAAGGATTTTTTTTTTTTTTAAAGATTTATTTATTTATTTATTTGAGAGAGAATGAGAGACAGAGAGCATGAGAGGGAGGAGGGTCAGAGGGAGAAGCAGACTCCCCGCTGAGCAGGGAGCCCGATGCGGGACTCGATCCCGGGACTCCAGGATCATGACCTGAGCCGAAGGCAGTCGCTTAACCAACTGAGCCACCCAGGCGCCCCTCCTTCAAGGATTTTGATTGGAATTGCATTAAACATAAAATAAATTTGGAAAAATATGACAGCTTTTTTATATTTGGGCTTCACCTCGAGGAATGGTGTGCCTCCTCAAACCACATATATTGCTTAGTAGTTTCATTATATAAATTCTGCACATTTCCTTACCTTAGTGGGTATAAAAGTATAAAAGTTTTTTGGTATAAATCCTGCACATTCCTTAAGTAGGATTATTTTTAGCTTTTAACAGTTTTTTAAATTTTGTAGCTATTAGGAATGGGATATTTTCGTATTACATTTTCTGACTAATTATTGTTTTTCAAAAAGCTATTGATTTTTTGTGTATTCATTGTGTATGTGGCTACTGAACTTTCAAGTTAAAGTTTATTCTTAACTTTACAGACAATGAAGCTGAGGACTAGAGAGTTTATTAATTTTCCCAAAAGGTATGGTTGGTCCAGAGTCAGAATTGGTATTCAACCTAAATTTCTATAACTCCAAAGATGATGTTTTTTTATACCACACCTTATCACTTCTCAAACCTGTCAGTAGAAATACAGTTTCCCAAACAAGTAATGTTAGAGCACTAAGCACTCTGTATGGGTCAGAGTGTTCTGTTCGACTCAACACCAAATTTTAAGAGTGACGCTGACATTTCAAAGAGTGTCTAGAATGAGCCTGTGATATGAGCAATGATTGAAATCAAGAGAATGAAGCCGTATGGCTTCAGTGGCTGGAGTCATGATGAATGGGTGGGATTTTAAGGAAACTAGATTCTGAAGTCAACACCAAGGGCTGTTCTCAAATGGAAGAGGGTTTTGGGTGAGGTATTGATACACCTGATGCTGGAAGTATTCGAGGAGAAGCTGGGTGAACATCTTTGGAGCATGGCATAGCAGGAATGGGAATATGGACATTCTCTAAGTTTTCTTCTGTTAGAATGGGAAATCTCTAGATTTTCTCCTGGTTCTATGATTATTTCTGCATCCTCTTTCTGAAACACCCTCATTCTTTTTTAGTTATCCATGGGAATTGGATGTCGTTATCACTACTGCTTTTGGGGTGAATGAAAAACACACATTTTCTAAACCTCATTTTATTCAGTAACTTTAGTCTTCTTTCCTAGCCTGACAACAAATTCTGACACCTCAAAATAAAACTCAGTTTGTGTGCTACTTGTTTATTCCTTTGTCTGTCCTTTCCTGTTTGTTCAAATGAATAGTGACAAAACAAAACGAAACAAGGATAAAGAACAAACACAAAATGAAACCCCCCAAAATTAAGGGGTGATGGTAAACTTGGTTATTTTCTTCAGTGAAAAAAATCTTTCAGCTTGATGGCATTCATTCATAATGGGGTGTGTGTGTGTGTGTGTGTGTGTGTGTGTTTGTGTGCTCCAGCTAGTGTTGAGCTCAGTGCTGGGGAGCTGTGTGAGATGCAGTGATATCCCTGCCTTAAGAAATCCTGGCTGGAGGGAAGAGACTGTGTAATGGAAGTGGGATGGGAAGAAGGTCACAAAAGCTTAGTTAGAGTATGGGATGCTCTGGGAAATGATGCCGTCCCCGCCCTGTTGAAGCAATTATAAATGCTTCTGAAATGGCATCATGTTCTCTTTTTTCCCACCTCTATTCCCCGTGAACTGGGGAAAGCAGAGGAGACCAGAAGGGCTGAAGGACTGGTTTGGGTTAGAAAACGTGGTTAAGTGAAGCAGAACCTCCATAGATTCTTCTCTTTGCTCCACGTCAAACTCTATTAAGAGTGAACCACGGGGAAGTTCTAAATGGAGTGAGGTTTGTGGTTTTGATGTTCCTTAGAATTTATTGTGATGTTGTGGTCAGAGAGTCTGACAAGCAGAAGAATTGACTCAAGTTGTATTCAGCTAATCCCTTAACTTTTTATGGTGTTAGGTTTAGGTTTCCCACCTACAAAATGGGGACGGTGACATCTGCTTTCGCAAATACTCATAAGATATTTGGACAAATGAGATATGGATGTGAAAGTTTTATATATATATCTATTTTTAAAGCCCAAGTTCCAGTGACAATAGGTGCTGTTATCGTTATTAATCTTGGAATTCTTTCACTTAAGAGACGTCCTTTATGTTCTAGATCTGCGAGCATAGGTTGATTTTGAGTAGCAGTTGTAGCTTATTTGAACACGTTGCACCCCTATGTCAATCACAGGCGCAATTACACATGGAAAACTTGGTGCTTAGGACAGGAACCAATTTTGAGTTCCATTCAGAGCTTCAGAGAATAACCTGGTTCCGTGTCTCCAAGGGCTTGACTGAATCCACTCAGTCACTGGGGGATTTTATGGGAAAAAAACCATAAGTATAGATCACACTCAAACTGCTCCTATGGCCTCTTAGGAAGGTGGACATCCTACAGGCTTCCTGGTGAGGGAACTTGTGGAGGCAGTAAGTTTTCAGGGAGTCTCTTCCCCCAGTGACATCACTGTCACTGAAATAAGTTAAAATATTTGTATTTTATTTTAAGAGAAGTGAGGCCGTTTGAGACTGGAGATGAGGGAGTAGAAGCCCTGTTTGAGTTTTAGCCAGAACTCTGCGGCACCTGTTTATACTCTAGTTAGACTTCAGAGCTTAGACTCTGTTTATTTCAGTCCAAGTTTTGTAAAGAAGCAGCTTTTGTCTTTTAACCATCTGGTACTATTCAGAAGGTTCCTGGGGATCCTTGTCAGGAGAGGTCTTTGCAAAGTAGCATTATCATTCTGTAGCACGCTGGAAAAACCTCACCCTGTTATCAAAAAGCAGTTTCCTTAATAACTATCAAAATTATTATACCTCATCACATGCTCTCCTTTGTGGGTGGGCTATTATGTTTGGCAAAGAAACATGGTACAGCACATTTTGTTTGAAGAAACCTTTCCCTCTCTGGGAGAAGCAGGCAATCTCAGTATGGCACTGTGGAAAATTGTGCAGAGGCTTGATTGTTTGAATATCCTAGCACAAGACTTTATTTAGGAGATTTCTGCGTCTCCATGTACCATTGTTATGTGAATGCCTTTCGATGCCCAGGACAAATTAGAAGTGCTTCCTGTAACTTTGTCTTAACCATGAGGTACTTCTGAACAAGGGTGCCTTATGCATTTTTTTAGCCATTATTATTTTAAGAAGTCCTTAGAACTCTAAATGATGTAATGATCCAAACACACGTGAGGGTATACCTTTAGGAAGATCCAGGCTGCTTGGTCTCGTTTTCACTCTCCCATTTGTACCGGCAGAATGAACGGGGGAGAAATGTATATGGCGGGCCTAGGACATAGAAGTAGGGCTGGTTTCTTGGGCAAGTGACTTGTGAAGACGTACTTGACACCACACTGAGAAGGGCCCAGCACTTCATTTAATGCTGTGCTGGGGCCACGTTGATATTCTGAATGCTTTTTGAGCAAGGGTGTGCATATTTTCCTCGTGTACTGGCCCCATAAATTATGAAGCAGGTCAGGCTTTGAAGCCATCTACTGTCTTATTAACTGCTAGAAGATCCCAGCTATCGACAAAAAGGGAACGGGATGAGGTGCGGTGTCCGGTGACAGGCTACACATGCTAAAGAAATAACTAGAACCTGTGTGTGTTTGTTCTTGTTTTAATGTTGGTCTTCATATTAGATGGATTTCTGTTTTATGCAAAGAATTTTCTGCCTCCCAAATTCCTATGTTTACAAGTCTAGAAAAAATTCTTTGGGAGTAGAAAGAAATAGGGAGTGGATCTGGGGAAATGTGAGAGCTCCTTATTATTTTGCGTCACGAGCAGCTTTGGCCGGCAAATCTGGCTCTGTTGCTCAAATTCCAGCGTCAGGACTTTATATGGCTCCCTTCCAAATGGAGTCAGTCCTCGGCAGGTGCTTGTTGTTGTGATTAGTACCGTTGTCTAAATTTTGACAGAGCTCACCTCTTTCACATCTATGCTTAAATGTCACCCTGTCTGTGAGGCCCATCCTGCCAATGCCACTGTGATTCACGGCCTACTCCCACCTACTCCTGATTTCCCTTATTTCACTTCCTTTCATTTAAATACATAAGGCCTGGCACACAGTAGGTGCTCAAGCACCATTAATTAAATAAAGGAATGAGGGAATGAGTTGATAGCACACATTCCTAGCAATTAAAGATAAACTTTGATGAGAATAAAAATGTTGACTTTATTCTTATCCCTTTACTCCCCAGCTGGCTCTCTTCTCTGAAAAATTGATTCTCGTTCTCAGAATTCTTCTGGGGTCAGCACCAAACTGCTGTTTTTATGATCTCTAGCCAGTTTAAGGACTAGGAGCTTTCCAGTCTGAGTGTCCCCATGTTATTTAGGAACTGGATTTTCTAAGGTCATAGTGGGAATGGAGATAAGATAATGCGTTCCTCGCGGAGGAGGAGGCCGAGTGCATATGGAATATTCCTAATCCTAAGGGGATCTTTCTCTTTCTGGGGGGAATTCATCTGGGTTTTTTCACTGGTTTTATTGTGGGCCAAGTTTCTTTCCAGAGAGGAGTTCTGTCGGGATAACTGTCAGTCCTTCATCTCACTCTTCCTGAGGATGCTGGAAATATTGGTGTCGTCTATCCCAGTAATATTAAAAGTGAAATTCAAATTACTAGTCTATGTCAACAGCTCTTCTTTTGTATAAAAACCGGCTATTTGTTAAAATATGTACTAACTCGAAAAGAGTCTCAGGAGACTTTTCATCTAATCAGTTTGAAGCAGTCCTGCTTTTGAGTTACAGCTAAAAACTGAACTCTTTGGCTGAGAGATACTTTGACGATTAATTCAGTGAAGGAAGTGTTGGTACATGGACAAAGTAATGAAGGAAGAATATGAGAGTACATGTATAAAATAGAATCCATGTTTGGTATACCCAAACTGATATATTGGCTTTTAAACAATCGTTTCTGTGTACTTTCATAAATTTTTTTTCTTTATTCTCTTTGAGTCTTTGAGAAGATTTCTGACAATCTAAAATTCAATTTCCTGAGAGGAGAAATGAATGACACAGTTACAGTATTAGTTCTCAATCCGAGAGCCTAAATGCCACATTCCATCTACTTACTGTGTTTAATCTATTTTTTTTTTTTTTTTAGAGGAACATGAGGATGGGCACTTGGTTCTGTCAAGTTATAGGCAGAGACATTTGGTGGAAATAATGACTGTTTGGACACTTGAAACCAGGTGGGATAAATGCAACAGTGAAGATCATCTCGTTTCACAGCGAGGAAATGGAAGAACAAATTTTAATACAAAAATCAAATAGATCTGAGAGTGTAAAAAGGTGTTTTTTTTTTCCCCTTTCCCTAACAAAGTCTGTGAGTTGCTGGGTTGGGTACATTGGAAAAGTCTTATGACTTTGTTCCTGAAGTATACAAACATTGTTTCTGTGAAAGGAAACAGGAGGGAAACAGTTAAAATGAGAAGATTGTGTCTGAGTTTTAGTTTCGGTCAGAGATTTTGAAGATTTTAAGTATTTCCCAAAGTGAAACAGTCCCAGCGGATTCTCTGGATACTGTATGTTTTCATTCTCCTGGGGGGGATGGGGCAGTGCTGAGGTGCTTCCTGGTAGAGCAAGGGTGGAGAAAGCTGGCATCTCCCGGGGTGTCTAGCAGGAGGTGAGTGGATGTGTTGTTTCCATGGACACACCATTGCTCCATTTTCCTCTCTAGGTTGTGACAAATTGGGACTGGGCTTCGCCTGGTGAGGTGGAGGCTAGTGTTAATTTATTCCCATAAACTTTCCTCCCAACTTTCCCCCCTATAACCTTCATATAACATATTACTTCCCAGGTAGAGTACTTTGTGATTACTTTGAGTAAGTAACTAGAGTTACTTTGGAGATTTGCTTAATTCCTTCTAATGGGATATGTTCAGGCTAATGGAATAATTCACAAGTAGGGATGTGTGTGTGTGTGTGTGTGTGTGTGTGTGTATGCGTTTGTGTGTGACTCATCAGAAAAAGCACACACCAGTATATTCAGGAACCTGCTTACTCTCTTGCCTGCTTGGAAGGCGTGATGCCTCTCGTTCTACCTCTATGTGCATTTGGAACCCTCAGTGCAAATTCCTGGTCTTCCTGAATAACTGTACGCATCGTAGCTGCAGACCACGCGCTGCTTCCGGAGGAGCTGTAAGGTGCGCTGGAGGTACCAAGGGCTTCAATAAGGCTGTGCTGCAATTCAAGAAGCTACAATGGGGAACAGCGGGCTTGTTGGGTATTTCTCCAGCTACATGATTTAGTTTCGTAAATTAGGAGGTAGGAGCAAAGGCTGAGCTTGTGCCCACAAAACTCACACAGTGTAATAAAGTAACCTTTAGACAACAGCTGTAATGCAAAAAGCCCATGCCAAAAACAACAGAGCAGGGCCCAGTTCCTGTCCCTTAAAGCCCGACAGCTGAAACGGTGGCTGAGTTTAAAGACAAAAAAAAAAAAAAAAAAAGAACAAAACAAAACAAACAATAGTTCCAAAGCAAAGTTTTCTGAAGAAAGGAAAATGTACTAATTAGAAGTTAGACATTTCAAAAGCATTGTCTTATGGAGAAGTGCCAACCTTATTGGTGGACGTCTGGACTTCTGGTTCCTCACTATTGGCTGAGAAAATGTTTCAACTTCTTGAATCCTTTTTGGGTGGAACTAAGACATTGTATCCATTTAGTAAAAATTCTAAATTTGGATTAGCATTATTATTTATGCTATGGGAACGAGAAGAGCAGAGAATAATATCCTCCTACCCACCCTGATTTAGCATCAGTTTTTAAAAAGTACTCATTTCTTCCTGACAGCTAATTTCAGTGGCAGAAAATGCTGAGAAATTGGGATGTGGATTTCCAAGTTTTTAGAAAATTATATCAAAAAATTGTAGCTAATCATAAATGACTGTACCACAGATTTCCAGGTTACTGCCAAATACAGGATTTTAGAAAATTAAAAAAAAAAAAAAGCTGGATCACTTAAGGAAAGTAGTTTATTTCTTGCTGCAATTCTTTCCCAGAACAAACGTAAAAAATGCACTATTTTCCTTCCCAGTATTAACGAGATATTTTCCAAACCCATTGCATTGCATGCATTGCATTCCTTTATCAGGATCTTACTCAGTTTGTGACTCTGCTGAAAACTGATATCTAAGAATTAATCTGATACGTGCTTTTACCTACTTTTCTCTTGTTTAATGCTTAGTTTAAGTACAACGACATTCATTTTAATTCTGTTAGGCTCTCTGGAACATACTACCACACTACAAATAAAAAGTTTCAAGTTGTTTTATCTCTTTCTCTCTCCCCCGTTTAAAAGAGTTTAACTTTTAGGTATATTCCTTGTTTTAAAAAGTCTCTAAGTTTTAATCTCATGTCTGGCAAATACCAATCGAAGGAGAAACTGCTTTTTTAAGGCACTGAGAAGGTGAATGACAGTGAACCAAACTGCCTCCCAAGCTTCTGAGTGCTCTTTAAAACGCCGGCCCGGTGTTTTTGCGAAAATAAAGAACATCGCCCTGCCCTCAGGTTCCGAAGCCCGAGAATGACAGAGGGTCACAAGGGTTAAGAGAGCGCCAGAGCCGCGTCCGTGAAGGGTGACAGTTCTGTTTTTCCACTCACAGGGGCTCGGCGGCAGGAGCACCCGCAACCTGTCTGCCGTTCCTCTAAGCAACCACCTCCTTGCGTTACAACTGGACGCAGACTTACTGTGATGGCCTGAAGTCTTTCCTTCACCAGCTCAGCTTCTTCCATTCTAGAAGTCAAGGGCAGGCAGACGGGTGCAGGAAGTCCAAAGCTACCATAAAGCGGGAGCGTCCTGGGGCAGAGGCGAGGGGTGACCGAGGAGCAGCCCTTCGCACCAGGGCAGGAAGGCAGAAATCCCCGGCGCGCCAGGAGCGCCTCTGAGCAGAGGTGCAGAGCAGGCCAGACAGACACATGTAATGAGAGTGTGCCGGGGAGGCAGACCCTGGGGCTGCCGGCGAGAGCTGACTGACAAGTTGGAACGGCAGCCGCACCAGCCCTTTTCCTTCAGGAGCTGCCAGCTCTTTGTTGTAATGTGCACAGTTAGCAAGGCACATTTTCTCATTAACTGTTCCTTAGCCAACTCATTATTTTCCAGGAGTGGCACGGCGAGCCCGGGAGCTGAGTGTGTCATCAGCCTCGGCTCCAGCGACAGCCAGCCATCTCTGGGTGTGCGTGGGTCTGTGTGTGTTTGCACAAAGCTTACCGGCACCCTCCTCCTGAGTTTACAAAGACAGGGCCTCGCCTGGACTGGCCGGGGCAAGCCACTCGCTTGCCTTTCTTCCTCTGACTGGCTTCAGACAATCATAATAAATGCTGGGGTGATCTTAGAACTTCGTATAGTGGTAAATTTACCTCAGGGCGTCCTTCCCTCTCCCTCCTCCTCCCACTTGAGCAGTTGCTTTCGAACTTTGGAATCTTGAGGTCATGGAGAAATTAAAGGTGTTAACGTGGCGCTTGGCCCACCGAGCGGCGTTGGGTGCGATTTAAACGTCAAGTACCACCCTTGGTTGTTTCTTGTCTTGGATTTCCACAGGACGCCGTCCTTTCTTGGACCTTATTCAGAAATGACACTCTCGGCTTTCAGGAAGGTGCCCATTTTGACCTCACCAGTGGTGCAAGAGAAAGGAGCGAGCCTTTGAAAGTGTGACCAGACATTCTGTAACTCATGCGGTCTGACATTGTGTGGGTGTTCCCTTGTCCTTTAGAAAAAGAAAGCCAAGCCCAGGGAAACTCTTAGCAGAGGCTGGAAGCTTTGCTAGTGATTTTGTTTTCTTTCCCTTATGATCTCTTTGATTAAATTTTGAGGTAGTAAACCGTAGTTACTGTCTACCTCGTTGTTACATTTTTGGATGCTAGCAAGCACCTTTAGATCAGCATTCAGCTGAACAGGTTAAAAGGACAAGCCGAACAGTGACCATACGGTTTAATTTCCTTCGCATTATTGATCATAATAATAATAGCTAATATTTGTTGAGTACTGTCTGTAGACAAATGTTCTCCATACTATTTATCGTGCAAGGTGCTGCTATTATCCCTATTTTACAAATGAGGAAACTGAGGCTCAGAGCTGTAATTTGCCACATAGCTAAAAATGGCAAACCCAGGATTGGTAGACTGACTTTATAACAGCCATTCATCAAGACCTGCCCAAAAAATGGGGCTGAAGGCTATATCAATCTTTATGAGAAAGAGTTGGACCCCCAGCCTCCTCCTCCATCTGGGTCCCAGAACACTTACATCTGAAAACAAACCCCTTAGGCAAAACTCCTTATGAATCTCTAGAGTAACTTAGTGGCCCTAGAGAGAAAAGATTTTTCCATATTGTCATGTAGAGCTACCTAGCCACAGAGTGAAACCCACCAGTTTCAAGAGTCTGAAATCCTACTTGAAAATAGTTTGTCCTTGTTCATACATACTCAAAAGAGACGGTTTGGGAAACTAGAGCATTGGAGAATTGATTAGGCATGGGCCAAGTTTGGTTACTATTGGATGGATACTCATGCTTAAAAAAAATCAAAACTTCAGAATTTTTGATTTTGTTTATGTAGGTCCTGGGTGAAATTAAATACAAGAGAGAAGTAGTGATAAATATCTCAGTCAGCATTGCATATTTGCAGCCCAGAACAGATGGGCAGTTATCCAATTATTAGTCTGGATCTTTTCCTAAAAACAATTTACCACTTAAATCTCATTTCTACTATGGGAAAACTCAAAGGTTTTCTAGTGTAGGGGAGGATTCGATAAAATAAGAAGACCAGGGAATTTAGGAGGGAGCAGAGTTGTGACAACTGATTGGTATCATCCTGTGTTTATTCATTTATTTAGTTGATAATACTAATAATTGCTAATATTTTAAAGGCATTTGTTATTCATTTATTCTGCACATATTTATTGAGTACCTGATGTGTCACGCACTGTGCTAGGTGTTTGGGACACAAGGATGACCAAAATTCCTGCTCTCTGGACCTTCTCTTTTGGTAGGCAATGAAAGATAAACATAGTAAGCAAGCAAAATAGGGTAGGTGAGAAGATGATTCTGTTGGTTGGAGTCTTCTGAGTAAACAATTAGCAAGACAGGTTAGAAGTATTAGATTTTATTAAGAGAATGACTCTATAAGAGACGATGGGGGAGGTAGGCAAAGAGGGTTGGAGCTGGGAGTCTGGGAGAGTGGTCAGACTGGGGCACAAGTCTGGCTCAAGTGAGGGAGAGAGGAGGAGAAAGTGGCGTGGGAACAGCCTGATCTGCAGTGCAGCCTCGGTCAGGCTGGCAAGGCCATCAAAAGTCCTGCAGCCAGGGTGTCTGGGTGGCTCAGGCAGTTTAGTGGCCGATTCTTGATTTCAGCTCAGGTCATGGGCTCAGGGGCGTGAGACTGAGCCCCGTGTCAGGCTCCACACTCAGCGCCCAGTCTGCTTGAGTTTCTCTCTCCCTCTCTCTCTGCCCGTCCCCCTGCTCACATGCTCACTCTCTCTCTCTCTCTCTAAAATAAATAAATAAATAAATAAAATTTAAAAAAGATTTAAATTACTTATCTGTCAGAGAGAGAGAGAGCACAAGCAGGGAGAGTGACAGGCAGAGGGAGAAGCAGGCTCCCAGCTGAGCAAGGAGCCTGATGTGGGACTCGATCCCAGGACTCTGAGATCATGACCTGAGCCGAAGGCAGATGCCTAACTGACTGAGCCACCCAGGCATCCCTAAATAAAAAAAAATCTTAAAAAAAAAAATCCTGGAGCCAAAGTCAGCTACCAGAGAGGGCCCATGTCTGCCAGGAATGAGCCTGTTCTAGCATTTCTGCCATACTCACCTGTTGGCTGGGAGTAGCCACTGAGAGGCAGGGTCTTGATGCAAATGCAGGGAAGGATTTCAGGATACAACAGCTGGGACCCTTTATCAGTTATGCTCCTGTAGTTGGATGTCTGGGAGGCACATTTTTATGACAGCCACAGTGATAAATGCAATGGAAAGAAAACAGAGCAAGGGCGGAGAGTAAAGATTGCTAACGGGTGGAAGGTTGCAATTTGGAATTTAGAATGAGAAGGGAACATTTGGATAAGGCCTTGAAGGAGGGGTGGGAATTAGCCACGAGTATGCCAGTGGGAAGATCATATCAGGGAAAGTCTGTGCAAAGGCCCTAAGGTGGACTTTCTCAGGCCTGTTTTAGGAGCAAGGCTACTGTGGTTTGACAGGGGCACTGCAGGGAATGGTAACAGAGGTGGTTGGAGATATAACAGGTCTCAGTCCATGTAGGGTCTTATAGAACACTGTAAGGACTTTGTTTTTATTCGGTGTGGGGTGAGAAACCATTGAGATGTTTTGAACAGAGAAATGGTGTGACCTAGCTGTTTTGCAAGGACGGAAGCAGGGAGACTACGTAGGATGCTATTGCTGTAACCCAGTTGAGAAATGATGGTAGCTTGAGCCAAGGTGATAGCAATGAGGGTATTTATTGGGAATTGGTTGAACTGTGGATATATTTTAAAGTAGAACCAACAGGATTTCCTGACATTAGATATGGAGTTTGAGAGAAAGAGAAGATTCATTATAACTCTATGACTCTTGGACTGAGCAAATGGAATTTGCCATCAATTGAGATAAGGAAGTGGTGAAATAGTTTTCTTTTGACAGAGAGGGCAGATACCAAGAGCTCAGTTTTGGACAAGTTAATTAGTTATCACATGAAGATGTTTAGGAGAAATTGGATATATGAGTTTGGAGTTCAGGAAAGAAGCCTCAGCTAGATTTATAAAATACATTGTATCTCTGAAAGTCAGCAGGATCACAAAATATCTAGAACTGTAGTTCACAATGTAGCATAATTTAGTGAACTAACGTTAAGTGTTAACTATATATTCATAACCAAATTCAGTCTCTGTAAAACAGATATACAATAGAACTTATCTGTTCCCAGATATCTTGTTAAACTAATTTTCCCGAAGACTTTGTTGTTTGCCAACCAATGTAAATGAAGATGGCAAGAGTTAGAAGTTAAAATCAGTGACCCGACCTTATGTTAAGAGGTAAGGGATATAACAGATTCTGAGACAGTACCCTTTCTCAAAATGAATTCACTATCTGGTTTGGAGAGGTAAGACATATGCTAGAAACAATTAGGGTACAAAGAATAGTAAACCAACTGTCATTGTACCGTGATAAAACAAAGTCTTAACGATTGCACTATTTGGAACCATGAGAGTATAGCATAGTGAATAACGGTAGTGTGTGGCACGAGCAGTAAGTGTGAAATGAGTTGAAGAAGATAAGGATTAATGTGAGTTGCAGAAAGCCACTGCCAGGAGAAAGCAGAACTTAAAAGCCATTTCTAAGGGTGAGAGGGAGGGAAACATACTGTGATAGAGGATCTGAAAGGAGAAGGTCTTACCTGGGGCAGAGAGGAGAAATTAGATAGAAAGATTGATGGGAATATACATCCATACCTAGAATTTGATGTTCGGAGAAAATGGGCTAGAGGAGTGGGAGACGAAAGATCCAATTCATATTTTAGGAAAATAAAACTGTTGACTCTTCAGAACATATAGAAAGAGGGAAAGATTAGGTGGGCAGGTAGGAGATACGAAAGGTGAGTGTCTGTGGAAAGAATCTAAAAATTTTGCCAGTGTTCTAGGGAAAGTCCCCAGGTTTCTGCCTGTCTTTCAGAAGGTCTGAATCCAGAGACCAAGACATAGGACAAAGTAAGTGGACTAGTAGACTATTATTTAATGTGCTAATTTAAATATTTAAAAACCCCAAAGTGACAGCAATGGGAATGATTTGTAAGGGAGGAAACCAAAAAAACATTTCAGTGATTGTTAAATTGGAGAAAAGAATGAGAATTTGTAGGTTCCAAATTAAGTACAAAAGGGAAGCTTAGATTAGAGATTTTGGATTGAAAACCACAGAGAATTAAAATCCAAATAAGGAAATAAATAATTCTTGGATGTATATGTAAAAAGACTTTTCTAGAACCTTTTTGAACCCAGATCCCATTAAAAAAGTAAGTGTTCACTCCTGACTCTTTTCTCTCTCTCTCATTCTCTCTCTTTCCTTTCTTTATGACTTCTCAGACTTCTGAAAGCCAGAAGTGGTATCGACCTAAGGAAAGGGAATTTCCTTTTTCCTACTACATCTCTGAACGAATCCTCAAAAAAAAAAAAAAAAGTCCTGAACCTCACATTTATTAGTACTAACCAGGCCATCTCCTTCCTTTCCTTTCCTTTCCTTTCCTTTCCTTTCCTTTCCTTTCCTTTCCTTTCCTTTCCTTTCCTTTCCTTTCCTTTCCTTTCCTTTCCTTTCCTTTCCTTTTCTTTCCTTTCCTTTTCTTTCCTTTCCTTCTTTCCTTTCCTTTCCTTTCCTCTCCTCTCCTCTCCCCTCTTTTCCTTTTTTTTTTTTTTATGGTTTTATTTATTTATTTAACAGAGAGAGAGAGAGAGAGGGAGACATCAAAAGAGGGAACACAAGCAGGGGGAGTGGGAGAGGGAGAAGCAGGCTTCCTGTTGAACAGAGAGTCCGATGTAGGGCTCAATCCCAGGACCCTGGGATCACGACCTGAACCGAAGGCAGACGCTCAACAATGAGCCATGCAGGCGCCCCTCTTTTCCTTTCTAAAATTTATTTATTCATTTGAGAGAGAGGTGGGGAGGCACAGAGGAAGAGAGGGAATCCCAAGCAGACACCCTGCTGAGCAGGGAGCTCACAACCCTGAGATCATGACCTGAGCCAAAACTAACAGGTAGATGCTTAATCAACTGAGCCGCCCAGGTTTCCCCAGGCCATCTCAATTGTTTTTACCTTTGAACAGTTACTCTTCCACATGGCTGGGCAACATGGGCTTTTTTGCATCCTTTCCTTCTCTAGTAGACCCCTAGATGGGATTTAGTTGCTATCCACAAGTAACAAACAATTATGTGAATAGGGTGACTGCATAAACTACAAGAGATCCCTAATAATGAGCTACTGTCATCGTAGAGTACTCTATATAGTTGGGTTGGCAAGATACTGGTGTCTTTGTTAGGTAATTGAGCTCTACAGTTTAGAGGATAAGTGGCAAAAATGCAATAGGCTTCAAGACAGTCTGTAGCGCAGGTGCTCATTGTACTTGAACCATCCATGACACTGGACAGACTTGTTCCTTCCTCCTATCTTCCCTGGGCCTCTGGGGCGCTTCACTCTCTTGATTTTACTCTGACCTCACTAGCATCTCTTTCTTAGCCTTCTTCGCTCCTTCCTTCTCTTTTCCACTTGACACTGGAGTGCACCAGGGCTCAGTTGGTGTCCTTTTCTCCTCCATTCATCTCTACTCACCCCCCAGGGATCTCATTTAGTCTCATCCTAATGCTCAGTTAGATGCCTGAACTCTAAATTTATTTAATCTCCAGTGTAGACTTCTTTTCTGTCCTAGGGTCTTAGGCTGTTACCTCTGCCTGGAACTCACTTCCCCAGCTATCTGTATGGCTCACTGCCTCCCCTTTTTCAGGTCTTTGCCAAGATACAACCTTCTCAGTGAGGCCTCCTTGACCACAGTAGAGAGAACCGCAGAAACTTCTCTCTGATTCTATCAATTCCTCTCACCTTTTTTTATTTGTTGTCATAGTTCTTATCTTCTGCAATACTGTATATTGCACTCTTTTTGTTTGTTTGTTTGTTTATTGCATGTCTTCTTTCACTAGAGTGTAACTTCCAGATACTGAAAGTTCTGTCTGTATTCTAAGTGCTTACAATATTCCTGGTACCTAGTGAACACCCAACAGATAATTGTCGAATGATGATTATTATGGTCTTCTATTTGATTGTCCGTTTGTGTCAGGTGCTTTATAGGCCTACTTAATGGATTGGGAAATCAGCACTCAAAAATATTAAATAACCTATCAAGGGGTTCTGCATCCAGTAAGCAGTGAAACCAGGATTTAATTCTAAGAGTGTCTAGTCCCAAAGCTACATCTCAGTCCATTATATCATCCTACCTCTATTTTTCCTTAGTTGTCATAGACCTCATGGCATGAAGTTTAACCACGTATATCTTTGCATGCCTAGAATAATGCATTCTGCGTGACAAGCAAATTTGATAATTTTGATGATTTGTGGAATTGATTTTTTAAGACTGGACATAGTGTATAACCATTTTTCCTTGGGAATTTGTCTAAAAATGCACTATGACTCTTCTGTAAGTGAAGTATTGCAGGGGTACATCAGTACAAACAAAATTCTACTAACAGATGGTTGAAGAGTGTTAAGCATGTTGCTTTCTCTTTGAACATCACACAGCTCTTTCAGGTTGAGACTCCTAGAATGCAAACAACTGATTTAGGGGAAAGAATATTTAACTTGTCAATTGTTGGACTTTTGGGGATGAAGGAGACAGCTGTTTTCTGAACATGGCCTCAAGTTACCCAGTAGCCTATCAAAAATAGCCACAGATAAAAAATAACCTATTAACAAACCAAACACCTGTAGCAAAATGATCCGCCCCAAGCCTCCATCAAACACAAGGAAATGTTTTGTAATTTATTTCCCCTCTCACGCACATGAAAAGTTAATATTTACTATATTTGGGATCTTTTCATTTTCTCTGCCTCAGTTTACAAATGGACATGAAAATAATTGGTATCATGTAAAGTATTAGCATTACTGTAAGCCAGGGAAAAGCAAGCGACTAAACAGTCTGTAATTATCATCCCACCAAGATCGAGGCCTATAGATGCCCCAGCACAATGAGTTCTCTGCCAATTTACCACTCCCATGTATAAACCTTGTGGTACTCATGTCTTTGTGCAGTGTGTACCATAGAGGGGATGAAAAGGATCATTTGGGTTGAACTTTAAGTGTTGTTTTGAATCAGAGCCTTTGGTGAGGACCGCTGGCCTTATTCACTTTCCTTCCTTTGTTCGCAGCATAAGGAAGCAGCCCTTCCCTCAGTATTGTTTTCAGGTTGCGGTGTTCTAAAAAATGTTGTTCCCCTGTGATGCCTTGGCTTGATGCTTTCACTTTTAGCCAGTGGATTAAATGGAATGTTTAAAATATTTGGACCTAGAAATGTTCCTGAAGTCAAAACTACCTTGAAAGGAGTCCACAAAATGTGCTAGCCCATACAAAACTGGATGTCTAAATGGTCCAGGGTGCTTCTTTGTGTACTCAGCTGCTTTTTGAACTTGAAAAGTTTGAGCTTTCTTTGCTTTTTGTTTTGAAAAACTGTTTTTTCTTTTTTTCTCTTCGAGTTTGGGATTTTAGTTTAAAGAGTAACCGATTTTAAGTTTTAGCATTTGAATACTTGAAAATTTTTGTCTTAGATTTGCACAAAGAAATATTGAATGGGGTTCCTTCAGTTCACTGAAATTTTGCATTTTCTTTTTACTTCCTCCATAAGTTTCAATGTCAGTTTTTGTTGGTATAGCAAAATAAATGCCCTTTTATCTGTATTGGGATCATAAATGCAAAGAGAGAAGTTGAACCTGATCATCAAGAGGCTATCCTCCCGAGAAAGAAGTCATTGACTCATAGGTCAACTAGACTCCCACATTTAGACATGGGTATTTCGGGTTGTAATATTTAGATCTCAAATACCTGTATTCCCTAAGAGGTTTCAAAGAACTGTTTGGTCATCACAGGATTTGGAAATTGGATATGGAATTTTAGAGCCATATCACTACTAATTGGAGGCTTAGGTATTCTGGGTTCTGAGAGTTTGTTCATCTATCCATATATCACACACTGGTTAAACATCTACAGACTATGTAACCAACATCGTGCTATGTGCTAGAGACAGACGAATAAGACAATGAACTCTTTTTAGTGGAAAAGACAGGACGTAAACAGAAGACAAGTAAACACTGTGTGAAAAGTGCTAGGTCACCAAAGGCATTCAGGGCAGAGGGGAGGCCAGAGTTCAGCCAAGTCATTCTAGCAGAGGGGACAGCTGAGCTGAGTGTTTTATATTTGGACAATTAGGAGTTAATTAACCCAAAGGTCGAGTCAGGGTAGGGGGTGGGGAAGCAAAAGACAAATTGTACAGTCACAGCTCCTGATTTTCTAGACGGTCAAAGACAAACTGAAGAGTCTCCTCAGGGGCAGATTCCCCAATGGATGATGGAATGACATACTTGACAAATTGTCTATATACAGGCTTGTAAATCCCAGTTTGTTAGATAAGGTATGTGGTGCTCAAAGACTATACATACGTATTCGTATGTATACACGTATTATAAATAAATTTGTCTATGTATATTTATTAATGATCCTTAACTAATTCACATACATCAAAATCTTAATTCTCTGCCATTAGAAAGTGAATAAATGTAGGTGGATTTGGAATCAGAGAGACATGGTCTTATTTTCTAGTCTTTCCACTTACTAGGTGAGGGAACTTGGAAAAATCACTTACTATCTCAGAGAGTCTGTTTTTTGGGTGTAAAACTGATAATAATAGTTTCCATAAGATTTTTTGATTAAGGTTAAGTGAATCTTTAGGTAAAGTTGGTCATGGAGCATAATAATTATGTAATAAATAGCAACTAATTATTATTTTTATTGTTATTACTTAATTATCTTATTGTGCATACCAAGTTCTTAGAAAGTCTATTAAATCTTGTAGGCACATTATTCTTTCAGTGCTTTCACATTTGCTGAATGCATCTTTCTACACATATAACCTAATACTGTAATTGACTTGTTTAGGAGAAAGACCAGGATCTCATTCTTCTCTGTGAACCAAGAAGCTATCAGATGTGTTCTTTTCCAACATGGGAAACTGAGGCAGAGATGGACAGGGATCCAATTCATTAAATGGTAACATTCTCTGTCCAGCAGTCTTTCCATTAGACTGACTCTAGAAATTTTAGAAGGCTTGATCTGATTGTTTGTCATTATGGAAATATGCTATAAGCTTATCCAATTAGGTTGGCTTCTAGGCAGAGCCATCACTCTGAAAATTAGGGTGCAAGCCAGTTATGTGAAAGTGGATTTACATGGCAAAGCAAGAAATGAGCCAGCTGTCAGTGCGTCTGCCCTCAGTCTACTTCACTATTACGAATGAAGGGCCTGAGGTTTTGTTCAGCGACAGATTGGATTCCAGACAATTGTAATTCTAGCCTGAAGATTTTTGGAAATAAGTGTTTTGAAAGATGCCAACTCAAAGTTTACTTCTAAAATATTTCATGGATCTCTCTTTGGAGAGATGGCTACTTTGTAAGGGCCGGTGATTATTGCGTGCCTTAGAGAGATCTCTAAGAAGGAACCTAAACAAAACCAAACCAAAAAGCCCAAACATTTTCATTTGGAAGTTTGACTCAGTTTTAGCATAGTATGAAAAAAATCTTTGTTATTTCATCATTGGATCTTCCTGTCTCCTCTCCCCGCTCTCCCCTCTCCTCTCCTTTGGGTGAGATTCTAACTGTAGGAGTTAGATTGCTTCATGTGTGCCCAGGGCAAAGACTGAAAGAATTGCATTATGTAGTCATGCAGTGGTGTGGGTGGGGTGGGAATTTAGGAGAACACTAAGTTCCAAGAATTACGGTTGCCACAAACAGATCTGTAGGAACTCCCTTAGAGCCGGAGGTTCTTGAGTCCTTACTTCCTGTGAAATCTGAAGGTCGAGTATTGTGCAAATAGTGAGAGATGGCTGCCACTTTACACCCACATTCCCACATCAGTTCCCCATTACCCCTCTTTAAAAAAAAAATCTCAACAACAAAATTATTCCTTTGTGTATATCTAATTTAAAATCTCGTAATACAAAAATATTTTCAGGACAGAAATTTAAAAACAATTTAAGTGAATGTTTCCTTCTTTTTAAATTTTAAATTTTTAAATTTTTATTATTGAAGTATAGCTGACATTGAATGTTGCATTATTTCAGATGTACAACACAGTGATTCAACAGTTTTATACATTACTCAGTGCTCACCGCGATAAGCGTAGTCACCATCTGCCACGATACGTTATTAAAATGTTACTGACTATATTCCCTATGCTGTACTTTCCATCTTTGGGACTTATTTATTTTATAAGTGGAAGTTTGTACCTCTTAATCCCCTTCACATATTTCACCCACACCTCTGGCAACCACCAGTTTGTTCTCTGTATTTATGAGTTTGTTTCTGGTTTTTGTTTGTTTGTTTTGTTTTGTTTTGTTTGTTAAATGAAATTCCAAAGGGCAGTCTCTGGAGTTCCTCAAGGACCTTGGCATTCTTAAAAATGAAATCTAAGCCATTATGGTACCACAATAGTAATCAGCCCTCTAAAGGCAGTCCTGAATAGGAGAAAAACCCTAATTCAGTTGGAAAAGAAAGGTCAAGCCAGATGACTATCTCTGGTTAATTTTGTTCAAGGCTTTATTAACTTACTATGGTTGGCCCATTTGACATTTGATTTTAATCAAGCTCTATTCTTATCCCCCTCCTTTATTTACGTATCTTTTAGAAATTGATATAAATGAAATAAAAATCACATCCTTTTAGGGTGTGGGGCAGATCTATTTTCCTTTCTTCGAATTTGCCAAATCTGTGCATGTGAGGAAGCAAGAAAATGGATTTTATGAAGGCTGAATGGAGTAAGTATTAGGTTTCCTGGAGTTATTGAAGGCAGTGTACTCACTTCCAACACAGCAGTGTAAACACTTTAATTTTTTTGTTGAGTTTTCTGTGACTGCTGGATCTTCTCTCCCTTCCCCCAAATTCTACCAAGTACAGATACACATGCTGACAAATGGAATGCAAACAAATGGTATGCAATGGGTACACTGTGGGGGAAATCTACAGAGAGGTTCTTATAGGCCATTAGAAATGATAGCCCCCAAATGCCAAGTTATTTATAAAGAGGAGAAGCAGTGACTTCTTAACATAGGGCTCAAAATAAAGAAGCGTTTGTCTACAAAAAAGAAAGTAATGATTCAGTTCTGTGCATTTGTTTATTGATGATCACTTTTTCCCCTTACGTCTTGACATTCCACCAAAGCAAACTGTATGATCTTCCCCTTGGGAACCAACTCAGAGCTTAGCTTTATTTACAAGCTTCATTATACTAAAGAGCAAAATGTTCTAGCTGATTGAATAGATATTACATGGCAGCCCGCTGACCTCTCTAGGAGAAATATTCAACTCCTACAGAGAAGTCCTAAATGTTAGCTGATTCACAGTCAGTTTTTTTCCCCTTTATTTACTGTAGTCCAAACCACTGATTTCAGTTTTTCTTTCTTTCTTTCTTTCTTTCTTTCTTTCTTTCTTTCTTTCTTTCTTTCTTTCTTTCTTTCTTTCTTTCTTTCTTTCTTTCTTTCTTTCTTTCTTTCTTTCTTTCTTTCTTTCTTTCTTTCTTTCTTTTCTTTCTTTCTTTCTTTCTTTCTTTCTTTCTTTCTTTCTTTCTTTCTTTCTTTCTTTCTTTCTTTCTTTCTTTCTTTCTTTCTTTCTTTCTTTCTTTCTTTCTTTCTTTCTTTCTTTCTTTCTTTCTTTCTTTCTTTCTTTCTTTTTCTTTCTTCTCTCTTTCTTCAGTATGGTGTTTCTCTACTTCAGGTAAGATTCTGCAGTAAACAAAGAAGAGCTTTGACTGCTAAGCTGAGCTTTTAAATTTCTCACTTCCATTCACTTCAAAGGCACCAAAATCACACCACAGTAGAGTTTTACCTTGACAAGAGAATAATGGTAGAGGGCAAGGTAAGAGGAAGTCTGGGATATACTAATCTTTGAGAATGCTGTGCTATCAGGGCATTTACATGTGGGCTCCTAGGGGAAATAGGGAGATAACTGAGGAATCAGTTCTTTGGTCTGGGGCTCCAGAAAATACTAGAAACACCCTGAGTAATCAGGAAACTCACCTTGGCATAGGAGACTGTTGAAAAAACTTGTACATCAGTTTAGGAGGCTGATTAATTATTGTCGGGGAGGAGAACTTTTGGGTGTAGGACCCAACTGTCTTGGACCTGAATGAGAAGAAACCTGATCTCAGATCCTGAGTAAGCGTTGTAAAAACCAACAGCCTATAGTGCCATTAGGGGTCTAATTAAGAAACTCTAAAGAGCAGGGAGGAGAGTAAAGAACAGGGAGGAGAGGAGCTGCTCTATAGAAGAGGCCACCAAAAGAAGAGCAGAAAATTCCAACAAAGGACACAGAGTGTGTGGAGCCCCCTCAGGTCAATGAGAATGGGCAAAGATTGGACTTTTAGGAATGGAGTGCTCTCACAGACTCAAAGCTCAAGAGTCAAAGATTATTGCAACTGCTACTATATCCCTGCTCTCTAGGACTGATGTGGCCTGGGGAAGAGCTCTCAGCACACAATGGCTTTTCCAATATCAAAATGTAAATTCAACACACTACAGAATTTTTTTTTTTTTGAAAAAGACCTGGATTTTTCTAAAGTCATTTTGATAAGGTATTAAAATAAGAGCTGAGAGTCTTTGTTTCCCACAACAATATCACGCTGTTTTTTGACTTTTCTCTGCCCATAGCTCTCGGTTCTTTCTGCCAAACCAAGGAGTGATAACACATTTGGAGCTTGTAGCCAAAATTCTAGCAGCATGCGTAATTAATTCCATATCATGGCCAGTTTTATTTTTTTCTCGTATCTAATTGTGCACAGAGCTCTTGGTTATTACCTGTTTCCTCACTCCCTGAATGAAGTCCACCTTGTCCCTCTCTTCCTTTTAACCTTGGAATTGTAATTCTTGGTAAAATATAATTAAATGAGTTTAAGTATGTTTACTAATCTACCAGCTCTCAGAGTGTTTAGGTCAATCTGAATGGTATAGTTAGCAGTGAAAACACTTCCCATAGTCTAAATGGAATGTGAGCTTAAGCATTCATGCTTTGCTGAGTGGCCAACTCATGTGACAAGTGATCCTTTCCCTAAAGAACTAGCCTGAAATCAGTAGGCCCATTGTGGGAATCACATTCCACTTTATCCCCTGTGTGCCAGTTGGTGTTGTGGTAGTGCCTATGTGGTTAGTTGGAAAGGATGAATCACTTGGAGTGACAAAGAAAATCTTGGTTTCACACATGTTGCTGGGAATCAAATGATAACCGAAAGCCTCTTGAGATCTAAAACTCTGCTCACAGTGTGAACCTTTTTCAATGCCATCCACCTTAAAGAAATGATTGTTGTGGCATGGTTGAATTCATGCATTCAACCAGTATTTGGTGTGTACTTACCATGAACCAGACTCTGTACACAGGGTTGGTGATAGGGTTCTGAGCAGCATGCATGCTGTTCTGCTCTCTTGGGCCTTAGATTTCAGTAGTGGAAAACAGGCATGAGAAAAGCAAACACATAAGCACAGTTTTAGCTAGTGTTAAGTGCTATAGAGAAAAGAAAGCAGGGTTTTCAGTAGAGTTACTGGTTGGGGTGGTGGTGGTGGTAGGTGGTGAGCTAATATAGACTGAGCAGTCAAGGAAGACCTCTCCGAGGAGACGATATTTGCATTATTCCAAGCTCATGGATCTTTCTGAAGTGGATTTCTCTTTTCACAGTTCTGGACCTATGAAATTTAGCTAAATACCTTTTTGGCTTTTCTTTGCTCTTTCCAAAATAGCCAAACCTTTTTGTGGTTGCTATATAAGCATTTAATAGACTTGCAAATTGAACCTGGGAAGATTTTGTTTCTTTTTAAGAATTACAGTAAATATCTCACAATTAGGGAAAACTGCCTCCAGGTAATGGGTAATACTTGTTAAAAAAAAAAAAAAAAAGCCTCATGACTTTAATAGCCAGACTTCAGCTATAAGCAAGCATAGAGACATAATAGATTTTTTTTTTTCACCAATGAAAAGTGACTTTGCTTTTAGGAATTCTGTATATTTAAACCTATCCCAACATTGTTGGCATGGGAGTTATACCTTTTTGATGGCTTTCCAAAGAAGTTACCAAACAAGTTATCTTGGTCTTTTCAGAATTTAGCTATGTGAAAAGAGAAGTAATTTGGCTAATTTCTAACTATGGTAGAGCCACCAGCCCCCTCAGAAAATGTGTCCCACCCAATGTCCTCATTGTTAAGCCAACTTGCTTGACCTTCCTTCTTTATGTATTTGGACTAGCTACATGGGTAATTGGATTCTGGGGCAAATGTTTCAAGAGTGATAGGTTCTACTTGATAGATAGTGAGGTATTGATGTACCAGTTAGTGATGCCTTGTCTTGTTGGTGCGTATCAGTCAAGTGTTGTCCTCATGGCCTCTCCTGTGATGCTTCAGGAGACATTAGGGAGAGGAGCCAAGGACACCTCCTCTCTGAAGAGAGCCTTCCTAGATTGATAGAGCTAATTTTCCTCTCATGTGGCACCATAGCCCATAATACTTTTATTATACCACTTAATAAGTTGTAATTTCAAATGTATTTGGAGATCTATATGCCCACGAGAATATGAGACCTACAAGTTCAGAAAGTGTTTTAATCATCTGGTAGTAAATTCTTATTTAATTCTTTTTTTTGAGAGAGAGAGAGCAAGAGAGAGTAGGGGGTAGGGGAGGGGGCAGAGGGAGAGAGAGAATCTTAAGTAGGCTCAAGGCCAGAGCAGAGGCCAACATGGGGCTTGATCCCCTGACCCCGAGATCATGACCTGAGCCAAAATCAAGAGTCAGATGCTTAATCAACTGAGCCACCCAGCTGCCCCAATTCTCATTTAATTCTTAATGTCAAAGGTATAAAATATATTTTTGGAGAATTTTACTTAGAGGTTTAGGAAAGCCATTTGATGACGTTGGGCCTGATTCTTTCACAAAAGGTGATGATAGAGCAGTTCTTTTGCATTGGGCCTGAGTATTTGGGTGGAAATGTAGCTACCCCTGTCATTATTTCTTTTTTATTGAAGAACAGATTTTACCCAAAGACAGGAATATTTGTCAATGAGGAAGTGCAGGGTAGGAGAGAGGAAAGAGGGAACACATACTTCTCTTGAACACGTCTTTTTTTTCTGATTTGCCTGGCCCGGAGGGGCATAAATGTGGGGTGCTGGAGCGTACCCCTTACTATTTGTTGGAATCTTTCACCACCTCTCTATATTTCTGAAGTTTTATGATTATTAAGCAGTTATTATGTGCCAGCTACTTTAATAAGTGCTATTGCTTTCTCACCTGACTTAAGTCTTAAAACAGCACGATAAGATAGATACTATTGTTATTTCCATTGGGAATGGAGACCAAGAGTGGTAAGGAGACTTTGCGCCAAGTCACACACACACAGCCTGCCGCAGAGTGAGGATTGAATCCTTTTCTGCTTGAATTTAGAAACTGAACTCTAAACACTGTCCTCTGAAAACTCTCCTAGGTTAGTTTGTTTTGTGCATATTTCTGCTGGGAAGGCCTGGGCAACCTTGGGCAATCAGCCCCAAGACATTGATGGAACGGATTTAAGAGGCACCATGGTGGATGACTTAACAGCAGGGCTCAGGTCAAATTTCAGGAAAGATAAAGCTTCTTTCAATGTTTTCCAAATTCTTCTTTCCTGTAGTCTATTTTAATGCTGTCCTGCAGCTGTCCAAAGCTCACCCAAACTCACGCAAAGCTTCTTTTCTTTTTTTTTTAAATGGCTATATTGAGACATAATTTGCATACCATACAATGCACTCATGAAAGTGGCTTTTTAGTAGATTTAGAGTTGTGCATTCATCATGACAATCAATTTTAGAACATATTTATTATTCCAAAAAAACCCCCACACCCCTTAGCCATCACTCCCAATCTCCCTGTACCCATAACACTAGGCAACCACTAATCTATTTTCTGTCTCTAGATTTGTCTTTTCTGAACATTTCATATAAATGGAATCATACAATATACAGCTTTTTGTTTCTGACTTTTTTTATTCCGTGTAATGTTGTTTATTTTTAAAGATTTTATTTATTAATTTGAGAGAGAGAGAGCACATGAATGGGGAGAGGAGCTTGAGGGAGAGGGAGAAGCAGATTCCTTGCTGAGTGCAGAACCCTATGGGGCTCAAGGGGGCTTGATCCCAGGACCCTGAGATCATAACCTGAGCCAAAGTCAGACACTTAACCAACCGAGCCACCCAGGTGCCCCTTCAGTGTAATGTTTTTAAGGTTCATCCAAGTTGTAGCATATATCAGAACTTCAGCTCTTTTTATGGCCAAGTCATATTCCACTGTTTGGATATACCATATTGTATTTATCTATTCATCAGTTGATGGACACTTGGTTGTTTCCACTTCTAGGCTCTTAGGAATAATGCTGATGTGAACATCACTCTAAGTTACTTATTCTATAGTTTCATTTCTCTACTCGGAATTTGCACTTGCTCAAATCTAAGTTCAGAGACCGGAGAATATTAGAACGATCTAATTATCAGAATTCATACCGAGGTGTAGATGACTGATGTACTACATGCATTTTAGGAGAGGAATGTTAGAACTCAAATGAACTTTAAATTGGTGAAATAATTGCAGATAGTTCCTTGTGAGGAATGAAGTCTTCCCAGTGCCCTTTCTAACACTGGTTGCTGCCCTGTCACTGTTTTCTCTACACCCACAAAATTCCCAAAGAAGCAATGTAGCAGTCACTTTTGAGAAGCTGTTGATTCTTTCAACAGTTGCGTGTGTAGCCCCCTTTCCATTTTCTTCTGGTCACATTACATTTTCTTCCTCTATAGTGATTTTCCTTGGGTAAATAAAAAGATTGTCACTCTGAATTTTGTCATTACTCATAATTGCAATGTCTTCACAATCTCTTCCTACTCTCTGACAACCACTTTCTATTTTGTAGCTCACTCCTTCTAGAATCATGATTCTAACAATTTGATCCCACCCAGATTTCCAACCCATTGATCCTACTACCTTGTCACTGTCACCTTTCTGATGTCCTCTTTTCCATCTTGACCAAGCTTAAATTCCATGTGCAGTCAGTATAGTTACTCCCTTGCATATACCCCCAATTTCCTTGCCTGTTTTTGGCATCGGTGTTATTCCTTGCTCAAGCCACTATTTCTCTCTCTCTCTCTGTCTACTACACACCTACACCAATGAATCTGCCTAGGACTAGAGGAAAACAGACAATCGTGCCTGACTGTATAATTTGTCCAAATTTATCCCATTGTAAGTTAGTGACTACCTTCAAGGGAGCCTCCAAAGCTCTATGCTTTATCCTTAATGCTGCCTGAAAATGATGTTTCTCTATTGTCTTGACTTTCCCACATTTCTAGTTAATTTTCTTCACATCTCTCCTCAAACTTCAAATACCTCCTCCATCATTCTTAATCACAACTGAAAGATAATTCTTCATCTGCAATCATGCTTTCCTACCTACTAAAGGTCATTGATGGAACAATTCTCCCCTCTCTCCTGCTTCATCAATTTTTCCCTTTCTTAGAACTTTATTATCAATATACAATTATTCTATTTCCTATCTTAAAACGAATAATGAAAACCAGAGCTTTCTACTGACTCTACCATCCCTGCCAGTCACCACCCCATTTTTTGGTTTTCTTTTACAGCAAAATTCTTTGAAGCAGTTGCCTTTATCCACTGCCTTGTTGAAATCTCCACTAGAAGAGCTAATCCATATCTCCCACAATATATCCAGAATGGAATGTCTGATCTTCACCCCTGCATTTGTCTCCATCTCATTGATGGCAAAACCACCCTTTTAACTTCTCAGGGCCAAATTCCTAGAGCAATCTCTCATCTTCTCTTTCTCTCTTGCCCCACATCCAATTAGTCAGAAGATCTCATTTGTTCTGCCTTTAAATTGCATGCTTTATCTGATCAATTCTCATCATCTCTACTATTAACACCCTGGTGAAAGCCCATGATTGTCTCTCACTCCTAATTAGTCTCCCTGCTTCCATCCTTGCTCCTTACCATTTGTTTCAATAGGGATTGATCCTCGTAAAGCATAAGTCAGATCATGTCAGTCCTCTGCATGAAACTCTCAGTATAAAAGCCAAAATACTAACAATGGCCTACAAATTCCTGTATGAATTGGGCCCCTATTCATTTCTGATCTCATCTTCTGTAATACTTTCCCTTCTACTCACACAAGCCGATGTGCACTACCTCAGGGCCTTTGCACAGGGCACTTCCTGGAATTCTCTTCCCCTGGATACATACAAGACTAGCTCCCTCACTTGCTATAAATCTTTTTGTACATCCCTTTCTCAATGAGGTACACTAGGCCACCCTTTTTAAAATTGTATAGCATCTCTGCCCTGATCTTCTTACCGGTTCTGTTTTTGCATGGTGTTTGCACCTTCTAATACACTATATAATTTCTTTCTTTTTTTAATGATTATTTTTTGTTGTCTGTTTCTTTCCACAAGAATGTACGTTCCATGGAATCTGGAATTTTTGTTTTATCCACAACCATTCAGTGCTGGCTCACAGTAGGTGCTCAATAAATATTTGATCAATGAAGTGATCTGAGAAATTGAGAAATGCATTCAATATCATCTATTAAATTTATTGATCAAATGGCTTTATTGTGTGAAATATCAATTTTCCTTGAAAGTTTGGTACTAGAACCATATATTAAATCTGATGCTTATTTTAAAAATATCCTTTATTAAAAAGATATATATATACATATATGTATATATATATACATATATATATACTTTTATTTATCACCCCTATTGCTACCCTATTATAAGCTTTCCTTGAAATGGTTATTTTAAGAGTTTGCTATAGAAAAATCTTTGTTTTAAGCTATATTATATTTAAAAGCAGAGTTCTTTTGATAACTAAAACCTAAAATCATGCATTTACTCTAAAAAAGAGAAGTTTGAAGGGGTGGTATGAGCTTCATGCCTTGGAATTTGGCGTTGAGGACTCCCCGAATTCTCCAACTGCTAGAGACCTAGCTGAGAGCTAAGAATAGTGCAGAACGTAAACTTCTATAGTAGCAACTGTGAGAGGAATTTTTAGAAGCAGTGTGAGACTATAGCATTGTCAGAGAATTTGAGAAATGGTACTCTTTAATTGTCAAAAGTACATATTTTTAATTATGTATTTTACTGTCTTAACTTCAAATGGAAAAGCTTGTAGGACCCTGCTTCCTGGTGTCATTAATTACCTCTCTTCATTCATGTCTTATTTAACATTATTATGAGGGAACATAGAGCATAGTCTATATTTGGCAAAAGACACGTGTTTATTGCCACGTTTCACAGGAGTACCATCAAGGCTTCCAGAAATGCATGTGGCAATTTTATCTGACATTGGATTATAATTTGTTGAATTTGTTTTAGACTCAAGATCCTCATTTTTGTTTGCAAGCTTTCAGGGTTGGGTTCAAGGAAAGTCTAGGAGATTCTGGAATGTACAGCGGTGTTGGTTTTGGTTTCCTTCTATCTGTCCTTCCAGCATTCTTATTTCCCTTTCAGCATCTTGCCACCTGTGTCCAGTTTGGTCATGGGGAATCCCACAGAGCCCGCTGCTCCTCAGGAAGTGCCCTATGCCCTGGCTCAACCTGGCTCCTTCCCCTTCAGTGGAAACCTATTCTTAATTGGCTGAGTGCTGGTGGGAAAAAAAAAAATTAGTCTATATCTTTTCTTGTGAAATAAGGAAATTGGTCTAGATGATATCCAAGATCCCTTCTTGCTCTAAAGTCTTGTGATTCTATGATTCTGCCTCTTTTCTGGGCAAAATGAAAACTACTGATTATAAACTTTCTTGGGAACATTGTCGTCTTCCTCATGTTTGTGGAATTATTCTTTTTGTTTTGTTGATCTCTCCCTCTCTCTCTTTTGTATTCTCGGAAATATTATCTGGACCTAAAATAGTATTCTGCTTATAGTACATTTCATAGAAGACAGGTCTGTCTCAGACCCAGTTTCTGTTTGGATTCAAGCCCCACTGGGACTGATGGGCAGTTTGGTGGCAAGGGGCATGTCCCACTCTCGGTGAATGCATTGCATTATGGCCAGCTTTGCTACGTGCTTCTCCACTCTTGGACTCAGCACGGATCACTGAGTCCTCCACAGGACCATTTATTGAAAGGTGTGATATTACTGGTAATATTATGGTTTGATAGCCATGGTCCTTGCAGGCGGCTCTTTGTGAGAGTCCACCATGGGCTGGAAAGAAGTAAGTGAGTGTTATTGTCCATCCTGGAGCCTACAGGCCTCTGCTGAGATTAATTGTTGGCAAACTCTCCCTAAGATCCCTGACTATAAAGCTCTCTAGGGAATGCAAAAGATTATAGTCATTACCCTGATGAAAAGCTGAGCTAATTTTACCTGGATCTGACCCTCTGGTTCCAGGGAGTCTAGTTATTTCAACCCTGTCACTACGATGACACCCTCTCATGAGGGCATCGAGAGTGTGATTAGCTGCTCATCAGGTGCCGGCCCCCTAGCATTGCCTTTAGAGCTCACAGATATTTCCCTGGAATTTAAAACGCCTTCTGAAACGTGGGTCCTTCCATTGTCAGTCATCCCTGCTTTGTCGCTGGGCAGTTGGGCCGGAGCCAGAGTGGAAGGACAGGGCATGGCAGACACATGAGTCTGCAGGGGGGGCGCAAGGCAGGAACCCCAGGGGGAGAGGACAGGACAACAGGTGTGGGCACCCAGGGCACAGGCAAGATGATGTTCTCCCAGCAGGGGACTCGGCGGGGGGGGGGGGGGGGGCGTGGAACACAGGCAAACTACCTGCAGAGCCAACTCATTAAGTTTCATGTGATTTTCCAGAGCTTTCTTCTTTGTTTCTGACTGGCAGACACCCACAGTCACACTTGATTAGAGTATTACTTTCTTCGTTACCAAGGCAGTTTTATTATCGAAACCTGGTGAAATATTATAAAGAAAACTGTCATGATGTGCCACATAAAGAGGCCCAGTGAAGAAAAAGAGCTTCTTCAAAAGAGAAGTCATGATTTAGATCACGTTTTCTCAGTACTAATACTGCTGTCTTCGTGATGCAGAACAGATTTGGGTGGGGAGGAATTTGGAATACTAGTTTTAGGGCGCCTGGATGGCTCAGTCGGTTAAGGGTTAAGTGTTTGCCTTTGGTTCAGGTCCTGATCTCAGGGTCCCAGGAGCCCCAGCAGCAGGGAGCCTGCTTCTCCCTCTCCTTCTTCCCCTCCCCCTGGCTCTCTCTCTGTGTCTCAAATAAATAAATTAAAAAAATCTTAAAAAAAAAAAAAGAATACCAGTTTGAATTAAACAATGGTTTCAGCACATGGATAAAAGTGGGGATTTGGGGTTAATTAGGAATGAAATGATGTGGCAGGATCCACTTAAGTAATAGCTCTCAAAGGGCCTGGCATTTCCTGAGGTAGAGGAGCTGAGAGTTTTTAAAATTCTCCCTGCTTCCAAATAGTTAATCCTCAGGAAGTGCCCTTTGTTGAAGTCATTCCTGCTACCTGAGATGGTGAATTTTAAAAAAAACAGGCTTGCTTCAAAGGCAGCATGGAGAGTATAGCACTGTAGTCCTGAATGCTCCCCCGCCCCGATTTCTTTGAGGAGACTGGCCCTCTCCTAGGCCCTTTCATGCTTCGGAACGGCAGAGGTACTCGGCGTACTGGGTGACACTGTCTTCAGGAGTGTCCTTGATGTACACCGATGTGCGGAACCGAACTTGAGTGAAGTTTGGAAGACAGGCCCAGGAAGGACTGGATGTGAAAGTATCAGCACAGAAAACACATATAGCGTAGTAATCATACTTTATTCTCCATGAAGTGATCCTTTCCCTCATGCACCACCGCTAGAACTGTTTTTTTCTTTACAACCATTTCTCTTTTAGTTTTTCTTCACTGAAGTTGCCTTGCCCTGACTTGCTCCCTCTATTAGAAAAGACCTATTTATAACACGTATAGCTTTGTTAGGATTGGAAATCTTGACTCATCCATTCTCACTTTTAATAACTACCTAGGCTGAAGATGTGACTCTTGACAAAGTACTCTTGCCGGTACTCAATTTTTGCTCTGGGAAAGACAGAGTGACCAAATTTTATTTCTAAGGCACTATTACGAGCTAGAAATTATTTTGGAAACAATAATATGCTTAGCCTGTATCTCTGAGATTTCTGCCACTTGACATGCGGGCTCACATGTAAGATAATAGTGAGAATAACATTCGGTGAGAACTTGCTAGGCACCACGTAGTGTACATTCTTTACATATATTGACCCACTCGTTTTTTACTTTAGGGCTAGTCCTATTAGCATCACCTCAAGGGAAGGGCTAAATGCTTAGTGGTCTGGGTTCAATACATGAACTAAGAATTAAAAGAGGGGAGGGGCACCTGGTGGCTCAGTGGTTATGTGTCTGACTCTTGGTTTCTGCTCAGGTCATGATCTCAGTGTTGTGAGATCGAGCCCCATGTCGGGCTCTGCGCTCAGCACGGAGTCTGCTTGAGATCCTCTCTCCCTCTCCTTTTGCCCCTCCCCCCCACTCGCTCTCTCAAATAAATAAATAAAACCTTTAAAAAAAATAAAGGAAGGGAGATTGATTCTGAACAACATGTAGCAGATGCCCCATTGGATCCAGCTGCCCTGGCATGAGGTTGTGTTCTGGGGACAATGGCGAAGCATGTGAGAATCAAAGAAGAAAAGCCTTGAAATGCAAGCGTAAGGAAACACTGTGGATATGACTGTCATCTGGTCCAGTATGGACATCACCTCAGCAGTGGATAGCTGTTTAGCTAGTGCGGGGACTTGACGGTGAGCCCAGTTACGGTGCTAGTGGACTGATGTGACTTTTCATTCTCTCCTTCCCCTAACATTTGAGGGAAAAAATGACCCTTGAATTGAACTGTGAAAGCCCTTGTTGTTCTCAGACAATTCAGGATTAGGATGGGATGCCATTTTTAGGAAATGGATGCTAGACTTCCTGCTGGGGCCAATGCAGTTTCTAGCAACAAGTTGGAAAGGTAAAGTTGGTCTGACTGTATTTATGCCAGAAGCTGGAAGAAGGTCTTACATCTATGAATAGACATTTCTATGGGTCATTACCTTGTCCAGCAATCTCCAGTGAGTTCCCACTGTATATGGTATTAACCTTCAATTCTTCATACCAGCTTCCAATGTTTTTCTAGTTGTTCTTTTGGGATCTAATATAGATCTTTGTTGGATCTAAGAAGTCTCCTTTCTGTTTCCTGAATATGCTGTGCTTTCTGATTTGAAGCTTTGCTCCTGACTTATTCTGTGGTCTTTGAAAGGAATATCTCTTCCCCTCCCACTATCCAAATTGTACCCTTCCTCCACTAAAACCCCAGGGCCCTTCATGAAGCTTTTCTTTAGTGCATGTGCATCTTTTCTTTCTTTAAATTCCTGTTGCATTTGCTATCTATTTTGTTCCTTTGTTTCCCTGAGAATAAAGTGCTAATTATCATTAATTACCTACTCTGTATATTTATATCTTTTCACCTTAAAAAAGCTTTAAATTCTGAGAGGATAGGGCTTCCAAGACTTACCATTTCCTCTGTATTCTCCACAGGGCAACTTTGATCAAAGGAACAAAAACTATGCACTGAATCAGAAGACTTGAATTTCAATCCTGGCTCTGCCATTTCCTAATTGCGACCTTAGGTGACTTTTTTAAGACTTAGCTTCTTCATCCATAAAATGGAATTAAATTGACAATAGCTATCTCACACGGTTACTGTGAATATTAAACACCGGAAGATATGGGAAATTAAGTGTGCAAAGACCAGACACATGTAAATTACTAAGAATATTAGCTCATAAAATTTTTTTCGAATGAATGACTACTATTATAACCACACTTTTCTAACCACAGGAAGTTATGTCATTTCGGTTCCTTTCTTAGGGATGCCAGAATATCTCAGAACACGTTGACTTCATTTTAAACATCCCCATTTAAATCATGACCTTCCTTCAAAGCGTCATTCGCTTTCCTGTGCAGTCGGGGCCCTGTCGTTAGTCACATCAAAGACGTGCTATCTGTCATGTTCGGGTCCTTCCCCCTGCTGATCTACATTTCCCATCTTGCTGTATTTGTCATCTATGGCAAACCACTCCAAAATGTCGTGGCAGTTAAAATAGTAATAATCATTTATTATTTCTCATTGCTTTGTGGGTCAAAACTTTAGGAGTATCTCATGATATTGCAGTCAGAGGTCAGGTGTGGCTCTGTCACCCGAAGACTTAACAGGGGCTGGAAGATCCACTTCCAAGGTGGTTTACCCATATAGCTCTTGGCTAGGCATTTCGGTTCCTTTACCCATGGTCCTCGTCCCGCTTGAGTTTCCTCCTGGAATTGTAGAGGAGGAAAAAATCTTTTTTCCTTCTACCCTTCTAGGTTCTAGGCTTGGACCCCTGTAACAAAAGAAGATTAACAAGAGATAAACAGAAGTTTATTAACATGTATATCTTGTATATACATGGGAAATATTTGGGGTTGAGTAATTCAAAGAGGTGGCTAGAATTGGAGTTTAAATACCATCTTTAGCTAAAACAGAAGAAGGGTTTGGGGGAGGCCAGTTATGGGAAGATGAATAGGAAAGCGCAGTAAATAAGTGTAAGGTTTATTACGTAGATTTAAGTGTCTTCTCCATTGATAAGAGTCTTTTGTGATTTAGAGTGATCTTCTTCCTGGTACAAATAGGGAGACATCTTTACTGATGGAGATTTTCTTTATAAATATAAATTTGCCTTACCAAAGGATAACTTCTACTCTGTTTTCAGAGCTTCTCCTGTGTTTACAGTTTCTCAAAATAATCTTGAAGCCAAGGAGACATGTTTTGAGGTGGTGCATTCTGGTCTCCTACTCTATGATACTTGGCTTCCCCCCAGAGTGAATGAACTGAGAGAAACTGAAATGCTTTTTATGACCGTCTTAGAAGTCACACACTGTCACTTTTGCCATATTGTACTAGTCACCCGGGGCAGAAATAATTCAGTTTGGTGGTGGTGGGGTAGTGATGGCTATCATTAGAGGCCATCTTTGAGACCAGAAACCAATGGTTTCTGTTTCTCCTATTTAAAAAATATATTAATCCCCTTCCACAAGATCCCTGAATCTCATGCTATTACAGTATCAGCTCAAAGTCCAAAACGGCATCATTTAGGTCAGATCTGGGTAACGCTCCTTAATAATGTTCCTCAAGATCTGAAGACCTGTGAACTAAGGGGACAAGTTTTCTGTCCCCTTAATGCCCAGTATCCAACAATTAAGGGAAAGGCATAGGATAATAGCAATCCAACTCTTCAAAAAGGAGAGAAAACAGGCGTCACACAGTGGCCAGTGGTCTGTGGCAATTCTACAATCCAGCTAGGCCCACACTGCCAGTTCCTTGATTAGGGCTCGACTCTATTGCCTGGGAAGGATTCTCCAAGGCTCTTGCCTCTGCTCTCTGGGCTCCTGATTCTAACTTCTGAGTCTTCCTTTTTCCTATGAAATGACTAGTATTTGCAGCTGAGTGGTTTTTTTCAACCTACTTCTCGCCCAAGGTGTTTGGGGATTCAAAGCTCTCTCATTTTGTACTGTTTCCGTCCTTTTAAATCCAAGAAGATATAATTCTTTTTAAAGCTTCGTGAGTTTTTTTTAAAAAATATTTTATTTATTTATTTGACAGAGAGAGACAAAGCAAGAGAAGGAACACAAGCAGGGGGAGTGGGAGAGGGAGAAGCAGGCTTCCTGCGGAGCAGGGAGCCCGATGCGGGGCTCGATCCCAGGACCCTGGGATCATGACCTGAGCCGAAGGCAGAGGCTTAACGACTGAGCCACCCAGGCGCCCCAAAGTTTTGTGAGTTTTTAATGACTAGATTTATAATCCAGTCTATTAGACTGAAGCTACACAAACACATTTTTTCAAGATAGACTCCCCTTCACCTTGATCTTCCTACAAGGTTACTGAGAGATGTCATCCAGGAAATAAAGAGCCACAATGACAGGCAAATGAGTGTTTACTTAGGATTAAAGGATTGCAATTCAGGGGGCACAATTCATTTAGATACCTAAATAGTGCTCCTGCTTACAGGAGAAAGCAAGGGGTTTTTATGAAGAAAAGGAAGCAGAGTCAGGGGGACTGCATAAGTTAAGAAGAGAAAAAAATGTTTTCTATGTGTGTTTACAAGCTAAGTTACTCTGGGTTATACATCGACTGACCACTGATTCTATTTTCAGAAAGTCCACAACCATCAGTCTTGTGATCAGGATGTCTGTTCTGCTGACTTCTCAAACAATTGCTTAAAACAAGTGCCATTTTGCCTGGTCCAAAGGTTTAGGCCCAGTTCAAACAAAGGTGGATAAGGCAGTTTCTCTACAGTAGTTTCTCTGACTTTATTTTAAAATGGCACCAGTCATGTCAATTTTTCACCAAGACATAACCTTTAAGAGTCTTGGAGGGATTTTTGCTTAAAGGAGCAAATCTGTGTTTCTTAGTCTTAGACCTTAGAGGACCTTTTGTCTGACTGAGTAGTTTTTCCAGGTACTGCCTGAGATCTTTCTAAGGCCTTAAGAAAGGATCGTATGGTTCTCCACTGGATTTGGTCTTTGTCCTGAAGTGATTTCTTAATTTGAGAATCTTGGGAAGGCTGAGAATGGGAGAGTTTCATTTTTGAACTCAGCAAGTCTTGGCTTCTTTATATTTAAACGTTTTTCTTCAGCTCATCTCTCCTCTCATATTTTACTGTAAGGAGCAAAAAGAAGCCAGGTGGGACTTGTAGCAACCTGCTGGAAATCTCCTTAGCTAGATCCTCTAGCTCATTAGATACGTTTTCTATTTTGCCCATTACTGCAGGCCACAGTACTCCTAACATTTCTGCCACTACATAGCAAGGACACTCTTTCCTCCAGCTTTCAATAACATTTCTCACACTTCCTTTTTTTCTTTTTCTCTTAAAAATAGACTTTATTTTTAGAACAGTTTTAGGTTCACAACAAAATTGTGCAGAAAATAGAGTTCCCAGGGGCCTTCATCTGCATGATGTAGTTTTGGAATATAGGTGAGGTTTGGTGGGGTGGGGTCTGGAGCCAAGGGCTGAGAAAGAATTCTTGAGACCTCTTTGGTGCAAAAAGGTGGTTTTATTAAAGCATGGGGACAGGACCCCTGGGCGGAAAGGCCTGCACTGGGGTTGTAAGGAGCAATCGGTTATATACTGTGGGGTTGGGGGAGGTAAGGAAAAAGGGAGGTTTTCAAAAAAACTTTCTTATGCTAAAGAGAACCTACAAGATCCTGGAGGCCTTGCCATTGTCAAGTTAAGGTTGTTTTTCCCTCTAGCAAGGCATTTAACATTAAGACAGTTGGGAGCTTCCTGGAGGAAATGTCACACATGTCCCACCCAGGAGGGCGGGGGTGAGGTTGCGGGGTGTCAGCTTGTGCTTTGTCCTCAGTTAGCCTTCTGCTCCTTCATCACCCACACAGACACAGCTTGCCCACCATCAGCATCCCCCACCACAGTGGTATATTTTTTACAATCGACAATCCTACATTGACACATTACCATCCAAAGTTCATAGTTTACCTTAGGGTTCACTCTTGGTGTTGTATATTCTATAGGTTTTGTCAAATGTATGATGACATGTATCCACCATTATAGTATCATGCAGTGTAATTTCACTGCCCTGAAAATCCTCTGTGCTCTGTTTATGCCTCCCTTCCCCCTAATCACTGATTTTTTACTGTCTCCATAGTTTTGCTTTTTCTAGAATGTCATACAGTTGCAATCATACAGTATGTAGCCTTTTCAAACTGGGTTCTTTCACTTAGTGATATGCATTTAAATTTCCTCCATGTCTTTTCATGGCTTGATAGCTCATTTCTTTTTGATATAGAATAATATTCAATTGTCTGGATGTACCACAGTTTATTTACACATTCACTCACTTTTTTATTTTTATTTATTTTATTTTATTTTCACTCACTATCTTTTAAACTCTTACTGAAGCACATCAGGCTTTCATAGCAGTCTCTTCCAAGGCTTTTAGGTTCTTACAAACATTTTTCTCAAGGTCCTTCCAGTTTCTGTCTATCACCCCATCTCAAGCCACTCACATTTTAAATTTTTGTTAGAGTAGCATCCATTTCCAGGTACCTAAATCTATATCAGTTAGGATCTGATCAGAGAACCATTATCTATCTCTATGTCTGTGTCATGTTTGTGTCCTATGTTCATATCCATATCCACACTACGCCACATCCTCATCCACGTCCACATCCTCATTTTCATCCATACCCAGATCCATACCATATCTATATCTACATCTATATCCATGTCCATATCCACCTATCATCTATATCATCTGTATCTATCTCAGTATCCCTTAGTATATAAACATCAACACACAAAAGGAATTTATTTTAGGGATTTGACATCACACAATTGTGAGAGCTGATTGCACAATTTACATGAAGCTTTTGTTTCTTTGTCTGGTAATGGAGACTGAAGTTCTCAGAAGAGGCAGTTGAAGGTGAAAAAACACTGAAATGGCCCTGAGTCAGTCCCTTCCTGACTCCCTTTAACTCAGGTGATGGGCATATCTTGCAAGAGAAGCTGGCACTCTTTGTCACAGAGCTAAACGTGCACCTGGCCCAGGATCCATAGAAGCTTAAGTGGGAGATCTATCTGGAGATGGAGAAGTTGTGCACTTGGCTGCTACCCTGTGCCACCCAAGAGAGCAGCATGGAAGCATGATGTCCAGGAGCTGCAGCTATACCTTGAGCCTGACATTGACCTTCCCAGCACAAAAGGAAGATGACTGCTCCTCCTCTTTTGCCTTTCAAATGCTGTCTCTTGTGCTTCAAAGTCACCTAGTCCTATGTAGAGAAGGGAACTCTGGGAGATTTAGCCAAGCTGACATAATACAAATCTACCACACTTGCCTATGTTCTTGTCTTTCCCCATCCCATACATTCTTTATTTCTTTTTTTTTTTAAGATTTTATTTATTTATTTGAGACAGAGAGAATGAGAGAGAGAGAGAGCACATGAGAGGGGGGAGGGTCAGAGGGAGAAGCAGGCTCCCCACCGAGCAGGGAGCCCCATGCGGGACTCGATCCAGGGACTCCAGGATCATGGCCTGAGCCGAAGGCAGTCGCTTAACCAACTGAGCCATCCAGGCGCCCCATTCTTTATTTCTTTTTAACTGCAAGATAAGATGCAAAATTTTTGCATATTGTGTTAACTAAACTCGATGGAATCTTTGTTATTATATGACAGTTTTAAAAAATTTTTTGAAGTTTTGAAGTTTTTTTGAACTGTTTGTTCAACTTGTATTTAGTCCTCATTGAATTTCTTACAGTCTTTTTCCAGTCTCATCAAACCCTTACTTTTTCCTCATGCTTCTCTCTCCTGTTACTGAAGTGTTTTTTTTTTTTTTAAAGATTTTATTTATTCATTTGAGAGAGAGAGAGCATGAGCAGGGGGCTAGATGTGGTGCTTGATCCCAAGACCCCAAGATCACGTCTTGAGCCAAAGGCAGATGCTTAACTGACTGAGACACCCAGGCATCCTTTCTCCTGTTACCAATGTTAATTAAAGTAAGGGGATGTAAGCTAGATCTGTGGTTCTCAAACTTTAGGGTGATTGAGACTCACCTAGAGGCCTTATGAAAACAGAGATTGCTGGGTCCCACCCCCAAGATTTTTAATTCCACAGGCCTAGGGAGATGAGAAGAATGTCCTTCTAGCAAGTTCCAATGTGAGGCCAGACTGCAAAGGTTTTAGTGGTGAGCTAAGGATGGGGATGGAGATTGAACCAAGGTAGGCTGAGCATAGTACTATGGTAATAACAGGGTTTTGGGGAGAGACCCCGTGTTTTAAACATTTGGATGGCTCCCTTGGCCCTGGTGTCATACAACTTGCCTGCTACATCTAGGGTTAGCTTTACGGGTTTCTAGGAAGATCTTAAACCTATTCCATGTGTATTTTGGTTTTAGCAAAAAAACCACACAAAAACCAAAAAAAAAACCCAACCCCCCCCACAAAACAAAACAAAACAACAAGACATACTGGAATAAATGCATATCCAGACCCTTGATGAGATGGTGAAGACATGAGGAAAAGAAGTTCAGATCTTACCAACTTGATGTAGCCATCTGGAGATTACTTTCTTGTGGAGCTGTTTCACGTTTGTGGCAGCTGATGTCAGGCCTATAAATGCTGCAAATCCACAGGGAAAATTTTCATACTTTAAAAAAAAATGATTTTCCCAATTTTTACTCATATGTGGGCAAGAATATTTGTTCTGACTGTACCTGAGATTCACATCCATACTTGAGCCTCTGCCTTCTCTGACATTGAGTAGTTCTGATGTAAGTGAGCAAGAGGCAGTTTTAGCAAAAGACACAGACAGGTATGATAAACTTTAAAGTGGCTTCACTTGCTAATAAAAAGGACAGTAGACCTAGGAGTCAGGAGACAAGTTCTAGCTCCAGGTCTGCTATTAACATGCTGCAAGATTTGAGCAAGTCGCTTAAATTATCTGGTCTCAGTTTTCTAGGCTGTAAAATAAAGGGGATGGATGAGATAATTCCAAGGTACCAAATCTAAAATTCAATGACAGTTTTAATGGGAAAACAGGTTCATTAAGCAACAGGATTGATGTCTTTATTTTGAGAAGTAATACAGAGACATATTAGAAATGAACAAATGAACAAATTTTGAAAAATAGATTGAAATGGTCTGTTGTAGCTTCAGAACTTTAATCAGATTCTTACAGCACAAACTAACCTGCTAACTGGTTTTAGGTGAGTTGAACTTTTTGAGGAAGGTTGAGAGGGCTGGTTGTACTCCTAGGCATGACTGTCTCTTGTTTTATGTGATTTCCTCTCATGGGTCAATGTCAACAACCAGGCACATACAAAGAAAGCCATTGAGTTAAGGTTTCAATGCATAAGTGACTGTGGCAGGGTAAGTTTTGGTGGTGGAATTTGATAAAGCATCTTGATTGTTTACTTATGACCTTCATCATATTGAAACTTAATTATAAATAGCTCTGAACAAATTTGACATTGAATGTCCTCTGAAGGCATCCTGTTGGAATTTAGTTACATCACTTGGTGATGATAACAGCCTGAAACAATTTTTAACCTAATTTTTTCAATTTAAAGACATTGAAAATGTAAATTTTTATTTAGTGTTTCTGGGAATGGAAGATGAATTCAAAAATAGCTAATTTTTTTCCCCAAGGAGAAATAAAGATTTATAAGCAAAATGTAGATGAAAGAACTCTCTTCTTACTTTTACTATCTTAACTAGTGAGAAGGAGAAACCCAGAACAATCCTTCTGAGAGAGGGATGTGGATTTATAGGGCTTTGATGAGACAGGTAGGCCAATTCGGTTGTTTTTGACTCACTCCTCCTATCTCCTTTATTCATTTCCAAACAGTTTAATAAGGGTCTGCCAAGTGTAAGGAACCTATGTGCTGGAGCCTATTTCAATCCCTTTGTGTTTTTCAGCTGGGATATAAATACATGTGATGAATTTTTAATGGCAACATGACAAAGTAGAAAAGAGCCCTGAAGTGAGCATGGTCCAAGAGGAGGAGATTTAAGGAGTCTTTAAAATTGTAATCAATCAGGGATGCCTGGGTGGCTCAGTCGGTTAAGCATCTGCCTTAAGCTCAGGTCATGATCCCAGGGTCCTGGGATTGAGTCCTGCATTGGACTCCTTGCTCAGCAGGGAGCCTGCTTGTCCCTCTGCCTGCCACTCCACCTGCTTGTGCTCTCTTTGTCTCTGACAAATAAGTAAATAAAATCTTAAAAAAATCATAATCATCCAGGGGCGCCTGCGTAGCTCAGTTGGTTGAGCACCTGACTCTTGGTTTTGGCTCAGGTCTTTATCTCAGGGTTGTGCGATGGAACCCTTGCATGGAGCCCCACATGAAGATTTCCACTCAGCGTGGAGTCTGCTTATTTCTCTCTCTCCCCCTATCTGTCTGCCCCTCCCCCAATAAATAAATAAATAATCTTAAAAAAATTGTAATCATCCAAGTGTGTGTGATTTT
Organism: Halichoerus grypus; assembly: GCF_964656455.1. Lineage (NCBI taxonomy): Eukaryota > Metazoa > Chordata > Mammalia > Carnivora > Phocidae > Halichoerus > Halichoerus grypus. Next base: position 105,367,312 of record NC_135716.1, read on the forward strand.
TTTTGTTTGTATTTTCGATTTTTAGAAATGGAATGGTTCCACAATAATATTGAGCATATAATATGTTTTAGTTTTCTTCTCTCACTTTACAAAAGTTTGTAGACAAGTATCATTATCTCTATTTTTTAAATTAAAAAAAATGACTGAGCCTCATTGTTTAAATAATTTATCCAAGATCAAAAACCTAGTGAGTGGTGAAAAAGGGATTCACACTCAGATCTACTAATAGGAAATCTCATCTATCACACCTTATTTCCACTGATTCTAGGTCCAGGAACAGGGTAGATTACTAGATGTAGCCCCTTAAATCAGAAGCCTCTTCATTAATCTGGACCATTAGAAAAGTCCATTTTATATAAAAACTGCAAAGAAGCTTTTGACTATCATGCTCCTCCCTGCTTTTCCCCTACTGTATCCTCATCCCTGACAAATAAGGAGAGAGGAATTTATAGAATTGTAGTCTTTGCAAAACCAAGCTGGCTGATTTAGGAGGCTCTCACCCTAAAAACAGATCCTGTTGGAAGGAAAACTATGCAGAGTTCCACAGAGCGCCCTTGCCAGGCCTTGATTAGTGGTTAAGATATGATCTTGACAGGCCTGGCTATATAACTTTCAGGGTTCAGTACAAAATGAAAACGAGGAGCCCCTTGTTCAAAAGTTATTAGGAACTTCAAGACAGAGACAGCAGAGCATGAAACCAAATGTGGGGCCTTTGTCAGTGTGGACCCCTGGGCGTCTGCACAGGTTGCATACCTGTGAATTTGGTTCTGGATTTTGAACTCTAAGAAGGAATTACCTCTCCTGGTTCTTTTTATTGATCTACATTGAAGATAGCTTGATATACAGGTTATAGGTCATCTCTATTAATAAGGTTGTGGAATGAAGAGTAAAGATGACATTAAATTTTTTAAAATTTTAGTCTGCATGATATTTATAGACACAAACAAGCTCTAGAATGGTCTTCTATCATTTTGTCCTTTTCTGGTGGGGGGCAAAGACAAGAGTGGGAAAAATGTATTTTAATAAACGGATAATGAATCCATAATGAGCTCAGCTGTTCAGAAACTATATATGATTTCATGGACAGAAGGGGTAATAGCAACATAAAAATGCATTTTATTTATATTACACTCTAATATTTTTTCCATGTTCTCTCTTTGGGTGAGAGGACAAAAGGTAGGTTGCACATAAATTACACAGTTGAGTAGTTGAAAATGCCTACTTAATTGTCTTCAGACTTTGTGGAGCTGTAGGGAAAAGTAAAGAAATGAAAGAAACAGCCTTGCCTTTTGAAGAACTGACGAGTTAGTTTACATTTCAGGAAACAGATTTAGAAAAATACCCAAGAAAGTATATAGCTGAACTTGAAGAAGATTGAGGATGATATAAGAATAACTTCCTAATTTTTTAGGAACAATTTACCTAAACCGGAAAGTCAATGGAAAGAGTGTCATGTAAAATATATGACAGAAAAGAAGGGCTTTGCTAATAATTCTGAGAAACCATCACTTAATTTTTCTTAAAATTAATAGCCTAGTGCTCTTATATTTGAGATACATGAGGCTTTAAAGTAGGACAAAGAAGTTGCTCATTAGTATTTGCAGAAGTTTGAATGTGCTTTGTAGAGAATTACCACATTCTTCATTTGAAATTAGTTTGTCATTATGAATTACCTACATTGGCTACAAATACCCTCAAGACAAAAAGCGCTTTAACCTGGTAATTTTTGTATGTAAGTAATGCAACACTATTCACAGATAATGTTAGCTGAACAATAATTGACCCAAGGCCCTCCGGTCACGAATAATTGTAGACATTTTTAGAGAGGCTTTTAACTAGCATGGTTTTAAAAATTATGATAATACACTATTAATGCTACAATCTAATTTATAGCTGAATTGGTTTAAGAATGTTTTTTATTCTGCAGTCTATATTATAGTATTTTAAAAGGTCCCTGAAGATAGTTTGGCAGTTTCTCATAAAGCTAAACATAGATTTACAAGATGACCCAGCAATTACACTCCTAGGTATTTCCTAACTGAATTGAGACTTATAATCAAACACAAACCTGCATGTGAATGTCTATAGAAGTTTTATTCATAATCACTAAAAACTGATGTTTTTCAGCTGGAAAATGGATAAACTGTGGTATATCCATTCAATAGTACACTCCTCAGCAATAAAAAGGAATGAGCAATTGATTTACCTAGCAACATGATGAATCTTAAAAACACATTCTACAAGTGAAAGAAGCTAGCTCCCATGGGCTACATATCGTATCATTCCATTCATATCACATTCTGGAAAAGGCAAAACTGCAGTGGCAGAAAACAGATCAGGGTTGCCAGGGGTTGGTTGATGGGGGCAGTTGTTGACTACAGAGAGGATATACAAGAAAAATTTAGGGTGATAGAACTGTTCTGTATGCCATTGGGATGGTAGATGTATAACCTTATGTGTTTTTCAAAATCTATGGAACTGCACATCACATATAGTGAACTTTATGCAAATTGTAAAAAAAAGTCCACCAGGATATTAGAGATTCCCAAGATGGAATGCAGACTTTGGCCAATGATTCTAACTATAGTACAAACGTACAACATAACAACACCAGCGTATGGGGAAAAAAAAGCTGATCTAAGTTGGAAAATGGAGTTTTGGCTCAAAACTGTTAAAAGTGAAGACAAAAGAACTATATACATACTGTATTCTAGGTGATTTTGTTTTTCAAGGAGGTATGGGTTAACAATTATGAAACTGCTTTACATTTACACTGAGATTGAACAAATAAGTAAGTGGGTAGTGGATGGTGGGTGCCATATTTCTCACTGTTGGAGTGGGAGGTTACAAGAGGGGAAGGCTAGAATGAATCCTATGGTACTGGATTAGAGTTGAAGATATCAGTCTGAATTCACATATGGCTTAATATACACCCAGATGGATTAATATAGAAAAAAATTTAGACATGTGTTCTACATACAGGTTAACATACATATATTACTTAGCTTTGTCCACTAAGAGTCTAAGAAGCAGTGAAATCCCAGGAGACACAAGCACCATCAGTGCACATACCTTGGTTTCTAAATGTCATTTTGCTATACAAGCAGCTAGGAGTCCTTGGATAAATGGTTGATTGCAGGACTGGGCAGGGAAAACACAAGACAAGCCTGGAGCATCTCATGGGACCAAAAAGTAAGGACATGCTCAAAAAGTAAAGGATTGAGTGTGTCAAAGGGACAGGAGCTAAACTGAAGGAATGCACATTGACCAAAGTAGAATAATCTGAGCCCCAAGATAAATAGCATAATATAGTATTATACTATGAAATACAAAGGAAATATACATATATTAATAATCATATACATAAATGATTGAATAAAAAAGTAAATAAGGAAGAAAAGACAAATCTTCCTAGCAGAATTCCAAATAATTTAGGTAAGTACTTTCTTTTCCCCTTTTTAAATGTGGCTGGACTTACTGACTCACTTTCAAAGGAAAGAGTAAGGAATGAGAAAAATAATAACTTTATTGTAGAGAAACCTGGCAAACCCTACTGTAACCATGTGATCAAGGTTATCACCACCAATGTCAGGTGCAAATCACATACCCTTGATACGATGTAATGAGAAGGGCGCTTCACCTCTGTGGCATTCTTTCCAAAAACCCATAACCCCAGTCTAATCATGAGAAAAACACTGGACAAAGCCAGTTTTGAGGATACTGTATAAAATACATAAACGTACTTCTTTAAACTCTAAAGGTCATGAAAAACGAAGAAAGACTGAGAAACTGTCACAGACCAGAGGGCACTAATGTGATGTGATGACTACATACAGTGTGGTACCCTGGTTTGGGTTCTAGAACAGAGAAAGAACCCTGATGGGAGAATGAAACTGAAATCTGAAAAAAAGTCTAGAGTTTACTTCATAATAATGTACCAATCTTGGCTTCTTAGTCTTGAGAAATGTCCCATGGGGTAACATTTAAAGGAAACTGAAACTGGGTAAGGGAGATATACTAGAACTCTCTGTACTATCCTCACTACTTGTCTGTAATCTTAAAGATATTAAAACATAACAAATTTATTTAAAAAAACTGCCCTGTTGTTAAAATATGAATTGATTAGTTAGTTGTTGAATTTATTCAAGAGATAGCTGCTGAAGCCTACAATCTCTAGTCACTGATAAAACAATGAACATGTCAGATGCTGTCCTGTCCTCCTGAACTTAGAGTTGAGTGGTGGATAAAGACAATAGGGAAGTTCAAAACAATCTGATAAGCACTTTGAGAAAGTGCCAGAGGTTTAAAAAATATTTTTTCCCCTACATTGAAATTAATAGACATGGTGCATTAACTAGATCCTGGAACACAGAAAACATATTAGTCCAAAAATAATATTGATTATTTTTTATATTGGGTAATCCTTAAACTCTGACTGATTTGCCAAGTATTTCAAAGGTTTTTGTCAGGGAAATTTGGGGATATTCTTTAATTTATGATACTTTGTCCATCAAAGAATTATCCCCTTATCAGGTAGAGAGCTGTTTCCTTTTTTCAAATACAAAATGGAAAATCAGAGCATACATACTTTAGAATATCTTTCAATTTTAAAAGTTAGTGAGCTTTGTCAAATATGTGACATTTTCTTGCCTGTTTATTAAACCAATGATAAAGGTTTACTTATCGATCATATAAAAATAAACATGATCATATTTTCCCTTCATCATCAAGGTTCCTATTTCTTCAGTTTATCTGAAATAGAAAAATGTATCCCAAAGAAGGAAGATATTCTCACAGTGAAAAAGGGAAAAAAAACCCATATATTCTCATACCTCAAAAAAATGAGAAACCTTGTAACCTTCCTAAGAAGACTGGGCCCTGAAATGCAGGCCCCAAATCACAGACTCTACACTTGCACCCCTAGTCAGGCTATCCTAGCTCCCCCAAACCTCAGGAATGGGTATTTTAAAAGGAAATACTTTTTTGTGGATTTGCAATTTCTCTCTGCAAAGAAATTCATATCAGTTTGAAAGCGCTTGTGGGGTTAGAAGTCAAGATCTACTTGGGAACGCTGGATGATAGACATCCCGTGTCTCTCTTTTGTTGAGAGGTAATCTCACAAAGGATTCAAAGTCTACAGCTGCACATGGAGGCGGCTTCTCTGAGGGGCTCAAACTTGTATGTACGGCAAGTGGAGAGATTGGACGAGGAATAAGACACATTATGGACAGTCCTGACATCTGCGCCTATAATAAGACACATTACGGACAGTCCTGACATCTGCGCCTACAGACAGAGAGGTTTCAGAACCAGAGGCTGGAATCTGAAGTGAGAATGAAAAACCACAAGGCGGGAGTTCCCAAGAATGGGAAGGAAGGGGGAGGGACAGTGGCCAGATTTCCTCTAAAGTAGAAGAGACAATAGAGAAGGTATTTCTAATGGGGTAGGAGAACAAAAACAAAACAAACCAGAAAGCAAAGCAAACCAAACCGAACTATTTTTGGTGGAAGCAAACCTGTTACATATCACTCTTTTGAAAATTACCTCATTGCTGGATTATTTCATTTAGGCTTCTCTTTTCCCTCCCTGCCACTGATTTCTCTCTCTTTCAGTTTATTCTGCCAAGTACTTCCTAAATGACCTTCCTAAGACATCTTAGTGACAATATAAACTTCATGATCAAAAACTTTCCATGACTTGTCATTGTCCCAGAAAGAAAATCCAAACACTTCAACTTTGGTTTTCAAATCTTTAGATCATTAAGCAAATCACAAAATTTTCTTGGGCATTGTTTTTTTTTTCATCCATAAAATGACATTGACATATAGAAGCTCATAGATTATCTTAGTAGCCTAGGGCAGATATATATATCTAATCATTTTTAAATGGTTCAAAAGTAGTATTTTGCTATATCTAACTATTATCTATCTCTCTTTCTATCATCTCTCTCTCTCTCTCAGTAGAATTAGTGGTAGTTTGTATTTAGGGTGGATACAAACACAGGGTGTGAATTGTTCTAGTTTCCAATGTTACATTGATTTATCTATGCAAGTGGTTTTGATTTTAGTTACCTTGATTGAAACATGCAAAATAAACAAATCTAATAGCCAAGAGAAAAATAATCACATTTCTACTATTTATTTGGACTTAGACCAATTCTTTTTTTTTTTTTTTTTAAGATTTTATTTATTTATTTGACAGAGAGACACAGCGAGAGAGGGAACACAAGCAGGGGGAATGGGAGAGGGAGAAGCAGGCCTCCCGCGGAGCAGGGAGCCCGATGCGGGGCTCAATCCCAGGACCCTGGGATCATGACCTGAGCCGAAGCAGACGCTTAACGACTGAGCCACCCAGGCGCCCCGGACTTAGACCAATTCTGACAACAATAAAAAATGAGAATGCTTTTAGGTGCCTGCTATATATTTTCAGGAGATTTAGTAAATAATTGGTTTAACTTAGTCTTGTGATCTTCAAAAATCTTTCCAGCAACCCCCCCTGATAGCATCTGCTTCCAGTATGGTTAATTATAAAACAATTAGGTTCTAATGAGGCTTTTGCTTCCTTACCCTGTTTACCAGCACAGTTTCAACATCCTTCTATTGATACGAAACGTGTGGAAACTTCATTTTTTTTTCTTTTCTTTTAAATCTTGATTCTGGAAGCCCTGGTAGAATAGTTAACGAGATTTCTTAAGGGTGAATAGGGAAGTCTTTTTTTTCTCTTTTGGTTTTGATGGTACACAAATTAACTCGTTTCCTCTCCTGAGCTGGGAATTCTGAAAAAGGAACCTGTTGGAAATATGAACATTCCTGTTCTTCCTGACTCTTAGTTTCTTTAGAAAATGTTTACGTTACATAACTTTTACTAAGAGGAGAATGGAGGCAGGATTTATCAAGCGTGGTTGTTAATGAAGAACAACATAAAATCACTAATCACGTGACGAACAATATAAACAGCATTGCTTACAGAATAAGTCCAAGGAAGAATTTTAAGTTTAACTCAGGTTGCCACTGAAAGAAGGGTATCAATAGTTGCCATGTACCTACTATGTGTCAGGCACGATGTGAGGCATTCCCCCCCCCCCCCATATTACATCTCATCTAATTCTTAGTGTAATCCTATGGCTGGGTAGTTTTTCAATATAGATTATTAGAGATAAGGAAGTTGAGATTTAGGGAATTTTAATAACATGTTCAAGATCACACATTTACTGAATTTCCGGGCTTAGATTTGAAACCACTTTTGTGTGATGCAAAGCTGGGATACAATTTCTGCTATAGCACACTGTCTTTGTTGCTGTTTTTATATACACCAGAGTCTGGTTTCCTGCCTTATGGAACTAGCTTAGTAATCTCAATTTTTCAGGAATGAATGGGCTAGGGGCACCTGGGTGGCTCAGTTGGTTAAGCAACTGACTTCGGCTCAGGTCATGATCTCAGGGTCCTGGGATGAGCCCCTCGGTGTCGTCGGGCTCCCCACTGAGCGGGGAGTCTCCTTGTCCCTCTGCCCACCCCCTCCCCCCAGTTGGTTCTCTCTCTCTCTTTCAAATACATAAGTAAAAATCTTTAAAAAAAAAAAAAAGAATGAATGGGCTAATGAATTACTAATTGTAAAGTATTCTGGTACTTGTAGAGAAAATGTAATTATTGAAAGAAAAATCATGACATTTTATAGTTACCTTCTCAGATTTTTTTGTTGCTCAAACAAACCCAGGGTAATGTATGATGCTATCTGTACTCCCTCTTTAGTGGTGTGAATTAATGGAAAGCAAATGGCCACTGCAAGCATTTCTGAACACAGTTAAGTCATGCTTCCCTGCTGCTAACTTTTCATAAACTTTTAGATTCATGGGGACATAAAGGCCAAACTGCTGTCTTATTAAATTCTTCTTTTGATAAGAATATGTAGGATTCAAATGAAGAAAATGTTAAGGGTCTATAAGGACCTATCTGGGTTTTCTATCCCTGCTTTAGGAGAGTGCATCTATAGGATATAAAGAAAAAAGAACTTGCACAACTATATACATAACAGGGCGGCAATTATATACCATATAATATAAAATAAATATATATATGCGCACACGTAGAGGAAAGACCTGAAATGAATATGCCAAAATGTGAATTATTGATCATCTGTAGGCCAAGAGCTCATAGGGCAATTCTATGTCATTTAAAAAAATATTTTTCTGCACTTTCTAATTTTTTAAAAGAAAAATGTGTTTTTTTCCCCCTGTCATCAGAAGGATGCAATGAATTTCATCTATATTTTAAAAAGACACGTTCTTTTGAAAGCAGTTTTGGTGGAGCATGAGGGTGAGACTATCTCAAATGGAAACAATTTTGTTTATAAGAGAACTCAGCTTTAAAATGGAAGCAAGGCATTTGTCTCTCTGATGCCATGGCAACCAGAAGAAAACTGCAAAGTCCAACAATGGTATAAAAATGTGCCTCCAGAGTGGGTAAGAAGGAGGCAACCTTGGACCTCTTTTTTTGTTTCCATTTCCCCTAGAACAGAAGGCTACATTGTGTTTTTCTAGCTGACTCTACCGCTTTCCAGCTAGGCTGCTGTGATAGGAAAGAACAAACAATAATAATAACCCTTTCCTCATGACGTTTGGGCCTTTCCAAAAAATTGTGTGCTTTCTCTGTGCAGAAAAGCATAGCTTCTTTTGATTTAGTTTTCTCTGCCTTACCTCCCCTTGATATCTTCAAATTCAGTCACTTTTATGATGAAGTTTCTCAATCTGTTATACATCTCACCCTCAGAATTCCTGTTGGTTTGCCCTCCTTTTTGAAGCTGCAGGGCTGAGTTGATCTTTTCTTTGTGGTCGCTGTTTTCTTCACACCCAAGAGTTCCTTCTGAGAATGTTCTCCTGCCTCAGACCTCAGTGTTTCTGTTGGTCTCCAGTGACTTGGCTGTCTGATACTCTCTTTTCTTTTGAAAAAAAAAAAAATTTTTTTTTTAACCTAGTTTTATTCTTCAGATAAATCAAATTCCTCCAAAGCTACTAAAGATCACTAAGGGTCCTCATTTTGGGAGGACAAATTCAAATATTTTGATGATAGAGGTTGCCAAGGGAATTCTTCCTCATTAGACTTTCTCCTGTGGCCTGTGTCATATTCCCCTACTACCATGAGAGCAGGGTCAAAATGGTAAGAACTGCTGACCTCTGTGTTGGATTTTACTATAAGATTTTGTGTGTTTGGGTGTAAAAACTTTTGTTAATTCAGAAGCAACCAGCAACCTGAGCAAGTGGCCCTCAGTTTTACCTCAAACCAATGCTCTTCAACTAATACAAAGAAAAGGAATTGGGGAGACACTCGTCAGGACAAACAGAAAAGTAATCTTTTTTTTTTTTTTTAAAGATTTTTATTTATTTATTTGTCAGAGAGAGAGAGAGAGAGCACAAGCAGGGGCAGCAGCAGAGGGAGAGGGAGAAGCAGGCTCCTCACTGAGCAAGGAACCTGACTCGGGACTCGATCCAGGACCCTGGGATCATGACCTGAGCTGAAGGCAGACGCTTATCGACTGAGCCACCCAGGCGTCCCCAGGAAAGTAACCTTAAAGAATTTCTGGTCTTTGGGGAGGCTGGGTGGCTCCCGAGTTGGGCTCTTGCTTCGCGGAGGGCCTGCTTCTGCCGCTCCCTGTGCTTGTGCTCTCTCTCTCTCTCAAATAAATAAATAAAATCTTTTTTAAAAAATTGCTGGTCTTCAGAGTGGCAGCCAGAGGTGCATTCTCAGGAGTGGAAGATCCTGCATGACAGAGCTGGGCCATGACCCAGCGTGACCCTCCGGCATCAGAAATCACAGGAGAGTTGCACCCTCTCTCCAACAAGCCTGGGTCCAGCTGCTCATTCTAGGAAATTGGTGGCAACAGTGTCATTCCTAGGAGCATGATCCAACCAAGAAGAATAAAGATTTCATGGCCATGAGGAAGCTAACTGTGGGGGAAGGAGGGCTAAGGTCATTCATTTTCCTTTCTTCAGCACCCATCAGTAAGTGTTACCTTAAATGAAATGGATTAATTCTAGCTACTGCTCTGGATTGACTGGTTGCGGGGCCTGTAGAAAAATCTCTTCATTTCTCGGGCGCCTAGGTGGCTCAGTTGTTGAGCAACTGCCTTTGGCTCAGGTCATGGTCCCAGGGTCCTGGGATCGAGTCCCATATCGGGCTCTCTGCTCCGCGGGAGGCCTGCTTCTCCCTCTCCCACTCCCCCTTGCTTGTGTTCCCTCTCTCACTGTGTCTCTCTCTGTCAAATAAATAAATAAAATCTTTAAAAAAAAAAAAAAAAGAAAAGAAAAATCTCTTCATTTCTTCAACAATTTTTTGCAGCCTGCAAAAGTTTCATTTGTATTGCGTTAGTCCTTGTGGAAAAAAAAATTACTTCTTACAGTTGTAGGCCACGATAATAAATTTTACCAGTCTCTTAACTTCCTGTCACTTGGAGTCTAGTTGAGGACCGTTTCAGTCCTGAACAATGTGGAGCCTGGCCCAGGGTAGCTTGGTGGGGAAACATAAAGTGGAGCATTTACATAGTATTGTACAGTGTTTAAAAAGTCTACTCACATGGACTATCTCATTTGACCTTTCCTGGGAGTAAAACATGGTGTCTAGACTGTTTTCAGTAACGAAGAGCCTCAAGTTGGTTCAGGAGTTCTTCTACAACATCCTTCTGGCAGCCTGGAGGGTGTATGGTCCTCAGTCCAAACCATGTTCTATAGTTTACGTAAAGTGTTGCACACATAGAACTGAGAATGCTGACTGGGGGCGGGGAGTGTTGGGGTGGGGACTTGGGAGGGACACACAGTTCAGGTGTGCCTGAGCATATTATGATCCAGATGGGGTCCAGGCCTTCCAAATCTGATGGCAATGTTAGTGGGCTTTCCCAGGTTAGGTGAATTTGAATTAATCCAAGCTGTTATCAGAATGATACCAGGTTCTTTTTCTTGTTACGAGAGAAACAATAGAATATGGAACTATGTGAGGAAATACAAGAGGTGAATGGTCAAAGGCTGAAATAATTTCATTTGCTAAAATGATCTGGGGATGGGTGTGTCTTCCATAATATATGTATGCATTTAGCACAGTGCCAATACTTAGCACGTCCTCAATAAATGTAACATATAATGATAATAAATAATAAATTATGCATGACCCTCTTTTTTTAATTTTTCCTTTTTTTTTTTAAGATTTTATTTATTTATTTGAGAGAGAGAGAGCGCATACAAGCAGGGGGAGTGGCAGAGGGAGAGGGGGAAGCAGGCTTGCCCACATGGGGCTCGATCCCAGGACCCTGGGATCATGACCTGAGCTGAAGGCAGACGCTTAACCGACTGAGCCACCCAGGTGCCCCTGTTTTTCCTTTTCTTTCATCAGGCTTGATTTCTGATTCCTATCTTGTTTTTGGCTGCCGGGTTATTCTGTCTTCTTACTTGGTTCTCAACATACTAGGTACTCAATAAAATCTGTTGAATGGACAAATGAAGGCAGGAAGCCTTGCAGCAGTCCTCTGTATTTACTTCTGAGGCAATGTGAATTCCTCAGGAATGAACTCCATCCCAGAGGAACTCAAAAAGATTCACATTTATTAGCACCAAAATTTCCATTATAAATTTAATGGTGTTAGTCAATCAATTTAGTATTGAAATAACCAGTGTGGCTTTTCTTTTTCTTCTCCTTTTTCTTTTTCTTTCTTCTTCATAGTTGTTCTTGTACAGTCCCTAAAAGGTGGAACAATTCCACTTTTTAAGTTGGCAGTTCTGAAAGCCATTTTATTTTAATGTTTAAGTATTGCCAAAGATAAACAAAGCTGGGTACTAGTTAAAGTGGTAAAGACAGCTTTTGATCCTTAATATACTATCGCAATAGAGAAAAGAGTCCAGCAGGAGCTGAACTCAACTTCGATTTGTAAAGTGGTGACCTGACATTTTAAAGGGAAAATGAGGGAGTAGGGAGTGGAGGGAGAGGGGCTCCGGACAGCTGGGGAAGTGGAAAATTACAAAAAGAGGGAAGGGAGGGTTGGTTCCTGTGAAGCCCATCTGGGTTGGCTAATTGGAGCTTGCCCAATTAAACCTCTGTGATGGTTAATTTTATGTGTCAGATTGACTGGGCCATGGGATGCCCAGGACTGATTAAATATTATTTCTGCAAGTGTCTGAGAGGGTGTCTCCAGAAGAGATTAGCATTTGAATTGGTGAACTGAGTAATGTAGATGGCCATCCCCACTGTGGGTGGGCATCATTTAATCCACTGAGGTCCTGAGACGAACAAAAAGGCAGAGGAAGGTTGAATTTGCTCTCTCCCCGATTGGTTGAGTCGGGACATTGTTTTCTCCTGCCCTCGGTGCTCTTGGTTCTTAGGCAGTCAGCCTCGGGCTGGAATCTACACCATCAGCTCTCTGGCTTTCAGGCTCTTAGGCTGAACTATCCCAGTGGCTTTCCTGCTTTTCCAGTTTGGAGAGGGCAGATTGCGGGGGACCTCTCAGCCTCCGTAATCACACGAGCCTATTCCGTATAAGTTATAATAATGATACATGAAATATTAAGTATAGCATGTACCACATAGTAGAGTCAATCAACGTTGGTTACTATAGCATATATTACGTGTTGGCTGACCCAGCCTCTCTTCCAATCTCCTTCTAGGGTGCCTCTCCACAAAGCTAGAAGAACCGCATTGCCCAACACGCCCTTGCAACTAGCGTGCCGATGTGACTTCGAGTCTTCCTATCAGATGCGTTGGCTTGAGGCAGGACTTGGAACGGAAGGCACAAGGCAACCATTTCATTAGTGGTGGGTTTGTATTCTGTTAATTTAGCTAAACTTGAACTACGTTTCTCAGAATTCCCTTCCCTGCATAATTCACGTAAGCATGGGCTATGTGATCTTGCCTGAGATCTGGAAAGTGGAAATAAAGCAGTAATCATCATCTTCTTTTTACCCTCAGAAGGTCCGTGGAGGACACCCCGGCCCCGTTGCAGCTGTATGTATTGTCACTGTCTGCGGGTCGCCTTGCTGGCATGCGGCAGGAGCTGAACCCACAGCTCTTCTAGCACCCACTAAATCCTCCCTTTCAGCTTTAATTCCTGGACCAGCTTTGTGCATGAAGGCTTCTCTTACAGGACACCCCATTATTGAAGTGGAAGGCTTAGAAGCAGTAAGAGGCCAATGTGGGTTTTAGTTTTCCGTGTGGGTCCCAGCTGGTCCTTACTGGTTCTAAGTTATCCTGGTTCTCTTGTACTTCACCTTCATCTTTCCTTCCCAACCGCCCGTCCTGCTGACCTGGAGCCGTCAGTCTCCAATACCAGGTGCAACAGCAATAGTCATATATAAATCGCTGAACTACTCCCACAGTTGCATAAAGTCAAGTCCTGACAATAGATCCCATATTCTATATTATTTCTAGCGGCTCTGCTTTTCTGGCTGAGACACAGGGGCAGTGTGGTCCTGTGGTCAGCAGCCTCCTGCAGAGGAAAAATGATTCTGAGGGTTCAGGTGCTCCTAAAAGCTTAAAATCTGCTGAATTCCAATAATTTCATAAGCTCTGGATACCTCCTGATAAATCCCTTTGTCCTTTTACCAGCCAGAGTGCTTTCTGTTGTCTGTTACAGAACTCTGCTAAGGAAGGTATTATTATTACTAGTTTAGTTGTGGTTTCTGTCTTCATGGTGCTTATGGTCTAGCAAAAGAGATGATATTACAAGTGTGATGTGTTCCTTTTCCTTCTGTTGAAACGATTTCCTTTCATTTTTATTGACCCTTTTTTTCACTTCTTAGGAGGGAAGTAGTCTTTTTCCTTTGTTACATCAAAAGAAAGCTGGGGCGGAGGGCATCTTGCTAAAATTCACACATAAGTTTGATGTGAGAGCCAATGTCTCATTGCTCACTAGCTCCAGGATTTGGGGAGTGTTGAATCAGAAAGGCAGCTGCTTAAACACTGGGTTGGGAGAAAGACCTGGGAAATGTGTTCTCGCTAAACATAATAGTGAAAGCAAATATCTGGTTTGGAACCTTTCAAAAGATAAGAAAAAACAAGCCAACAAACAAATAGAAAAAACTATTAGAAAGCCTGGCACCTCCTATACTAAGTAGATGTAGTTTTCATATCATATAAAGTCAAAACAAATTCTACCTCCTATTTGTGGTCAATTTTTGCCTTTCCAAATGTAGCTGAATGTTCTTATTATAGGAATATTTTACTGACGATTATAAATTGGAATACTCAGACCAAATTATAAGCTACTATTGTGACTTTAAGGCACGGTCATTTGAAAATTTTAAAATCTGTAATAATATTTTACCTTCTGTTTTTTTTTCCTTCTAGTAGGATTTTAGGATTTTACCCCATTTTGTAAATAACAGTATGATCAGACCTTTCCTTAGATCTTCTTTCAGTCATAAAGTTGTTTCTTTTAGTGTATTCATCTCCCAGTAATGTTAAACACTGAGGAGAATGGAACAAAAAGAAAACAAGCATCCTTCCCTCCAAAATCCCAGGGCTTTGGAGCTCTGATTTTAGTGTCTATATCCTCCTAATGCACCCGTGAAATTCTCTGAATACTTTACCCTGATAGGCATTACTACCTAATACAGACTCTTTATTCCTGAATTGAAGCTGCCAATTTCCCAGCACGGAAACAGTGAAGTGGTCATGAAGTTGACGTCACCAACTCAGGAAAGGGTGGGGCCAGCTGACAGGATCAGGAGTGGGACTTTAAGGAAAGGAGCAGTCTTTAGCTGGTTTGGGAGCTCTCGGCACACTGTTTCAGAATGGGAGATTCAGATCTAACAGGCATTGGGTATTTATTACCCATTAGGCCTGTGCTACACATTTGAACATTATGTCATTTACTCATTACCACAATCTCGGAAGACTAGCTCTATGATGCATCATTATCTCTATTTCACTAAGAAGGGAATTGACGCTCAGAGAGGTTAAGAACTTGCTAGAGGTTGTGTACTAACAAAAGTTGGAGTCGGATTCATGTCAAGTTGCTTCTTGAACCCTGCTGCCGCCTTGAGAGAAGATGAAAGCCTCTTATCTCCTTTCCCCCTATTTGTCAGCCCCGTAGTCATTTTTGGAGTAGGTTCTTGGTTTTGTAGGTTTTGAGACGGGAAAAAGGATTTAAAACCGTGTGTCTATCCCCAATCTGAGTTCTTGCAATTAAGCAAAATCTAAAACCACTAATGGTGATTAGCTGAACAGGCTCCACAAACCAGTTAACCCTTTAATGAAATTCTTACCCCTTTGTCCCTTACAAGCTTTCTGTAGTTTAAAATAAGAATACCCAAAATATGCTTGAAAGAATTACATACCTGTTTATCAGGAGAGAATCTTCAAAAGTTATCTCTGCTTGAGAAGCATCTGGGAGAATGGATAGAGAGTGTGTGTGTGGCAGCGGGCTGGGGGCAAGCACTTTGGAAGATTTTTTTTTTTTTAACCATTTTGGAGTATGCAACATACTAGATGCTCAGTTATTCGTCTACTAAATAAACTAAAATATATTTCTTTCACCTCTGTCTTCCCCCAGCTACCTCTTCTCAAGAACTCTTCTATCTAGATAATGACTAGCATATACAAGTTTAAGCACATACTTCTTTAGATTAATAAAATATTCTGTAGAATTTGTTCAGCAAATGTTTCATGTACGAATAAAAGTGTTACCTATTTTCGAGGTGCAGGGTTCTCTTTATGTCTCTTAAATTAGGGTTGTAAAATTATGTTGTTTGAATTTTCTAAATCTCAGTTTTTTTCCCTGCTTGATCTGTTTCTGATAGAGGTGTTTTAAAATTTCTCACTATCATTGTTTTGTCTAGTTCTCTTTGTTATTCTGTTAGTTTTAGCTTTATAAACTTGAGGCCAAATTATTAGATGCATATATATCTATTGCTATAACAGTGGAATGTTCTTTGTTTATTATTTAGTGCTCAACTTTTTCCTTATTATTTTTTCCAAAACATTTACATTTACTCATTTGAAACATGAGCTTTCTTTTTTTTTTTTTTTTTTTTAAGATTTTACTTATTTATTTGACAGAGAGAGACACAGCAAGAAAGGGAATACAAGCAGGGGGAGTGGGAAAGGGAGAAGCAGACTTCCCGCGGAGCAGGAAGCCCGATTCGGGGCTCGATCCCAGGACCCTGGGATCATGACCTGAGCCGAAGGCAGACGCTTAACGACTGAGCCACCCAGCTGCCCCAACATGAGTTTTCTTTTGATTAATAGTCTCATGATACATCTTTTCTAGCCCCTTATTTCCAAACTTCCTGTGCACCTTTATTGTAATGTGTTTCCTGTTTAATCTATTTACATTTACTATGATTATTGGTATATTTGGACTTGTTTCTACTATCTTACTTGTGTTTTCTGGTTATTATCCTTTCTATTTACTTTTTCTTTCTTTCTCTTTCTCTTCCTCTTTCCTTCAAAATGATAGTTTAAACATTTTAAAAAATTAATTTATTTTTTAAATTTCAGTATAGGGGTGCCTGGGTGGCTCAGTCAGTTAAGCATCTGCCTTCGGCTCAGGTCATGATCCCACCGTCCTAGGATTGATTCCCACATTGGGCTCTCTGCTCAACGGGAAGCCTGCTTCTCCCTCTGCCCCTCCCCCTGCTCATGTTTTCTCTTTCCCCGTTCTCTCTGACAAATAAATAAATAAAATCTTAAAAAAAATAAATTCCAGTAGAGTTAACATACAGTGTTATATTAGTTTCAGGTATACTATATAGTGATTTCAACAATTCTATACATTGCTCTGCTCATCATAAGTGTACTCTTTTTTTTTTTTTTTTAAAGATTTTATTTATTTGACAGAGAGAGACACAGCGAGAGGGGGAACACAAGCAGGGGGAGTGGGAGAAGGAGAAGCAGGCCTCCTGCAGAGCAGGGAGCCCGATGCGGGGCTCGATCCCAGGACCCTGGGATCATGACCTGAGCCGAAGGCAGACGCTTAATGACTGAGCCACCCAGGCGCCCCCATAAGTGTACTCTTAATCCCCTTCACCTGTTTCACCCATCCCCCCGCCCTTCTCCCCTCTGGTAACCATCAGTTTGTTCTCTATAATTAAGAGTCTGTTTTTTAGTTTGTCTCCTTTTTTCTTCCTTTGTTTGTTTTGTTTCTTAAATTCCACATATGAGTGAAATCATATGGTATTTGTCTTTCTCTGACTGACTTATCTCACTTAGCGTAATACTCTCTAGATCCATCCATGTTGTTGCAAATGGCAAGATTTCATTCTTTTTTATGGGTGAATAATATTCTATTGTATATATATTTATATACACTATAGATATACATTAGATATATACATATACATGTATATATATAATAGGTATACAATAGCATACACACACACACACACACACACACACATATATATATATGTGCTACATTGTCTTTATCCATTCTAAAATGATAGTCTTATACATTCTCCTTTTCTTAATTCCTATCCTGGTTTAGAAGCTAAAATTATATATGTATATGTACATATCCATGTATATGCACATATATGTGTGTTATAGGCATACATGATTACATACAATTCTACATGTAGGATATATACACACACCTTTGCTTCTCTATATACATACAGAGATTCTTGTCTACATTGAGTCTATAGCTATTCTTATTATGTCTGAAAGTATTTTTATTTTTCTCATACTCTTGAAAGATAGTTTTGCTGAGTGTAGAATTTTAGGTTGAATGTTATTCTCCCTAAGGTTTTAGAAGCTATCATTCCATTATTTTCTGGTGTCTATTGCTACCAGTGTGAAATCTAATGACAATGAAAATGCGTAAAAAAATGTTGATAGTCATTACTTTTTAGGTAATCTCTTTTTCTTTGGTAGTTCTTAAAAGTTTTCTCTTTGCATATTAATATTCTGCTGATTTACTCTGATATGTCTTGATGTAGATTTATCTTTGTTCATCCTACTTGTACTTGGAGGGCTCTTTTAATAAGTGCTCATAGCCTTCTTTGTATTTTAAGCTATTTTATTCACTCTATCTTGGAATATTGCATTGATTGATACCACTGCCTCTAACACCCTTCCTGGAACTACTGTTAGAAGTTGGAGCCTCTTGGGGTGCCTGGGTGCCTCAGTCATTAAGCGTCTGCCTTTGGCTCGGGTCATGATCCCGGGGTCCTGGGATCGAGCCCCGCATCGGGCTCCCTGCTCCGCGGGAAGCCTGCTTCTCCCTCTCCCACTCCCCCTGCTTGTGTTCCCTCTCTCGTTGTGTCTCTCTCTGTCAAATAAATAAGTAAAATCTTAAAAAAAAAAAATTGGAGGCTCTTAATTTGTCCTCCAGGCACTTAGCTACTTCTGCATATTTAAAAAAATTCTTTTCATCATGCTGTTTTGAATTTTGGTGAATTTTTCAGTACTCTATACTAATTTATTACTTTTCTATGTTGTGTAGACTTTTGAATTTTAACATATTGATATTTTTTCATTTCTAAGACTTTAATACATTCATTTGTTTCATTTCTTTGACCTCGTTTCACAACTTCCCAGTTTTCAAAATGGATGTTATTGCCTCAAGGACCTCTTTGAGGACTTTACACATTTTCATTCTTGTTTGTTTCTTCGAGAGCAGAGCTTCTGTTGGCGTTTTGGGTCAGACCATTCTCTGTTCTGGGCTGTCCTGTGCACTGTAAGATATACGGTAGCACCCCTGGTTTCTACGTACAAGATGCCAGTAGCACCCCCACCCCTACCCGTTGAGACAGCCCTAAATGTCTCCAGCCATTGCCCAATGTCCTCTGGTTGACAAAATCATCCCCAATTGAGAATCACTAATTCAGAGTGCATTTATGCTCTGCTTTTTTTTTTTAAACTAATTTTCTCAGTGTTAATTTCTGCATGTGTTTGGAACTGAGGTACAGATTTACTGCCCACTCTCTGCTCTCTACTGCTTTTGCAGTCACTGCTTTTAGCTCCTTAACCCCAAACACAGAACCGGGTCTTACGTTGATGGCTCAGGTTCCTGTCCCATGGCGATATTAAGGATATCATAGATTCTTAAACACTGCGTGGCTAGGCTCGAGTCCTAGTTAAGAGTCTGTATATGTTTCCTTTATCTCCTGGGGATCCAGCTTCCTACAAGCCATAGCCTCACAGAGCTGTATGTAATAGCTTTTCTCAACTTATTTTCACAACGTGCTTCTCTGCAGTGAGACTTGCTGCTTTCCCCACCTTCTTTATTGTGCACAGGGACAAAACTCCTGGCTGCCCCTGCTTGCACCTGTATCCAACTCACACTGCTGTCTGGTTCTGCTGCACAAAGATGCTTATTTTACTTGTAAGCATAGTTTGTGTTTTGATGTTCTCTTTCATATATTATCTATCAATACAATGGTTGGAACAAGGGCTTTTGGACGATGAGGAGAGGCTCAAAGTATGAACTTAGATTAGAACTGTTAAACTATACTTTAAAATTCATGGTTGCTGAAAATAATATAATTTTTGGTGGCTCTACTCCAGGATTTCTCCATCTCAGAACTCTTGGCATTTTGGGCCAGATAATTATTTGTTAGGGAAGAGGGCTGTCTTGTGCATTATAGGAGGTTCAGAAGCATCCTCGGCCTCTATTCACTAGATGTCGGTACCAACTCCCTCCCTCCCAGTTGTGATGAGCAAAAATGTCTTCAGATCTTGCCAAATATACCTGGGGAGGGGGTGTGTGTGGCAAAATTGCCCCCAGTTGAGAACTATTGCTCTTGTTTGTGAATATCTCTTCTTTTTCTGTTTAATTCCTAGTCATATAAAAGTATTTGATTCTTTACATACATAAGGAAAATTTAAACTGATTTTTCATTTATCTTTTTAGAGTATGTCTTTTTACAGCACTGGATTTCTAAGGCATTCAATTAACAAGGGTGTCAAGACGGTACTCTGGTTTTGATGTTAGTTGCTTCAGAGCACATAATGACTTGGAAGAATATTCTAGAGAGCATCAGAAGCACATAAATGGCAGTGTGCTTGAACACTTGTGATTTGTCCTTGACTTTATTTTGTTCTAGTTCCTTGGACAGGACTGCATCTAAGATACACTATTACTTTCACAAATAGTTTCGTTTAATAAATGCCACATGCACTCAGCCCATTGTTGATAGGACAGTTCTGTCAAGTGATGGTTTTGGGGAGAAGACCTGAGGCTGAGGTTGTTGTATGAGAGGGTCTTCACTTTTCCTGTCAGCTCCGGCAGGGCTAGAAAAACAACTTGATTGTCACTGATCTTGCCCCTTCCTGAGTGCTCTACTCATTCTCTCAGGAAATCTAAGACAGGCTATGTTTTGACATGTTGAGAGTTTCATTTTGCATGAAGAAGAGCAGTTCTACTTCTACAGAAGAAGGACTAGGATGTAAGCCTGTCTGGTCCTAGGTGAAGTCTGAGCAGGTAGTAGATACTGGCTTCATTACTGGAAGGAGGGGGTCATGATACAGAGTGCTCAGGGGGATGCCTGGAAAGAGCCACCTCTTGCTGATGCTGCTGGCAGAGATCAAACAGGTTCAGCCTGAAGAAGTGGAGCCAGATTGGAGAGGCAAGAAAACAAAACAAAACAAAACAAAACAAAGCAAACCCCAACAAACCCCAACAAACCCAGTGAGCATGTCCTCTCACGAAGGGACCCTAGCCTTGGAACAGAAGCTGCTCTGTTTGACAGAGGAAGCTCTTTCTAACAGGATCTCACTGTTGTCCTTGTTTTGTTAGGCAAGTTGTTTCCTCAAGGTCTGGAGTGTCGTCTTCCACTTGGGTATTAGGTGGTTGTGTGAACTAAGGTGTGGTTTTATGACCTTCAAGACTCACTGGTGGTGAGTGCAATGTTGTTGTAGATTAGTCCGTTGCCAGGAGATACTGCCTCTCCTCATGAGTCTTTATTTTCCTAGCTTCATAGGACCTCAAGCCCCAGAATGCAGGCATTTTTTACAAAAAAAAAAAAAAAAAGAGAGAGAGAGAGAGAGAGAACTACCTCTCTCTACCTGCGACCATCATGAAGCTTCGAGGTTATAACACCTCGATGGCCTTCTCCAAAGGGTGGTTTCCTAGGATGAACATCACCTTGCCTTCACTTATTTCATTTTCTAACACCTCTTTCTCTAAATAAAGGTTCTGATTTCCAAGTCATAGCTTCAAGTGTGGCACTATGATAGTATTTATGCATTTATGTAAGGTATCATTATGTGTTGGTGTAAAAGGACCTTAAATAAAACATTTAAATAAGTAAAGTATTTGTTGAATGAATAATATATTATTAGATTTCCATGGTTCTGTTCAAATACGAAAGTACTCCTTAACCCCAGAAACATACCAGAAGCAATCTCTTTGGTTCTAAGCTCCTATTTACCTATATTTGAACTTTTCTTAGAGCAATTTTTAAAATCTTCTTTCATTAAACTAATGTACATTTGAGACATTTGTTTACTAATTTGTAAGTTCTTAGAGAGCAAGATTCATATTTTGTTCATTCCCCCTTGCTCAACTTTGACAAGGTGTAGCCAGAGGTGGGCAAAAGAGGTTTCTAATAAATATTGGTTTTAATTTAATTTAAATATTTGAATTAGTTTATTATTAAAAGGAAAAAGAGGAATCATGCACACAAGTCTCCTCAACTTCTCCATTATTTCCCCATTCTGTGATGTTAATGTAAGTGCTTAGCTTTGGGGGAGGGCAAGAACACATGAGAACACAATTCTAATACATCCTTATTTGCAAACTATGTTGAATACTTTCCTCCTATGGCTTATCTTCACGGCTAGGATAGACAGTAGATACTCCACTACTTGGCTTGGCCTTTTATATAATATAGACACACACACAATTGCTTGAAAAAGCCTTTTCTTTGCCCCAGTGTTCACACTGTCTGAACAGGCAGGAAGTGGATCTGCCTATTATATCACTGATCCAGATGCTTCCATGCATTTTTCATATGGAACTCTATTAATTGGGGTTCACCCAGAGAAGCAGAATCACCATGAATGTTATCAAATCAGAGATTTCTTATAGGAATAAGATTTTAAAAAACTGGGAGGAGCTGAGGGAGTGAATTTCAAAAAGGCCAGTGGGAACCATTTTTTTTTTTTTTTTAAGGAAAACTAAGAAATAGCCCTGTAGTTGATAGATTGCAACTACTGTAAACCAACAATCTTTTCTCAGGAATATGAGCACTTTTCACAACATAACTTTAATGTTATTAGGTTAGGCAACATATCCCACTCCTCACTAGGGATGAGTATGAGGAAGGACAAAAGGGGAAAAAAGAAGAAAGAACTCTTTTCTGACACCACTTGGCAGAACAGAGATTATCACATAGTAGGTACTCAATAAATAGTAGTTGAATAAAGAAATAAATTACTAAGACTTGGCCATTAAGAGAAGACTCACATGGATCTGTGGTGGGCTTTGTGGACGTTTATGTCAAAGAGAGACTAGGTATGGGGTGATCCAGGAGCCCTTCCCCACAGTAGAACAGCTTGAGAGGTCCAGGTTGGGCCTAATCATAAGTAGGGGGGCCTGAAATATTTGCATCTGTTCTAAGGCAGACTAAGGAATCTGTAAGGTCTTAAGTAGGTGTTGTTCCTATGCAACTCATGGGATTTTCTTGATTGCCAATAACATAAGGCGAGGTTGTAAATTCTGGGACTGCTCTGGACTATAGTGAGAAGACCAAAACCTTACAGGCCCCAGCATCCATGTTCTTTACCAGTAGGGCCCTACAGTCCATTTACTATGAAAATTACATGACCAAATGAGTTTGGTGTTCTCCTCAGGTAGATTTTGCTATCATGGTTCTCTAAACTAATATTCTTTAAGGATGGAAGTTTTAGGAACCTTGAACAACATGGGCTCTGCCTGGACTTTTGTGACCAGAGTTCAAGCATTGTCCTTTGTGAGTGATAATAATACAGCATGAGGTCTGGGTGAAGCTGGTCAAGGTCTTGGTTCTGGAGCCAGAAGGCCTGTGTTCTTGGCACTATTGCCTACTGTGATGTTGAACAAACTACTTAGCTACTTTAAACTTTAGTTTCCTTATCCTTCAAATGAGGCTAATAATGGTATCAGGGTTTACTGTGTAGATTAAATGCCATTATACATTATCTCATATATGACATTATACGATGTACCTGCCGCATAGTAAGCGCTCATTAAATGGTAACTCTTACTTTTATTATTATAAATGTATTCTTTGGCAAAAGACACTTCCTATTCAATCGTCCTTTGAAAACATCAAAGCTTTTCATTATGATGCATTCAGTTTTCCTACTTCCTGACTTTGCCTACAAAGCAAAGTACTATCAATTCATCTTTTGAGGTCAAACTCCTTCATGAAGCATGTCCCCAACACTTCCATCTCGCTCATATCTTTTCTTTCTTGGCACTCCTATCATCCATAATACTAAGAATTATACCATACTATTTAATTCATTACTACTTGTTTTTCTCTCGTGGCTCTGGTGGTGGTCTTTTCTTCTTAATAGAATTTTAAGTACCTTGAGAGCAAGGATCATGCCTTATACCACATTTGTGCCATCTTGAGTATTCCAGGTGGTGCTGGGCAAAGAGCCTGTGCTCACTAAACAACTGTTGATTTCACTTTTTATTTGGAAGTTGATTCAAATAATGTTCTTCTGCTGGAATGTATCAAAAGGACAGCTCATGAGATGTCACTGATAGTTCTGGACTGGGTCTAGAGGGATGATCCCTGGGTTTAATGAGGACCAAAAAGGATTCTGGCTACACATCACATGTGCACAGGATTTGTAAGGAGACCAGTGAACATTCAGTAAAAGAATCTGGTTTAAACAAACCAAATGGTCACATACCCTCTGCTCGGCCCCTGCTTATTGCTGGTCTAAAGCCAGCGATGTGTGGCGGGAGAGGTGGGGAGGGCTCGGCTGTCTGACTGTCTGGTATGCACCGTTACAGGGCTCTCTCCTTGCCAACAGCTCCTAGGTTTCTAGCAGGCCAAGAGCAGGGCCTGGTCTAGAATGCGAGTTGACAGACAACAGAACACCGTGCCTAAGCAGGACTGAGAGAATGGAAAAACTGATCCGCAGGAGGTCCATCCTGCCAATTCAGCGGCAGTTGGAGGAAGTGCTTTCAAAATATAATGTGTGGAGGCTGGCAGAACAGCACAGGAAGATAAGCCAAAGCTTGCAAGCTCCCTATCGGACACAGGGTGGATTCCACATGGCTAAATCATAGCTTTTCGAAAAGTATGGTACCTCCTAACTATCTCCTGTATCACTGCCAATCTTTCAGTACGGTCTGGACTGATACTGCTTAGGCAGAGATCAAAGAGAGTAAAACAGCTCAGGTGCACAGGTTGTAATGGACTGACTTACAGCTTACACTTCAAAAAAATATATCATGAGATATCCTGCTTTATGCTAACTTTCCTATCCTCAGAGGGCCCTCGTGCAAATGGTGAACTCCATGAATGCCAGTGGATTGTCGAAGTTAAGCACTTAAAGCTTCACAGTCCTTCTACTTGCTTCCATCACTGAACAGGTGAGGGGATTGTGGCAACATTTCTCGTGCCTTCTGCTTTAGTTTCATAGGTGGCATACTCAATAACAGGTTTGCAAATGACCACAGCTCACAGTGGCTATCCTAGGGCTGGCCTGTTTCTTCTTGACTGGGAAGAAATAAACTTGTTTAACCAGACGACTTCATCCTTCTTCCAGGGAGAAAATACAACCAAAGACTAACAAATGCAAGAATGATGCCAGTTTTCCCTGAAGGAGTTTCTGGGGAAGAGATGGGGATAGTATTGTTGGAGGGGCAAGTTATGACCTGCTTGGAAGACATGAAATAAAATTGTGATTAGCACCCAGAGTAATTTTTTTAACCTGAGGCCTAAAGTAGTTGGTTCAAAAGAAAACAAATTCAGTGATACAAAACAGAGATTATTGACTTTCAGATGAGAGAGAAAATGGAGCCATTGTGATTTGGAAATAGCCAACACAGTAAGTTTATTCTGCTTGATTCATGAAAGTCTATCTCTCATAGTACCTCCCTGACCGTTTTATGAAGAAAAAAAAAAAAGGAAAGGGCCTTCAATTTTATTCTGTAGGAACAGAAATATGCCTTCTCTCACCTCAGTTCTGTCAAACATACACAGAGACTCCAGACACAGAGCTGTCACTAAGTGATTAGGAAACCTTTAGGGATAAACCTGAATGAGAAAAGGAGACCAATTTTTGATAATACAGTGGGACAGATTCCTTTTCTTCACCATTGGCTTTAAGTTTCCCCGTCTTTCTAATGTCAGGTTTGTGATCAGAGGACACCCGAAAAGTCTTTGTAAGGAAAATGCTACACTCTGACTTGTCACATGTGTAGATCAAGGGAAGTGGCCGTGGCATGGGAGAAAATTCAGTCCTTTTCTGTGAACCGGAGACTTTGATATACTCTGAGACGGCTAGAAGTGTTACCTTTTACTTAAGTCACTTCTTAAGTGAGCTGGGACACTTAGACCATTTACTGCCAGTGGGGTGGCAGGAGAGCTGACACTTTAGGGAGACTTGGATGGTTTTGAAATGGTTCTTCAGAACTTGAGAAATTTGTATGAATGTCCTGAAATACTGTCGCGTGAATATTTGCGTCAGGAGTACTTCTTGAGTTCAAATGGCCATATTGGCAAGTAGTTCAGCAGTAGAGAGTAAAGTCAGTTTAGGAATAGGGAGCAGATAGAATTAGGACACAGGATTAATTATCCTGAAGTATCGGTGAATGACATTTGGGCGCGACATGGAACCCTGAAGGAAAGAGACTTATTCTCTGCGTCTGGAGAAAACCAGAACAAAACAAAACATTCAGCTACTTATGTCAAATTAAATTTCAGAGCGATTACAATTTAAATGTAAAAAAACTCATAATGATAGTTGAAGATTTACACAAGAATTTCATAATCTAGAAATAGGGAAGGCTTTCTAAAAATGACATCTAAAGCCAACATCTAAAGAAAAAGTTGCATTCATGAATGCTCTCTAAACACTTGCAGCCAACATCTAAAGAAAAAGTTGCAGGTTGGTTGCATGAAAATATTTCTGTGATAGAAAGCACTATAAATGGGTGCCTGGGTGGCTCAGTCAGTTAAGTGTCCAACTCTTGGTTTTGGCTCAGTCATGATCTCAGGGTCCTGAGATTGATCCCCATATCGGACTCTGTGCTCGGCGCAGAGTCTGCTTGAGATTCTCTGCTTCTCACTCTCCATCTGCCCCTCCCCCTGACCCCAGTTATCTCTCTCAAATAAATAAATAAATCTTAAAAAAAGCAAAAGAAAGCACTATAAACAAATTTGAACAACAGATAAAAAGTACTAAGCTTTCTTATATAAGAGGTATGATAAAAGAGGTATAAAATCAATAAGGAAGTAGTGGACACTTCTGGAGAAAAACAGAAGAAACAATACACATGGCCATTAAACATATGAAATAAAGTTTAAACTCATCAATGATGAAATAAATGCAAATTAAAAGAATGCTTACTGGGGTGCCTGGGTGGCTCAGTCGTTAAGCGTCTGCCTTCGGCTCAGGTCATGATCCCAGAGTCCTGGGATCGAGCCCCGCATCGGGCTCCCTGCTCGGCGGGAAGCCTACTTCTCCCTCTCCCTCTCCCCCTGCTTGTGTTCCCTCTCTCACTGTGTTTCTTTCTGTCAAATGAATAAATAAAATCTTAAAAAAAAAAAAGAATGCTTACCATTTTATCATAGAAAATATTTAAGAATTGGTAATAACCAATGTTTAGCAAAACTGAGGCTAGAGGCCCTCTCAATACACTGTAGGAGGGAATATGCAATGGTACAAATTGTATGAAGAACAATCTTGCAACCATTGTTTCAAAATGTAAAATACATGTACTTGTGGCCTTGTATTTCTACTTTTAGAAATTACTTAGGGATATAATCACAAAGAAGCAAAAATATGTATGTAAGATGCTCCCTGCTACTTTATTTAACATAACAACAAATGGAAACTACCTAATATTTCATAGAGTAATGATGACTAGTTTGTTTATTTTTTATTTTTTTTAAAGATTTTATTTACTTATTTGACAGAGAGGGAACACAAGCAGGAGGAGTGGGAGAGGGAGAAGCAGGCTCCCCACGGAGCAGGGAGCCCAATGCAGGGCTCGATCCCAGGACCCTGGGATCACGACCTGAGCTGAAAGCAGACGCTTAACGACTGAGCCACACAGGCGCCCCATGATGACTAGTTTAAAAAAGTTAAAGCAAAACAAGGACTACTTTACACTGTAATGTAAACATAAATTAATTCATATGAAGACATATCTATGATATATTTGGTGAAAAAAGAACACAAAGCCACACTTATAGTATAATGTAATGATTTGGGAATACTCAGGTTATGCACACAAGTTTAATAGGATTTTTCCAAACATTTTATTATGAAAATTTCAAACAGAGGAGTGAAAGAATAAGAAGCACGCATATGTTTTCCACCTAGATTCAACAATTGCTAACATTTTGCCATACTTACTTCTCTCTTTCTCTGAAAACACACACACACACACACACACACACACACACACACACACACACACACACCTGATTCATGAATGCTCTCTAAACACTTATTAGGGCCCAGATTCTGCCTGAAGAGGTACTGAAGACGTCCATCCCTCTGAAGGCAACCCATTCTATTTTTGATTGTGTTCTCTAAGGAAGTTTTCCCCTCGTTTGCATTAAAATCTGCATTTCAGAGGGGGATATTACCACTATAGTTCAGCTATCACTTTTTCTCAGGTAGGAGAGTGCTGAAATACAAAAATTTAATCTTTTAAGTTAAATTGGGAATATCTCAATTCTAGCTTTTATGTTACAAAAAGTAGCAATAATAATGTCTTTGGCAGATTTGCCTAAAAGGGAAGTCTGAGTCAGATTTTAGAAAGAGAAATCCCTATTAATTTGTCTTTCTTGCTCTTGCTCTGAACCCCCCCCCCCCAAAAAAAAGATGTCTTCATCTATGGAACAGCTTTCCCTCATACGGTCATGGCCAGCCACCACTAAGCAAAAACACTGTGTTCTGGGACTGTTCCATTCTGTCAGGGAGGCAGACGCTAGATAAGAAGATGCTGACGGGCATTCTGGTGTGTTCTAAGCTCCCCTTCAGAGTTCAGCTCCTTTGTCCTGATCTCCTCATCTCCACTAACCCTCCCCTCCCAACTGGGCAGGGCAGAGATTGTGCTTTTACCTCTCTCGCTTGCTTAGTAAAGGACCTCAGTGTGGATTATTGCAACCAACGTTCTTTTGGAACCTAACCTTTGTAAAGTGTGTATGTGTGTGTGAGAGAGTTGGGGAGGGAAGGGGCTTTCAGAAAGTGGGGAGACTGGATGACCTGCCTCTTACAAACTCCTCAGGTTTGGTCTTGGTCTCCTCCCTTGTCCCTTTCCCTAGTTCCTTAGTCCCCTTTTCCACTTTCTTCCTGCTTCTGTGTCCATGCTATGCTCCTCCCCTCACTGGGACTTTCTCTTGGGATTTCTCCTCTGTTAAAGATGTCACTTGTCTCAATTCCTCAGGGGGCTGATAATTCAATTGTGAAATCAGATTTCCTTCTTCAGAGTTGTCTGTTAGGTTCTCTCACAAACAATAAAGTTCTTTTTAGGTCTGGCTTACCTCAAAATGTTCCAGTGGGGCATAAGGTTCATAAATCTCTCTCAGCAATGGTACTTGGACTCATGGTTAATGAATATTAAAGGTTTGGACAGAGGTTCAGGCACCAGGTTGAAAGCCATATTTCCTGTTCATTATTGCGAGTCTTCCATGTTAGTTTTAGGACTGGCCTCCAGAGATTGAGTTTTGAGTTAACGTAAGGGTCAAGTCCCAAAAACTGGATATAGTTCAAGTTTAAAATGGACATGAGTAGGGGAAGGCACTGAGCTTTTATTCAAAGTTCATTATAATCTTAGGTTGTTAAGGGTTGATATATTTAAGAAACTGGAAAATTGTCACTTCAATCTTTATCCGTTCATTTGTCATGATTTTCTTGTACTGTTATGATACATATATTCTCCCCTGTCTTCCAAAGTATGTCAGAATTTGTGGAAGGTCCAGAGATTCTTGTCAGTGTCATCATGTATTTACTTTATGGGTTATTCAAGGTTAGAATTAAGTACATGCTGAATTTCAGTTGAACTTCTCTATCAAAATATCAAAATGAAAAAATATAAAAGGTATTGGATCACTGAAAAGGAAATGAAATAATAAAATTAGAGAATGTTTGTTACATCTGCCAAAGGAGCAAATGAACCAATTCCTGGAAGATTCAAAGCTTTAAAAAGATTTATACTGTGATGTGTTATCTGGCAACTAAAGAGTAGTAAATATGTACCAAAACATTTCAATTGAAGCAGTATACTAGAATTATTAACGAATTACATATAAATACATCAAGGCTATGATAAAAAGTAATTTTAGATATTATAGTATTTATACTATGTTTTTAAATGAATGGTTAAAAGATCATTTAATGCTGAGGCAGAATGATCATGAGAGGTTTTTCAAGGCCTATTCTGGTATCTTATTTCTAGAATTCTTACATATTATATTTATATTTTTTGTAAATTTTATTAATGACTGTCTCAGCACCAGACATTATATCCATATCAGTTGCAATGAAGATATTTATATAAGAACTAAAAAAATAATCTGTTCTGATTAGCAGAATATTTTGGCAAAAATCTTTGACATTTATTGAAGAAGATAGCCCTGGTAATTATAAAAAAAAATCAGTGCTAGGTAAATCAGCTTTGTGTTGAGCACCAATACATATACAACAGCCCATTACACATTGGGGAGACTACAAAGATGCATAACAACTCCTGTTTCTAGGACTAGACAATCTATTATTGGCGTACAAATTAGATACATGCAAGATACAAATAATCAGTTGTGAAAGATAAGTAATAATACAAGATAATATATAATGAGTGGCAAGTGGAAGATGCCGCTAACAAGTATAGTACTAGGAGCAGCAGATGATTTTTTGTGTTGTGAAGATGATGGAACATTTTCCAGAGGAGGGAAACTTTGGGAAAATTGGGGAGTGTTTTTACTGAGAATGGGTATGCTGATGTAGCACAGATCTCCCAACTTAATGCAAAAGGAAGACATTTTAAAAATTAAATAAAAATTTTATTTGCTTACAGAACTTGTTTAAATGAGGATCCACCCAAAGCAGGTGACATGAATTTTGTCCCAATCAAGATCTTGGCCACTTCATCCTTCCTAATGCAAGATGCTGTTGTAGGCTACGGTAACTAGATAATATGTTGTAAATTACTCTGGGATTTTGAAATATTTTCTACATAGCTGCTGTGTTTTCCCTAGGTGGTGTTGACTCAATGATTTATATTCTTATATACACATTTCATTTCTTTTTTCTTTTTTTTTTTTGCAGATACTTAACTAAGGCTGACCTCATTGGTTGAGTATTTCTTTGTAGAATTCTTGAACAGTGCTGCCCACACAAATCAAAATTCAGAAGAGTTTACAGAGGAAAGTTAAATACCCAGAATTTTAGGCATGTTCTATACAAATATTTGACTCTATGTAATCTTCACCTAATATGTCTGACTGGTGTTTACAAATTATATTAACATTTATTTTCTACCTCATTACAGTTTATCAAACTGTTATAGTCTTTAAGGTTTACTGTTTACCCAATCAATTTTGCCCAAACCATCTTATATCAGGACCTTTTCCAGGTAACAATTAACCCTACCATCCAGAAGCAAGGTCTTTTGAGACTGCAGATTTAAATCTTTCAGTTTTATTTCATACTTCAATAATAGCTGTAATTTGGCTTTAGTCCCAAGTAATTTCATCCAAATGAGTGGTCTCCAGGAGGGAGAAAGTACGTTTACCGGCTAGGACTTCATAAGAAAGTGTGGAATAATTCTAAAACTGCCCTCTGAGATACAAAAAAAAAGTACACAAATGAGACAAAATAGTAGAGATATCTACTTGGAGACAAATCCAAGGCATAAATACTCTTCTAACATGGTGACTATAGGAACATCCAGTAAGAGGTAGATGGAGAAGTGAATTGCTAGACTTAAATTCAAGGCCTGACTGGTGTGGAGAGAATTATCTACGGAATTCTCTTTCTGACTGATGGAAAGCTTTGTGTATATGGAAAGGGAGTGGGATCTGGAGTTTGACAGATCTGGGCTCAAACCCAGTCTCCGTACTTTAGGAGCTATATGACCTTGAGCATCTTACTTTGTCTCGTGATGCCTCTGTTTTTCCATCTGTAAAATGAAGGCAACACAACTCATCCTTGAAGGAAGTCGTGGGCTTTCACATCTGTGTAAAGAGCCCAGAATTATGCTTTATAAATGTCAGTGACCCACTTCTCCCTTCCCCACAGGAAGCAAGTGTTTAATCTAACAACTGCATGATCAACCACTGTCTACACACTTTGAAAATCCTTAGATAGATTTAAAAATAAAAGAAAGCTAGGGGAAAGATTTTCACAAATCTGCACAGAGAGAAAGCAAAAGAAGTCAGGTGGGAAATGACTTTTATTTCAAAAAGAAAGCTTGGATGGAAATGAAGGAAAGTCAAAGTGGTACTGAAAGAACAGTGGGCTGATTGTTAGAGTAATTAGTGGCAAAACTTAAATGTCAGGTTGTTTTTGGATCCCCAAATTACCACAATAAACCTGTGTGAAGTTTCTCCCTGTGGGTGGCAGCGGGCCAGCTCCCGAGCGCAGATATTTAAGTGTCCTAGAGACAGGATATGACACCACTTGTGCTACTTAGGACCCAGGGCTTGAGGCAGGCTGATGGACCCGTAATGCCCATCAAGAGTGATCCTTTACGTGAGTTACGAAAGCCCTGGATGTTTTGAGGAGACTGCCAATATAATCCTGGTTAGAGTGTGATTTCATAGAAAATCTCTAAAGATATTTCCTCACCTGCTCTCCCCTTCTTGGAAGTTTTGCTGTCAGGCATTTGTTTCTTTGGGTGAAGGTATTATCATTTTCAGATGTTCTCTTTTGAAATGGAAGAATCTGCAAGAGGTTTTAATGCAATGAATTTTTGTCCTCTTCCTTTACTTAGTCCTAGTAGGTGGTGGGGAATCAACTTGAACCTGAGCTTTGCTCCTTCCAGGACTGAAGCATGCTGGATATGTCTGGTGAGATGCCCAGGCAGTTCACAGAACTGTTTATACAAGCTGAGCATGTTTGGGTGGAAACTTCATCCTAAAAGCAAAAAGAGCCAGACCCCATGCTTGGCTGAGTCATAAAGTCTTAGACATTGAAGAGGAAAAATGATTCTGAACATGAAAGTGTTATCATTGGTCTTTTGACAGGGAAAGAGAATAAGTAAAAATAGAAAAATCCCTTTCACTAAAAATATAAACGGTGAAGTTTGAGAAACACCTGTGAGGATCCCCACCTTTAGAGATTAACCCAAGTAGGAGAGAGGTATTACCCTCATTGCTCCATAAATCGCCTTGGAGGCCCTGGTTGCCTGTGGATCAGTGGCCTTGGCTGGGTGGGACATTCACAGACTTTGCTAGAAGTTCTATGTTAAGAGGTGGAGGAAACTGTGAGATCTTCTCAGGTTGCAGATGGAAAATGTATGTATATGATCAGACTTGATATCATATGTATAAGGAAAGAGAAAACAAAGGCTTAGCTTTTTATTTTATTTTTTTTAAAGATTTTATTTATTTATTTGACAGAGAGAGACACAGCGAGAGAGGGAGCACAAGCAGGGGGGGTGGGAGAGGGAGAAGCAGGCTCCCCACGGAGCAGGGAGCCCCACGTGGGGCTCGATCCCAGGACCCTGGGATCATGACCTGAGCTGAAGGCAGACGCTTAACGACTGAGCCACCCAGGCGCCCAAGGCTTAGCTTTTTAAATTCAATTATATTTCTGTGCCTTGTGTGATGGGGAGGTAAAGATTTGGTGAAACAGTGATTAAGAGTTAAAACAGCTGGGGAAAGAGTGCCCTCATTCTGTGTGGATCAATTTTGGTCAGGGAGTGATTTATTAATGAAAAAAAAAAAACCTAGCTCATTAAAGATGTAGAAACAATTCTGATGGAAAAATCTATTTAGAAACATCTGTCAAAATCTTGTCAGAAAATTTTACCAAAAAGAAAATTAAATAAGTAGTAGATTCATGTACCTTGCGAGTGATATCTTTGCTCTAAGAATTTTTTGATTCAATTATATAATGAATGTAAATTTATGTCTTTTTTTTTTTTTTTAAAGATTTTATTTATTTATTTGAGACAGAGAGAATGAGAGAGAGAGAGCACATGAGAGGGGGGAGGGTCAGAGGGAGAAGCAGACTCCCCACTGAGCAAGGAGCCCGATGCGGGACTCGATCCCGGGACTCCAGGATCATGACCTGAGCTGAAGGCAGCCGCTTAACCGACTGAGCCACCCAGGCGCCCAATTTATGTCTTTTTAATTAGACTTTTTTAATTTTTGAAAATGAAGTCAGGTTTATACAAAGTTGGGCTCAGTGTTCTGTAAAGCTTATATTCTCATCATTGGCACTGTCTATCTGGTGGCAGTAATCTGAAGGATGAGGTAAAATTCCTGGCTGGGATTTATGAAGTCAAAACAGGAATTACTTCAAAATGCTCAAGGGCTCAAATGATGTGACAGGGATAGAAAAAAAACTGTAAGTTGTGTTAGTCATCAAGGTATCAGTGTTATTTAAAATAGCTGTGAATAGGACCCTAGGAGTTGGATTTGATGGGAAAGAGAAAGAAGTTTGCTAGAAGAAGTAGAAAGGACATGGTGGGAATGTGGACTAGGTGTGTGTTTGGGAACTTCGGGCAGTGCGAGATGAGGTGGCTGGGAGGAGTGCTCCTGGGGGCAGGGAACCAGGGAGGGGGGTGACAGTGGTGGTGCATCCTTTAATACCCAGCTTGGACACACCCCTTAGAGACACACTCAGCATTTCCTAAGAGATTCATGTGGCAACTTTTAAAATAATGTCTTGACAGTTAGTGTCCTACTTCTTAGAAACTCAAGCACTTTACCAAACACTGCACATAGCACTCAATTATAATGATTACATTTCCAAGAAACCAGTGCAGGTTTCAGGAGTTTTGAAAATTGGTGACTTTAGCGATTCTCTCTCTCTTCCTCAATTCAGTGCAACAAACATCAGTGAGCATTATTATGTGCCAGGCACTGTGCTGGCCCCTGGGCATAAGAAGATAAATAATAAGTGAATGCTTAAAGAATGATTTAGATGGATAGGTGTGTGGGTAGGGCTTGGGTAGAGACAGATGGGGGGCTTTGTTGAAGAGAGAATATATGTCAGATAAGGAAGAGAAGAATATTTCAGATAGAGTCATTGCTTCTTCAGGAAATAATGGGTAATTTGGTAGGATTTGAATATAGGACGTGGAAAGGAATCTAGTGGGTAAGTAAATATAATTTTGGCTATCATTTACTGAACACTTTCTTGTATATAAAACTAGGTTAATGTCAGATTGCCATAACTTCAATGTTATGCTAAGAGATTTATACTTCGTGATTGGAGTAAGAGAAGAGTGATTCCCTGTGATAGAACTGTGAAGGAGTTCATAAGACTGTAGCCATGTATTCATGGCTATCATTGAGTATTTTGTGTCAGGCATTGGGCTAACTATGTTAAACATTATCTCATTTATTAGGTCAGAGTTTATTATACTAGTATGATGAGACTTGATAAGAGATTTGATTGGATTTTTAGCGATGGGGATAGAAAGGGGCAATAATTTATACAGTGTGGGGAAAGTATTTTGGAACCTTAATAGTTCATGCATTCATTCACTCACTTATTCATTCAACAAACATTAATTAAAGCACTTACTTTTTGCCAGGCTCTGGGCTAGGTGCCAGAAGCCAGGTGTATGTGGTATGAGCTCATTGTGTCCAGGAGCTATTCCCAGTGTTGTGCGGGAAAGTGTCTTATTATTATCGCTATTATAGACGAGAAAATAAAAACAGAGAAATCAAATAACTTGTCCAAGGACAGAGAGCTACCATGTGGGGTCTGATCCACACTGTCTGGCTCCGGAGTTTCATCCTTTAACCCTCCATGCGATGTCCCACAGGTAAATAAGACTTCTGACCTCAAACATGTCATTTTTGAGTTGGGTAGAAGGACATGGAAGCAAATAACTAAAAGGCTCCAAGAGTATAATTCTAGTACATAAAGTGCCACGTGTTATTTCCAGTTTTAGGCTATTATGAATAAAACTGTTATAAACATTCATGTACAGGTTTCTATGTGCGCATAAGTCTGCCTCTTTGGGTTAAATGCCTGAGTGCAACTGCTCTCGAATTGCAAGGTAGCTGTGTTTAGTTTTTGAAGAAGCTGGTAAAGTGTTTTCTAGAGCAGCTGTATCATTATACCTTCTTAGTAGCAAAGTGTGAATGATCCAGCTTCTCTGTACCCTTGCTGCCTTTTGGGATTATCACAATTTTTTGTGTTTGTCATTCTGATAGGTGTGTGGTGATACGTCCTTGAGGCTTTAATTTGCATTTCTCTAGTGGCGAGCTGTGCCCACCACCTTTGCATGTACTTATTTGTCATCTGTAGATCCTCTTTGGTGAAATGTCTCTTCATCTTTTGCTCACTTACTAACTGGATTTTTTTCCTGGTGAGTTTTGAGAATTCTTTATATATTCTAGTTACTAGATACTGGTCTTCCGTTGGATACATGGTTTGCAAATATTTTCTTCTAGTCCATAGCTTGCAGTAACAAGTTCTTTCACACAGCAAAAGGTTTAATTTTGATGAAGTCCAACCTATCAATTTTTTGTTTGGTACCAAGTCTAAGAACTGTGTCTAGTCCTTGGTTCTGAAGATTTTCTCATATGTGCTCTTCTAAAAGTTTTATAGTTTTACCTTTTTCATTTAAGTCCGTGATCTATTTTGTGTTAATTCTCGTATAAGGTAAGGCTTGGGTCAAGTTTCTTTTTTTTCCTGTTCTTTCTTTTCTTCTGTTTTCTTTCACCTATGGATGTCCAATTGCTTCAGCATAATTTATTGAAAAGACGATCTTTCCTCCATTGAATTGTTTTTCTGCCTTTGCCAAAAATCAGTTGGGCATATTTGCATGTGTTTATTTTTTGGTTCTCTATTATGTTTCATTATCTGTGTGCTTATCCCTCCAACATTACCACACAGTCTTGATTACTTATTATAAGTCTTAAATTCAGGAAGACTGATTGCTCCCACTTTATTATTTATTTATTTAAAGATTTATTTATTTATTTGAGAGGGAGAAGAGAGAGAGTGAGACCACATGTGGGGGTGGGGGGAGGGGCAAAGGCAGGGGGAGAGAAAGCAGACTTCCTGCTGAGTGTGGAGCCATCTGGACTTGGCGCTCTATCCAATAACTCTGAGATCATGACCTGAGCTGAAACAAAGAGTTGAATGATCAACCGACTGAGCCACCCAGGCGCCCCCCTCCCACTTTATTTTTTAAAAGTTGTTTTAACTATTCCAATTCCTTTGTCTTTCCATATAAATTTTAGAAGTCTAGTCTATATTTGTAAGAAATCCTACTGAATTTTGATAAGAATTGTGTTAAAATTTCTATATCAATTTGGGGAGAAGTAACACCATTTTATGCCTAGTGTTGCAATCTGAGACTATGTTACGTCTTTTCATTTAATATATCTTCTTTGATTTCTTTCATAAGTGTTTTATACTTCTCAACATGTAAGTCCTGTCCTTGTTTTGCTAGATTTACATCTAGTATTTTATTTTTTTGAGCAATTGTAAATGGTATTGCATTTTCAATTTCAGCATTTATTTGTTCATTGATAGTATATAGAAATATAATTGATTTTTGAATGTTTATGTCCTGTGACCTTGCAGAACTCATTTATTAATACTAGGAGGTACTAGGGGTTCTTTTGTAAATTCCTTAGGACTTTCTGCATAGACAATCATGTCATCTGAAAATAGAAGCTGTTTTATTTTTTCCTTTCCAATCTCTGCCTTTCCCCGTCCCTTTCTTTCCTTATTGTACTAGCTAGAGCTTCCAGAACTATAGTGGAGAGAGGGGTATCATTGCCTTGTTCTTGATCTAGGTGGTGGGGAGGGGGGGTGTGTACATTCAGTCTTTCATCATTATCTGTAGTTTTTTGTAGATTTTAAAAATCAAACTGAGGAAGTTCCACTCTATTCCTAGTTTTCTGACAGTTTTTAAAAATCATGAATAGTGATTTTTTTCAAATGCTTTTTCTGCATCAATTGATATGATCAAATGTTTTCTCTTCTTTAGCCTGTTAACATGATGGGTTATATTGATTGATTTTTAAATATTTAACCAGCCTTTCTTCCCCAGAATGAACCTCACTTGATCATGGTGTATAATTCTTTTTGTATTTTATTGAATTCTATTGGGTGATATTTTATTAAGGATTTGTGT
Source organism: Halichoerus grypus (assembly GCF_964656455.1). Classification (NCBI taxonomy): domain Eukaryota; kingdom Metazoa; phylum Chordata; class Mammalia; order Carnivora; family Phocidae; genus Halichoerus; species Halichoerus grypus. The sequence goes on from NC_135716.1 coordinate 105,404,740, forward strand.
GTCTATGCTCATGAAGAACGTTGGTCTGTAGTTTTCTTTTTTCTAATGTCCTTGTCAGATACTATTAACTTCACCAAAATATTAGCTTTCCCCTCTTCTATTTTTTGGAAGCGATTGTGCAGAATTAGTGTTTATTTTTTAAAGTTTGGTAGAATTCTCCAGTGAAACCACCTCTACCTTGAGATTTCTTTTTTGGTAGGTTTAAGTTGGTGAATTAAATTTCCTTAATAGTTACAGGTATATTCAAATTATCTATTTCATATTAGTTTAATTGTGGTAGCTAGAGGAAGTGGCTCATTTCACCTACTTTGTCAAATTTATGTATGTAGGATTATTCACAGTTTCCCCCCATTTTCCTTTTGGTGTCTGCAGGGTCTGTAGTAAGATCCTCTGTATCATTACTGGTGTTGGTGATTTATGTCTTTTCTCTTTGTACTTTGTCAGTGAGCTTTGCTAGCGGCTTGTCAATTTTATTGATCTTTGGAAAAATAGCTCTTTGCTTCATTGATTTTTCCTCTGTTTTCCTGTTTTTAATTTCAATGATTTCTGCTCTTACCTTTATTATTTCTTTCCTTCTGCTTACTTTGGGCTTGGTTTGCTTTTCTTTTTCTAGGTTCTTGAAGTAGGTGATTAGATTATTGATGTGAAACTTTTCTTCTTTTCTAACGTATGCATTTCATACTATAAAGTTCCCACTCAACCCTCTTTTAGCTATAGCCCACAAATTTTGATATGTTTTATTTCTGTTCTCATTTAATTCAATGAAATTTTCTTTTAGTTGAAGACTTCCTCTTTCATCTATGAATTATTGTGTTGTTTAGTTTCCAAGTTTGTATATTTTCCTGTTATGTTTCTCTTACTGATTTCTAATTTGAAGTGGTTGGAGAATACACTCTGGATTATTTCAATTTTTAAAAATTTGTTGAGATTTTTTTGACACTTCTGACACCAAATAGGTGGGTTCCCTGTAACGCCCCCCAACACCAACCAATTATCCAACTTTCTAGACATCAACTTGGTATCTTATAATTTAATTTAGTTCTGCCACTAACTAGTCACAGACTTAAGGACTCCGTCCCACAAAACTGTCCTTGCTTCAGACATCTGTTGGAAGTAATGGGTCTCCAGGGTAGCCATAGTTTGGTTTAACCTGGCTACAAAGTTGAGGTTTGCCACAAACCTCTCTCAGATTCGATAATTTGCTGAAACAGCTCAAAACCTCAGGGAAACATTTACTTATGCTTACTAGTTTATTATATACAAATCAATAGCCAGATGAAGAGGCATAAAGAGCAAGGTCCAGAAGGATCCTGAGCACAGAATCTTCTGTCTCCATGAAGTTGAGGCATACCACCCTTTTGGCATGTAGATGTTTTCACCAACCTGGAAACTCCCTGTACCCTGCAGTTTAGGAATTTTTGTGGAAATAGCATCATGTAGGCATGATTAATTACTAACTCAATCTCCAGACCCTCTTCCCCCTCTAGAGAATGGGGGCGGGGCTGTAAGTTCCAAGTTTTTATTTTTTTCCAAAAGATTTTTTTTTTTATTTGAGAGAGAGAGAGAGAGAGAGTGAGTGAGTGAACAGGGGGGAGGGGCAGAGGGAGAGGGAGAGGGACAGAATCTCAAGAAAACTCCCCACTGAGCAAGGAGCCTGACACAGGGCCCAGTGTGGGCTGATCCCACAACCCTGAGATCATGACCTGAGCAGAAATCAAGAGTTGGACACTCAACCCTGAGCTACCGAGGTGTTCCAGAAATTTCTAAGCTCTTACTCATGGCTTGGTCTTTCTGATGACCAGCCCCCATCCTAAAATTATCCAGGAGCCCACTAAGAGTTGTCTCATTTGAACAAAAGAAATGAAGGGGAAATCAAGACATTCTAAGATGAAGGAAAACTAAGAGAATTATTTGTCATTAATAGACCTACTCTAAAAGAATGGCATTACCATTTTTTTTTTTAATCACCCAGGAAATTCCAAAGGATTTAGGAGCTCTGTGTCAGGAACTGGAGTAAAAAGTAAAATATTAGAAAAAAAAAAAAAAAGATACTCCTAACATCCATATCACTTAGGAAATTACAACGGTTTTAGGAGCTCTGTGTCAGGAACTAGGGGCAGAGACCAAACATGTATTTCCTCTAATGTCACACTTGCCTATATGGTGTTATTTGAAGTTAATATGCTGATAATGAGGGCTATAGACATGAGGTAAGGAGGAAAAAAGAAAATGACAATGGTTTGGATTAATCACCATAGAATATAATAAAAAGGGACAAAATAAAAGAAATCTGGGGACCCAATTATGGCTCAGAATCATAAATATTTGGTTACAAAAATCTGTAGAGTTTTTCCCATTTCGTGTTCCCTCACACTCACCCCACCTCCAATTTCTTAATTTCAGAGAGGCAAGGGCAGAATCCAGGTTCACATAGCTCATGAATGGTAAAGGTTGACTCAAATTTAGATCTGTTTTTCTCCAAAGTCTATGCTAAAGCCTATGTGGGCTAAGGAACTGCGAGGTTGGTATTGGATACATGGCTCCCTTACAGGTGAACATGCCAGAATTTAGGAGGAAAAAGATGATTTGGGTGTAGATGTGAGCACTAGGGGAGATGGAGAAGAAAAGAAATCAGAGGATATTTTTGCTAACCTGTATTCCATTTGCTGATTTTCCTGAGTCAAGGGTTTATTTCCTTTATAATGAAAATAATACCTACATTATAGGATTTTTGTAAGGCTAATGTAACAAAATAACTGTAAAGCATTTAGGGTAGTGTACAAACACACATATATGTTCAAACTTAATATTATTTAATGTCTTTGAATATTATTGTTATAAGTTTTCTGTTCAATAAAAGGAAGCCAAATTATAATCATAGCAAATGAGTGTTTTCTAATAAGTGGAACTCCTTAAAGTAGAACTGGAAAAAAATATTCGTACTCACTTTTGTATGCATTAAACCTCTGGAAGAATAAACAGGACATTTATAATAGTGGTTCTTCGTTGCAGGGTGGGATACAGTGGGGCTGCTGGTATGGTTGTAGAACCAGGCAGATGGGTTGGAGGGAGACTTTTTGCCAGTATTATTTTATAATTTAAAAAATCTGATCCCTGTGAATATATTAATTATCCAAGTTTTTTAAAGGAAAAAAAAAAAAGTAGAATTGGCAATCTTAAGAATTTACCCGTTCCTAAATCCAAATCAAAACCTCAATGAGATACTACCTCACACCAGTCAAAATGGCTAAAATTAACAAGTCAGGAAATGACAGATGTTGGCGAGGATGCGGAGAAAGGGGAACCCTCTTACACTGCTGGTGGGAATGCAAGCTGGTGCAGCCACTCTGGAAAACAGTATGGAGGTTCCTCAAAAAGTTGAAAATAGAGCTGCCCTATGACCCAGCAATTGCACTACTGGGTATCTACCCCAAAGATACAAAGGTAGTGATCCGAAGGGGCATGTGCACCCCGATGTTTATAGCAGCAATGTCCACAATAGCCGAACTATGGAAAGAGCCTAGATGTCCATCAACAGATGAATGGATAAAGAAGATGTGGTATATATATACAATGGAATATTATGCAGCCATCAAAAAAAGAAATCTTGCCATTTGCAAGACGTGGATGGAACTAGAGGGTATTATGCTAAGCGAAATAAATCAATCAGAGAAAGAGAAATATCATATGATCTCACTGATAGGAGGATTTTGAGAAACAAGACAGAGGCTCATAGGGGAAGGGAGGGAAAAATGAAACAAGACGAAACCAGAGAGGAAGACAAACCATAAGAGACTCTTAATCTTGGGTGGGGGGATGGGTTAGCCAGGTGATGGGTATTAAAGAGGGCACGTTCTGCATGGAGCACTGGGTGTTATATTCAAACAATGAATCATGGAACACTACATCAAAAACTAATGATGTAATGTATGGTGATTAACAACATAATAAAAAAATAAAAAAGAAAGAGACTCTTAATCTCAGGAAACAAACTGAGGGTTGCTAGAGTGGTGGGGGATGGAAGGGATGGGGTGGCTGGGTGATGGACATTGGGGAGGGTATGTGTTATGGTGAGCTCTGTGAATTGTGTAAGACTAATGAATCATAGACCTGTACCCCTGAAACAAATAATACATTATATGTTAATAAAAAAAAGAATTTACCAGTTCCCTTCTCCAGAAGTGTTTGGGTTGAGGGTGCCTGCCCATTAACCAGGGAAGTTGTAGAGAGCTATTCCTCCCATGAGTGAGGGGCAGAATTTGATGGCCTCAATTGTCCCAGTGGTGTGATTTCTGAAATGTGAGTGGACTCTCTATTCTCCCAGCCTTTATTCGGGAAATATATACTAAGTACATGCTGTAGTGAGTCTGTTTATCTAGTGAAACCCAACAAATACTGCTTCTAATTGCATGCTTTATCTACTTTTTATGTTGACTAGATCACCTTTGTCAACTAAGAAGTCTTTGCATTAGAGGAGAGATTCTGCTACACCTAAAATCACAAAACTAACATTGGAAACATTGTCCTGCCAATACATAAATGCCGATATAGTCCCTTGATTGATGGGAGAAGAATGACCTATTGACCCACATTGGCATTATCCAAGGGCCAAGGCTATCAGTCAGTTCTCCTTTCATAAAGGACACAGGGTGCCCATCATCCTTGTTCATCTAATAGTTTTATGCTTATGTGCGGAAAGAATCTGAACTGGGCTGCTTATCTTTCTTAGCTTGACTTTTGTTCCTGCTTGTGAACCCTGTTTTGGATTCTAGCTCTAGTGTTGTTGACCTCTCGTCTGCTGGCCCTGACGTGAACTATGCTCTGTGGCTAGGTTTCATATTTGCTTTGTCTCTCTTCAGAATTACATTTTCTTTCCTCTTTAATCTCTGATGGACCTTCAAAATTTTTTTTCAACTTTCCAAAGAGAACCCTTTTTGAAATTACTGTTATCGTGGAGTTGCCTCTATAATTATTTTGGCATTAAATTTCATTCTCTGTACAACAATAGAATTACCACATGATATAAAGGGACCCCTTGTTATTGTCATCTGGTCAACCCAGTGTTGTTGTGGAATCTTGTGACCTTTTACACTGTGTTGGAATTGTAAAGAAATTGTATTTGTGTGTTATTTTGTTGAGCATAATTCATCAAGCTTGATAAAATAAAGCACAAATATGCAGAAGCACTGTGGATTTTCCTTCCTCAAATCAATTTTCCTTTCTCTCAGTTAAATCTGGAGGATGAATATTACTAAGACGATACTGGCAAAAAATTTACCAATACTGACGTCGTCTGACTAGTGAGTGGGTAGTAAATGACTCACCTTTTAGAAGTAAATGGATCCTTTCAGGTAACTTTGGCACTAAGCAGTATGCCAGAGATATTCACTCTTAAATGAGTTAGGCAATTTGTGATCAGATTTCCCTCAACTTCAAAAGCAAGCATTGCTAGATAATAGTCCTATCAAGCTCATTTCATGCCATATCGAACAGAATCCAAGTAAGTCTTCGGTCAATCGTCTTCCATAGGAGACACCTTTCTATGATGACTCAGAATTGCAGAATTTTTATCAGTGACTTTTAAGAGAGGAATGCTGTGAAATTTGAACACATTTTAATATTAAAAGGTTGCTTTTACACTACAAATTTCCCCCAGGACTGACTTTTTATTCCCAATTGATTACTTAGTGCCACATCACTAGGCAAAAATTCCCCAGAGTTCAGTTACCTCTTGGTCACATTTAGTTTGATAAGAATATTTAACTGAGGAGTGTATCAAATATTTGCTGTGTCTTGTTCCTTGAAACTTAAGTTATTTTTGAAAGTTTACCTAAAGTAATTGTAAGATACTTTTTGCTTCGGATTTTTGTAGGCTTGTAAGCATCATATTTATAAGCACAAAAACAAAAAAGTATAAAAAACAAATATATAAAACCATTTTTATCACTGAAAAGGTAAGATATTAATATAACTGTCATACACTTCAATGCCTATTTATTTCAGTTAAAATAAACAAGGAGAATAACTTCCACAGTTGGCTTCTGATTTTAGGCAAATAACAATTAGGCTAGTTATAAAATTCTTGGGCCTTGACTGACAATTCTATAATTTTATTTTAGCATTGACTGTTGCAAAAGATACTGCTGAAACTAGCTGATTTTAACTGTTTTGAAAGACATTTGCTCAGAAACTTTGGAATTCCTACTTTCCCGCCCCATTAGCACTCTGTTCTTTTGGGATTTCAGTTATAAGTAGTTAGACTTTCTCACTATAATATCTCCTACATCTCTTACCCTCTTTTCTGAATTTTCTCTACTTTTATCTCTCCATGCTTCATTTTGATGATTTTATTCAAATTTTGCTTTTAGTTCACTATTTCTGTCCTCAGCTGTGCATAATTTAATTTTAGAGTCATCCATTGAGTTTTTAGTATCCACTTGGTATTTATTTATTTATTTATTTATTTGATGTAGTGTTCCATGATTCATTGTTTGCGTATAACACCCAGTGCTCCATTCAATACGTGCCTTCTTTAATACCCATCACCAGGCTAACCCATCCCCCCACCTCCCTCCCCTCTAGAACGCTCAGTTTGTTTCTCAATCCATAGTCTCTCATGGTTCATCTCCCCCTCCAATTTCCCCCTCTTCATTTTTCCCTTCTTACTATCTTCTTCTTCTTCTTCTAATATATAATGTATTATTTGTTTCAGAGGTACAGGTCTGTGATTCATTAGTCTTACACAATTCACAGCACTCACCATAGCACAGAATTTCCACTTGGTTTTATTTTATAGTTTCTATATTTTTGTCAAAATTCTTTAAGTTTTTTCTTTCTTTTTTTGACATATTAATAAAGGCTTAAAGTCTGTGTATAGAACTTTCGTCATCTGGATCTTCTAAATCTGTTTTCTCTTATTTCTTTTAGTTTTTAATCACATTGTCTTGTTACTTTTGATTGTGCTGAACAACGTATAATGAAATCTATAAAATTAATTTGAAGCATATGATAGTGCTATCCCAGGCCTTACTAACTGTATTTTTTTTTTTTTGCGAGAGTGTAGAAGCATTAGCCATCCCAGATCAACTCATTCTAATTATAGAAATGAATATGATATGAAGTTGTATTTCAGTCCCTGCAAAGGTTGAACTATTTCTGGTTTATCCTTCTTCCTAGACTCAGCCCTTTGGGATTATAACCCAAAGTCTAGAGTATTTCACCAAAGAAAGTTTGTTCTTCTAACCTAGAAGGTTTCCAGAATCTCTGCTCAGCACCTCATTGTCTTTCCTAAAAGAAGCGGAAGTCTCCAGAAAAAAGTGGCTCTGAGTGCAGGGCTTACTTCTCTGGGTTCCTTTCTGTTCCATGATCAGTTTGTATTTATAGCAATGCTGATGAACTAAAAATAAAATCGTGTCTTCCTAAGCCTTAGTCATATTATTTCCCTATCCCACCTCCTCAAGAGCTCACTTTTCAGAAACTTATGATGAAACTTTAAAAATCCATTCTGGGTCTGTGTCATTCTTTGACCACATAATTACATGGCCTTGCAGATGTACAGGAGCTACATAATCTATACATGGCCTCTTTCTTGACCTTACTGACATTTATCAGAATAAATATTTGAAGGAAACTTCTGCCAAGGGATTTAGGAAGATTTAAAAAAATTTTTGTGAGAGAAGAAAGTTTAGTTTTATTGATTTTTTTTCAAAATTTTATTTATTTATTTATTTATTTATTTATTTATTTATTTATTAGAGAGTGAGCAGGAGAGAAACAGCATGAGAGGGGAGAGGGTCAGAGGGAGAAGCAGGCTCCCCGCTGAGCCGGGAGCCTGATGTGGGACTCGATCCCAGGACCCTGGGATCATGACCTGAGCTGAAGGCAGTTGCTTAACCAACTGAGCCACCCAGGTGCCCTAGTTTTATTGATTTTTATTTATTCAGGCTGCATAATTGGTGGAATTAATAGTTTGATCATCAGTTTGCCTTGTTTTGGATAAACTAACGTAGGTCACAGAAGTGGACACATTGGGTAAACATTTGACTTCTTGACATGAAGAAAAATAACAAAGGGCTGAAAAGAGGCTAGATATAGATTCAGAGGCTCTGGATTCAAGACCTTGCTTGGTTACTCATTATTTATGTGGCCTTGGGAAAGTCATTTACTCTCTTCAGTTTTCTCATTTATAAAATATAGAGATTAAGCTTGAGTCAATAATTTTTCTTAGCAGTACAAACCTTTTTTTCCCAAGGAAATCTTACATAGAAATTCAAAATTAAAAAAACAAACTAACCCAAAAAACCAGAGCTAAATTGGACGTGGCATTGGGTGTAGTGTGTGTGTGTGTTTATGTGTCATGGGTTAGAGCAGGTGTAGATTTGCTCTATCTTTGCCTTTGGGGTGGCCCCTAGGGCAACTCTAGAAGCTCCAGGATTCTGTGGAATAAATTGTCAGGATGTCTGTTCTAAGTCTTCAGAACCCAGTCTAAGACTGATGTTACATACATCTCAGGACATTGGTGAGAGCAGGGATTGAAGGTTATTTCTGTCAGAGCATTCCTTGAAAGGAAATATTTCCAAGTGACTTCTGCTGTTGCTCTTTTCACGAACCTGTTACTATTTCTGGCAACAACTCAGCAATGAGGTTGCAAGTGGCTGCCATAGAACTTGAAAATTCACACTGAGGATCAATAGGAATGGAGGAAAGGAAGAACAAATGAAGGGGATGAGGATTCAGTGAAGGATATTTTCCGAGATGACTTTTCCAGAGAGTAATTTAAAATGTTGGCCTTTCTTCTAATTCAGGACCAACTTTCCTAATGGCATGAGGCTGGTGATGTATTTCTAGAAGGCACATCATAAGCAAATCATTGTTTTGCCTGCTTGACCTTGACCATCATGATGCCAGCAATTACCCTGTTTACTACTATCTAAAAGGAAAAATGCTGTGTGGAAGGTCTTGTCTATTGTTATTTGAACATTTGGAGAAGTCATGGAAGAAAAATAAAAGGCTGATTAATGTGATAAGTAGAGAGCAAGTGGAGAGAGCTTCAATATTAGTTTGGTTTTTTTTTCTTAATATACAGGTAATTTTGACCTACTTCTGTTTGTTAGGCTGCGTAGAATTAGTGGGTGGGCAAACAATAACAAAAAATGGTAAATATTGTGACTGCAACTAAAGAGGGTGGTACTAAGCATGCCTGTGACTTGCTGGTGGTGACAAATTTCTTTCACCTGGGTAGATTTCAGAAGATTGAAACAGAAGATGACTGGTTTCTCCCAAGCAAGATTTTCTAGAATATCTGAAGGAGATTGATTGAGTGTTTCTGAATATTTAATAATCTTGGAGGGATCTAGAAATGGAAAATAAAAAAAACCATAAGATTTTGACATCTAAATACTGGGTCAGAATAGATAGAAGCAGAAAAAAGAGTGTACCTTGATATATACTCTCTTCTTTTGTCTTATGTTAAGGAAATAAACTTTATGTGTGATGTGGGTCCAGCTAGGGCTCTATAAACATACACATAATTTTATAGCTTTTCAGCAGTTTGGGAGGGATTTCTTCATTATATCTATCTATCTATCTATCTATCTATCTATCTATCTATCTATATCTATCTATCTATCTATCTATCTATCTATCTATCATCTATTATCTATCTATCTATCATCTATCTATCTATCTATCTATCTATCTATCTATCTATCTATCTATCATCTATCTATCTATCTAATCATCTATCTATTTCCCCACAAGTCTATCAGATCTGGAACCTGGAAGAATGTATAGTTTTTCTTTATAACTTTCTTGACCAAGTGATGCTAATACTTCAAAGTATCTCCTTCCTAGCAGACAGTGACCTCACTCTGACCTGGCACTCAATTTATTGAAACATCTTGATCATTACTTTTAAAGACTTTTAGGGAAAGAAAAGTGAAGATACAAAACAGGTTCCACATTAAGCACAGGGTTTTGATTTTGTTTTTGCCTTTAAAAAAAAAAAGATTTATTTTTTTATTTTAGTGGGGGAGGGGCAAACAGAGAGGGAGAGAGAATCTCAAGCAGACTCCCCACAGATGGTGGAGCCAGATGCAGGGCTCAGTCTCATGATCCCAAGATCATAACCTGAGCTGAAATTAAGAGTCAGGTGCTTAACTGACTGAGCCACCTAGGTGCCCCTGTTTTTGTTTTTTGTAAGGAGGATAAATTTCTCTTTTGCTAACCTAATAGGGAATTTAGCTTTCATGTATTTGCTAAGCTTAATTCTCTTTCTGCAATATAACTCACTTATGGTGTCCCTATAGTTGGAATTTTAAACCTGGTGGTATGAGCATAGAAATTTATCTCCACGGCTGGATGGGGCTCAGAAAAAGAGGCATGCTGAGGGGATTTTGATAAATTTAAAACTGGCTTTTAGTTTATATGTTGAAAGAATTCTAAGAGCAAGGCATTATGCCTTGAAAAGAATTAGGAAATAGCTGTTCAAAGCTTTCTTCCAGTATATTTTTCACAAAGATTTGTAATTTTGAAAGATGACCAGAGTTGAGTAGCCTTTCTGTAGACTGGAGAATTCAAACAGTCCAGCCCCTCTGTTTAATAGATCACCAGGCTCATTAGTATGTTGAGGAATGACAAAATTGTCCCATACCCAAGAGTAATTAGGGCCTGAAATGATTTTTGTAGTGAAGCGCAAATTAAAATTTAGCTATAATTTTCATGAAATCCATTGGCTGATCTAGTATTATCCCCTTCATGACATTGCTGAAGCCAACACGCTATAAGAACCTGATAATGCAATATTGAATTCTGATTCTATTTACTTATTTATTTGGCTACTTAATGATTCTCTAAGAGAAGATAATATAAGTGAACCTCATTTTAAACAATTGGAAAAGTACTTGGTAATATACTTCAAAAATATATTAAATACATTTTAAATGCACTTCGGAAAATATTTATTTATAAGACTCTGTTAATCTTTGTAAATTAAATATTTCAGAAACATTACTCATGATTACTATATTTGTAAGTTCAAATTTTTCCTATTTCTTAAACTTGGACATATCTGCCTCTTGATGTGAGGGTAGATGAGAAAGGAATATTAGGCAAAAGAAAGATAAGGAGATGGCTAAAAGGGGAGGAAGGTAAAATCCTATCTGGAGGCAGAATTCTATCATTGCAGGCATTTGGGAAAAGGGAAGAGCATAGCTCACAATACAGCTGATGAAGGCGAACAATCTTTAAGGTATGGCATAGAAAGAGAGCAAAGGTTGTGCTAGGACAACACCTTTCCTGTTGTGTACTAGGGAGAGTGAGATTACTAACTGTGTCTATCTGGTGAGTCAGGTTTATCAGTCACTATCCTTGTAGGTGTAAGCAAAACAATCCTACTTGTAACACACAATTAACATCTCCCTCCTAGTGCCACAACCAGTCCTTGCTGATGGCATCTCAGAGTAAGCGTTTATTTTTAAAGAGCTCAAAGCACTTCATAGACACTTTCTCTGTTTCTTTAGATCTCTTATCCTTCCAGATAAGCCCACATTGCATCTCCACCTCCTCAGCCCACAGTGAAGTTTTTGACTGACAGACTCAATGTATGAAGCTGCCCAGCCCTCCTGAATGCTGGATTTGGAGCTAACAGGAGATGCTTTTGGGTGTTCTGTTGGGATCTCCCTAACCATATTTTCATAGCCTCTCTGAATTCGCTTATGCCATCTGCCAAGGTCTATGTTAAAGCACACGCTTGCAAAGGCTGAAGTCAGCTCTACTTTTAAGATCAGTTAGCACGTGATACACCTCCCCATCCTCATCTGCTCCCTTCTTTCTCTCATTACCTCCCTGGAAGGCAGTGAGAATGTCTACTTCACTGGAAGAAACCTAAAAGCCCAGAGAGTATTTGCTGCGTCTTCTGGTCATTCAATAACTGTATACGAAGAACTGGGGTTTCCTCTGTCCTCCTTACAAGTCCTAAATGTGGAATCACTTCACTTCCTTATAGATGATCAACTTTCAATAAGGAGCAGAAAGTATTTTTTTTGAAGAGGTTAAGAAAGCATGAAATACTGAAATGAAAAAGGTTCAGAAGTGTAATAGTTGAGTTATAACCCAGCACTTGCTAGCTGGTTGGCTTTGTGCTATAGTTGCCTAATCTATAAATTAGGATGATAAAGTCTAGCTCATGGGGGAAGGGAGAGCATTGCAAGAGTGGTGAATGGCAGAAGTGCTCTGTAGACCACAAAGTTTCACAAAATTGTTAGTTACTTGGATGTTTCATTTTAAGGATGTATGCTTTCATAAAAATCCAGAAAATTTAAGATTTTCTGGTAACATTAGATGGCTGGAAAGTTGAGCACCTTTTTCCATTTGATTTTGGAGCAGGGAAAGGCAGAAGGAAAATGGAAAAAAATCTGCTTCACCCTACTATGTCTTTTAGGTGATTGCAGTTGGCACCATCGAAAGTTTACACGATAGAAAAATGCTAGTTTACTAACAGCTCCTGTTGATCTTGCTGCATTCTGTTCTTGTGTGGATTTGAGGAAGTTAAAAGCAGTGATAACATTAAAGGTCAGATGAATTATTGCTATAGTGTTCCGGCCAAATTTCTGACAGGGTTTCCCAAAAATGTATAAAGAATCATTCTTAAGGGCCTGTCTCAATGAATTGTTCTTTATTTGCCACGCAGAACTTTGTAAATATTTAACTTCCTTCAGAGTTGGAATGTACAAATGTGATTTATTATTTCTAATGATTGGAAAGAAGCTTGGTATCTGCAAACAAAATGTATTAGTTGAAAGAGAATGAGTAATACAATGCATTTCTTTGTAAGTAGTGGCAGAACAACATCTAAAAAGAAAAAGTGAGTGATTCTCAAGATGACTTGTCCCTTAGCATGCTCAGGAGGTGGTGTTTAAAGTAATAATAGCTGTTCTTCATTGAGTACTTATTGTGTGCACTTGGACTAAGTGCTTTATGTGTGTGTTCTGCTCTCTGCAACAGAACACTGACTAATAGAGGATGCAAACTGGATTGTGTTGGGAATGTTATTTACCTATCTTGGTATGTTATAATGTCAATTATTTCTAATTCTTTTTAATGATAATTCCAAAGATCCTTGAAAAAGAAAAAGAGAGAGACAAACAGATGCACAGATAAGAGAGAGAGAAGAATTGGAGGGGGCGTAAGGTGAGAGACAAGAAGAAGAAGGAGGAGGAGGAGTGGGAGAAAGAGACTCATGACACATAGCAAAAACACAACTTCATTATTGTCTCTCTCAGCTTTATTTCAGACATTCAATGAGAGTAATTATCTCTTGCTAGTGAATCAGAACTTGGGTAGGTTCCATAACTTTTCTGCTCTTACTTGGTTATTAACATATCTTACCATCTCTTTTAAGAAACAAACCTAGTCTCAATAAATAAATCAGAGTTGCCAAGTCTAAGATGTTAATACACAATGAACTTGATTCAGTATCAGATGTTTTCCCTTTTTCCAACCCAGGCCTTCTTCTAGTTGATAGACATGATGGAAGAGACATTGTTGGCTTCTGTCTTCGTATGCTTTGTGCTGTTCTCTTCATTACCACTCTTCTCATTCCAGTTTTTGAGCTTGTTCTTGACCCTACTGAGGTTTGGGAGGGCAGGTGGAGGGGAATAGAAAAGGTCATAAACTGGCTCTTCTGGGCTGAGTATTTTCCAATGTGATTCTCTCTCTGTTGGGCATTTTTGTGTGTTTTTCTGGGCTTCTCATCCCTGCAGACCTCTCACATTTAGGTTTGTAGACCCTCTCAGATCTATCTCTATATAGCATGGTCACTTTTACTCCCTTCCACAGTCCCTAGGAATCAAGAGTCTTCTAGTTTCTTGTTCCTGGAATTTCTTTGCTTGTCCAGGTGTCCCTACCTCACTGGGCCCACTCTGATGCCATGGTAGCTCTGTTTACCAAGGGACTTGCATCTCATCCACCAGAAACATTCATACATCCCTTGTCCCAGCAAAAATTTGAGAGAGTAGCTCCATGCCAATAGGGCTACCCTGCCACAGGTCATTCTGGCTAGCTGAGGTTTGAGTCAAGCTTCAGTCTTCTGTGCCCATCAACTGCGAGGGAAAATCCAGTGGTCAACTAGGTGCCACAGGAAGTCCATTTATTATGCTGGAGAGACATGAGGTAATACCTGACCACTTCCCTGTCCTGAGTAGGTGGGAGAAAGCTCAAAGCATAGCTTTCTCCAAAGAAATCTCCTCCCAAATATTTTCCCACTTTCATTCTCTCTCTCCCTTTCTCGTTTTTATATTTTCAAGGTGAGTGAGGTGGATCCATGACTTGGGAAACTACTTTAACTTTTCAGCGGGGAGAAATGCTGCATATGGTGATCTGACGCACACTCAGCTTGGCACCTGATACAGATCATACTGATGGCTCAGTAGAAATCAAGGCAGAAGGAGTCCCGCTCTAACTACATTAGTAATGACCTGCTTTGCAGTTCAAATAAGCATGACAAGGAAATAAGCAAATTATCTAATTCTAATGGTTTTATTAATTGTAATCTCAGAACCTAATATGTTTCTAGATACAAAAAAAGTACCCCGCAAATGTTCGTTTGCAGAAGGCAGGGAAGAGGAAAGGCAGACAAGTCACCTTTTATAATCTGATAAATGTACCCATATGCCAATGCCCTGCTTTTTCCCCTTTAGCTTCTGCCAGCTTTGACCTTGATCTTGCTCTTAGCCCCAACTGTCTTGTTTACTCTGCTTGCATCTGCTGTCTTTTCTTTGAGTAACTGAGCATCTGAATTTGATCATCTCTCTGAGTTCACATTTGCTACAAAACATGGTTTTGGGGTAAGCTTGACCTACTTTATTTTTATTAATTTATCAATTATTGAGAATCTACACTAAGTCAGGCATTAAGTAGGCACTGAGAATACAAAGCTTAAAAAGATACAGTCTTCGTATATTAACACAATAACTGATGCACATCACACTCATTAAGTGCTTTATGGGGATTATCTCATTTAATACTTGCAATAATCCTGTAAAAAGATACTGTTAACTGTTATTCTCATTTCCATTTTACAGATGAAAAAATAAAACACAAGAAGGCTAAATAAATTGCTCAGGCTCCCATAGGAGTAAGATGGGTCTGGCAGTCTCATTTTTTTTTTTTTTCCAAGTAGGCTCCTATGCCCAGCATGGAGCCCAACATGGGGCTTGAACTGATGACTCTAAGATCAAAACCTGAGCTACGATCAAGGGTCAGACACTTAACCAACTGAGCCACCCAGCATGGTAGTCTCATTTTTAACAATATATTATGCAACTTCATCTACTTGGTTCTGCCTTATGTATTGAATGGTTTTTGTCTGCTTCTAGGGTAGAGCTAGTGGGTTAGTACTGGAGCTGGAACTGGGGCTGGTGATGGCAATGAAACTCCTAATGAAAATTATGGAGATGCAATATTGTGTGGGGATAAAGAGCATTGGTTAAAGTCATGGCTTCAATATTTATTAGCTGTGTGTCCTCTTTCGTATTTATTATAAGTAAGGCATAAGCCTTAATTTTCTAGCCTGTAAAATAAGGATAATAATGATACCCACTCAGGGTTGTAGGGAAGGTGAAACAGAATTTAACAAAGTATGTGGCACTCAGGGGGCATTCAATAATTTATGGCTATTATTTTTTGAACTAAATATATTTTTAAGATATAATACATCAAAAATATTCAAGTTTGAGCTTCGTTATGGAAAGTCCAAGGCTTTGCTCTTTGTAGGACATTTGAAATGAGAGACTTTTATTATTTCTATTTTAGAGAAGAAGAAAATGATGTGAAAAAACTGCCAGAGACCTGATTAAGATTGTCTAAGAATTTGGTCTTTAGAAACAGGATTTCTTGCCTCTTTGTTCTTTCTCTGTTTGTGGTGTGCATAGCTCAATGAAAAGCAAGTTTTCAGCATTAGTGTTTCTTCTCCCAGAAAGGTTTTTTACTTTGAATTCCATAGTACTAGAAGACCTGTGCAATTCATGTATTTTCTACCTAGTCTGTGATTTTAAAACGGCCAGACTGCTGCATAGTGAGGCCCCTCCCATGTGGGGGACAGGCACATTGGTGAAGGGTAATGGCCTCTGCAAAGATGGGCAAGACATGCATGGGGTGTGAGGGGGAGCTCACAGGGGTAGACCTTCTTTAAATTCCTAAAAGACAGTAAGGTAGTGAATGACACAACCCTGTTTCAGCTATGAATAAAAGTCTGTGTTAGAGACTGAGGTTCTGTGTGGAGTTGGGTTTGGCTGTTGGTGATACTGTCATAGTTTAGCATTTGATCTTTGAATAAAAATTGGCTAAGTAGAAGATTATGTCATCAAAATGAACAGAATGCTTTGTGACATTGGAAGACACATAAAATATGCAAAATCATTCTCACAAAAGGAAATAAAGCACATTACATCTCTTTGAGGTTACATGAACTCCAAAAAGAAATTCATAGATCTGAATTTAAAATTATTTTCTTTAAATTAAAATCTTTTTTAGGGCACAGGTTTTAACTTTAGAAAGAAAAAATTATCCTCTAAAACGTGAGGCAAAACTTAATTTCTTAGATCTCTATTGTTCTCCTTAGTTTATTTTAAAAGGTCCATAGGGAGTAAATCCTCAGACATGAAAACGTCCTTTAGCTGTAT
Organism: Halichoerus grypus; assembly: GCF_964656455.1. NCBI lineage: Eukaryota > Metazoa > Chordata > Mammalia > Carnivora > Phocidae > Halichoerus > Halichoerus grypus. Next base: position 105,421,419 of record NC_135716.1, read on the forward strand.
TCATGGTGTCTACTATGAGTTTCCCAGAAAGCCCACTGCATCTCAGGATATTCTTGAGAAAGCACAGTGGAGAGTTGTCTCTTCAATCTTTTCCTCTGTAGCTGAATAAGGAAAAATTCAGTGGGGGGAGAACTTTTCCATTTATCTATACTAAAAAGGTAGTGAAGGGAACAGAGACAGAGAGAAAGAGGACAGGCAGCCTCAGAGAATGGAAATAAAAGGGAGGCATTCCGAGCAAACCACTTAACAGCTTCTCTGTGGCCCAAATGTGAAACCGCATGCAGATCTATTCTCAAGCAAATGAAGTAATTTTCCACACTAGCTTATAGAAAAGAGCTGGATTCATCCATCAGACTAAACTGCAGTTTCCAGGAAGGTCAAAACTGTCCATTTTGACTATCATATTGATAACATCTGGCTTAGGGTTTGGCTTATGAGAGATGAACAATAATATTTGTTAAATGCATAAATATGAGTGATCAAATTTCTCCCTCTTTATGTTACTTTTGGTATAAGAAGCTAAAGTATTTTGAATTTAAATACAAGTGTGCTTCTCTTAGCTTAGGGCAGACCCTGCAATCTATACATTTTACAATTGTTGAGCCTTATAGACTACTTTAGCAAAAACATTCCTTGGAAAATGTTATCTAAACAATAGCAATCTCTATTGTAACCAATTAATCTGAAAAACATTTTAACGAATTTAAGTAGAGATAATTTCATACTAGCATGTGTGTGAAAGGATGTAGGCCTAACTGGATCTGAACATTCCTTGTGGGGAGCTTCACCTGCTGGGGTTGATTAGATAAGGCCATTTGAAGCAGATCTCTTGATGGATTTTTGTCAAAATAGTGAATTTTATGAAGTCCCCAGAAGAGAGTAACTTGCCTTACTTGAGTTCTGGTTCTGGTCCATTTCATGGAGACAAGGCACTGAGTTGAGGTGAGTATAGGTAATTTGGGTAAAATTACTCTGCAAACTCAAACTGGTTAATGTGATTTTGGAAACTATATGTGAGGTAAATTATCCAAAAGTTGTTTTTTCCCTGACTCATAGAAAGAATGACTCCCAAAGTAATTTTACCCTTCTCCTGGATTTTGGTGACTTAGCATTATAAGGCACATGAATTGCAGGATGCTTCCAGAGCCCATTACAGTCATTAAATAATGAACATTCTTCAATCTCACCAATTCCATTAAGGGTGACATCATCACTTTCTAACCCCAAAGACATAGACCTGCCCTTTGTCACATTGCAGAACAGTTTGGTGGTAGGTCTAAGATTGAAAGTTATTATTTTTATTCTAGGAGATGCTGTCAGTTTATTCTAATCATTTTATTAGCAAGTATTTATGAAAACACAAAATGTATAATTATTATAAGTGCCAGTCCCCATGGGGCAAAAGACTTAGAAGATTAGAAGTCACATTTACTGGTCATATACTTTTGGAGAAACAATATAGAAACTCATGAGAATTTATGTTAGAATGAATTCATGTAGAGATCTGATAAACCAACCTGGGTAAATAAATAAATAAATAAACCTGTTAGCCTTTTTATAATGTGTGTCTTATTTGGAATAGTAATACATGTTCAGTACCAAAGGGGGGAAAAAAAAGAATCAATAGTGGCTGCAATAGAATGTGTGATAGATTACATTGCTATTGATTAATATCCACTTCCCCACCCTACTGAAGTGGCCATGTGACTTGCTTTGGCTAGTGAAGATGAATGGAAGTGACGTGTGTCACACCCAGGTAGAAGGTTCGAGAGCAGGTTCATACGTTGTCAAACTGTTTCTTTGCTGTGATGCCCACAATGTTCTAGACAGAGACTACTCCTTCAGGCTAGTCCCACAGTGAGAAGCAGTGCAGAGCTGTGGTCAGTCCACTATAACATGAACCATGAGTAAGAAATGGAGCTCTGCTTTTGTAAGCTAATGCAATTTTGTTTGTGACTATAGCACAGCCCTGCCTAATCTGACTGCTACTGAACTATAGTTGTGACTATAGCATAGCCCTGCCTAATCTGACTGCTACTGAAAGCTAGGATGGGAAGGTATCAATGAGTAAATGCAAGTTCTTGTGGGGTTGATTAGTGCGAAGTGTGGAGAATCCTTCTCTCTAGAGAAAACCAGTTGGCTGGAACTCAATAGGAAAGTCAACGATTATAGTTCGAATGGTCCTTCTGTAGGTAAGACAGTGTATGCACTGCTGGTTTTGTTTTATGTGTCTATTTGTGCATATATCTATCCGTATAGGAAACTGAGGCACAGAAAAGATAAAGTTGTACAGTTGCACAGAGAGTGGCAGAGGATGGATTTAAGAACCTGGAAAGTTGGAACTAGGAGCCAGGAAGATATTTTCAGTCTCTTGCTAATGAGTGGTGCAAATTCGAGCAACTTTATATCTCTGGGTCTCAGTTTTTCATGTTTCCAATTAAAAGGGTTGACTAGGGGAGTCTCCCGGCTAAAACTCTATAAATCTCTGCACCATCAAATAATTACATTTAAATCACCTCATGCATTATGAGAAAGAGCTGTGACATATTAGAAAGGCTTCAAATTTTGGTGTGGCCAAAGCTGTGAGGTCTGGCAAGTCTCTTACCCTTCCTGAACCTGTTCCTCATGTGTAAATTGTCAGCAATACTGATCTCAGAGATTTGTGGTCATGTCTAAATGAGATACTATATTTTGGGGTTCCTTGCTAATTGTAAAGAACAATATAAATAAAAAATTATCACTGTGTAAAAGACTTATTCATCCATTCTTTTATTGAGCCATCCATTCATTCATCCACCTAGCCATTCATCCATTAAATATTTATTAAATGCCATTCACAAGGGTGAAGAGTAGGGTTCCTTTCCTGTAAGGCACTCATAGTATAAGTTGGAGACAGGAGAGGGGCTATATCACCAAGGGTCTAGGATACCATGTTAGGGAGGTTAGATTTTGTCCTGTAGAAGGTGGGAATCCATGGAAGAATTTTAAGGAGAGGGAGGTGACTAAATCTGCACTAAAACTATGATAAGTCTAGCAGCACCATGGGGGATGGAGGGAAGGAGACGAGAGACAAAATCGGTGGCAGTGGAGCAGGCCCTCTCCTAGTTGCCGTCTGAGACCTCAGGCCATGAGTAGTCCTGAAACTGCAGCCATAGGAGACCCCTGGGTCTGCATGGGTACTGAGGTGAGAAGAGAAAGGGATGGTAGGGACATGAGTCCATCAGTTATGCTGGCAAGGCTCACTCAGAGACAGCCTAAATTGTCTTGTTACTTGGGATCCACACACACTCTACCCTGTCCACTGTCCTGCACTAAGCTGGTGCCCAGGGAAGCACTGGGGAAACTAGGAATATAATAGGTGGGTGTATAAACTTGATCTTATTTGATCATTACATTCAGTCTGGCTTCCCTTGTAAACCAATTCCCAGCAGAACTAACAAACAGCAAACTTACCGAAAGATTGTCATACTTGCGTTATTCCTTTGTTCTGTTCTTTGTTTTCTGGTAGAAGTATCAAAAGGTGGGAAAGCCAGAGGCCTAGATAAGCCAAATTAATTCCTAATCCTCCCCTTCCATTGACCATAATAAATAAAGACAGATATTTAAGCATATAATATTTATAGATCTTTCCATATGTATAAATATATATGCATACATCCTTCCACATATATAAATTGAAATTAATATTTGTTCTCAAAATTTATATTAATAAATACAGAATATCATAGACTATTAAAAAGGTGCCAACTCTGGACCCAGGTTGTCTGGTTTCAAATCCTGGCTCATCTTCTTGCGAGCTGTATGACCCTGGATAAGTCATCCAACTTCTCTGTGCCTCTCTTTCTTCAACTATAAATTGGAGAAGATTATGTTTCTGCCAGTTAAAAGTGTTTCGAAGGGTTCCATGAATATAAAGGGCTCAGAACAGAGTCTGGACCAAAGTAAGAGCCTAATAAATGTTAATCTTTATTAATTGTATTAGCCATGATTACTACTCATGCTGCTAAGGAGGCAAGTGTGCCTAATCATGGGCCTTTCTAAAGGTAGAAGTATCACATTTAAATGTAAGGCAAGCAAGAAATGTGCTCTTACTCAGCACAGAGGCAAATACGGTCAGAGAACAGTGAGACGGACACTTAGAACCGGGAGGTAAGTCCAGTTCCCTTTAGAGTCACCTTGTTAACTACAGCTTCCGCATCTCAAGTATTCACAAATACTCTTCTCTAGCAGAACCGATTTTGGCGTCCTCTGTTCCCTGTTCCCCATCCTCTCCCTGGTGTCATCAGCCCTGAGCCTGACCCCTGCTGATTTATAGATGTACCAGCACAGAGCTTCTGCTTTCCAAGTGTCAGAATTTCTGGGTGCTCACCGTAGGCTACATGCCACGTGCAGGACGTATCTGAGTGGTCTAAAACAGAGCGCCAATTCTTCTTGCACCAGAAATACTTACTAATCTCCTTGCAGGTACTTTCAAACTAACTTCTTAGCAGAAGAGCAATAATCGTTATCATCACACTCTAACTTTACTCTAGATTGCTAAGTCTTTGAACTTAGGGGCTGGTTTTTATTAAAGTTATGAATTGCTATACAGATGCAGTAGGGATTCCCTCTACTTAGTTCACAAAATATAAAAAAGTGAAGCAATGGAAGAAACTGCCTGGTGAATTTGATTTTTAAAAACTTAAAAAATGGGACGCCTGGGTGACTCAGTCAGTTAAGCGTCTGCCTTCAGCTCAGGTCATGATCCCAGGGTCCTGGGATAGAGTCTCGGATCGGTCTCCCTGCTCAGCGGGGAGCCTGCTTCTCCCTCTGCCTCTGTCCCTCCCTCTGCTTGTGCACTCTCTCTCTCTGACAAATAAATAAATAAATAAAATCTTAAAAAACAAAAACTTAAAAAATTACCACAAAAAAGGAATGATTATGCAACAGATAGAGATGTTAGCTGATGTTATGGTGGTTATCCTTTTGCAATGTATAAATGTATGAAACCTATATGTTATACACCTTAAGTGAAACTTACACAGTGCTATATGTCAATTATATCTCGATAAGGCTGGGAGAAAAAAAAACTTAAAAAAAACCTCATAATGTCAAAAATCATAGGCAATATTTAAGTGTAAATGACAAATTTGGAAAACTTTATGGGTTGTGACAACTGAGAAATGAATTTCCTTAAGGTGTAAATAATGCTGACAAATCAATAAGGAAAATACTGAAAATGGAACAAGCATAAGAAATGTGTGGCAGAAATAATTAAAATCAATAAACATGATAAATTTTCAACTTCACTAGTGATCATATAAACATGAAATAATAAAAAAGATACTCTTTTTTTTGCCTATGAAATTGGTAATGATTAATGATTAAAAAAAGTAATTAGGACAAAGCTACCATAAATATTGTCTCTTGCATTGTCTAAACAGTACAGTACTGCAGGAACAGAAGCTGACAATATGTTAGCAAGGGCTAGCCAAAGGCCTTAGAAGAATCCATACCTTTGATCTGATGATTTCAGTTCTAGAAATCTCCTCCGTGGAATTAGGGATTCATAAAAAGATTTTTGTACAGAGGTGTTTACTATAGTCTTGGTTATGATAGCAAATAAATGATAGCAAATAAACCCAGTAACATCAACAACAACAAAAGAGCAAAACAAGACAAAAACAAAACAACCTGAAAATGAGTATTTTTAATGAGTTAAAGGTGGAGAATGATTTAACAAATTATGGTTCAATCATATGGCAGAATTATTATCCACCATACATTTTTTTAAGTTTTTATTTAAATTCCAGTTAATGTAGAATTAATTTCAGGTGTGTAATTTAGTGATTCAAAACCTCTACACATCACCCAGTGCTCATCATAAGTGCCCTCCTTAATCCCCATCACCTATTTCACCCATTCCCTCCCAGCCACCTCCCCTCTGGTAACCATCAGTTTATTCTCTATAGTTAAGAATGTTTCTTGGTTTGCCTCTCTCCTTTCTTATTTTTTTTCCCCTTTGCTCTTTTGCTTTGTTTATTAAATTCCACATATGAGTGAAATCACATGGTATTTATGTTTCTATTTCTTTCTACCTGGGCAAAAATATGGAACCTTCATGAATTTGTGTGTCATCCTTACGCAGGGGCCATGCTAATCTCTGTATTGTTCCAATTTTAGTATATGTGCTGCCAAAGTGAGCCCTACCCACCATATTTTTTTTAAAAGAGACTTTATTTTTTTTTAAGATTTTATTTATTTATTTGAGAGAGAGAGAAAGAGAAAGAGAGTCCACGTTGTGGGGGAGGGGCAGGGGGAGTGGGAGAGAGAGAATCTCAAGCAGACTATCTGTTGAGCACAGAGCCCCACTTGGGGCTTGATCTCACGACCCTGAGATCATGACCTGAGATGAAATCAAGAGTCTGATGCGTGGGATGCTGGGTGGCTCAGTCGGTTAAGTGTCTGCCTTTGGCTCATGTCATGATCCCAGGGCCCTGGGATCAAGTCTGGCATTGGGCTCCTTGCTCATCAGGGAGCCTGCTTCTCCTGCTCTCTCTGCCTGCTGCTCCCCCTGCTTCTGCTCTCTCTCTCTGACAAATAAAGAAATAACGTCTTAAAAAAAAAAGAGTCTGATGCTTAATGGACTGAGCCACCCAGGGGCCCCGATCATAATTTTAGTGCATCCATTATTAGCCATGTTTGGAAATAATTTTTAATAACATGAAAATACATGCATATACATACATGCATATTATACATATTATATATCCTAGACATTATATCAAGCTGTTATTAACCATGTTTTGGAAGACATTTTATTAACTTAGGGATATATACATACATATGTCATAATATACAAGTATGTATGTATCATACAAGTATGATATTACATAATTACTTCATAATAAAATACTGCCTACATCTAAAAAAGTAAATCTACACATATACACAGATGCATATACACATACCATAGAAAAAGACTGGAAAGAAATAAATGAAAACCTTAACTGCATGTTATTATTATTTGATAGAATGATGGGGCTAAGAGAAAAAATTGTGTGAGCAGTCCTATTATAGAGATGAGATTTATTCAGCAGTTTTGCATACTTCTCAACTTGAGTCTCACTGCAATCCTGTGGGTAAGTGCAGGCAGGTATTATTTTCCCTTTTATAGAGAAAGGTGCTGAGGCTCAGGGAGGTGCTTGGTTTACTCAAGGTCAAAAGGCAGAGCTGAAATTTGAACATGGATCATTTGATGCCATATCTGGAGCTGCTTTCATTTCACTAAACTAAGTTGACTCTTAAAGATCATGTGGCTAGAACATCTATAGCTATAGGGAGGCCAGGAAATGGTGAGAACCTACAGTTATAATTCTTGAAAGTTTCACAGCTGTTAATAAATAGGAAAAGATGATTGAGATTCTAAGTAGTAAATGCAAATGAAAGTTTCTGCAGGGTTAAAGGAAATTATTTATTATTCACAATATCTGAGCGCACTGGCAAAATTGAAGAGCCTTTTTCATGAGTCATCCCTGAGACTTTTGAAGGAAAGTAAGTGGGTATTATCTCAGTCTACACAAAAGGAGACAAATTCGTAAAGAAGGGAAGAATACACTTGACACACACACATTGAGACAGTGGACAAGAGTAAGGTGAATTTCACATTCTCGGCTTCTGCGTCCTGAAGTGGCTTCATATTCCTATACCCCAGACAGGGTGTGCTGCTGAGGGGTCCTCAGGGCTTGTTACAGGTGAGTATGAGCAAACGCACTGCTCCCTGAAAGGCATACCTTTCTACTTTATCTTATTTCCCTTCATATTCCATTTTGTGTTCCCAAATAAGAACTTGAGCATTCTTAGCCAAGAATTCTGGAATTAGAAAAATGAGCATTGGAGTAATTTTATGCTTATCAGAAAGCCACAACATGTAACCTTTACTCCTCCTTCATTTGAAAAAAAAAACCAAACCACAGATTATGCTGTGGTTGGTACAGGAAGTCCCTGTGGGGTATCTCCTGGGTGCCAATTATTTTTATCTTTCCATAGCATGTTTTTATTTCATTTCATCACTCAGTACTCATTTGTATAAGCTGATCTTTCCTCTTAAAGAATTACCTATTTCAGGGGTGCCTGGGTGGCTCAGTCATTGGGCGTTTGCCTTCAGCTCAGGTCGTGATCCCGGGGTCCTGGGATTGAGCCCCGCATCGGGCTCCCTGCTCAGCGGGAAGCCTGCTTCTCCCTCTCCCACTCCCCCTGCTTGTGTTCCCTCTCTTGCTATATCTCTCTCTGTCAAATAAATAAATAAAATCTTAAAAAAAAAAAGAATTACCGGGGCACCGGGGTGGCTCAGTCGTTAAGTGTCTGCCTTCAGCTCAGGTCATGATCCCAGGGTCCTGGGATCGAGCCCCACATCGGGCTCCCTGCTCAGCGGGAAGCTGGCTTCTCCCTCTCCCACTCCCCCTGCTTGTGTTCCCTCTCTCGCTGTGTCTCTCTCTGTCAAAGAAATAAATAAAATCTTAAAAAAAAAAAAAAAGAATTCCCTATTTCATTCAAGCTCTGAAAGTTTTCCCTCAGTCTTCTGTTTGGCTAGAGTGCTTTGCCTTCTGAATTTTCTAAATATTTTTCTTAATCCATCAAATCACTTTGCATAGACAGACCTAGTGTTCACTATTCTTAAAATGTAAAATACTATGCTAATTTATTTTATGCTTGATTCTACCTTTGTCCTTTGGCATATTGAAAAGCATTCTGTACAAAGACACTAGTAACTATTAATAGCTGATTGGGAAATATTATGACTCATACATATTTAGAATACTGCCTAGTATCAGTACATTTTTATTTTGGCAATCATTCTTTACATTACAAAAAGGAGTGCTTTGTTAAATTCTTTTTTTTTTTTTTTTGAAGTTCTGATAGGTCTTATCAACTTAGAAATCATAACCTAATGCCCCAGAAGTAGGGTATGTTCATCTCTGGTTACACCTTTCCTGGCCCTCTCAACCTCATATCTTATCATTTAACCTCTCATATTTAGACTCAATATATGAGAACAAATTATTAGTGGGGTTAGATTACTGTACATAAAAATATGCTAGGTGATAAAAGGGCAACAAAAACATATACTCAGGACTAAAAAGTAGGACCAGTGCTTGGTTATGTCTGGAGAATGTAGGTGCATTAGTTTAGGCATTTTGAACACTTCTGGGGCTTTAATTGGTATATAATATATTAGGGAAGGAAACTAAATATACTTATGTAAACTTAAATAGCAATATAAATCAAACAATAACCAAGGGAGTATAGAGCGTGTCAAAATATGTTCTGGAGGGGTGCTTAGTTTAGATTGGGAGAAACTGCTTTATTGTGGAGTCATCAAGAAAGTTTGGATGGAGAGTTGCTAAGAATGACTGCAACATAGTGAGTAATAACATCAACTTTAGATCAAGACAGGCCAGGGTTTGAATTCTGGCTTTGTGATCTTGAGCAAGTTATTTTGCTTCTCTGAGCTTTGGTTGTCTTCTGTTAAGCTGGCTTAATAAAACTTACTTTGTAGATGTGTTGGAAAAATTCAATAAAATGAAGCATGTAAAACATTCAGCTTAGTTCCTGATACACAGTAAATGCTGAACAATGGTAGCTGTTATTAAGTTGGAGCTTGAATGATAGGTTGTATTTCCATGGTGGGAGTTGGGATTGAGGGAGTAGGAGACAGGACAGAAAAATAAAGGTAGAAGGCATGAATAAGGATGAGAAGGCCTAAATATGCAGATAAGTTTAAGAAGAATGTAAGGGACCACACTGAAGATTTTTGGGGGGCCAAGGGTGTTACACCATCTATCTTGAACAGAGGCAATTTGCTTCAGATCACAAACCATTTGACCTTAGCAGGTGGCTTGGCAGCTTCCTTTTGAATGCCAAGATGCTGGTTTTTGGCAAGGTAAATATCCTATATTTATTTGGTTTCTTGCTTCACAGCACCATGGAGTGTCTTACACATTATATAGTTCTTTTATGACACACCTGTGAGGTAGGAAGAGCTGTGGATAAAAATGCCTGACGTGAACTAAGTTGTCCACAGCAGGTGATTGTGCTGCGCAGATGGGCCTGGCTCCAGATTTCCTTCTTCCCAGAGCCTCTCTGTAAAAGCCCGTGTGGCCACTCATGGCGTTTCTCATTCCACATGTGCTCTGGGGGAGAGAGGAAGGAAGGGCATTGAGTACTGTCAGGACTCAAGCAAGAGGCTTCCAAGTCTTCTGCAAATGAGTCATGCAAACAGTTTACATATAGGGAATATGGTTCTGTAATTATGAAAACACTTGCACATAATTTCCACAATAGCAAGGTGTCAATAAGCAGGTGCTTCCTTGTGTTTGCAAAAAGGTTCATCCCACTTCTAAAATGTTCATTTTTATGATATCTTTCACGTTTGACTTGTACTTTTCTTTGCACAGATCACAGATGTTTCTCCTTTTCCTCTGATGAATGACTAGGTGAGCAGAGATGGCAAACATCTTATGAAGCCAGGTAAATTTTGGAGAACGTTTGTATACACCAAAGTCACAAAGCTGAGCAGAAAAGACCTCACTGGATTTTCCTCATTGTTTTGGGAGCAGCAAAAGGAGAACACTGGCTGAAGGAACACTGACTCTCATACAGGATTACAGAGGTGAAGGACTTACCTGGCAAGGATGCTCAGGGACCATCTGACTGATATTTCATTTTTACAGAAGAGAGTTGAAGCCAAGAGAATTCAAGTCAGCGATTCTCAACCTTGACTGCTATTGGCATCACCTGCGGAGATTTAAAAACAATTCTTTCTGGGCGCCATCTCCAGGGTCTCTAATGTAGCTGGTTTGGGGTGTGGTTAGAACACCTAGAGTTTTAAAACCTCCTCAGGTGATCTTCTGTGCAGCCCCAGACTGAAAGCCATTTTGTTCCATGAAATGTACAAGACCACATGTACTAATGAACTACCGTGCTCTCAATAACATATGTCAATATGAGCAGCCAAGATATGTCAATAGGAGCCCAGACTGCTAAATCTGGTGATTTCCTCAAGCCTCCAAACTTCATTCTGCAGATTCTTTTGTTCATCTTTCTGTTTGCATTTCTTTCGCAGCCATGTCACGTGGTCCGCTGTCTCTAAACTAGCAAAATCATGTTATCAGAAAAAGAGTTGATAAAGGCATCATTCTGCAGTGTAGCTGATGCATCTGTAATACCTACCCTAGCTGTGTTTATATTTTAACCAAAACCATAGGCCCTGCTAGGAAAAGCCTCCATGATAACTTTGCAATAATAACTCAGAGACAGTTACTCACTGTCTGTGAAGAGACAATCAGATTTTCTCTGTTAGTCTACAAGCTGGATCATCCAGGAGAGCTTCAAGGTCTCTAGCTATAAACAGGTGGATATGCAAGCTTCTCTGGCCATTGCATCAGAGAACGAAAGGACTGTCACTTTGATTGCAAAAACCAGCATTCTTTCTTCTCAGTTTGGATGTTTTCTCCCTACTCCCAATCCTTCTAAACATGAGAGGGCCTGAAATCAGAGTATTTTTCCTGGAACAAAACTGAAGGATGCCTGGCTGTGCCTGGCCAAAGTGCGCCTCTTCATGGGGTATGAAAATCTGGAAAACTGCATGAATTCTGCTGGCCCCATACCTGTACCTAAACCTAAGAAATCTGTTTTGTGCCTCCACTATGAGTTGTTTGTAGTGTTTGTCTTTAGCCTTTGCCTGATTCTGTCTTTCCATAAGGTTGCATTTAAGTAATTAGGCAATTATGAGAGCAATTTTGAGTACATTTTTCTCCTATAAATACTCACAGAAGGTCTAGATACCAATTTATTCATTGGTTGGAATTCCTACTGTCATTGTATTGTTGATTTTCTTCTCTAGGATAATAGCATTTGATTCTTCCTATAGTAGGATTATAGCTATTTATGGAATTATCTACTGGAAATATGCCCTTAAAAAAGATGTATCTATTTATTTGAGGGGGGGGTATGGTGGGGCAGAGAGAGAGGGAGAGAAGCAGATGCCCTGTTGAGCATGGAGCCTGATATGGGGCTTCATCCCAGGAGCCTGAGATCATGACCTGAGCAGAAATCAAGAGTCAGACACTTAACTGACTGAGCCACCCAGTTTCCCCTGGAAATATGCTTTTATTACAGAATGAGATTTCAAGAGATGGAACAGAAAAAAAATGCAGGGAGGCTGAAATATAATTAGGAATCTTAGTTTTCACAACTCTGAGGAGACATTAATGTTTGGGTCCAGCTAGTGAATGCCCTGGGCTTGTTGTTGTCATTGAAATACCACATCCTAGAAGTTAGGAGAATGCTAGGAGTATGGTAGGATAAGGGCTGGACTCCAGGAGAAAGGGCAAAAGTGAAATAGACCTACCCCAACGTAGACTAACATCAAATGTGGCAGGATGAGGGTGATCCTCATTTTTATCCTCTGACTTACTTGTCTGCCAGATAAAAAGCTAATGCTTTATAGAAGATAACATGCTCCAGAGCACCTCTGTGGTATCACTTATAATAGCCAGTATACAATAAAAAAGTATTAGGCATGCAATGAAGCAGGGAATGTGACTAATAATTAAGAGATAAGATGGAAAAAAAAAGACCTAGATATGATGTAAATATGGAATATAGTTAGCAAGGAGTTCAAAATAACCATGAGTAAGATGTTAAAAAATAAAGGAAAAGATGGTCAAAATGAATAAAAAGATGGAATATTTCAACAGAGAATTGGAATCTATTAAAAGAATCCAGTAGAGATCTGGGTCTGCAAAGTACGGTATTTGAAAGTAAGGTCTTTATGCCTGACATATGACTAATTAGTCTAGATTCTCATGGTAATTGTATTTATCTGCCACATAGTGATGGGAATAGAGAAACCATTAGGTATAGGCTGATTAATGACAATGAAATATAAGAGACCGGAGTTGCATAGGCAAAAGAGAAAATTTGTTTGCGAACTGTGCTAGATTTTGACCAATGAGATGAGACAACTATAAAACATGATGTTCAAATGACCAGAAATACATATTTAGTCTGTGCATTAGTTTGTTAGGGCTGCTGCAACAAAGTAACACTGCCAAGTTCCTTACGCAACAGAAATCACATGGCATTTTCCCTGTGTGTGTGTCTAAGTCCAAAATTTTTGCCCAAATTGATTGTAATTAAGTTGCTGTTGCTTTCAACCCAAAAACCTAATAATTGAAATAATTGGAACAAGATGCAAGCCTTTGAGACTTCAGCATACTTGGAAATGATCAGAAGGAAGCAAAACTTGGAGTTCCAGATGGACAAACCACTTGTTTCCTTGGCAGTCAAAAGAAGGAAGAGCAAGGAGTCTGGAATGAGCTGGAGGAAAAGAATGGTGGAATTAAGAGGAAGATTGATTTTGGGGGACAATCATGTAGGAGAGGCCAAACTTCAGAGTCTAGTTATTGGACTGGATTCTGAACTAAGGACACTCTAAGATCTACCTCCATATGAGATTCTCTAACTTGGTCACATTAAAGAGCTATTATTGCATGTTGGTTTCTATTGTAATTTGATGCTATCTATGCTTATACAGGTAGTTCTCAGCTGCCTTGTAAGTCAGCTCTATTTCCTTTTTTTTTTTAAGATTTATTTATTTATTTGAGAGAGAGAGAGAGACAGAGAGGGGAGGGGCAGAAGGAGAAGGAGAGATAGAATCTCAAGCAGACTCCTCGCACTGAGCACGGAGCCCGGCGGGGGGCTCGAGGCAGGGCTCAATCCCACCACCCTGAGATCATGCCTGAGACAAAACCTAGAGTGAGACGCTCAACAGACTGAGCCACCCAGGCAGCCCAGCTCTATTTCCTTTTTAAATCATATTTTCAACAGTAACGACATGCCGGGAAGATGATGTTCACATCCACATCCCGGCCCTGTAGCTATTACTGGGTCTCTAGATCTTCTACACTGGAAAATATGTCAGTGCAAATGAAACTAGTGTTCTTTTTTTTTTTTTTTAAAGATTTTTATTTATTTATTTGAGAGAGCGAGAATGGGAGAGAGTACATGAGAGGGGGGAGGGTCAGAGGGAGAAGCAGGCTCCTCGCTGAGCAGGGAGCCCGATGCGGGACTCGATTCCGGGACTCCAGGATCATGACCTGAGCCGAAGGCAGTTGCTTAACCAACTGAGCCACCCAGGCGCCCTGAAACTAGTATTCTTAAAAAAGCCTTGGATTTTCTTTAAACTCTCTCTGTAGTGAAGAATAACCCTTGCCCAACAGAGGTCTGCCCTCTGCCCTCCGCTTCTGGGAGGTAATCTCTAAACCCTTGCAATGCCATGCCTGATAAGAGTCTTTGTGGCACTGGAGGTTATGGGATTTCAGAGGTTTCACAGCCTCTGAATTTCCAGATAGTCTGACAGAATTTCTGGATAGTCTAACAATGTTATTTGTGGTAGGAACTTTGAGTCGCCCAGTATCAGCTTGATCCCAGACTACCTGGAAACTGAGGTCAGCCACATGGGCAGTCGACCATAGAGCCTGAATAAAGACTCTGGATGCCAAGGCTGGGGTGAGCTTCCCTGGTTCGGCTATACTCCATATGTATCATTATATATATTTACTGGAAAAGTAATGCCATGTGTGACTCCATGGGGAGAGGACAACTTGAAGCTTTGTGTTTGGAACTTTCCCAGATTTTGCCCTATGTGCCTCTCTTGGCTGACTTTAATCTGTATCTTGTAACCTAACCTAATCCGTATCTTTTTTTTTTTTTTTAATATTTTATTTATTTATTTATTTGTGTGTGTGTGTGTGTGAGAGAGAGAGAGAGAGAGCACAGCAGGGGGAGCAGCAGACAGAGGGAGAAGCAGGCTCCCTTGCAGGGCTCGGTCCCAGAACCCTGGGATCATGACCTGAGCCAAGGCAGACACTTAACTGACCAAGCCACCCAGGCATCCCTAACCTAATCTGTATCTTAAACCATAACCATGAGGCTAAGGGCTTCCAGTGAGCTCTGTGAGTTTTTCTAGTGAATTATTGAAACGAAGGGTGGTCTTAAGGACCCTCGAGTTTGCAATTGGTCAGAAGTCAGGGTTACTGGTGGACTGCCTTGTAACTTCATACTCTTTATAAAAAAAAGTAAATGATTTATAAGTGGTGTTTCTATAATTACTACTAGTGACAATTCACCAGTGAAGAACTGCTAATTTAAGCCACTGCTTGAAGATAAAGCTGGTCGTTGCTCATTTTAAGGAAGGAGATTTGTGGTTTAAAATAACTGGCAATTCCTCTAAGTACTGAGGTATTCATTCAGTCAACAAATATTTGCCGAGCACCTCACTCTATGCCTTAAATACACAGTCCCTTACGTAGAGATAATTCCTAGATTTTAAAGAAACTTGACAATAATGGCTAACAGAGAAATCTGATTCAATTTGAACAAGGATTAGTTTGCTAACAGAGACAGATACATCAAGGCCGTCAAGTCCATTTTGTCGTAATGGTCAAAATTGTGATATTCGGAACCAAGTAAGCCTGGGCTGACTACCTAACATGATTTTTCAGTATGCTTACTGTGATATTCTTTGCAATTTTTTGCACTTTCTCACTTTCCTCATCTGTAAAATGGAAATAATATCCAATCATCTGTAAAATGGAAATAATACCTACTTTTGCTCTTTCTCACTTTCCTCATCTGTAAGATGGAAATAATATCTACTTGTTGTGAAGATAAGGTGGCACGATGTATTAAAAGATCACATAATCAATACCTGTTATCTATTATTATTATTGTTAATATATGTATCCTTTAATGAACTATTTAAAAAAATGAGCGTGAGGGGATGTTGCTTCCCAGCATACCTACATTTATATTCGTGGCCACTTAGTTCCTTGGTCCCAGGAGCTATTATGGCACCAAGGGGACAGCTGTGCAGATGCAGTTTTGAACTGTCTAGTGTAGCAGAAAAGCAAATGAACAGGTTAGGGGCTTATTTAGTAGAAGTCACTTCAATTACAGCTGCTTTCGCTGCCTTTTGTTTTGTAAGTAAAATAGCGGAGAGTTTTGGCTGTTGTGTATTCAGGGGTACAAAGCCCCAGAGAAGGTGAGATTGGATTTTGTGATCTCATGGCTTTTAGGCAGGGGGAGGATTGAGAAGCAGCTGGTGAGAGTAAAATATTCATTAGTTTACTCTGTAGCAACAATCACACGTTTAGATGGTTTCTCAGCTGGGGTAGCTCAAGCTCTGCCCCCAGACATTTTAATTGTACAGAATATATTGAATGGGCAGGACTACACAGAGCTTTGGTAAATTGTTTATTTCTGAGGTTTTCTTCATTCTCACGAAAATGCATATTAGACGTTAGTCTACCCAGTTAAATTTATGGGATAGAGAGAAGTGACAACATAACATTAAAAGCTAACATCTTATAAAGCTAGAATACTTTTCCTTGTGTACATTAAAAAAAAAAAGAGGCCACGTTCTCCAACATGGAATGGTCCGCACACCCCTGCCTTTGAGCAGTCTAGCCATTTTGGCTCAGTGCGCTAATCTCTTCCAGGTAATTATACCGTGCATTGATATCACACCTTGGGCTCTTCCCTCTTATTCGCAGAATGAATAAATCCTGTCGGCTAGCAGAGTAGATTATATTCTGCTCATTTTAAGTCAGTTACTCAAAGTCACAAGGCTAGACCACGGCAGGGCTCAAAGATTTCGCACTAGTTCCCTCTTCAGCGGACCCGCAGTCCCCAGACTGCAGCTTGAAGTAGAGTTGCATGGGAAGCTTGTTGAAAATGCACACGCTTGGGTGTGAGACACAGACGTGCTGATTCACAATGTCTGGTGCAGAAACCCGAAGTCTGCATTTTTAACAACCACACTCGATAATCCTGAAATAGGTGATTGTAGAACCACAGCAGAGGGATCACAGAGGAAGTCTTCCAGTAGCGAAAGCTACATGTTGTCTCCGCGTCCCTTCAGCATCATGTGCAATGGGGAGTTAGTGCCATTTCCTGTGGCATGGAAGAAAATAGAGCTGCTTTCTCCAAAAGAAAAGTGATGTTTTCTTTTCTCTGCCTTGCTCATGCCACTGTGAGGTTTGCATCTAACACTTGAGAATTTTAGGTGGAAGCTAAGCTTTACCCTTGGGATCCCCAGGAGTGGCTTCTATTTGTGGTGTTCATACTGCATTAGGGAGTGAACATGAATATGATAGAAGTAAACCAAAGCTTCAACCATGAAATGTTCCTCTTTCTGGACAATCTGCGAATGCTCTCTGGGGCCACTGATGAAATGCCATGGCCTGACCCCGTTCCTGCTTTGTGTCTGGTCCCATTGGCTCCTTTGGACCTCTGCAAGTAGTTCCCAGGAAACAGACAACATGCTAACCTTTCTGAAGACCCACTGCTCCTTCCCAGAAATGCCGAAGCAAGTCATCTCATGAGAATACAAAATTGCTTCTGGGGTCATTCTGGTCATCAGTCTCCAGAGGACAGCAGTTTCTGCAGCAATTTGACACTCCTACTTTGTGCTGAAGTGGGAAGCTGCCACCTTTCTTTATATTAAGGACAATTCAGCCTTTGGCATGAGCTCATGTGGTCTCCTTTTTAACCTCTGGTTTTTCTGGTCCTAATGGGAAATGCTTTCTTTTCACAGTGCAAGTGCCAGATATATAGTGTCAGAATAAATCTCATGGTCTGTGGGACTCCCAGGAACTATAATTGTGTCACAGAAACAACAAAACATGCTAATGAAGCAGGTTTTATTTCCATCAGTAAACAGTGTGCACACATGTAAGCTTCCTGTAAACTAACAGAGATGATACATTAGGAAATGTCTTGGCAATTTCAGAATCATGTGATTGTATTTAATCTTCTTATTAGGAAAATGATGGGGGTTAGAATGGAGGAGGGGTTAGCAAACCTACTCTGTAAAATATTTTAGGCTCTGCAGGCCATATAGCCTCTTATAATTACTCAGTGGTGTTGTTGAAGCACAAAAACTGCCAGAGACAAAACATAAATGAATGGGCATGGCTTTGTTCCACTAACTCTTTATTTACAAGAACGGGTGGCAGACTGTGTCTGTCCTAGGGGCAATAGCTTGCTGACTCCTGGACTCAGTGGTCTTTTCTACCTCCCTAATTTTGTAATTCTGTTCAAGCAAACTGCAATCCAACTGTCACTTGGTTACCCTCTGATTAAGATCTATAGCGCTATCTATTTCTAATTTGATCTGCCAAAGACCACTGGAATTAGAACTAATACTAATATTTATTTAAAAACTCTTGTGCTATATGAAAATATTTTTCAAATGGTAATTAATTGAATTCTCTCAAACCTAAAAAAATAGCACAATTATTATGACCTGCATTTACGGATCTGGGAAACTGAGGCCAAGAGAAATAATAAGGGAATTATTGTATGTGTCCACAGTAAATGGTACAATTGGGAATCAAGTGTAAGTGTGTATGTTTTTAGAACCTGAATCGTAAACACCACACTCTAGACTGCTTTATATGGGGGTAGGATATTTTTATATCCCAAAGAATTAGCATGTGTGCTAATCCCTTAGGGGGAATGAGTGGAGAGCAATAATGAGGGAAAAGGGAAAAAAAAAACCAGGGAGATGGCAGCCATGGAAAAGAGGGGTTTTAATAGGTGGGTCTACAATGTCAAACGTGACAGAAGCTGAGGCAGAGAACTGAGAAGAAACCACTGGATTTGAAAACGAGAAAGTGGGGACTCTCAGACCCCCAGCGAGTGGGGCCAGGGGCCAGGTTACAAGAGAAATAATATGGGATAGTAAATGTCATTTTAGAAACTTGGCAATATAGTGGAGAGAAATGGGATGTTGCTTCCAACTGCCTCCATGGGGCGCTTCAAGAAAACCAGCTAAGATATATGTATCCTTTCATATGTTGATCGTTTCATAGCTTTAAGGCTGCCTGGAGTTAAACCTCAAGATTTACTCCTACCGAGTGCAGCGGGAATTCATTCACCGGTGTCGAACCCAGTCAGTGAGTGACGGCCAGGCACTAAGGCTTCCTTCCTGGGGGCTGGGAATATTATGTCAGCATCACTGAGCTCCTTATTCTTTTACGTTCCGAGCAAGATGAAATTAAGAGGCCAGCTTGCTGGGAAGTTAGTTCACTGTGTCGTACAGATCTAAGAACTGTTGGAGTGACTGTTGTTCCCGAAAACACGGGTGGTATTGGAGTAACAAGCAGTTTTGTTGATTTTGCTTTTCTCATAAAATAGGAGAAATGGATCAATTCTGGCAGAGCTGTCTTTCTGTCACTAAAGAGAAATAACTCCAAGGGCCAGAAAAATAAGAAGACAGTGTGTTTATGTCAATCTCTAAATTAGAAAACTATCACTGGCTGAAGTTCCTAGCTGTGTTATTGCTCACTACAGCCTTCTGAGTGGGGGCTGGGACCTGGTGCTAACTCGCAAGAGAGTTGGCCTCTTTTGCAAAAATCTTTAAATTGAACAACTGCTTTCAAAACAGATCGTCTATGGGGCACCTGGGTGGCTAAATCGGGTAAGCGTCTGATTCTTGATTTCAGCTGGGGTCATGACCTTGTGGTTGTGAGATGGAGTCCAGCATCCAGCTCCGCACTCAGCATGGAGCTTCTCCCTGTGCCCCTTCCCACCCCTGCTCTCTTTCTCTCCCTCTCTCAAATAAATAAATCTTAAAAAAAAAGAAAAAAAAACCAGATTGTCTATAATGCCAAACTTAAAACAACTTATTTTGAATTTTAAAAGAATCATGTGGAACACTTTAAGACTACATAAATATCTTGGGTGATCCAACATGGAAATCTGAGTGAAGGTCAAAGTTCTTTTATGATATTTCGAGATGTTTAAAAACAGGACTTTGAAAACAGAGGAAACTATGGGTTATCTGTATTAACCCTAGTGATATTCATGAATAATGGGCATTGACCAATAATCAATCTCAAACCTTAATTAGCCATTACACAAGGTTCAGTTTCCAAGAAAAGTGAACATTCTATCAGAGTGGCTAATAAATTGCAAATTCATATAATTCCACATATTAAAATTTTATTTTTCCATTTTGACAATGCTGATTTGTGACCTGCTCAAAAAATTGTTATTAGAAACAAAGAGGTAGGGCAAACGATCTGAATACTTTGTTCGCTAAGCTCTGTAACTGAGGCTTGGCTACAATAACATGTATTTCAATGATTTAATGAACACATTGGTGGTTGAATGCAGTTTTTGGTATTTTAGGAGATATGATTGTTTTCATCTGCCCTTAATTATAATTTTTCTTGTACTTATTTCTTACTTAATCTTTAAAAAGGAATTAAGGAAACTTTTTTCAATATTGTAGTAGGTCATAATTAGTTCATTATGGAAGAATCAGAGTATAATTATTAAAACTTTCGGTTCCTTTTATTTATCTTTATAATATTTATTCAGTTTTGAATTCAAAAGACCTTTAACTAGTTCTACTGCTAATTCTAAGTGCCAATAGTTACTTTCTCTTAGAAATGCAGACTAAGATATTTATCATAGTGGATTCAAATGTTGCCTGATTAGATTCTCCTGATTTTCTCCGCAGGTCATTCTTTATCTGATTAATGAAGACCTTTAGTTTTAGGAAACGTTGGCTTGGTATGTAGCGTCTGACACAACGCCTACCACGCACACAGTAGATACCTAGTAAATGATTTTGCATTTGTATTCTTTTGAATAGTCTTCTTTGGTTTTTTTTGGCTTTAACTTCATTTTTTTTTCAAGTTAAATCTAGTTTGACACAATCTTATAGACAACCAAGATTCCTCTGCTACTTATTAGTTGCACTTAGGTATTTGCCTACTTAGCTTGTTGACACTGGGATTGACTATAGAAGTGAGCAAATCACCCGTTTATTAAAATGCTTATTATTTTTATGGTTTCATGTAAAGAAATGCAATCAAACAAACTCTAAAACTCACAGCTGGCCTGCGTCCATCTCTAGAATAAGAAAGTATTTCTGTCATTTTATTTCAATTCTTAGGGTAAAACTGACTTTTTGAGAATCTGTTCACTATTCTTTTTAGGATAAGTCATGAAAACTTAGAATATAAATATAGTTGACTTATAATCACTACCTACTAGCAATTTCTCTCATATTGAGACAGTTTCATTTGTATTAAATGTATGAAATTCATAATTATATGCATGGATATTTAATTAATTAAAAAACTGATTACTGAGGCTTTCCTATTTATTTTGAAAAACAGAAATTTATTCCAAGTATTTAAATGTTTGAAACATGAACCTTCTCAGGCTGTTGCTAGGATATTGCAGACAAAATAATACTGCTACTTGCTTGAAGAATCTTGTTCTTGCTATGAGAGCAATCAAACAGAATTGCCAGAAGAAATAAAATATTTAGAATCATCTTATATTGAAATAAGTCTTTTATAGTTCCAACTAATATTAAATTATAAGTCACCAAGACTATACTTATCATGGCAAGCATTGAGTAATGTATAGAATTGTCAAATTAATATGCTGTACAGCTAAAACTAATATAACATTGTATGTCAATTATTCTTCAATAAAAAAAGAAATTAAAAAATTATAAGTCACCAAATCCAAGTATATTTGTTATAGTAAAGTTTAAACTCCAGATTTTAAAGCACGATGAGAATTATCATAGAAGGAAGCAGAACTTTATTTCTGAAAATATCAAATATAGTACCTTTTTTTAAATTATGCTCAGTTAACCAGCATATAGTACATCATAAGTTTTTGATGTAGTGTTCAAGATATAGTACCTTTTTTTTGGTGAGACAGCAGAGTAAAAGTTCTCAAAATTAATAGTTTCTCTATTAAAAAGATTATCATTAATATTTAAGAATTTCTGTGTCTTATTTTGTTCATGTATTAAAATTGCTTGTCATTCACTTTGTTATAGAGATAAAAGATAAAAGGGCAATTTTAAACGTGATTGATGGCAATATTCACTTGATGTAGACAACTTATGTTGACATCACTGAAAATTAAGCATCCTTCCGAACATAATTAATTTCTAAACTGTTAGAATGTTGTTCTTTATTTAGTACTTGTTATGAGCTGAATGTGTCTCTCCCTGCCAACCCCCAAGTTTATATGTTGAAGTCCTAACCCCTAGTGCCTCAGAATGTGCATGTATTTGGAGATAGGGTCATTAAAGAGATTTTTAAAATGGGGTCTTTAGGGTAGGCCTTAATCCAATATGACTTGTGTCCTTCCAAGAAGAGGAAATTAGGACACAAACACTCACAGAGAAAAGGCCACGTGAAGACACACGGAGACGAGCCAAAGAGAGAGAGGCCTCCGAAGAAACCAACCCAGCCAGACCTTGATCTTGGACTTTTAGCTTCCAGAGCTGTGAGAAAATAAATTTCTGTTGTTTAAGCTACCCAGTCTGTGGCACTTGGTTATGGAAGCCTAGCAAGGTGATCGAATACAGCTATAACTATGGAAATTTCAAGACAAATATCTTCACTTTTCTGAGAGGTTTTATGCATTCCAGCCCTGGTGGTTATAAACCTTATCTTAGTCTGCTTCTCTATATCCTCTGACTCCTGGTTAGGTAGACAGAGAGGGAGTGTTACAATGGATGGTGGGAATTTGATGTGTTCCAGAACATCTGAGCACGGAATCCATTGTCTTTATAGCTCCATGATTTTGTGTAAGAAGTAAGTCCGACTGTGTGTACACACTCGCGTGTACATGTATATGAAGGGGGTGTGTGTATTGAAGAGGCACTAGACACCGATTAAGGAGTACAGACTCTGAAAGCCGGTGGAGTCAAACTTTCTGCGCCACATTTATTAACTGTGATTTTGGGCAAGTTCTCTCACCTCTCAGGTCTTCATATTCCTTGTCTGTTAAATGGGGTCGGCGATAGTCCCTACCTCATAGGGTCGTTTTGAGGATTAACTGGTTTGAGTATTTAGAATAGCTCCTGACACCTAGTAAGTGCTGGGTACGTGTTAACTATTATTACATGCATTTTTTGCAGGTGGCTTCAAGTGGAACAAAATTTATAGTCCCCATGATTAGTGAGAAATGAAATATATAGTAAGTTAAAATGTCTATTTTGTTAGGGGCGCCTGGGTGGCTCAGTCGTTAAGCGTCTGCCTTCCGCCCAGATCATGATCCCAGCGTCCTGGGATCGAGCCCCACATCAGGCTCTCTGCTTAGCGGGAAGCCTGCTTCTCCCTCTCCTACTCCCCCTGCTTGTGTTCCCTCTCTCTGTGTCTCTCTCTGTCAAATAAATAAATAAAATCTTTAAAAAAAAAGTCTATTTTGTTAAATTAGAGAAGAATGCACTTCTTGACTTCATTTTTTCATACATTTAAATAAATCTTGGTTTGAATTTTGCTTTCTTCAGCCACCAGCTTCCATGATTTTGGTCAGCTTACCTGATCTCTCAGCTCATAAGCTTTAGTTTCCTCAACTGTAAAATAAGGATAATGATCTCTACTTTATAGACTTATTGTGGATTCATGAAACAAAACAACGGATTTGAAGAACCCCGCGTGGTGCCTGGAAGGGAGTAGGTGTTAAACACCTGTTGCCTTCTCTTCCATCCTTAATGTCCCCTAAATCTCAATATGATATTAAGGTTATACGCTCCAAGAAGGCAATCAAGGTGGGAGAAATGGGAAGGCGCTTAGAGATGAAGCTGAACTGTTTGGGAACAGGTGGAGGATGGGGGTCGGGGGGTGGGGGGGGGTCGGGGGGCGGATTGAAGAGAAGACTACAAATTCCCTGTTTCCTGCTCTTTCCACATCAATAAGTTGTCCTCCTAACATACAGGCTTCTGCTTCTCTTTCCTCACTCCCACATGAGGGAGAATAACGTTTAATACACTCTCAGTGGTTTTAATACACGATCAGGTAGAGATTGGCTGAGGAAACCAGATCATGGTGAGGACTGGGCAAGGGTGTTATTGTTTTTCCCATTCTTACAAATGTGAACATGTTTTATGTTTCATAGGATTAGGGCCATCAGCCTTTTGGAAGTCGATGACTTATGTGCTGGTACTTCCCTTGCCCTTTGAACCACTGCTTTATGGCCTTAGATTTGCTGCTTTTTCCCTACCTCCCTTACTTATTAATTCATGGCACCCACAGTCAACCGAGGGAAAAATGCATCTAGCTCACTTTCCTCTCTGAATCCAGAACTGACACATCCCCTCTGCAGCATTTGGCACAGTGGCTGACTTGCTGTGGGTTTCTTTTTTGCCAGTACAATTTATTAGCCAATTAATTCCCATTTTAATCTCTTTATGACCCTAACATGTTGAGAAGTAAGAGTCAATTGATAAGATTAGGAATTTTTTAAGTAATATAAATCCAGTCCACACAAATTTCAGCCCTTTTTCAAGGGAATGCAAAACTCTGATAAGGCTGAAAATGACTTGAGAAGAAAAGCTTGAAAGTCTTAAAAGAGTCCAGATGATGGCAGCAGAGAATGTGTGAGAAAAGCTCAGGAGCAATAATGGCTTAAAAACATGCTCTGAACATGTTGCAAGTAGTTGTAAAACTACTAATTATTGATGACAGATAAAATAAGGAAACTGGTTAAGGAACTGAGCTTTAGTACTAGAGATGCCTGACTTTGAGTCATTGCCATTGTCAATTTGGGCAAGCCAATTAACTTTTCTGTCTTGTTTCCTCATTTGTAAAGTGGGGATAATAATAGTTATAGGATTGCTTCAGGATTAAGAGAGATAATGTATGTAAAAGCTTTAGCCTATGCCTAGAAAATTGCAAGTACTTACCGAGAGGGAGAAAGAGAGAAAGAGAGATGAGAAGGTGGAGAATTATGTAAAAAAACTAGCATCATATTTCATAATAAAGTTTCTATAACATATTCTAAACCAGAGTGGGACTACAGGGGAAAGGGAAGCAGTCAGCTCTTGGGTGCAGGCAAAAAGGAGATGCATTGCCTGTAGAGAGTTTTTTATTTTATTTTATTTTATTTTATTTTATTTTATTTTATTTATTTTATTTTTATTTAGCTTTTTATTTTAATTCCAGTGTAGTTAACATACAGTGTTATATTAGTTTCAGGTGTACAATATAGTGATTCAACAATTCCATACATCACTACTTAGTGCTCATCATGTAGAGAGTTTAAAAACAATAACAACTAAAATCAGTCAACTCTCAAACAGTTAAAAAAATCAGTCTACTTTTTAAAAATCACTGCACACCAGGGGTGCCTGGGTGGCACAGTCGGTTAAGCATCTGACTCTTGATTTCAGCTCAGGTCATAATCTTAGGGTTGTGAGATTAAGCGCTGCATTGGTCTCTGTTCTCAGCCGGGAGTCTGCTTGAGATTCTCTCCCTCTCCCTCTGCTCCTCCCTTGCTTGTGTGTACGTGCTCTCTCTCTCAAATAAACAAATCTAAAAAAAAAAAAAAAATTACTGTGCACCAATTCTAAATCATGCTAGTGTTAAAAATACTCTGTCGTTTTTTTTTTTTTTTTGGTAAGCAATGTCTATTTTTATTTTTTTAAGTTTTTATTTAAGTTTTATTTTATTTTAATTCCAGGTAACAAACAGTGTAATATTAGTTTCAGGTGCACAATACAGTGATTCAATACTTCCATACAACACCCTGTGCTCATCAGGACAAGAGCACTCCTCAGTCCCTGTCCCCTATGTAACCTATAATCCTACCCACCTCCCTTATGGTAACCATCAGTTTGTTCTTTATAGTTAAGAGTCTGTTTCTGGTTTGTTTCTTTCTTTTTTTCCCCTTTGCTCATTTGTTTTCTTTCTTAAATTCCACATATGAGTGAGATCATATGGTATTTGTTGTTCTCTGACTTATTTCGTTTAGTATAATACTCTCTAACTCCTTCCATGTTGTTGCAAATGGCAAGATTTCATTCTTTTTATGGCCAAGTAACATTCCATTGTGTATCTATATACACCACAGCTGCTGCTGCTACTTTTTAAAAAATTTTATTTATTTATTTATTTATTTTATTATTATTATTTTTTAAAATTTTATTTATTTTTTAAAAGATTTTATTTTATTTATTTATTTGGGAGAGAGTGAGCAAGAGAGCACAAGAGGGGGTAGGGTCAGAGGGAAAAGCATACTCCCTGCCAAGCAGAGAGCCCAATGCGGGACTCGATCCCGGGACTCTGGGATAATGACCTGAGCCGAAGGCAGTCGCTTAACCAACTGAGCCACCCAGGCGCCTTGCTTCTTCCTTTTTTTTTTAAAAGTACAACTTTTATTATTTTAGGACAAGCAAGGGGAACATAATATAACATTCAAAAGTAACCATTTGCAATTTCAACATAGTTGATTTCTTATATATCCAGATGTATTCTCACATAGGCCAACACAGTTTGACTAAAGTTAACATCAATAAAATGACAACTTAACCTGCTCTGAAATAATTGGTGGTTTAAACCTGGAATGTCTCTTTCATGTAAGTACAAAGTCAATACCACATCTTCATTATCCATTCATCAGTCAGTGGACACTTGGGCTGTTTCCATAGTTTGGCTATTGTAGATAATGCTGCTTTAAACATTGGGGTGCATGTATTCTTCTGAATTAGTATTTTTGAATTCTTGTGGTAAATATGTAGTAGTGCAATTGCTGGATCATAGGGTAGCTCTATTTTTAACTTTTTGAGGAACCTCCATACTGTTTTCCAGAGTGGCTGCCCCAGTTCACCTTCCCACCAACAGTGCAAGAGGGTTCTCCTTTCTTTGCACCCTTGCCAGCATCTGTGTTTTTTTTTTGTTGTTGTTGTTGTTGTTGATTTTAGCCTAAAATACTCTTTTTTATGGAAACTCCTCTAAATTGAATTTTTTAAAAGACCCTTTATCTTCTGGCCTTGACCTGCCTTGCCTTCTATACTTCTCTCTCACTGACTCATTCTTTCCAGTCCAATTGGACTAATTGTTCAATGGAGATGCTCTGCACATTCCTGCCTCCATTTTGATTGTACTGTCCCCACCACTTGAAATGCCTTGTTCTTTTCTTCTCATTTATCTAGATATTACTTTTACTTCATGGGCTCAGGAGAAGCCTATGTTTCCCGGGAAGCCTTCCCCATCTGCTGGATTCCCACAAGGATCCCTCCCTTGTTGTGCATGTAGTTATTTTGACATGTAGCATCTGCTGTCTCGTAAAGGAGGGGCTCATTCAGGAAGCTGGTACTTATCTCCATACTCTAGGCCAGCTTTTAAGTTGTGCTATCATCTGTACACTTGGTGCTCACAACTGTGCTTGGAGCTCCAGCTCTTCTAGTTCACTAAATAAACACAACTGGTGGGTATCTTTTATTTTGAACTTCCTTGGAGAGATGTATACGTTAACTTAAACAGGGTATATAATGTAATATCCATCAACAGTAGACATTTAAGAAATAAGACATATGATTATATTGGGATTTGGAAACAAGTGACTGAGGCCTCCCAGAACTGAGATTAGTCTGGAAGGTCCCATGTATGAGCTCTAAATTCCAGATTCCACTGAAGAACTTTTTCAGTCATTTTCTGTGGGAGCTGGAATAATTTCATCTTTTCTTTACTGGTGCAGAACCTAATGCAAGTTTTAACATGTAATGCCCACTCTCGTGGATTGCATGAAAAATACTGGGTCTTTGAACTTGAGACTTAACCTTGCATCTCTATATATTCTAACCAGCTTCTACAAACAGAATGCTATCAACATTTACCTTGACATCCCAAGAGACAAATAGTTTTTATCAGGGCATATTAGGAAATGAACTAAAAACGAATTGAGAAGATCATTAAAAAAATGTAAAATGTCAGCGTAAAATATCTTTCTTCACATTTTTATATTCAGTATGTTAGTCTTTTACCATGAGATCCTTCGTGAAAAACCTGACCGGATCTGGGATTACAGGCTCAGTATCCATAAGTAGAGGAATCTCAAAAGTTCTGGGACTCTAACAGGTGCTCTGGGAAGAAGGAAGCCTTTCCGGGCTGAGGTGGCTTCTGCTCAGAAGACATTCTGGACAGGTGGTTTGTGTTCATTTCCCTCAGACTCTAGTGAAGTTGGACCTGGGTGTTCAATCTCTCATCACTTGAGGTGGGAAGGTGAGGAGAACCCAGTCTTATCTCATTACCGATGAGAAATCACTATCTTAGTTGTTTTGTGAGCCGCGTTCTGGGAGCAAACCAGTTTTTCATTACCAAAGGTACAAAGAAAATGTGGTAAGGGAGAACTTGGCAGATATCTGTAGCTGTTTGAAAGACTTTTATATAAAAAATGACTTAGACTTATTCTGTATAAACCCAAGGAATAAAATGAGGAACAAGTGTAATGGACTTCAGTTCAAAATCAATAGGAGAAACTTTCTAACAATCAATTGTCCACATATAGAATGGAGTGTGGTGTTGATAACTGTTCCTATGATGTGAGATATTCACATAGTGGGAATTCTGTGGGATGTTCAAGTGTCAATGAATATGAATAAATGAATTCTAATTCTCCTCCTTATCTGTAGTCTATAGTTTTGTGATTCTGCCATTTCTTTTCCCAAATCTGTTGATTAGCCAGTCAGAATTTTTCGAGCATGTCAAATTCAAATGAATCAACATGAAAAGTGAATTATTTTTTCCTTTCTCTCTTTCCTACTCTCATTATTATTGTAGACTCTGGTCTTAACTTCTAACTTCGATCAGGTAAGGATATGGAAGGAACAAGCCGTCAAGTACAAAAGTATATGGTATTAAAATATTCAGCATATTAAAAAAATCACATGGGATTTTGGAAGACTATGCACAGAATTTCACTTTTTTTTTTTTTTTTTAAGCTTAGAGAGAAATGCAGTCTTGTAATGAAGTCTTAGGTGGCATATGAAATGAACAATCAGGAATTTGGCTCTCCTGTTCTGCTTCCCTCTCCATGGGAAGCTCTATTCATATATTGAACAATTCTCTTCCCCAGCCTACACAGTCCCAAGAGAGGGATTTAACGAAAAATTAGTGGGAGGCACAAGTGCTCTGTCTATTCTGCCTTCTTTTCAAGGGGCGAAAGAAAATTGCAAGCGTCTTTGGGTGCCTGACTCACATATTCTATGCAGGTGCCATATTTGCATTTTCCTGCATGACAAGAAAAAAAGAAAAGACTCCCCTTCCTTTTTAAAGTGGGATTTGTAGGCTTTGCAGTGAGGTGGTTTGAAGATCCTCAGAGGAAGGTAGTATAAAGTCTTTCATATGTTATTCAAACCACTGGTTCTGAGGAAGAATGAAGTGTAATTTTATTAGTCTGTGTCCAATCAGGAAACAGAAACCACACAGTAATTAATAATTTGAAAAGGAAAAGTTAAATAAAAAGAATTGTTGACTATAACAGAGGATTGGAGTAATGAGAGATTAATTAATATAAAGCAAAGATAGCTCTAAGGAATATAAAGAATATAAGAATATATATAAGGAACTTAAGAATAGTAGAAACTGTTCTCAGTTTGATTTCTGCTCTTTTCCTTACTATTTCTTTCCTTATGCTTGGTTTGGGATTACTTTACTCTTCTTTTTCTAGTTCTTAAATTGGAAGCTTGGACTATTGACTTGAAATTTTTCTTCTTTTCTAATATGAGTATTTAGTACTATGAATTTCCCTTAAGTACTACTTTAGGCTCATCCTACACATTTTGATATGCTGTGTTTTCACTTTCATTCAATTTAAAATCTTCTTTAATTTCCTTTGTGACTTCCACTTTCACTCATGGGTTTGGGAACATACTGTTTCTTTGTTAGCATTTTGGGATTTTCCCAGATAGCTGTCATTGATTTCCAGCTTACTTAATTATGGTCAGGGAATATATTTTGCAAGATTTCAATTCTTTTATTTTGTTAGGATTTGATTTATGGCCCAGAATATTGTCTATATTGATGACTATAGAGTTTACTATATATATTTAATCAGTTAGACCCTATGTTTAAATTATGTTATACAGCTTAACACAGTGTGAGGACCTTACAACAGTATATTCCAATTCCTTTCTCTCATTCTTTGTGCTATTGTTGAGATATGTTTTATTTTCTGTATATTATAAGCACACAATTCACACTATAAATTTTGCCTTAGGCAGCCAATTTTAGAACTACTAAAAAAGAATTTTGTGTTCATCTTAATTTATCCCATTTTCAATATTCTTCATTTCTTTCTATAATTCCAGGTTTTTGTGTGGCATTATATTCATTTTTCCTGAAGAACTTCCTTTAACATTTCGTTGTAGTATAACTGGAGTCTGCTAATGATAATTTATCTGTTTTTGCTTTTCTGAAAAAGTCCTTATTTCTCCTTCAGTTTTGAAAGGTATTTTAATTAGCTATAGGATCTCAGGTTGACAGGTTTTTTGTTTGTTTCCTTTTAATACTCTAAAGATATCATTCCATTGTTTTCTGGCTTGCAAGGTTTCTGACATGAAGTTTGTTATAATTCTTACCTTTATTCTTCTGTATGTAATATGTCTTCTTTCTTTGCATTCCTTCAAAATTTTCTCTTTGTAATTGGTTTTCTATAGTTTTTATTTTTTTTAAGATTTTATTTTTTTATTTGACAGAGAGAGAGAGATCATGAGAGCAGGAACACAAGCAGGGGGAGTGGGAGAGGGAGAAGCAGGCTTCCCGCTGAGCAGGGAGCCTGATGTGGGACTCGATCCCAGGACCCTGGGATCATGACCTGAGCTGAAGGCAGACGCTTCACGACTGAGCCACCCAGGCGCCCTGATTTTCTATAGTTTTAATATAATACTTCTTTCTTTCTTTCTCTCCCTCTGTGTGTGTGTGTCTGTGTGTGTCTGTGTGTGTATTTCACTAGTTTTGGAAAATTCACAATCATAATTCTTTCCAAAAGCTCTTTCCCCTGTTCTCTCTCTTCTTTCTGGGTTTCCAATTACATGTATGTTAGATTGATTTTGCCCCACTGCTTTTGGATATCCTGTTTCTTTTTTTTTTTTTTTACTCCTTTTTTTCTCTTTCTGTTTCAGTTTGGCTGATTTTTTTTTTTTTCAGTTTGGCTAATTCCTATTGACCTTTAATTTTCACTGTTTCTTTCCTCAGCCATGTTGAATTTACCAATCAATCTGTTGAAGGAATTCTCATTTGTTATTATATTTTTCATTTATATCATTTCCTTTAAATTTTTCTTATAGTTTTTATCTCTGCTGAAATTCCCATGCATTAATGCCTGTTGTCCGCCTTTCCCATTAGAGTCTTTAGTATTTTAAGCACAGTTATTTTAAATTCCCTGTGTAATACTTAGACATCTGGGTCATATCTGAATTTGGTTTTGTTGATTGCTTGTCTCTTGACAGTTTTTAAAAATTGCTTCTTTATATGCCTTATAGATTTTTGCATGCATGATCTTAATCTTATATAGGAATGCAGTGACTGAGGTAAACAGAATCTGGGAATAGGTACCCGGAAATTGTTACATCTCTCACATTGCTCAATCTTTTGCATGGGAGTTGAGTCGGTCTTATCAGAAATTAAGCTGGGTTTGGCTCTTGTTGTAATTATAGTTACCATGTGTGTATATTTCTTAGTGCATTTGCATATTCCAATTTAGAGTCTTTCTACCAGCAACCATCCTCCAGTAGTCTAGCTACTCATTCTCCTGTGTTCAGTTGTATTTAATAATAGATCATGTTTAACTGTATTAGGTCTGTTTCTGTGGTAGTTTACTGGGCTCAGTATGGATTGTGCATTTTTTTTCTAACCGATGGAAACAAAACCAAATTCTTTTTTTTTTTTTAGATTTATTTATTTATTTGACAGAGACACAGCGAGAGAGGGAACACAAGCAGGGGGAGTGGGAGAGGGAGAAGCAGGCTTCCCGAGGAGCAGGGAGCCTGATGTGGGGCCCGATCCCAGGACCCCAGGATCATGACCTGAGCCGAAGGCAGACGCTTAAAGACTAAACCACCCAAGCTCCCCCAAAACCAAATTCTTGAGAGCTATGCCTGAAATGTGGAAGCAGAAATTTGGTTGCGTACCCCCACCACTCCCCCACCCCCTGACTCTTTTATCAGTCCTGCAGAACCATAGGTACTTTTAGCACATGCTCTTCCTCTTCAGTTCACAGTCATGTTGGTTTCTTCTTGGCTTCTTCATCTCAACCTAGGATAGCAGAATGCCTTTATTTCCTTCTTATTTAATAAACTGATTGCTCCTTCTTGTGGAGATGTTTAAGAAAAGTCATTCCAGAGGCTCCTGGGTGGCTCATTTGGTTGAGCATCTGCCTTCAGCTCAGGTCATGATCTCAGGTCCTGGGAATGAGTCCCACATTGGGCTCCCTGCTCAGCGGGAGTCTTCTCCTCCCTCTGCCTCTGCCTCTCCCCTGCTTGTGCTCTCTCTCTCTCAAATAAATAAATAAAATAAAATAAAGTCATTCTATTTTCCAGGACCTGCACACCCTTTCCATTTACCAAAGACCAAATATACTCCCTTTTCTAGAGAATTTAATCAATCTATTTTCCTTATAAGAACTGCTAGTAGTGCAGTATTTTAAATTTCATGTATTTCTGAGAATAGAAGTTAGGGAGGTAGATAGAGGTATAAATGCCCTCTTCCAATATTGAGAGATAAGCAAGCATCCTGATGTCCAGGGACTCTGAAATAAAGCCTTGGCCATTTCCAGTGTCAATGCCTAATAGAGTCAAATGTGAGCAATTGTCCAGTTTCCTATTACCTTCCCATGTTCACAGAGAGATTCCAGAATTAATGCTAGTCTACCCTCAGTGCTCACTACCAAAGAGAAACATCTTTACTTTTGAATAAAAACAACCAAAGAAGAAAAGCATTGTCCTTGGAAGTTGTAGGAAAATCTTGATTTGGTGTTCTTTTTTATTCATGTGGTTCAAAGTATATGTACAACAAGTAGTTTTTCTTTTTTTGAACATCACCATCAATTACCTTCTTTGATCATATTTCTTATCTTTTGTCTCTTTCATCAAAGGCATTTCTATTAGTAAGGGCTATTATCTCCTTCTTTCTTCTTAAGGCAGTCTGATAGCAATCTCTAATATCCCCTGAATAAATTTCTTTCAAGACAAAGATCAGTGTAGGCAACTATCCTCTTACTTAACCAAAATACATGATTTCATTTTTGCTTGGACATCTGAACTCCATTAGTAAGGGTTTCATGTTTTATACCCAGAGTATAAAGATAGTCTAAAGCATTTGTTCTTATTTGGAGTAGGGTGGTCAAGAATGGGCCTTGGGGTGCCTGGGTGGCTCAGTTAGTTTGAGCATCTGACTCTTGGTTTTGGCTCAGGTTGTGATCTCTGGATTGTGAGATCAAGCCCTTTGTTGGGCTCGTCACTGGGTATGGAGCCTATTTAGGATTCTTTCTTTCCCCGTCTCCCTCTCCCCACCTCCCACTCACATGCTTCCTCTCTCTCTCTCTCCAATAAATAAATAAATAAATAAATAAATAAATAAATAAATAAATAAAATCTTAAAGAAAAAAGAACGGGCCTTCAGATAGCATAGA
This sequence comes from Halichoerus grypus, assembly GCF_964656455.1. Classification (NCBI taxonomy): domain Eukaryota; kingdom Metazoa; phylum Chordata; class Mammalia; order Carnivora; family Phocidae; genus Halichoerus; species Halichoerus grypus. Next base: position 105,454,920 of record NC_135716.1, read on the forward strand.
TGGATTTCTAATCATTGCTTTAAGAAATAAACATCTTAGATAAAGCCAGAGATAAAGAAATTCTTCTGGACAATTAATTATCCTACAAATGGATCTGTGCATTCATCATTTCCCTTTCTAAAAAATATTTCAAGCATTATTCCTAGGATTTATGCCCCCTATTTTTATCTTACAGCATTCAAAACTTTTAGTTTCTGGGCCTCCATGTATCATCCCATGAAACAGGTCAAGAGAAGCATCAGCTAATATTGACTTAAACAATAGAGACAATTTTTCTTTCTTTCTCGAATTTGAGAAATTTGGAGGAGGCAGCATAAGGCCAAAATGGTATTACATAGTGTCAGGGAAAAATCGAGCCTTCTTTCTCCTTTGCTACCTTTCTTGTGCATAGTCACTATTCCCATGTTTACTGGATGGTCCAATAAACTCCCTTCCAGTCAGAAAATATAAAGGGATAAATCAGGGGAAGCATCCTCTCCTCAAGAATACTTACTGGAAGATGCTTTATATTACTTTCATATTCACATAGGCCTGCTCCCAGTCACACAGCCACATTTAGGTGCAAACAGAGTTGGGAAATGTCTACGTTCTGAGCTGCTGTATGCCTAGCTAAAATTTGGGGCTGCTGGCACTAAAAGAAAAAGGAAGGATAATTTTGGCAAACAACCATTGGTGTCTGGCACATACCACGTTGATATGCACATTTCTAAGAAACATATCACAGAAGCCAGTCAAATTTGAAACTGAGGATCTCATTAATTTGTACCAGGATAATTCATAAATTCAGTTGTATACCATCCATGAGCTGGGACAACCTGTGCACCACAATGGTGTTGAATTTAATTCTATTCTAACACCTCAATATAATTAAAATTAATTCATAGCCAGTTTTGATACAAGCCCAGAATCATTTACTTATAAAAATGAATATGAAAAATATGCAAGTTAATGACTAGCAATACATTAATATGTCTCAGTGAATTCTATAACAGTTTCAGTACATGTGTTCCTACTTTAGATGTATTAACCTTTCATCCCCTGCTTGACTTCTCAGTTTTAGGTTCTGTGGTGTTTATATCCACTTTAGTACTAAGAGTTAAAAAAATTCAGTAATCTGTAATAATCAAAAGCACTGATAAGATTTTTTTCATACATAAATTAAAGTATTGAAGGAAATATTTAATTGAGGACTGTATCCAATTAGAATTATTAACATGACTCTGTATCCCCAAGTTGAGTTGTATGATTCCACAACTTTGTCTTCTTGTTAACAAAATATATGCCAGCTTTGAATATAGCTATTCAAGAGGAATCAGATAAAAATTAACCCTCCATTTTGAAGGAAAATTTTAATTTCTATATAAATTTAGTGTATACCAATATACATGCAGTTAGTTTGTTAGATTATAAAAACCTTTCTCCTCACCCCCTTCGCTCTCAAACTACTGACTCTTTTCTCTTTTTTCACCTTAGGGAAAGACTCTCTGAACTAGTATTCTGTATTTTATGTCTTCAATTACTCTCTTCCCACTCTCTCTTGAGTCCAATTCAATTAGGTGTTTTCTCCATCATTCTACTCAAACTCAATCAATGATTTCTAGGTTTTTAAAACCAATGGTCACTTCACAGCATTCATCTGATGAACTTAACTGCAACATCGGTACTGTTGATCACTCCCTCCTTCCAGAAGATTTTTCTTCTGGCCTCCAGGATGCTGTACTCTTCTGGTTTTCCCCTTATCTCAGTTCCTTTTGCTGGTTCTTCTTCATCTTCCTATAGAAGTGCTCTAGAGCTTACAAGTGAACTTTCCTATCTCTCTGCACTCATGGTCGTCACAAATCTCATGGTTTTAAAAACAATCTGTGTACTGATGACTAAACAATTTAGAACTATAACCTGGATATTTCCTCTAAATCCAGGCTCATATCTAACTGCCTGCTTGACCTTTCAACTTAAAAAAATCTAATAATCATTTTAAATGTAACATTGCTAAGCTGAGCACCTGACCTTTGCCTCAAAGCTTCCATAGTTTTTTTTGCCCTCGATCAATGGTATCTCCATCATTGCTGTTGCTACAGCCCAAAGCCTTGGAGTCTTTCTTGAAATCGTTTGTATAATCATTCAGCATTACCCCTCAGCATTACCTCCAAAGAATCCAGAATCTGACCATTTCTCACCATCTCCACTGCTGTCATTATAAACCACGTCACCAACAGCCTGGGGATTATCACAATAGCTTCTTAACTGTCCTCTACTCTTGTTCCCTTCCCACTCTTTGTTTCTTCTTAGCATTTATGCCATTCCTATGCTCAGAACCTGCCAGCGGCTTCCCATTTTTACTCTAAATGATAGCTGAAGTCACTTTGAGATTCCCATCTCCTAGACTCTTTCTGCCCCTTGGTCGTGAGGCTCCTGATTTAGTTCTGTAGATGGGGCGAGAGAGAAATGAGCTCCTTTTGCAGCTTCCTGCACTGCTGGGGAAGTTGGGTTCTCACTTATACACTCTCCAACTCCATCGCAAGATAAATCACAGGTTGAAGAAGATCTTTCTTGGCCCTAAGCCATACTACCTTAGGAGATGGGTGACACAAGTAAAGTAAAACTGTTCTTACCCACTCTAATGCATCCAAACTTGCATTTTTTTGCTCCAACAGAGTGCTGGTATTTTCCTCTGGAAATCTGGACTTCCACAAATGCTCTCTCATCCATGAGTAATTGTCTAAGTCAGTGTTCTCCAGGGGCTCCAAGACTGTGGGCTAAGAGAGACTGGAGCAAGTTCATTGCTGCTGCAGAGTCCACAGATGGGACCAACTTCTGTCTGCCCATTGTCTGATACACGGATGAGTGAGACTCCTTCCGAGTCCCATGGTGTATGATGCTGGATCCCACAGCATCCCCAAAGGCACTTTCGTCTGTGGATGGATGCCAAATCTTTGTTGTTGGGAATGGGGGCAAGAAATGAGGGATGCCTTATGTCCATGATGCTGACATCACTTCTAACTGTAATCTTGTATTTTAGCACCCCTACTTCTGTGGTTTTCTTGTCTCCAGTGGTTTTCTTCAAAATATTTCTCATACCTCTGAGTCAGAACAGGATAAAACCATAAAGGGGTAATAAAGAAAAGAAAGATTAGCCCCTCCACTTGAGTTAAAAATAAACAAAACACTGACTCACTAGAAATTATTGGTAAGAGACTTGTGCTTCAAAATGTCTGCTTTAATGAGTCAGAGGGAAATAAAACTGACTAGATGAATTAACTATTACAGAGAAGATGTTTCACTTGACCCAATTTAGAGTGAATGACCCTAATTGCCTCTTTGAATGTGGGAAAGGCCCATTGCCAGATAGTGGCTCCCAGTTGTAAATGGGTAAACTTTCAATGAAGGAATTGTTAGTTAAGGAAGTCTCCATGGTAGGAAAGGTTGAGCTCAAAGTAGGACATGTTCTGACAAAGAATTCGTATGGGAAAGCATCCTGGGTAGAAGTAAATGGGGTATGGGAAAGCTGAAGGTGAGGCCACTGTGGCCATGCATAGGAGGTAGAAATTACTTTTGCATGATTACAATGGCATGGCTGAGTACAAAACCTGTAATGCAAAAAGATAGCAATTGTCTGAAATATTGTGACTCCATCAGCAATTTTATCTCAATCCTGTAAGAATTTCTGAGAAGGTAAGTAAGTAGTTATATTGCTAGAATGAGGAAAGATTGGATGAGCCCTTAGTCCTAGCTCTCCCACTAACTGGCTGGGTTCTTGGGTCATCCCGTTTCCTCATCCATTAAATACAGAAATAATTGTGGAAGTCCCTTTCAGCTTAAAAATACCCTATAAATCAACAATGAATAGAGCATGAGTTGCTGCAAAACCTGAGATGTAAGAAATACCATGTAGCCTTTCTTTCCGGATAAAATCAAATCTGGTTTATTTATTCCACAATAATCATTAAATGACTATTATAGGCCAGACATGTGCTCAGTTCTGGGGATATTCTTGGAAAAGAAGGCAGACAAGGTCTTGCCCTCCTAGAACTTTTTCTTGCTCTCATTTTCTAAGGATGAATTCTAATATCACTCCTTTTTCCCAGGTCCTGCCCTATCTCTTGGGTTATTCCAAACCTTGTGATTTGCACAGTCCAGGAAAAATAAGAGCAATCTGGCTCTCTGATCTATGGCCATCACAATTGCTATTGCTTTTTGTCTGATCCCATAAGATATTTTTGAAAGTGTCTGGCTCTGCAGGTAGCATATCTGCACAAGAACTAACTGTTGTTCCAGGAACTTTTGCCCGGGCTCTATTTGCCTCCATTTCCATAGGAACTCATGTAGCTGTCAATGACTTAGATCCTGTCCTTTTTATGGTGCTATGAATAAGTGGCCCAGTGTACACCGCTCCACAGAACTCCACCTTCACCGATCCCCCAATCTCTGGGAATCAAACTACTATGAGGCTTTGAATTACTACCCTGCTCAATGCTCAAGGGAACAGCTTCCACCATGTCCTACTTTGGGCAATGAAGTCCTTATCTTCTTCAAGCCTAAGGCTGCCAACCAGCGAGCCAAGGATTGAATTTGACTCGTAGATGGGTTTGTTCTCCAATTAGCTAAAATCTCCACTACTCCCTTTTGTTCCCACCTATAAAACTGAGCATCTGTGTCCTCATTCTTTTCCTGTTGCTTCTCTTACATCTGTGGTTAAGCGCACAACCCCCAGAACCAGATTGTCCAAGTTTGAATCTAAGCTCTACCACTCACTGCCGTATGGCTTGGTCATGTTATGTAACCTTTCTGCATTTCAGGTTTTCATCCTTAAATTGCTCGTAAGTAAAAAACACCTATCTCATAAGTGTATGTGTTGTACTTAGAACCATAAGTAGTACATAGGAAGTAGTAAGTGTTTATTTATAACGTAGGTGTTATTATTTTATTTTCCATTTCTATTATTGTTTTATTATTACTGGCTTGACTTTTTTAGGCATTTGAATGAGATCAGTGGATTAGATCTTTCAACATAAAGGCTGTAGTGGAAGATTTCTTCAAAGTAGTTCTATTCTCAACAATGCCCTATCAACATTTTTGGCCTTTAATAAAACAAAACATGTTTATCTCCTTGACAGTGAACAAAAAGGTGTCATGGACTTTTATTTTTAGGGAGAAGGGATGTATGGAGAATTATCTTTCATTCCTTTGATATTAGATTACTAATATTTTTAAATCACCCTATCACATTTTAACAAGCCAAAAAACATTTGCCCAATTTCTAACTCAGAAGTCTGTGCAGATTTTCTCACTCTGTTCCATACTTAAGCATCACCAGGAAGATGTTTTTACTGCATTGAGAAATTGGCTACATTTTTTCTCCCCAACTGCTTTCTAGCACTCCTGGCTTTTTATTTCATGTCACTTACAACTCAAGGTAATCTGAGTTGCTTCTGAAAGTCTCAGACTTAACTTGTTAGCTTGTCAGTCATCCTTTTCCTGTGGTGAATCAAAAATATTTTTCACTTGGTGAATATAATATGGGTATTTCATTTCATTGAACCATTTCAAGTTTCTAACATTGAATAGTTGATGTCTTGAGATTCTTTGCACCTGCTTAATTTTGATACATGACTTTTACGTTGCTTTGAAAGTCAAACTACTAATGGGGAAGAATGTATTTTATTGTACATATTGGCATGTTTCAAAGGTTCAAAAGCACTTTCTTTTATATGCAAAGAATGAAAATAAATGATCCTCTGACAGCCCGTCAGCCAGAGTTTGATTAGCTATGTCTGACTGTGTCCCTTAGGTGGAGATGACAGCCACGAGCAGCTGGGTTTTTATTTATTGTTAGGGCATTTTGTACATGTTTAAAAGGAACCGGGGTTGTGGATCTGGAAAAAGAGTACCTGTAGAGACCAGGAGGCCTAATTTCAGAAACTGCCTGAATGATCCTGTGATGAAATGGGCAGACCATAATCTTGCTTCTTGTTGCCTTATCTCTTGGGTGAATAAACCCCTGCCCCTATATGGGGAGGTAAAGAGGGCCTTTCTCTAAGACTTTACACTTTACACCTTTCCCCATATGCTGGTCTTGCAACTCACTTTAGAAATGTGGAGACCTGGGGTGGGGTTGGGGGGCAGTATTGAAGAATTCAGGGAAAGAGGACCATTTTTTTTAATGTTTCAGATTGCAAACTTCAGTGAGATACATTTGTCACTGTGGTGGTTGTAGTTGTTAAGGAGCCAGGCATAGAGACTGAGAAGAACAAAAGGAAAGAAAAAAAATTACCATGTTCTAAGAATTGTATTTAATACTTTGCAGGTATTGTCTCTTTTTACCCCACAATAATTCTATGAAAGAAGAACCAATTTTATGTCCATTTAAAAGGTGAGAACATTTGCGATTGGACAGGCAAACTAACTTGTCCAAGGTAACATGTCTAGTAAGAACAAAAACAGAATTAAACATAGGTTTGTTTATTACAGAACACATAGCTAGAGAAGTAAACACCCACTTGTTCTGAGACTTTACTATGTTATGGAAAATTTTATTTTATTGACCATTTGTGATAGATTTATAGACCGTATAAAGTTGCTGAACTATTTAAGGAGAGATTTTTGTTGTTGTTTGTTTGTTTTGTTTTGTTTTGGTCAGGGATAGCTGGATTTCTTTCCTATTTTTTTATCAGAAAATTCAAGAAATTCTTTTTTTGTTTTGTTTTTTTGAAGTATAATTGACAGACACCATTATATTAGTTTCAGGTGCACAGCAGAGTGATTCAACACTTACAGACATTACAAAATGATCACCTGGATAAGTCTAGTTACCTACCATCTGTCACCATACAAAGTTATTACCATGTTATTTACTATATTCCTTATGTTGCACTTTATATCCCCATGACTTATGTATTTTATAACTGGAAGTTTGCACTGCTTAATCCCCTCTGCCTTTTTTTTTTTTTTAAAGATTTATTTATTTATTTGAGAGAGAGAGAGAGCAAAAGAGAGCAGGAGGAGGGGCAGAGGGAGATAGAGAATCCTCAAGCAGACTCCCCACTGAGCGTGGAGACCAATGCGGGGCTTGATCCCAGGACCTGAGCCAAAATCAAGAGTCAGATGCTTAACCGACTAAGCCACCCAGGCTCTCCTCCCCTTTACCTTTTTTGTCCATCCTCCCACCCCCTTTTCCTCTGGCAAACACGAGTTTGTTCTCTATATTTATGAGTCTCTTTCTGTTTTATTTGTTTTGTTTTTTAGATTCCTCATATAAGTAGAATCATATGATATTTGTCTTTCTCTATTTGATTTATTTCACTTAGTATAATACTCTCTGGGTCCATCCATGTTGTTGTGAATGGCAAGATTTTATTCTTTTTATGACATAGTAATATTCCATTGTGTGTGTGTGTGTGTGTGTGTGTGTGTGTGTATGTATCACATCTTTATCTATTCATTTATTTTTTTAAAGATTTTATTTATTTATTTGACAGAGAGAGACACAGTGAGAGAGGGAACACAAGCAAGGGGAGTGGGAGAGGGAGAAGCAGGCTTCCCGCTGAGCAGGGAGCCCGAAGTGGGGCTCGATCCCAGGACCCTGGGATCATGACCTGAGCCGAAGGCAGATGCTTAACGACTGAGCCAACCAGGCGCCCCTCCATTCATCTATTGATGACACGTAGGTTGTTTTCATATCTTGGCTATTGAAATAATGCTGCAGTGAACATATAAGTGCATATATCTTTTTGAATTAGTGTTGTCATTTTTTTTGGACAAATATTCAGTGGACTTGCTGGATTGTATGGCAGTTCTGTTTTTAATTTTTTGAGGACCCTCTATGCTGTTTTCTAGTGGCTGCACCAATTTGCATTCCCACCAACTGCATGAGGGTTCTCTTTTTTCCACCTCCTCATCAACACTTGTCTGTTTGATAATAGTCATTCTGACAGGTGTGAGGTGATATTTCATTGTGGTTTTGATTTGCATTTTTTTGATGATTAGTGATGTTGAGCATCTTTTTATATCTGCCATATCATAAATAGTTCTAGAATAAAAGTTCTAGAATAAAAAAGTTCTCCCTATTTGTGGTTAAAAATTATGGTAACATTGATGAATATATTGTTAGTCAGGCTTCTGTGAATTGTCTTCTTCAGGTGGTTGGGATTTACTTTGAGAAGTCATAGAGAAATGAGGAAGCAAAGAAAATTGCTTTCCAAATTTCACAATGAAGTTAGGTCTATGGAACATTGGAACATTTTCTAAGATTCAACAACTATTCCAGGACCCAATTAGCAATTCTTGTGATCTGACTGTTTTGTTCTCCACTCAGAAATGGGCATCTGTGAATTCTTGCTATGGGCATCCTGGTTTAATTATGACCTGTATAGAGAGGTCACATGATAAAAACATGAACACTTTAATAGAAGACATTACCTGCAATTGTTTTCCTCACGAGGCAATGGTGGGGGAAGGACACGGAATGTTCTTAGGTACTTCCCAATACAGCTCAAATTTGCAACACAAATTTACAGCTGTATGTACAGCTATTATTTACTGTAATAGCTGTAAAATGTAGAAATGACAATTTTGCACTAAAATCATTACAATTTGGATTGTCAAGAAATGGTACAGTTTCAACTTCGACTTGAAAATAGCAACTGAGGTTATTCAAAGGCTTAGGGATTTTTTAAAACATAGATTATTTCTAGGTGTACCCACTACTTTATAAGAATCAAGTGGACCTTCTCCTCTGGCTTTAGCATCAAGTATCTCATTTAATCTTTAGGTTCTTTCCTATAATGGGCTGAATGTTTATGTTCCCCCCAAATCCATATGTTAAAATCTCAAACTCCAAGGTATTAAGGTGTTAAGGTGTTAAGAGGTGGGGACTTTAGGAGGTATTAGGTTATGAGAGCAGAACTCAAATGAATGACATTAGTGCTCTTATAAAAGAGATGAGATCCCTCGTCCCCCCTCCATGTGAGGTCATAGCTAGAAGGTGCTACAAACCAGAAATGAACCAGGAATTGGGTTCTCACCAGATACCAAATCTGCTGGCACCTTTTTCTTGGACTTCCCAACCTCCAGAACTATAAGAAATAAATTTCTGTCATTTGTAAGCCACCTAGTCTATCATATTTTATTATCGCTGCCAAATGGATTAAGATATTGCCCTAGAACTAGTCTTTCCTCCAACATGATATCTTCACAGTAATAAGAATAGTGGCGTCAGAAAGATTTTGTATTACTAGCTTTTTGATATTATGTAAGTTTACTTACATTTTCTGAGCCTCAGATTTCTTATGGTATTTAAAATGAGGTTCGTATTTTTTTACTTGGTTGTAAAGCAATTATTGGTAAACCTTAATGAAAAAAGCTTGCAATATCTATTGTATTTGAATCATTCATCAAGCAGTGTCTTGAACAAAGGAGGCGTTAGTTGAATTATATTGGAATGACTAATTTAATTTATGGTGATTAGAGAATGATTTTTCTTCTTTAACCCTCAGATGTTGAGATCTCTAGCCATCAGAGACTCCCGAACACTTCATTTGGATGAGATCTAGTTAGGCATGAGGGAGAAGGGAATTCTCAAAAGGAGGGACATAAGCAATCTCCCTTTTTCTTACCTGACCTACCAAAGTTCTCTTGAGATGGCAACTGTGGCTCTCAACAGATTCCTTGAGTCGCCCAGTGTCACCCGCTACCAACAGTTGTGCACATGGGGATTTGCGATTAGTGACAATGACATTTAGCGCTTGTGGAGCCAAAGCAAGCCAAGCAAGCGTATGGAGGCGCACGCTATCTTTTCACATTGAGCAGTGCCCCCTTCTGATTGAGAAAAATATGCATATATATTGGTTTCTTCTAGAATAAAAAACAATTTTTTTTAAGACCGAAGATTTTTCTACACATGAGGGTGGAAACGGAGTGGTACACAATGCCCTTGGGGTGAGCACCACACCTCATCTGGGATTCTTATGTGGGCTGAAGGATGTGGACTGAGGATGCAGGATGTGCTTTAACCCAGGTGTATGGGGGTTGAGTATTCGAACAAGAATAAATCAACAGCCTGCTGCTAATATATTAGTTAAAAATAAATATTTCACAATGTACCGGCAGAAATATAAAACCCGGTCTCATAATAAGAGCATGGAGTTTGGGCCTTCTTCAGTCTCTTAATGATTTTATTCAGAGAAGGATTATCTTTCCTTTGTTTCAAACAGTGGTGATTTGGCACTCGCACAGGCTCCTTACAAGGTGGGCGGTGTGGGGTCGTGATGGAGAGAGAGTTGGAAAGGAGAAGCACTTTGAGCTGGAATGTGTTATTGAACAGATTTAAAGGTATTTTAATCATAGGCCTTTCATGCTATTTTAGACCATGCGTGTGACTCCCTAGTTTATCTCCTCCCTTCTACTCTAGCTGCTGAGAAATAGGCAAATTGCTCTCGGAAAGACGAATACGGTGTATTTATGGGCCCTGCATTTTTGGTCCCAAGTGTTATGAACAAGCAAGTTCACAGAAACGTGTGCCTAGCACAGCGTCCTGTGATTAGAGAGCTCTGTCTCTAGAAGGGTTCCTCGCCCTCCTCACGCGGACTTAGCTTCAGAAGCCCGCGACAAGTCTACCCGCGCGTGTTCAGCTCATTGATTTGCCTCTGCCTTTATTCTCCTGAAATATGACTCTCCATTCATGCTATCCTGGTTTCCATTCTACCCTGTAATTTGTGCAAAAAGCAAGGTATCAGAGGTGCCTGCTTAACAGTCTATTGACATTTTGCAGAACAGAACAGATTGGACCTATTTTTTTTCTTCAATCAGTTTAAAGTATTTGAACCTTTCTAACAACTGTGAGACAATATTTATCCTTAGTCAGCAACTGATTTCATGAGTCTGACACCATGTAATGTATGTAACTGTGTATTAAACCATGCAGAGCTGCCTGAGCGATGAGACAGAACTTCAACAGGAGATCAAGTACGCTCTGAGAGGGATACTCTGGGATGGTGGGATGGGTCAGACTCGACTCTAGTAATACACAATACGGTTCAGGAGGAGGCCAAGAATTTCCATGTGCAGGAAGGCCAATCAAACTCCCAGGCAGGGGGAAAATTTGTAGAGTTTTACCGGTGATGATGTGGTAGTGGGGGCAGAGATAATGCAATGGGAGAGTTGTGGGAGATGATTAGGAAGTAGCCATTTGTGTGTGAATTTCACAGGAAATCGGATACATTTCAACCAATTCAGCTTGTTTTTATATTATAAATAAGGAGCCACAGGGAAGGGTTGGGTTGTGAACCTTTGGAGTGTGTGTATAGAATCACCTTGGGAGCTTATTAAAAATGTAGACTCCTGTTAGCATCCTCTAGACTTTCTGGTTCAGAAGGTCAAGGGTGGAGCTAAGGAATTTGCATTTTAAATAATCATCACAGGTAATTCTGATGCATGTAACTTAAGAAAGATTGTTAAAGATTTCAAAAGGAAATTGAAGAATCTAGTACTCTTATTGCCCACGATTAAAACTCATCACTAATCCACAAATATTCAAGAATAAAAAAAAGGGAGCAAAACTGACTGTAGTACATCATTGTGTAGTTTGATTATAAGTGATGGGGAAGGTAATCAACATTTTTTTTAATCCCTTAATATGTGTCAGATGACTGAAACGAAATAAATTTTATTTGATCTTTATTACAGCTCAGTAAGTCAGTTCACATTACATCATTTTATGGGTAGTAAACCAAGGCCTAGAGATGTTGAGTAACTTGCCCAAAATGACATATATAGTAATTACCAGAGCCCCCTTAGGCTTCCCACTCTCCTCATTATGCTCAGGAAAGTTTATCATGACTTCCATCACAATGTCCACACCAACAAATCTTAAATTTGTGTTTGCCGCCTGGATCTCTTTTGGGTGTTCTCCAGCCATCTCTCCATTAGCCTGTTTGACATCTTTGCCCTGATGTTTTCCAACCACCAGAAGTTCTATATACTCTCAATTGTACTAGCCATCTTCCTCTGTGTATTTTTTTCTCCTTTACTATCCTCCAGCTCAGCTAGTAGGACCTACCATCTACCTATTGATCCAAGCCCAAAATCATCGAGTTCTTTTGATCAATACACCTAAATATCTCCTGATCTTATGCTCTTCTGCGGGTCCTCACTGCTAACCTTCTAGTTCAGGTCAGTATCATCTCTTGCCAAGTGTCTCAGCCTGTGTTTACTACACAACACAAAATTTCCCATAACCTAGTGGCTTAAAATAGAAATCATTTTACTTAACTCACAATTATGTGTGTCAGCTGGGTAGTTCTTTGGGGCTGGACCAGTTTGGCAAAGGTCTGCTGGGCTTTCTCTTGTGTCTGTTGATGAGACGGCTGGTGGCTTAATGACCCACCATAGCCTCACTTACATATCTAGTGGTGGGCATGCTGTCAGCTGATGTCCTATGGCTTTTGACTAGGATGCTGGGGTTCTTTTCCATATGTGGCCTCTCATTCTTCAGCAGGTTAACGTGGGCTCATCCACATGGTGGTCTCAGTATTCCAAGCACAGTAAAAGAGGACAGGCCCTGATGTACAAGTACTTTTCAGGCCTTTAGACTACGTTTGTTAGTGTTTTCCAGAGCCCCTGACTCACTGTGGCAAGATACTACCAAAGGTTGTGGATAGAAGGACAGGAACATTTTATAGCCATTTTTGCAATCTATTACACTGGGACTTTGTAATAGCCTCCTAATGGTTTCCTTACCACCACGCTGGCTTCCTCCAGTGCCCTTTTCATCCAGCAGTCAATGAATGGTCTGCTCCCCTTAAAACTTCACTGCCATACCATTGTTTGAAGGTTCTAAAGTCCTACCTCCTTAATGTGACTTAATAAGGTATTCTCCAGGATATATGTTCTTTCTACCCCTTCAGGCTTTGACTCTCTCCCTATATTCTTAATTTCTGTGGTTACTCAAACAGCCAGATTTAGTCTTTCTTAATCATAAGGAACATGTAGCAGTAAGCTCTCATTAGTCTTCTTACCTTCATCTGCCTGAAAAGCTCGTTCTTGTTTCTGTGTCTTCCTTCCCCTCCCTTGTCTAACTGACATATTTATCCGCTAGTCTGAGCTTAAATATTCCTTCCTCAGGCTTCCCTTGACTCTTCGAATATTAGGACTTATACTTTATTGCAGTTAAATGTCAAAGTCTGCTTTTCCTGTGAGAAGGTAAGCATTGTGAGGTCAGGGACCATGTCTATTTTACCTAGTACTGACTCTCTAACATGTAGCACAGTCCCTGTACATAGCAGGTGCTCAATAAATACTGGCTGAAAGAACAAACACCCCTGACCTGTCTTATTTCGGAGCCCTTCTTACTATGGCACACCGCAACTTAGGCTCAATTTGCTGACCCTGTTTCTTTTGCTTATATACTTAATTTATTTTGTGTTTATGGACTAAAAACAATTTTAGAAATGTAAGCAGAAGGAAAAAATAGATACATTATTTATCTATATAACACAACATATATATGATGTTACATATATTTAGTAAATTTTGTAATTAAATTTAGTAAATTTGGTAAATACACATTATTGTTCAGGGGTCAAGTGTAAATTTATGTCAATGTATTTTTCTTGCATCCCAACCTCCTCAGGGAGAAAAATAAGTGAGTGATTTAAGGGGAAGAGGATGAGACCACTCCAAAGGGAGTTTTGACAACTTTTTGGTGGTCTGAGAGCAGTCATACCCATATTGTCTTAGCTGTGGTCTGTTGCTGCAGGGACATTTTCACGGTGGGCTGGCATCATGCACATTGGCCAAGGTCTGCCCTGTGGAAGCCAGTCAACTCTGGAGGCCATTCTCAAAGTCATGGAAACCCACTTGGAAAATACAGCTTTAAGGCCTGGCTCCCTTGACTTGTGTATCCGTTGTGTCCTGTGTAGTTTGTGACAAGTGAAGCTGCCAGGGTGAAGCTCACAGCAAATCTGATAGCTCTGTTCCTACAAACTCAAAACAGAAAAGAGTTTTCAGAAGTCTTCTCGGGACACTAAAAGAAGTTGCCACATCAAATAGTTCTCCTCAAGTCAACGTTATCTTTATTGCCCTGGAAAACTAAGTCGTGTATAATTTGTATAAAATCTAGTTAGTTAGAAACCTATAGGCTGATTTATAGCCTCTCTCCATACCCTTTATCTTCTGGGATTTCTCAGTTTTCCCATGTATGGAATGGAGACATCCATAACCTCATGCTGCATAATATTGCTGTAGACCTAAGATGAGATAATATTTTTGAAATAACTTTGTGTACTATAAAGTATTATTCATTCATCAAGCATTTTTCGAGTACATATATTCCAGACCTTGTGCTAAGCCCAAGGGAGGGATATAAAAATGAATAAGATATAGTCCTTGCTCTGATTGAGGTCGCAACTGATGGAAGTGACAGATGAGGGTAAAATCAAAATACAGAATGAACAAAAGTGCAGTATCACAGAGCGGGTAGCAAGCAGTTACTTCTGGCTCGAGGGTTCACAGAAGAGAAGATATTTAATGTGGGCTTGGAAGGATACCTGGTAAGATTTTACCAGAGGGAGAAGACAAAAGGGCGTTCTAGTCAGGTATCTACTTATGATCTGTAACAGGAGACTCACTCCACCTTTAAAACAATGATAAGTGGCGGGAGGATACCCAGAAGGCACATAAAAGAGGTATAATTGTGAATTATATTTCTTTATTTTTGGATTATTTGTCATAAAACAAAGCAGCTTCAAGGACAACTAAACCAGAACAAAAAGCAGTGAAAATTCACTGGGGGAAATAAAACCCATTACTTGTTACTTTATATATACCCTCAAAATGCATGAAAGCTTGGAGGCCACCGGGGCCCCAGAACTTCATGAATTAGAAGAGGATGCTTTTCTCTTACTTAATAATCAGACGAGTGGATATGTCAACCTAGAGATGAAAAAACAAATTGAAAGGGATTAAGCAGTGTTTGGTCAAGGATACTTTCAAATACTTTTACAAAAGTAACTTCAACAGCGATTCATGAACTAAGCAGACAAATGGGAAAGTCGCTGAGATCGAATTAGAATTATTGTCAACACTTTGTGTCGTGGGTGTAAAGGCCCTTTACTCCTTTATACCCCCTTACCCCTGTTGCCAGGGGACTACTAAGGTGGGTGATTTAATTTTAAAGGTAGAAATCTAAAAGACAAATTCAAGAAAAAAGCAAAACATTTTAAAGGTAAAGAATTCAAAATCTCAGGGTAAACACACCTACATATACACACAGATTCATTTCCCATTTTCAGACGTATTAACCTGTAGATCAGACATATAATTTAAATTATTCAGAAGGATGTCATGGAAAGTGAAAGAGGGTGCTGTTTATAATTGTCACCAGGGCAAAAGGTGCAAACCTGGACTGTCCTGGGCAAGCTAGATGTATGGTAACTTAGTCGTAGGAACTGCACAGTTAAACTCCATGGAGCAGGACGAAAACAAATGCTTTTTGTGCCCGTCTAAGGAGCTCTTGGGGCTTTTGGTTTTGACACACTAGAAGTTTTGTCTTAGGCAAAATTTATTATCTAGGTGGGAATGGAGTAGGATAAGGACCAGTATATTGTTCTGCTTGAGAGAATTGACTGGTTTCAAATCCTGGCTAACTGTGTGACCTTGGGCAAATTGCTTAACTTCTCTGTGGCTCAACTTCCTCATCTGTAAATTTGGGATAATAACTGTTATTGTGAGAATTAAATGCTAATAAGAAAGTGCTCACAAGAGTGTTTGGCTCGGCAGCTCTTTCTGTCCATGGGTCCTGTCCCTGTGCTTTAATAAAACCACCTTTTTGCACTGAAAAAAATTAAAAAGAGAGTTTGGCTCACAGGATTATATAAATGTTTGTTATTTTTATAATTATCCTTGTTTTATAGATTGCACCCCCCAAACAAAACAAAACAAAACAAAACAAAAACAAAACCCAAAAGGAACAAATCAACAAATTATGTTCACGGTTAACCTGATATTTGGGTTCACTTTAAGATAGAAAGTGATCCAAGATAGATTGAGCTGGAAACTTGGGCCTCCTCCAGAAAGAAATATTTCCAAGTTTTCTCTGGAAATGAGTGAAGGGGAGGAAGAGGTCAGACAAGACCTTATTTTACTGGTTCGGTTTAAAGTCTCTGAGATGTCCAGTGCTGGGTCAGCTCCGTATTAGACTTGTTACCCATGTAGTGTTGTTGTCAAGGCAAATGAGGTTTGAAAAAAACATTAGAAGCATCCAGAACAACCACAGGGGATCCATATTTATAAGTTCACAATTAAATCTTGCCCATTAAGCTGATTCCTCATTATTACAGTAACTAATAATTATAATAATTTATGACAATTATAATTATAATTAATACAATAATATAAAAATAATTATAACAGTCATTCTTGAGCATTTACTGGATGCCAGGCCCTGCCTTGAGTTCTTCACATGTATTAACTCTTGTAATACAACAAGTATTTGATAGGTACCATTGTTATTACCATTTTGCAGGTGAAGATACTGAGGAATAAAGAAGTTATAGGTTTACTCAGTTTGGCATTTCATCAGTGTCAGATACATACCGGGCACCTAGTAAGTATTTATCGAATCAATCTGCTGGGAGGCTTATTAATATTTTCTAGCAGAACCCTCTTACATGGTTGATTCTATTCAGTATAAAGAAATCTTGAGAATCTATTTAGAGGAAAAACGTTTACAGCTAACTTGTTACCCTTGCATATATTTGTCCTTGGTATTTTGATTTCTGTAGACCATAATAATTCATAATTATGAACAATGTATCAAATAACCTTTTAAGTGCCATCATAGGTAAGGATAGAAGTGTTAAATGAGATTTTGAATTCTGGAAAACAGCCTGACAAATGAGTATGGACAATTTTTAATAAATCACCTATGATTGGCTTTGGAAAGCCTTGTTGTGGATATTTTTGCCTCCAGGGATTTGATTTCCTAATTATGTTTCTACCGCAGGACAGGACTATAATTGCTTGCATTTTCTGAGTGCATACTGGCTGATACGGGGAGAGGGGCACTTCTGGGCCATTCTGTAAATGTCAGGAGGCCAGTCTGGGGTTAATGATGTGCTCTGAATCTTCCACACGGTGGAAAAGCCACACAGGAAAATCCTCCAGTGGAGAGTGTGCCTGTGGGAAAGTGTGTGACGTGCAGAGCAGAAAAAGAGGCAGCAGGAAAGACATCAACAGGGAGATAGCACAGAATAGCCTTTAGAGGCAAGCGATCAGGGCAACGAATAGAAAATGGTAGTAAATTTTTATTCTCCTCAGTGGGCTACGTTGTTATGGTACTTTGTACCCTACATGATTGGCTACAAAAGCAGCCACCACATTCTAATGTTCTGGGTCAGTTAGAGAAAACAGTAACAGGGGAGAAATAGTATTCCCAAGGATATGATAAGATCAATGTCTGTTTATTTGCTACATTTAAATTTAAAGGGCCAGGCTCGTGAAATGAATTCTAATTAGATTAAATGCTTTCCTAAATGCCAAAGTGATGCAGTGGCTCATCCCTACTTCGGCCTCGTCGTGCCCCTGTTTGAGAACTGAGATCTAAGCACTGCCATCATCTCATCTGCCTTGCTTTCTTTAATGAAAGAAATTCACCCGATTTCACATCAATACTCACTGAACAGTAACCATGGGCGGGCAAACAGTCCAGTGGGGAGAAAAACACTAAAGCACAATTACAGATCACCCCATAATTACAATTATGTCAAATGCCGTGAAGAAAAATTATGTTTCTCAGAACATTGTATAGAGGGGCGCCTGGGTGGCTCAGTTGTTAAGCATTTGCCTTCGGCTCAGGTCATGGTCCGAGGGTCCTGGGATCGAGCCCCACATCGGGCTTCCTGCTCGGCGGGAAGCCTGCTTCTCCCTCTCCCACTCTCCCTGCTTGTGTTCTCTCTCTCTGTCAAATAAATAAATAAAATTAAAAAAACAACAACATTGTATAGAGGGACCTATTCTATACGGGTATGTATGTTGGGAGAGGAAGGAGAGCTGAGAGAAAGCGTCCCTGCATACGTTACACTTCAGACTTGAAGAATAAGTAGGAATTGGCCAGGTGAAACTAGTGGTGGGAAGAGTCAGGTACACATGACTGATCTTACTCCATTCTTTATATTAAAAGGGTTTTGTAATTTTGAAGTTAGCCAGTTGACTATCTCTGGTGTGGGCTGATTGGAGGGAACGTGATGGAAATTGAAAACATCACATAATAACAATAGGACACTGTATTGACACATATTTCTTCTAAGACGCTTCTCTCCATCTTGAAAAGTAGAGATGTATGGTAGAATTAGGAACGTGTAGGGGAATGGGTTACCTTCTTTCTGGCTTTGAAGGTGCCAGAAGAGGGAAAGAAGAGTCTGCATGGACTCAGCAGAGATGGAAGGTAGCAGCCAGAAACTGTTAGATTGTTCTCCTCACTATAGTGCAATTACTATGGGCTTACAGGGACCTCTCTCTGGACAGACAGGGCATATGGAAAATGCTTTCTAAGGCTGGCAGATATAAAAAGCCCAGATGGCAGGAGTGCCAAGGTGGTTCAGTCGTTAAGCGTCTGCCTTCGGCTCAGGTCATGATCCCAGGGTCTTGGGATCGAGTCCCGCATTGGGCTCCCTGCTCAGCGGGAAGTCGGCTTCTCCCTCTCCCGCTCCCCCTGCTTGTGTTCCCTCTCTCGCTGTGTCTCTCTCTGTCAAATAAATAAATAAAATCTTTAAAAAAAGCCCAGATGGCAGATATAAAAAAATCCATCTCCAAAGGCATTCTAAGGGGAATTCAGTGCTGCTCTCTGAGCAAGAATTTGAAATCTATACAACCTAAGACCATTGTGTTGCTGCTAATTTCAGATATTTATTTTTGCTGCAACGTGGGGGAGAGGTGACTTAAACAACTTTTGTTGTGCTTCATGCTGGATTCCATAAATCACCCCAGAATAAGGCTGACATTAAAAGCAAAAATGAGTTAAAAATCCCGTGTTTAAAAAAAAAAAGCTGTGTGGGAGGCAGCGCTCAGTCTGGGAGGTTTGAGAGGAAAGCTCTCACGATGTTCACAGCCCACACGAGCACAGGGTGTAAGTTCTCAGGGAGGGGATTCTTTGGCAGCAGCGACATATATGATCACATATTCCTCAGAGCAGATCTTATGTTCAAGTTTTTAGTTCATGTTAAGATTTAAAGAATTGGCTTTAATTATAAAAATGGCTAAGCACTTTTCTATAGTATCCCTTCAGAAAACAGATTCCCTGAAGAATGATTTAATCCAATGATTAGGATGATGGTAGAAAAAGCACAGACTTGTTATGCACTCAGCGAGGAACATGTGTGTGTGTGTGTGTGTGTTTGTTAAGTGTGTGTAAGTGTGAACCCCAGATAGGAATATGCATTAAATTATTCCATTTGCCCTGCTATCAGGTGGATGATGAGCAAATCCCACAAGCATGGTTCTCCTGCAAGGATTATGGCTATTGATAATTCATTCTCAAGTACAGATTTCTCCACATGAAATCGAAGTAACCAAACATAATAGCTCCTCTGTCAACTCTTGATTATTAGCGTGTAAATTATGCCTGCATGATTTCCAGGGTCATTAACATCACTTCATCAGGGAGCCCAGATTATTTGAGTTCTGCTTTATGCCAGCTTAATGCTGAAGGAGATATGAAAAGTTTCATAGTAATGGTAATTATAATCGTTAATATTTATTGAACACTGTCTACATGCCAGGCAATATTCTAAGTGCTTTTCATGTTTTATCTCATTGAGTCCTCCCTGCAAAACCCCTGTGGAATAGATATTATTCTTATTTCTGTTTTGTAGATCAGAAAGAGGGAAATTGTAAAAATTGGCCAAAATCAGGCATCTCATCATTGTGATCAGGCTGGCAATCTGACTGCTCTACAAATTTGTTCCATCAGAAATAGAACATATTTTATTGGTTCTTTTTTTTTCCAAAATACACTCAATTAAAAATTTATCAGAGGGGCACCTGGGTGGCTTGGTCAGTTAAGAGTCTGCCTTCTGCTCAGGTGATGATCCCAAGGCCTGGGATCCAGTCTCGGGATGGGCGGGGGTGGGAGCCCCGCTCAGCAGGGAGTCTGCTTCTCTTTCTCCCTCTACCCCTCCCCCCAACCCAGCTAGTTCTCTGTTCTTTCTCTCTCTCAAATAAATAAATAAAATCTTTAAAAAAATTATCTGAAACAAGACGAAACCAGAGGGAGACAAACCATAAGAGACTTTCAATCTCAGAAAACAAACTGAGGGCTGGGGAGTGGAGGGGGTGGGAGGGATGGGGTGGCTGGGGGAATGGACATTGGGGAGGGTATGTGCTATGTTGAGCACTGTGAATTGTGTAAGACTGAGGAATCACAGACATGTACCCCTGAAACAAATAATACATACGTTAATAAAAAAATTATCTAAATTGTTCCTTAGTTACATGTTTTATTTTGCTTAGTGACACAAAATTTAGTGACAGTAGAAGCTCAATATTATTGATCAACACTTGTGGACCAAGTTTTAAGACACTATTTTTGCTTTCTTGCTTTGGTATTACCAGTTTGTAAGTAAATTATACATTTTTTCCCTCTTTTCTCATCTCTCAACATGAGAAAATCCTGAATAGACCTTTAAGAAATGTCCATATAGGTATAAAGTATGTAACATGTCCAAAATGTATTTGACTTTGAATCCCTCCCTATTTTGGGGGAGCATTTCATGCAGCAAGTGTTTCCCAACTGTGATGAATGTTGTTCTAATATTTACTATAAAGCATGTTTTACCTCCTTTTCATCTCTCAAATCACTATAATCTGGATTTTGTCTTTAAGACTTCCATAATTTCAAATCAGTGGTCTCTTCTCAAATCACATCTCATGATTTCCCAGGAAATGACTTTATAGACGGTTTCTCACTTGTCTTGGAACGTTCTCCTTTCTGGGTTGTAGTTCACCATTTCCTTTTGGTTTTCTCTCTTCTCCTCTGTCTTCTCAGTTTTCTTTATTAACTCACCTTTATCTAATTTTTAAATGCTAGTGTTCCCTAAGGTCCCATCCTTGACTGTGATCTCTTCTGTCTCAATGTTATATTTCCAGTTGCTTCATTTAGACCGTCACACTCATCCCTACTTTTTGAATCTTCCCTGACTTCTTTATTTTATTTTATATTTATTTTTATTCTTTGGGAGGGGGGAGAAAAAGAGAGAGAGAGAAGGGGCAGAGGGAGAGGGAGAGAGAGAATCTTAAGCAGGCTCCACACCCATTGTGGAGCCTGACGCAGGGCTCGATCTCACGACCCTGAGATCATGACCTGAGCTGAAATCAAGAGTCAGATGCTCAACTGACTGAGATACCTGGTGCATCATGAATCTTCCCTGACTTCTTTAGAAACAATTAATTCCTCTCCCCTTTCCCTGCCAAGGGCTCTTTTTTTATACATTATATATGTGTATATATGTATATATACATAATATATGTATACATAATATATATAAATATATATATTTATTAGTACATAGTTTCATGTCTGCCTTCTAACTAGACTCTTCTGTAAGGAAATGATAGGCTCTGTTGTGGTCAACTCAGTAGATTATCAGAACGGAAGTCTACATCTTACTCATGCAAGAGTCTGCTGCAGATCTGCGCAGTGCTCAAGGGCAGTGGGTCGCCATTGTGTTCAGGGACTCAGGGATCCAGACAACTTCAAATTTGAGGCTCTACCTTCTCAGAAAAAGGGACTTTTCTCTGACTTCCATGGCAGAAGAGAAAGATTAGAAATTTGACAGGGGCATACTGCCTCATCCTGGTCTGTGCTTCACATTTCATTGGCCATAACTAATCATAGGGTTCTGGAGAGCAAGACCGGGAAGCTTTGTCTTCCATGTGCCCAGGAAAGACAGGGGGACGACTGGTGAACAGCTTAGCACAGGGATTGTATCATAATCATTTTTCTATCCCCCATGCTTGGCACAGAGTTCAACAATAAACACCAATCCATGTTTCATAAACTGAATCTTACCTAGTTCAAACTTGCATCAAAATGTGAGGCTCTCCTAAAGGAAAGGGAGCTTCCGCAAATTACTCAAGGAGATATTTACAGAACTAGGACTAGAATCTAAGTCTATTGCTCGTTTCACTACAATTGCTGTTCCCGAAGGAATTTGTTATAGAAGAATTGTATGGTTTTGCTGGGCTGACCATTATATCCGTTAAGACATTGAGGTTTATTTTTGTTTGTTTTCTTGTTCACTTGAAATCTTGGCTTACACAGTTAATAGAGATAGGGCATGAAACATATCAGGAAAATGAATCAAATGCAATGGAATAAACTTAAAATAGATTATCAGTTAGTTGCCAGGCAACATCATTAACTATTTCCAGTTCCTAAATAGTGCACATCTCTTTTTGCTACCTGGTCTTTAATTGCATAGCAAATTCTTCTATTGATAGGGAAAAAAAAGAAGTGTGAAAAGTGAACCATAGTGTTATAAATTATCACCTACCCTTGCTTTTTTACTGTAGTTTCTGAAATAGTAATTCTATGTGTTTGCTTAGCAATTTGGGACCTTCCCCTCGCCCCCCATTTTACATTTACTAACTTTTAAATTAGTAGATAGGGATTCTCTCAGTGCTATTTTATCTATGAAAATATTAAATTTGATGACTACTGTAATACCTTTTTTGGACCATCTTATTTGTTTCAAAGCTTGGTGATCCCATTTACTTTACATCTTAGGGTTCTCCTTCAAACTCCACTGAGATTCTCTCTTAAGCTCGACTTCTGCATGTGAAATTCCATTTGAATATGTAAATGCAGTATTTAATCTTAAAGGCAGTATTTTTACAAAAAACTTGTGATCTTCTTCCTTTCTCCCAAGCCTCCTCAAATAAACAAACAGTTGTAGAGATTGCTGGTTGTGGCATGGGGTTGATTTCTAGTCAGCGAAATATGAGCAGAAGTTATGGGCACCCCTTCCAAGTTTGGCCCATACCATCTTCCCTGCAAACCAACAAACCACCACCACCAACCACCACCACCACCACCACCAAAACAGGTAAAAGCCCCTCCTTCCTAGTTTCCACCTGGCTGGAGATGAGTATGCCAAACTCGGAAATCATACTGTTAAGAGTGATGAAGCTTTTATCAACTTGAATTCTCAAATGGCTTCGGCAAAAGAGCCCCATCACTCTCCTGGACTGTTCTGATAGCAAGAAATAAACTTATTACATTTTGAACCATTGGTTGAGATTATTGTTACCATAGAAATAATACAGAAACCTCAGTTTGCTCATCTAGAAAATAGGAATAATAACTACTTTATTTTGAGAACCAAATGAAATAATATAAATAAAGCATTTATTTTAATGTGTGATTCATAGAAGCTACCTGATAAGTTTAAGTTTCTTTACTTCCTTCCATCTTCCCTTAGATACAAGGAATACAGTCCTTTTTCTCATTTTTTTTTTTTTTTAAAGAGAGAGAGAGAGAGAATGAGAATGTTAAGCAGGCTCCATGTTCAGCTTGGAGCCTGATGCAGGGCTCCATCTCATGACCCTGAGATCATGGAGCCAAAATTAAGAGTCAGTGGTCCAACCAGCTGAGCCACCCAGGTGCCCCCCACCCCTTTTCATTTTTGAAACCTCTGATTCCTCTACCATTTTTTTTCTGTTCTGTACTTGGCAAAGAAAACAGTGGTTATGAGACTCAACCTGTTAATTTTCCTGTTGCCAAATCTACACATATCATGGGTCCAAATCCCCATTTTGCCCTTTCTTCCTATGCCAATCCCACTCCTTCTGCTATTTAATATTAACCAGTGTTTATTAAGTGATTAGTACATGCCAGGTAATATGGGAAGCTCTACATGAATTATATCATTAGAGTTCATGAAGAAAGCACTATTTTATATCCCCATATTGCTGATGAAAGAATTGGGATCAGAAAAATGAAGCAGTTTGCTCACAAAGCAAGTGTGATTGAACCCCCATGTATCTTTAAATTCTCTCATTCTATTTTCACTTTCTACCTGTATTTAAACATGCTCAAAAGTCTACAGTTTCCAGAAAAACCATTCCCTGAAGACATTTACTGTCTATCTCCTCACCTCCACTCTCCAAGCACCGGCTTGTGTCCTTACCACGCGGATGAAACGCCTCCTCTTTTCAAGTAACACACCCAATGGAAACTGCCTAATTCTTCAATCATTCAACCTTTCTGAAATATGTAGTTCCATTGACTACCTTCTTTTCTTTTTCCTTCATTCCATGTCCCCCCCCTTTTTAGCACCCTTTTCACTCCACATTACTTGTCTAGCCACTCTTTCTCAGTCTCATTTTGGGTACTCTTTTTCCTCTTTAAATATTGGTGCTCCTTGGGGTTCTATCCCCCTCCCTCCATTTTTTTAAACTCTAAATATTCTGCTGATATCATTCACTCCTATGGTTTCAATCATAAACTGTATGCCACTTGTCCCCATGTCTTTTATTCACGTGACTATGAACATTGCACTTGAATTCTATAACCATTTAAGTAATTTCTATGTGATATTCTCAATTTAGATGCTGCATGAGCACCTCAAACTCATTTCTAACACTGCTTTCATAATCTCTCTCCAAATATCTTTCCATGTAACATTTCTCCCTCTGAACTACCCTATCTCAGCAATTTGTCCATTTGTCCAAGTTGGAAACTGCACATCATTTTTGGATCTACTCCTTCATCACTCCCCACGCCCAATCAGGTTCTAAGTCTTGTTAATTAACAAGAAACTCTGTTTTTAAAATATAATTAAACCTGTTGGGTTTTTTTTTCCTCACTCCCCATTTCCTACCATTTGCCATTATCCATGCCTCTGGAGCATTGAATGCTGAAGCTACATTATTTGCCATTCTCAGAAAACTGCTGTTTTCTGAAATGAAAGAAAGGCCCTTTCATACTTTGAAAAACGCTTACTTATATTTTTCTCCCTTTTATGCTTGGAAAAATATTTCAATAATCAGCTATATTGTCACTGCTCTTGTGGACCTTGTGAAGTTTTCCTTGAGGTAAATTTGGTGGCTCACCTACCCTCCCTCTTGTGTTACCATACAACTGTGCACCCACCTCCTTTCTAAATACTTATCAGAAAGTTTGCAATTATTTGAGTATTTATCTCTCCTGCTAGATTGTGAGAGATTTGAGAAAAGAAAGCTTATCTTTGTTACAGTGAATTGGACACTTTCTAATTTGAAGACACTTTTGCTAAAGGACCAGTTCACTAAATGGCTGTTTGCCAAATGATTGGATTTATCAAATTTATCAATTTATTTCAAACAGTTGTAGTAGTTAAAGCTCTTTGGATGTTTAAGATTGCTTCCTAATGAGGACATATGATTTTCTGGATATTAACTTTTTAACTTGTTATATCACCTGAGAATCTGGCAAAAGGATGAGGTTAGCAAAATAGAATCAGTACTTAATTAAAATTTTTTCAAGGAAAGGCTGTTTTCCAACCCCTCCTTTTTTTTTTTTTTGTCCATTTTATATGTAATGGGACTACTTGCCTACCTCTGAAATATTTTCAGTTATCTTTGAATGTCATTTTCTATTTCGGTATATTTTAAGCATTTTCCTAATTCTTTTGCCAATTCCTCAAATGGCATCCCAGCTTTCCTTTTATATATCTAGCATTTAAAGTTTAAGATTAAATTAAACTTTAATGAAGATTAAACTTTAAATTTAACTCACAGGCACTAAAATAAATCAGAATTTTAAACTAGATTAAAATTTAATGAAAAAAAATGTTTAAATTAAGTTAAATTTAGAATTACCATTTAAATTCATCCAAAAGAATCAGAATTAGTTAAAAACATTACATCTCCATGAAACTAAAAATGTGATTCTGTCAAAGAACAATTAGGGTATCTTGACTTGGTTGGCTAGCAATTCACAAGATGATCCACAAAAGCACAAAAAACAATGAAAAAAAAATGACCACAATGGACCAAATCAAAAAGATGTTAAAGAAGAGTATAAAACAAGTTGATTAAAAATACTATAAATGATAATAGATGAATGCTGAAGGTTGGCTCAATACAAAATGACATTTTAAAAAGGAGTAAAAACCAGTATAAACTGAGAATCCCCATAGGAAAAGTAAAATTTTATTTGGTGCATGTGAACTATTTCACATTCAGTCATCAAATCAAGTATTCTTAAAACCTGTAAGGTTATCTTTTGTCAAATCAACATATTTGATGGGTGGGTTGTCAGTGAATCGGACATTTGGTGAATTGAGTCTTAGTGAATTTGTCCGCTTGATTGCCACCTGCAAACTTGCCTATGCTCTCAACCCCTTCTCCAATGACCGCAACTTTCTTGCGTTAACTAGTCTCTCTTCGTCTGACATCCTTAAGTGATGTCTGTTAATTCTTTTACAACCAACTTCTCCGGTCAGAGGTTTCTAATTTTCCCCCTCCTTTTTAAGCTCTTTGTCTCTCCTCTGGCCAATAGATTCTTGTCCTCCCCAAGGACACTACTATATATTACTGTAAAAGCAGTCTATTACTTTGTTCCCTTAGGCCCTCATTTCTTAATGTTTATTTTTCAATATTTAACGTATTTGTAAAATACAAATCAGATTATGTCACTCTCTTGTTTAAAACTCTTTAATAGCTTTCTATTACTCTTAAAGATCTAAATTCAGAATATGGTCCACATGTTCATGCACATATTGGCCCCTCGATACCTTTTCGTGTTTCTTGGAGGACTTGCTCCTTTTTTGGGCTCCAGACATTGACCTTTTCAGACCCGGGGATGTGCCACTCCGCTGTCCAGCCCGGAGCCTTTGTCTGTGTATTTTCCTGTGCATGCCTCCTGCTACCTACCTTGGTGCCCTGTGTTATGAAATGCCTCTCTCCCCACCCCTTTATTTATTTTTTTAACTAGGCTTTATTTTTTATTTATTTTATTTTATTTATTTTATTTATTTTATTTTTTATTTTATTTTTTTAATATTTTATTTATTTATTTGACACAGAGAGAGAGAGAGCACAAGCAGGGGAAGTGGCAGGCAGAGGGAGAAACAGACTTCCCGCTGAGCAGGGAGCCCGATGTGGGGCTCGATTCCAGGACCCTGGGATCATGACCTGAGCCGAAGGCAGCCGCTTAACTGACTGAGCCACCCAGGCGCCCCTAGGCTTTATTTTTTAGAGCAGTTTTAGGTTCACAGTAAAACTGAGTAGGAAGAACTCAGAGAGTTCTCATATACTCAGTGCCCCCACGTGCATAGCCTCCAAGATGCTCTTCCATTTTTTAGCCTCCCCTCTGCTAGATATATTTCTATTATTATCAGTTCTCATAGAATCATATTTTCCTCTTCAAACATCACTTCGAGACTTTAATTTTTTAGTATGATTCTTTGTCGCTTGTCTTTTTTTCTCCACAAGGCATAAACTCCATAAGGGTAAATACTGTTTATTATTGCTTATCATTTGCTTCCCAAAATATAATCCTATGCTTGCATATAGTAGATCTTCAAAAAACATCCATCATCGTGGGTGAATGACATAGGTCATATAATCCTTTATAGTCTAGGGGTAAAACACAGCTCTATATAATTACCAATATGGGATTTCAAAAACCTAAAATAAAAATTAACCATAATTTTGCTATTTCTTTCTATCTCAGACGAATTCAGAGTTTGCATTTGTAATTATTCTTGTCCAGCAGCTCTTAAAAATTAGCCACAGATGTTATACTAACGACATGTTAATGGAAATAAAATTATTTGATTATGTATTAAATATAACAATTCCTTTCTTCTTTGATTGTTTCTTCTCTGTTTTCAAACCTGAAGTGTTTGGTTTCAAACCTGTAAAAATTTACTTGCTTTACCTAAGAGGCACAGATCACCACAAGGGGGCAGGGGTAGACAAATATTCAGTTTTTTTGACTCAGAGTTCTGTATCACCAGAGTATTATTCTTTGACAGAGTAAATTTGAGCCATTATTTTTTGTATGAGGTTTTTTTTTTTTCATTTGCCATTCAATTTAAAATCTATAAGTACTATTACCCTTTCCATACAGTGTATGTCTTTTAAAAGATGAACAGACCTCCACTACACAAATTGTAGGCATGAAATAACTTCTCTTCAGTACATTAAATCATTTTACAGAGTTGTAAGAATGATATGCCAGGCATAGTAGTAAATTGTTCATTGGTAATTTTATAGCTAGTTTCTATTCTGTTTTACCTTTAGCACCCCTCCCCCTCCCACCACTACCTCCCCCCACCCTTTCCCCCATACACACATAGGGGCTGGAAGGGGGAAAAAGATTTTGTGGGGTTTTTTTTTGGGGGGGATAATAATTTAGGGAATATTTAGGTATTTATTGCATAGAAGTAAGAAATTGAACATTTTCTGGGAATAAGATTTCACAGTATAATTTGCTTTATTTTTCTTTCTTCTGTTCACTAAATACATATCCATCTTCTTCACTTTGTTTAAGAAAAACACAACCTGAGCTCTATGTGGCTAGCTTGACACAGTTCTCCTAAACAGTTTGGGTAGAACTTCATGTAATGATCTAATTACATGACTAACTTTATTTTATCTCTTATTCTGAAATTTAGTTCCCTACAAAAGAAGAGCTCATCAAATTTAGAGTTGAATTTTAAGAATGTTAAGTTTAATGATAATGAAAACAAGATAATTTGCATGTGAACAGCCTTGGTTAGGAGGAAGTTTAGAAGAGAAAGAGGGCTATTTAAGAGAAACTAATAGAAAGAAGGAGACTTCATTCAGACTGGGAACCACCAAAGAGCTCACAGGCAGGTTGGAGACAAGTCGCCTAATTTTGATGTTTTTTTATGCCTCTATGTCTGCCCTTGCTTGCCTTCTGACTCTGGGACACTTCCTCCTACCACGCCCCTCATTTTTACTCCAGGTAGTACAAGTAACTGGGCATATCTATTATACTCTAATCTCTTGAGCCCACGGAAGATATTGCTAACATATCACCATATTCCCCCACCCCCACCAAATCTAGCCTCAGTATCCTTCTCAGTCCAGCTCCTCAAAATAGATTCTATACCAATACCAATTAATTACAGTTGTCCGATGAGGTGAAAAACATTTGCCATCTTGGTGAGTTAGCCCAAACCGGTGACCAAGGTTGGATGGCTTTGGAGAATGTAATTTTGACTTGACTATGATATGAAGATGTTAGTGGAACAGAATGTCCCTTCCCCCACTACACATGGTGACAGAATAATACCATTTAGTCTGAGGTGAGAAAATAAAGCAACTAAAAACTCTTGTAATTTATTTAATCTTGGTCAGCCGGAATTAGAACACTCATCAATGAGCCCCATAAAAGAAGAGACATGTTTGCTTTGCTCATCACTCTATCTCTAGCGGTTAGCCAACAGTCTGACCCACACTAGGTACTCAGTGATATGTGTTGATTGAATGAGTGAATAGTGAATAACGGCAGATACCATATTTTATGTCACATGATTGTCTTCATTAAATGAGGTAGTTTTTCACTCTAAGCTGGTAACTTCCAGAGAAGTAAAAGGGAGAGGTTTTTCCAGAGGGTAATCCATGACCTTTTGGAAGGTAACAATGAAAAGATACAAGCAATAAAAGTTGGGAAACCTTCTGTGAGGGCCCTGTCTGGTCTATTTCACTTTAAATCATCAAAGAATCATACAATTTATTTATTTATTTATTTTTTAAAGATTTTATTTATTTATTTGACAGAGAGAGAGACAGTGAGAGAGGGAACACAAGCAGGGGGAGTGGGAGAGGGAGAAGCAGGCTTCCCGCTGAGCAGGGAGCCCGATGAGGGGTTCGATCCCAGGACCCTGAGATCATGACCTGAGCCGAAGGCAGTTGCTTAACGACTGAGCCACCCAGGTGCCCCAAAATCATACAATTTAAAGAGTTTAGAACTGGAGATTTCTCAGGAGTCAATATGATACTATTAAATTGAACGTGGGATATTAGACATTGGTACTCTTCTGAGACTCATCTTTGGGAATATTTAATTTAACTCTTGCATTTTTGAGGTGAAATATTGCAAAATCTTTCAAGGATATTTAATGTGATTTTTATTTCTAAAGGTCAGTTAAGTCTCGGGTTAATTCCTTGTATTCACTGGTATCCTAAACTAAGCATAGAAGGCTCAAAACTGAAAATCTTATTATTCATGTGACCACAGTAAGTGTGAACAATTTTCAAGTTTAAAAATTTGTGTTATAGAAGCAGAGGGCCTCTGGGGCATCTGTCATTTGTTGGCATGTTGAGGAAAAGGTTACGAAATGCTTCAGAGCTCATCAACGGAATACATTAGCAAGGTCCTTAGATATTATCTGGGCCAGTACTGTCCAATAGAACTTTTTGCCCTAATGGCAATGCTATTTGTATTGTCCAGTACAGTAGCCACTAGTTGTATGTGGCCATTGTGCACTTGAAATATGGTTAGTGCAACTGCGGAATTGAATATTTAATTTTATTTAAAACTAGTAATTAAAATTTATACTTAAATACCACATGTGACTAGTGCTACTTTATTTGGACAGTGCAGGCCTAGAAGAATAGATGCCTAATTCGAGTGCTGTAAGTTTTGAGATGAGATATTAAAAATTTTAACAAACAAGATCTCAGACTAAAACAAATGGAGAACTCAAGAATGGTGACATGGGAATTTTAAAATGCAACAAGTTAAGCATCTACCAGGTACTTGACTCTTTGCCAGATAATTTTATATTTATTATCTCAGTGAATGCTTGTAAAACTCTGCAAATAAAGATTTTATCTTTATTTTATAGGCAAAGGGCCAGATATTAAAACTTCCTTAGTGGAAATAGGATTAGAATTTACACCCATTTGTTTCAAAAGCCATGCTTATGCAAAATTTGAGTGAGCGGAAGAAAACTACCCAGATGCAATTGTGAATGTGTGTCCTAGGAGGTAAGATCAGGGCTGGAATGAGTGTCACATCTAAATATTAGCCTTGAATTTCTTAAAATCCATTGCTAAGGCTAGGATTGGTTTCTGATGATGTAACAGGGTTGAAGGTAAGGATGGGTCAGATGGTCTGGGTTGGGTAGAAGAAGGATGCTCAGGTACATGAGCAACAATTGTTAGACTTGCTATTCCCATTAGCTCATGCTGACTATGGTAGCGTCCTTGGCTATGTTTTATGGTTAAATACTACTTTGATGTTATTTTTCTCTCCGATAATGCTCTGTGACTTGATTTTATCCTCATTCATCATATGACTTATACAATGTGTTATTCACCTGGTAAGTGTGAGTTGGGGCATTTCCTTGTCGTCATTGTGTTGAGAAAGAGCTTCCTTATGGTGCAGAAGATGGAGATGAGCCTTTACTTGTTTTACATCACTAAACCTAATGTCTCTGGGTGCATATGTTTTCCTTAACACCTAAATCACCCTGTAGAAAAACGTATCTTGTATTCTTAGAATAAAAGGATAACAGCATTTTTCCTGCCTGGTCCTCAGAGTGTGTGCCACAAAAAAAAAAAAAAAAAAAGATTTTGCACTAGCTTACATATTAAATGAAGGAGTCTACTTAAAGAAAGCTGAATATCTCGGTTTAGGAAGTTGGCTTTCCCAGTGATTGAAATAAATTAGATATGAATGATGGCCAGGGTATCTATATAGGCTAGCCCTGTACCTTGTAATTCTGGGATTCTTTTAAAGCTAAAAATCCAATATTAGAATTCTTTGATAAAGTTTCGGATTCTGAGACAGCGTTCACCAAATTTCTTTTGAATGGAAACTAAGGCAATTTTGTGATTCCACTGGGAATTGCATCCAGGATCTTCTGTGTGTAAGGCAAATGTGCTAACCACTACACCATGGGACCTGAAAACGAGCATGAGATTCTGAGACAGGGTTATGTGGCCTAACTTGTTTATGATTGGGGCTGGGTCTCATCAAGTAGGACTATAAATGGCCATGGATATTTTTGAGGTCCAAATATGAATCTGTTGCAAGATGGGGGACTCTTTATAAGATTATCAGTTCATGGAAATAGTGGGCTTTGGAGGCAGTGTGTGAGCCCAGAAATGGGATATGAAAAGGAAACTAGATTTCTGAAAAAGTAGATGAAATGGTGCATTAGTCTTTGCGGCCAAAGCAGGAGGGGAGCTGGAGAAAGAACACAGGAACAGAAACAAGATTGTCACAAGGCGGTTAGGGAGCAAATTACTTGAATTGCAGCCCACTTACATTTGAGCAAATGTGCTTCTGGGAGCTTGGGGCTTGTTCTTAAAAGAACCAGTCCTGTAGGATAGGTGCATTGCCAAAGTCCAGATTGGCTTCAGTGCTAGAGAAACAAACACATTTTGCAAAATCCTAATGTTCATAGCTGGGGGAGAGTTCAATTCCCAGGAAAGGATTGTTCTTTATTTGATATTCTTAAGCATCAGGCATGTATTAGACAAATGTAGCCATAGAGAGTTGAATGAAATTTCTGCCAGCATAGCCCAATGGCTGGATGTCTTCTGGAAAAATAAATCCTGTTGAACTATGTCAGAATCAACTCCAATCTCTCCCTCTCCCCACTCTCTCTCCCCATGTCTGGCCTTTATAAAGAAGGGTAATAAATCTCCTTTCCAAACTTATCTCAGTTATGGCAGAGGGAAGTGGAAATATGTTGTCCATTTGAGAGGAGGGTTATTGAAGTACCATAGCACATGATTTGTTAGAG
This sequence comes from Halichoerus grypus, assembly GCF_964656455.1. NCBI lineage: Eukaryota > Metazoa > Chordata > Mammalia > Carnivora > Phocidae > Halichoerus > Halichoerus grypus. Next base: position 105,487,682 of record NC_135716.1, read on the forward strand.
CCTATTTGATTTAAACTCTGATTATACCCAAACACTCAATTCTGCTTCATACATGGAAAAGATCTCCTACAGCCCATTCTACCTTCCAATCATTCACACTCCTTGTCCACTTTGTAGGGGAAGACAGACTGTTATTAGCTTATGGAAAACATATCCTGGGTTGCATGTATTATGGAGAACTCTCCTATGATACCTATTCATTTTCCTCTTATTTTACCCAGATGACTGTGGTGATGTCTGCAAGTGCATGGAGCTGGAGCTGGCTGTGGTGCTATGATGGGTAGTACAGTACCTCCTTGCTGTCCATAAAAATCGGCTCCCATTTCTCTCTCTCTCTGTACATGTAAGCATGCCTGTCAACATGCTCAAACACATACAAAACATATGATAGGATTACGTGTTAATTCAAATCCACTCATTCTTTTAATAAATATGTGTGTTGAACGTACTCTATGACACGAAGAGTTGCCCCAACGAAATGTCTGTAAACGTTATTTTGTGCGTTCTTTCCTTCTTCATTATTCTCTTCAAATCAGATGATGTTGTTTCTTGCTTCAAGCTTTCTTTTAAAGAGCAGAAAGTAGAAATTCTTTGAAAACAATCCTCTTTCTGAAAGACTGTGCTTATAAGAGTGGAGAAATGGGGAGAGAGGAACACTTTCAGGGTTACTGACTGGGAATGGTGATTTCCCAGACTAGGGTGAGAGCAGGGCTGCTGGGTCTACCAGTAGAATGGTCCTAACCCTTTTCCTTGGCAGCACTCTCGGGCAATGGCAGGACTCAAAGTGTATCCAGAGACTCAAGCCCTGACCATGGAGTTCCCACTCCCCATCAAGAATCCTGGATCTCGAGAGAGGCACAAGGCAAATAGGGACCATGTGCGACAATGTCTGAAGGGAAAATAAGCTTTTCCACACTAATCGGTGCATACCAAAAACAGGACGGTCCTCTGCAATGCCTTGGGAAGAATAAGACACCTCACCTGGATTTTTATAGGATACTAAGGAAAAGAAGACAAAATGCTATAATAATTATTGGGATTAAAATCTCTCCAGATTGGTGGGATTTGGAATTAAGTTGATTAAGCAGTGTTGGATTTAAGTTAATTTTAAGAAAACAAAGCAATGCTTTATTGCTTGCACGTCTGGATTTGTGGATTAGGGTCCCTGCCTGCTATCACTCAGCAGGGAACACAAATGTCAGCAAGTGATTACTATTGTGAATTGACTGATCTATGAAGGAAGAAGTCAGGGTACTTTGGAAACAGAACTGGAAGCTTAGTTAGGAGTGGTTTGGGGGAAATGGTGAATGAAGGAAGTAATTATTCCTTGAGTGAACATTTTAGCTGTTATCTACAGGGTAAATAAGAGTTACCTCGGTTAAGGGGACATAGGAAGTTTGAAGAATGTTCCAGGAAGTGAACAATATTGAAAATATCCTGAGGTGAAAAAAGTGTGGAACAGCCAAGTGTGGCCAAGACATGCACACAAGGTCGAGAAAGGTCAGACACAGAGAACAAAGAGGGGACAGGCCTCAGGTTGTTTGGGGCCTACTAGACTATTCAACACAGATAATAAGAGATATGGAAAGCCACTGAAGGATTTTAAGTAGGGGAGTGAAATAAAAGATTTGAGATTTTCTAAGATTAACTTTGGATGCAGGTTGGAAAATACAGTGACAAGAAAGATTTAAAGGACCAATGAGTAGGCCTTGTGATTATAGTTGGTTGGCCTAGGTTGCAAAGGAAGGATGGTGAATGGTTAAAAGTAAAGAGAGTTTTGGGAGATTGAATCCCTAGATCCTGATGACTAACGTTGAGGTAGGGGCATAAGGTGGAGGGGTAAATAATGAGAAAGCTTCCTACATTTCCAGCTTAAGTAACAAAATAGAGGAGGGGAAATAATGGAATTAAGAAACACTGGTTGAAGAACACATTTTAGATTTGGTTTTGAGAAAATGAGTTTGACCTGCTTCAGAGACATCTAAGCTTTTATATACATGTTATATCAACCATATTACTGAATGTAATAGTAATTTATTATTAGACTAAAGGTGATTATAATGAGTACTATGGTAATAAATTAAAAGTAGGTGATTCTATGTTAGATATATTAAAAATATTTAAAAACGAATTAAAATGGATATGAACAATTACTGACAAATTAACAACCTTGACCAAGAAACTGACCAAAGATAGATTATGGACCAAATAAAATTTCCTCAGATTTTCAGATGACGGAAAGAAGCTGGTGGAAGAAATATTCTGAAGTGGCTAACACCACACCTTGAAACTCATGATACATTAAGTTCTTTAATTTTAGATCATCAGGCAATGTAATTCATTAATATAAACAACAGACATTCCATTAAGCCACCATGACGATAGCTTAGTCTGCACACCTCCACAAGTGCTGACCTCTCCAAGGGTATCGCCTTCAAGGAACCATGAACCAAATGGGAAAAAGTGTGGTTGTTGGTCAGAAAAGTCTCTACATCTTGAAATTATAATCGTAGTGATGGGTTGGTAAGTTTGCTACCCCTCTTGCCCATCTGCTAAGAGCTATCATTTTGAAACTAGACATTTGGCTTCTGACATAAACTTTATCACAAAGCTTGCCACAGATGGAAGAATCCAGGGAGTTTCTAGCCAGTCCTTGCTTTCCTTCATACAGGGGATCACGGTAGAGACTGCATGTTCACAGAACTCTTTTCCTCAAAGAAAAGGGAAATGGAAACAGAATTGCTGCTTCAGGAAACAAAAACAGGGAGATAACCCATAAGAGATTATTGGGGTTATCAAGGCCTCCTTGCTTAAACTCCTTGTCTTTTCTTAAAGACATTTAACAGACTCTACCTTCTAGTATAGTTAAATGGCAAGTTTTCTTCTTTCTAGATAAGTATAAACTGCAAATAGCAGACAGGAAAGCGTTCAAGAGTTTCTATGTGCTTATTCCTGTCAGCAGCACTTTGGCAGAATTTGACTATACAGTTGGTTATAACAGTTGGGAAGCATCTGGCCAGGGCCAGAGGTGGTGGGGGTGGGGTTGAAAAGGAAATAGGAAAAGGAAGTGAAGAAGGAAGCCTATTGTTCCCAGCAATATCGTCTTCCTTGTGGCCTGGTTCCTGGAAACTCATAACACTTGTAGAGCAAAAGGCTTCAAATAAGGGGTAATGCATAGTAAGGTATAGTCAGAGAGAGCAGTGTGGATCTGTCAGACTGCAAATCTGCAACAGCCTACAAAGCTAGGAAGTGATTGGGAGGGTAGACCACTCATAGATAGTAGTAGGAATGTAGGGGAAGAACAGTGTGCTGGCCTTGGTGGGAACCAGAATGTAAGAGCACTTGGCCAGCTGTATCTACTCAATGGGTGGTTGTGAAGATGAACTGAGACAGTTGGCTCATTGGGACTCAATAAGTATGGGCTGTGGGCATTATAAGTCAGGCTGGTTAACAAGGCCAGGCATGAGATATGGCCAATAAGCTCATTGCAGCTGTGGCCGTCGGGGGAGAAACTCACATTTATTATGAGCAGCTACTCTGCTGGGCACCTTACATAAGTTATCCCCGTTCACTCTGACATCAAATATATGTAGAAGTATTAATATCTCTATGTTACAGAGGGAGAAATTCAGACTCGGAGAAGTTAAAACAATTTGTACAAAGACACACAGCCCATCAGTGATGGAGCCAGATTTAAAGTCTACCTGATTATGCACTCCTTCCATCAGTCTGTGTTTTTAGAGTACTGAGAGAGGTGGGTTAGAGGCAGGTGGGTTAACAAGGAGAAGGCTTGAAATTTGGAAACTAGGCAGAGAGGAACTTAAAAATATAAGCATAGGGGACTCTATTCAGTGTTCCCAGAACACCCTTGGCATGCCTCCATGGCCCATTCCGTACTGCATTATACTTACAGATCCATTTGGATAGCCTTGTCTGCTAGACTGGCTGTACCCCGATCATAGGGAGATAACTTTCTTTCTAGCCTCAGTGCCATGCATGAAGTCTAGAGAATAGTTGGTGCTTATATATTCGTTGAATTAGAGAATTCATTAAGTCAAGCCCAGAATTGCATGTTAGAGCACCCAAATGTATGGAAATTGGTAGCAAAACCCAAGCAGAATCAATGGCATCTGTAAGCAGAAATCTTTTTACAGCAAAGTAAGGTGTACTATAATATATTTGGGTTAACCTGTTAAGCAGAGTGTTACAAACGTTAACTTGAGGGCAGATCCCTTCATACTTACTGTTTCTCTCAAAGTCCTCCCAGGCCAATGTCTTTCACACAGTAGACATTCAGTAAAATGTTTTTGAATTCTAAAAAGAAGTTAACAGTTCAAAATCATGTATGATCTTCGTATCTTTGGGTAGGTTGTTGAAATTTGGGGCATTAACGTCTTAAATCTTAATACATGAAACGCACATGCAATTTGTAATTTTAAGATTTAAGGTCACATCTAAACCATAAAAAGCATCTGGATAAAAAGTGAAAAATGGAAAAAATCCCCAGCCAAATGTTGCTATATAGAAACAGCTTAAAGTATAATATTTTACTTTTAGACCCCAAGCTCAAAGCTCCTATCAACATTACATCTACCTTTAAAGCTGGGCAAAGCCAACCACCCAGCATTCTTCCGATGACCTCAATTAGTTTAGATTTGAGAGTACAAATTGAAATGAGAAAGGAAATTCTTGAGCTGCTGGGAAGTGGTATTGATATTACCGAGACTCTTTGGCGCTTTAATTGTGCTGGTAAAAAATACTAATGGGGTCAAACAATTGGAAGCTCAATGAGATGAAAACAACCGGGAGCAAGAAGGGAAAGACAGGGGTGTGGGAGGCTGAGAGGTTAATATCAACTTCTGTCTAATTTAGGATTTGGATTAAAGAACAGAGAAGCTCAAACCTGCTCAAATCACGCTGCCATCTGTGACTCTGATGTGGCATTTGGAAGAGAAAAAACACATGCTGGAAATTTACCAAGACAAAGAAAAATTCTGGAATCTCGGCACAGGATTTTCCTTTGTGGCTAAAAGGCTGAGCTACTTTGGAAACATTGGATTCCTTTTCTGCTTTATCCGAGCCACAAAGCATCTCTTTTAAAGCATAGACATTGCATTCTATATAAGGAGGAACCTTTGTGAGTTAATCAGACATCATTTTCCAGGCTTGTCTAGGAGTTACATCATGAAGAAATATGTGTTGGTAGTTATTGATTATCTAACAAAAGGGAGAACAAGAGAAACTAAAAATCTTGTTTAAGTGGCATGATACTTAATGAGCTCTAAGATGTTCTCTTTAGCCCCAGTTCCCATGGAAATTATTTAATGCCGAGAGGGAGTTCAAACTACTGAGGGAAGCTGCATATTTTCAGAGCACTTGAGTTGAGAAGCAAAGCAAGAAGGGTCTGCATCTTCGAATAGAACATTTTGTGTTACATACAAATCTGCATTCACTATTTTTTTTTTAAGATTTTATTTATTTTAGAGAGAGAGAGAGAGCATGCTTGAGCAGGGGGAGGGGCAGAGAGAGAGAGGCTCTCAAGCAGACTCCCACGGGGCTCCATCCCAGAACCTTGAGATCATGACCTGAGCTGAAACCAAGAGTCAGACGCTTAACTGACTGAGCCACCCAGGTGCCCCTGCATTTGCTCTTCTTAAAAAGGCTTCCAGGAAGCTGGCTGAGGACAGAAGACAACATGATTATTCTTCCAATTTCAAATTGTCACTCTACTTTGTATCCTTTACGTACCTGATTCTAACATGAGTTGATATGGACAGAAATACTTTTTTTTTGACATTAAAGGGAAATTATGTGATACAAAAATATCCTAACCTCATACTATTTTTGTGAACTCCCTGGGTTATAAAAGGGGCTTCCCTTCAATTCAATGTAAGGAAATTTTTTTTTTTAATTTGAATTTTTGGGACCAGGCTCCTGGGTGCAGGCATGGTCTAGAGTGTGACGGACATTGAGGACAGCACTGCTGGCCCCTTCTCACAAACAGCTTTCCTCCTTGGCTGCATTGCTGGCGTTCAGTGTTGATGGATCCAATGTTACCGTCATCCTGTTACCTTCCTTCAGTGACAGGAGTGTGGGACCTCATGGCGAGGGATAATAAGGACCTCAGAGCTTGAAGCTCTGGTTCCAGTGCCAGCCTCGTCTCTAAATACTTAGGAGGCTGTTGGCAAGTGACTGAACATTTCTATACCTCACTTTTCTCAACTGTAGAATAAGAACAGCAGCAGCTAACACACAGAGATGTGAAAAATTAAAGAAGATGCTCAGTAACTCTAACTCCTCCTACCCTTTCCCATCAGTTAGCTAAACACGTTGTCCTTTACAAAATACCCCACTCACAATAGAAAGGGTTCCTTAGAGTTGGTGCCCAAATGAAGTTGATGTCTATTTTTCCCCCTTCTGTATCTCTCTGTTTTTTTTAGTAGCAGAACTCTGGTCCTGTGATGGTTTACAGTTGTAGTTACTGTTGTTTCCCTTGAGGAGATGACCTGCACCAATTATCATCAGGGGTGATGCCTCCGGGCCCACGAACATCACATACACGGTTCCTCCGGCCACAGTGGTTCAGGTGACCCGATTTTGTCTTTCAGCCAAAGCTGCAGACATGCAGGATGGTGTAGCAGGAAAGAGTCTCTCCTTTCTGAGGAGTGTGACCATGAAGTCCGTGGAGGAGAGCAGAGCCAAAGTACAGAGCTTAATGACTTTATTCAAGCTCCTAAACCCAGCGGGCCCAAAGCTAAACCCTTCGTGCCCTGGATTTTTCATCAAAGGAGCCAAGAAATTATCTGGTTTTTTTTTTTTTTTTTTTGCTTTAGCGAGTTTGGATTAGTTTCTAGCCTTTTCAGTTGAAAGGGTTTTTTTGTTTTGTTTTGTTTTAAGATATTTATTTATTTATTTGATAGCAAGAGAGAGAGAGAGAGCGAGTGCACACAGCAGGGGGAGCGGCAGGCAGAGGGAGAGGGAGAAGCAGGCTCCTCACGGAGCAGGGAGCCCGATGTGGGGCTCGATCTTAGGACGCTGGAATCATGACCTGAGCCAAAGGCAGACGCTTAACGGACTGAGCCACCCACGTGCTCTTTATTGAAAGGGTTTTGATGAACACTTCCAAGGGTGGAGATCAATGGAGGGCAGGGGGGAGTAAAATTTAAATTTGAAGTAAGATTTTTTTACTTGCAAACCTTTTTCTTTAGAGGGTCCATATTTTGCCTTAATTCTCTAATGCATTTAGAACAAAATAATGAAGATGATTACTTTAAAATTTTCTTGCATTGGAGTTCTGTTGTAAGAAGCCCAAAAGCACCTTGCCTCATGAGAAAAGCAGTACAGAGATTATCATCTGAAGCATATACGGAATAATTCTGCATCTCCACCAGAAGAGAGCACTGTAGCTGTCTGCATGTGGCATCCACAGAAAGAAGTGAGCATTTTTGGAATCTCGGAAAACACCTCTCCCCTTCCTTTTTTTAAAATTTTTTCTCCACCATAGCATCTCAACACCTTTCTTAAGAGACAGACAAAAGAAAGTCAGGTTAAAAGCTATCTGCAAATGGGAAGTGGTTAACAGAAATGAAAATTAGAGTAAGTAAGAATAGGATCGTGTAATTCCAACGTGGTCTGGTGAAAAAATCCAGGCGGTCCACGTTGGAAGCAACCCTCGCAGCTGGGAAGGGGTGGGCAGAGGTAAAAAAAAGGACACATTGCTGTGCAAAGTGGACAGCTTATTAATAGAATTTGTTATCCCAGGGGTGTTATAAGCCAAATTAGTAATGTGGACAGGCTTAGATAAATGTATTCTTGTGAGATAAACAGTGAGCTTTTGAAGGATGGAGGACAACTTGGGAAATGCCCTCTATTATTTAATGACCACAGAGTGCCGGGGGAAAGTGGAAAAGCCCTCATGACTCATGGAGTTACGAGTCTGGTTTAGCCTTTTCAAAACCGTGTGATCTTGAGCCCACTTGTCAATATGGGGTCATAATACTGCTACCTGACATCACTGTGGGAAGCTCAAAACAGATCGTTATTTCAGTGCCTTTGAAAGATACATGAATGAAGTTGAAAACAAAGTTCTAGTACAAGTAAAAGACTGCTCGTATAATGATCACCAGTAACCCCTGGCTAAGACCCATTGTCATTCTGTCCCTTTGTCTTGATCGGATTTGACGGATCAGCACTATTTGGCAAGTTATCACTCTCTCCTTGAAACATCTCATTTCACCACCAGGATGCTGCCTTCACCAGCTTTTTCTCCTTTACTACTGCTCCTTCTTAGTCTCTTTGCCGTCCTCTTTTATCTCTTCAATCTTTAAATGTTGGAGGTGACTCAGAGCTGAGCCTTCTTTTCTTTTCAATCTACTCTCTCCTCCTGGAGGCAATTTCATCCAGACCAGTGGCTTTAAATACTGTCTATACACTTCATGACACCTATCTCCAGGTGAGACTTTTTCCCCCTGAAACTGGGGATCCCTATATCCAGCTGCCTACCTAGCAGCTTCACTTGGATGTCTAGTAAGTGCCTGAACCTTACCAAGTCCAAAGTAGGGCTCCTGGAATTTCTCTGCACACCCGTTGCTCCTGAAGCTTCCTCATAGAGTCAATGTCTTCTTCCTCCTTTTAGCTGCTCAGTCCAAGATCTTGGTGTCATGGTTGACTCATCTCTTTCTCTCCTCTCTCACATCCGGTCTGTTCTGTCAACTCTTCAAACAGTATCTGGAATTTGACCATTCATCCCCACCTTCATTGCCTCCACCTTGATCCACACCATCATTATCACTCACAGCGGCTGGATTACTAGAACAGCTTCCTAACTAGTTTCCTAAGCTTCTGCCCTTGTCCTTTAGCAGTCACAACATGAAGCCCAAGTAACCTGATAGAAGTCAGCTCCTGCCCCTCCTTTTCTCAGAATCCTTCATGGTTTCCATCTCAGAGTAAAAGATGGTATCCCTGACATTTTATGATTGAATTCCATTACCTCTAAAAAATAATTTTCATCTACTTACCATGTTGTTCACTCTACTCTAGTCATGCTAGATTCCTTGTTATTATTCTACTATCATAGGCATATTTCCGCCTCAGGACATTTGCATTTTCTGTTTCTGCTGCCTGGAATGCTCTTCCCCCAGATATCTGCATGGCAAGCTCCTTCACTAACATTAAGTTTTTACTGGAAAGTGGCCCCAGTGGGGCCTTCCCTGGCCCATCTAAAATTCCATCACCCCACACAAGACTTCTTATCCCCTTTTCCTTATTTATGTTTTCATTTTAAATTTTTTTTAAGGATACCAATTTTTATTTCCAAAGAATTCCAGGCTCCGGGACAGTGGAGAAATCAGGTCCCTGGTAGCAAGTTTTCCAAATGGTGGATTCACCAGTGTGAACATGAGCATCTGCTCACAACTTAATTATGCACTGAACAACCTTGACACAGTCTGGGGGGATCTTCAAACCCAGGAACCAGGCCCATGAGACTTTGGGGGTCTTGGCTGCTGTCTTTACGTCTGCACAGGGCTGTCTGAGGTAAGAAGAGTGTGGCCATAAAGGGGACAAACCAGAACCAGTGGGATGAAATACAGGCAGCCTAGAGGCTGACTTAGCATATGCAGGAACCTATATATCAATGTAGGTTGATGGAAGGGTACACTTCTTCACAGCAAGTGTGTAGGGACTAGATGATCATCTGACAGGAATTTTATTTCACAGATTTATGCCAAGACTAGACGACTGACTGCCAAAGTCCCCTTTACCCTTGGAATCTGAAGTGACACCGGCTGACAGGGATGCCTGGGTTTATCTGAGAGACAGGCTGGTCAATGGGGTGTTGGCTCAGGACTGCTGGGCTCACAACATCATTCTACAGGCTCAGCTGCTCTTTGTGCCATTGGCCTTGATACCTTTGATCTTCTAGATGGACCTGGCCCTCCTGAAGAGCTGAAGAGCTCTTAGAAGCTATGTGTGGGGTGCCTAGATGGCTCAGACGGTTAAGCGTCTTCCTTCAGCTCAGGTCATGATCCCAGGGTCCTGGGATCGAGCCCCGCATCGGGCTCCCTGCTCAGCGGGAAGCCTGCTTCTCCCTCTGCCCGCTGCTTCCCCTGCTTGTGCTCTGTCTCTCTGTCAAAAATAAATAAAATCTTAAAAAAAAAAAAAAGAAGCTGGGTGCTCCTGCATGTTTTACAAATTGGATCAGGCTCAGGATTTGAAATTGTGGGAACATGCGAAGAAGCAGTCAGAGACCTCTATCATGAATTCTTAATCGTGGAGGGAGTGGCTGCTACCTGAATTTACCTTCATGGACCAGTGCAACACAAACAGGATTTTGGTGGGCCTTAGGAAGCTGTGACAGAGCCCAGCATGTAGACCGTGAGGGCCTGGTGCAGCTGCCGGGAGACAGAGATGAGGGGACCAGCCTCAATGGGCTTTCTTGTTTGGGGCACTTTGTTCTCAGTTCTTAGGGATAAGCATGTAGGGAGAGGGCTTGGCCCCTTAATGGAGAGCAACCTCAGAGATTCCCCCAGATTCCTGAGCTTTTTCCTCATGGTTTGTCCAGTCCTTCTATGGATTAATGTCACTGAAGATTGTCCCTGACTCCAACAACCTCAGCAGCAAACCTGGCTTCCTCACACACATGTGCGTATGTGTGCGCACACACATGTAATTCAGTTAATATGTATATTAACTGTTTGTATATATATGTATATGTAATATAATGTGTAAATGTATGTATAAAAATGTTTTTGAGTTTTGATAACTTTATCAAAATTTACCTGTGCTAAACTCTGGCAAGGGCAGAGAAAGAGGGAAGAACTGTCATCAATTAATGTAATTTACCCCAAAGGGAGTAACATATTCATTAAGGAAGATAATATTCATTCAGCAGCTAATTAATTCAATTGTTAATGAACTTATTCATCAAACAAATATTTTTCAAGTGTTTCGAATATGCTAGGTTCTAGACTGTATGTATTCTAGTCCTGATGATCCCTTCTTAACTGTTCAACAGGAAAAAAAAAAAAAGAAGCAAAATGTAAGACCCCAACTCACACTGCCCTCTTATTTTTTATGGTGAAGACTAAGTCCACCGTGTTGTATGCATTCTTTGGAACAGGGGAGTTGTTGGAGGGAAGAAGTCATAATCTATGAAGGACCATCTTTTTCTCATGTTGTTTGGAAAGAATAAGGCCTGGCTAAGAATTATTTCATCTTCTTTCCATATCAGGTCTTAATATTTTATTTATTATTTATTTATACACAACCCGGGCCACAATGATTTGAAACAACTTAAAGAAGCACATAAAATACATATAATAATATAGGATTAAAAGACAAAAATAGAATAAGGAGAAAGACTGAATAGGAGGTCAAGATTAGGAAAAATTAATAAGAAATTCAAGACCTAGAGATGAGCACAATTATAATTGAACAATAACTTTGGCCATGAGTTGCCTAGTAGCCTAAGTGAAAAGATAACCCATCATAATTTCATATCTTTAGGAATTTAATGATATGTGAGGGAAGCTCAGTATAAACAAGTTTCCCACAAAATAGTTCATCTTTTTTCCCCACTTGTATATAGTATACTAATATAAATAAACCAATAAATATAATATGTGTGTGTATGTATATAACTTTTCTTTTAAGGAAGCTACCTGGCCATTGTATATATAATTTTGTGTCAACTTGATTGGGCTAGGGGTCCAGATAGCTGGCAAAACATTACCTCTGGGTATGTCCATGAGAGTGTCTCTGGAAGAGATTAGAATTTAAATCAGTAGACTGAGCAACGATTGCTCTCACCAGCATGGTGGGCATCCTCCAATCAGTCCAGGTCTTGAATAGAAAAAGGTGGAGGAAGGGCAAATTCCTTCTCTCTGCGTGGGCTGAGACATCCATCTTCTACTGCCCTGGGACCTTGGCACTTCCGGTTCTCTGGAATGATCTAGAAATAATATTTCAGCCATTATTGTTAACTAAAAATAAAAACATAAATAAGAAAAAGAGGATAAGAAGCATTATGTGGGGTAATAGAATTTTAGATAGACCAGCAAAGGCCTCACTGAGGCCTCTTTTGAGTAAAAACCTAACGTTAGTGAAAGAGCTCACCATGTGGATGTCTGGGGCAGAGCATTCCAAGCAGCAGGAACTGAAAATGCAAATGTCCTGAGGCAGAAATATGTCTGTGATAGTGGAGAAATAACAAGGAGCTAATGTGGCTGGAGTAGAGTGAACAACACCATAAGTAGAAGAAGATGATTTTTTAGAGGTAACAGATCATAAAATGTGAAGGACATTTAAGCTATTTGAATCAAACTATTTAACTATTTACCTTGAAGACACACAGTAATATTAGTTTTTAAATGATTTCCGTGGTCTTTAAATGTGAGTCTTGTCCAAATGGAGAATAGTATAGTAGAACAGTCCTCTTCTGTATTTTTAAAGTCGGCCTTTTGGGTAGAAAAAATTTTTTAGAATGGTAATTTAAAATGACAATGTAAATAAGATGATAAGGAAGAGTTTGCTTTAGTACTATCACAGAAATTGCAGAAACTGAAAAACATTTTAGTGGAAAATATAATTTTCAGCAGTTAAGCTAGTTTTTAGAGCTACCTTCAGAACTGTATGTTCCTGCAACTTTGTCATTCTCAACAGCTACCATTTCTTCTTTTTTTTGAACACGTATTTTCAAAATAAACAGAACTCTGCTATTAGTGCTGGAACTGCGTGAGAGAGAGGAGCAAAAGAAGAGAGAGGAGAGACTTTGTGTAAACTTTTGTTGAAAATACCGATTCTCAGTTGTGGCTAGATCTTTTTGCTGATAGTATCTGTTGTGGGTTGTGTTGTGTTCCTCTAAAAGATAAGTCAAGTCCTAACCCCTGGTACTGTGAATGTGATCTTATTTGGAAATAGGGACTTTGCAGGTATAATCGAGTTGGGGTGGGGGGCAATTGTGTAAGTCCTGTTCTGAATCTGACAGCCTGAGAACCGGAAGTGCCAAGGTCCCAGGGCAGTAGAAGATGGATGTCTCAGCCCACGCAGAGAGAAGGAATTTGCCCTTCCTCCACCTTTTTCTATTCAAGACCTGGACTGATTGGAGGATGCCCACCATGCTGGTGAGAGCAATCGTTGCTCAGTCTACTGATTTAAATTCTAATCTCTTCCAGAGACACTCTCATGGACATACCCAGAGGTAATGTTTTGCCAGCTATCTGGACCCCTAGCCCAATCAAGTTGACACAAAATTAACCATCATATAAGACATGGGAGAAGGGAAGTATTTTATTATTTTATGATTAAATACCAGTTTTCTAGTGAGCCTGAGTTCCCGGGCTATGACATTATGAAGTGTTTTTTTACCGCTTACCCCCTTCAGTAAGACAGGAAGGCTAGAGATGCCTGGGGTAGGAGAAATGCCTTGCTCTAAGAAGGCAAATATATTTTTAAGTCAATGCTTATTGTTTGAATAAATATTAAATTCATACTAAAAGTGAATACATTTCCTGATAAATACTGAAATGTTTGAAGCTACTCAACTGTATCTGGAACCCATTTTACAACCTTCTTTCTGTGGTTCTTAACAAAGGGCAGGAGGGAGAGGGGAAATCTTGACACTACTTGGGGTTTGTTTTACTTGGTGTTGATGCCTATCCTTGGTTGAGAACCTCAGATATAATAAAAAGATTAAGGGAACGATTTGTGTGGGCCTTACTGTTGCCTTACATTATCTGAAGATAGGATATATCAACGGATATGCCCCAAAGCACATATTTAATCTGTGGTACAGGAAGGCTCCAATCCAGGGTTTTGAATTCCCACTAGAGTGACCAACCATCCCAGTTCGCATGGGACTGGAGGTTCCCCCAGGATGTGGGGCTTTCAGTGCTCCAACTTGAAGGCCCCAGGCAAACTGGAAGTGCTATTTACCATCATGGAGAATTTAAAACCCAGAAAAAAAGATAATGTAAGATGAAGAATTTTTCCCCTTGCCACTTATAATCTGTTGATTACTTAGAGCATGCCTATGTATGTAATGTGGCAGATCTTCCTGTAGTAAGATCAATTTGCTGGCAAACACTTTATAAATTACTTCATTACTCATACCAGCATTATCTGAGATTTCTATCTGTCTGACACAAGCAAACAATAAAACAGACAGAAGCTTCTCTTTTCATGAGAACAGTATAAGTGCTAGGTCTGTCTGCCTGCTGGCAACCTACGCTTGGGTGGGAGTTTGATGGCAGCTCTCAGTAAATCTTTCTCTCCTTTAGATGTTACCATCAGAATCAGGAGTGGGAGGAAACAGGATGGGGCTGGAGGGAAAGCATCTTCGCACAGCCAGATGTGGGAACAGCTCATCCTGTCTCTATTGTCACCTCCACTGCAACTCGATTGGTCTTTTCTTAAGGTAGTCATGGACCACGGTTGCTGACTTATTCTAGCTCCAAACGTCCCTGGAGCTATGTGCCTCAATTCTCATAACTGGAATTAAAGCCTCAATCCCAGTGCTCCAGTTAGTTATTGGAATCGTCTTGTCTCTTACTTCCCTCCAATCTAGGGCTGAGGCACACTGTTTTTCTAGGTAGTTCCTTCTCCAAAAAGACTGAAGTCTTGTCCCTGACCCTCATCAAATTGCTTAGTATCCTTTGCACAAAGACTAATCACTACCTATCACTTGTGAACTGCAGTTTAAAGATCAACATCTCTTAAGGCCTTGAAGGTCACAGATAATTTGTCTGAAATCTGGTTGGAGATGGGTCTATTGCTCAGACACTACACTATATCTGTCCTGCTGTAATTCCAGCATTTGTTTGAAACTCCCTTCTCACTTTCCTGGCCAGAATGTCAGGCTCATGTTAGACCTGAGACCCTAGACCCTAGACCTGAGAAGGTCCTGGCCGGGTGTGCTGTTGTGGGAAGCCAGAGGCCAGAAACAGGAAGTGGCATCCTGGAGATTGGCTGAAGGTCCGTGACTGGGGCATCAATCCAAGGGGCTTAATGGAGAATCAGATCCAATGTATGGAGGCCAAATGGGAGGCAGGGGATCAGGGAAGTGCTGGAATTAGGATGGGAGACAGTGGAGGTGCTGTGGACGATTGGTGGGCAGGCACACATAGTAGCTCTTATCCTGGGATGTCTCCGACTCTTGAGGCATATTGCGTTTGAAGAGGATGTAGTGAAACGACTACTTACTTGCCCTAATAGGCAGGTCAGCTGCCCTATCATGTACTTCCCTGACAAGTAGTCTTGCTCTGAGGAAACCACAAAGTCTTCCCAATAATCATAAACCTATTTCAAATACTTTCTTTGCAACCAGCCGGTATTCTGGCTCCTGTCTCACCCTTGTTGAGTTCTATTATTGGCCTTCATCTAGATTGTTTTTGAGTCCCTAAAGATTATCTATTTAGATGAGTTTTTCCTCTAAGGCTAGATCCTGTCTAATTATTTAATGATTATGCAACTAACAGAGAAATATTCTGAGATGATAATTGCCATGTTAGAGAAAGAAAAATTGAGACTGACTTAGGCCAGACAAAGCAATATTTCAATTTTTTACTTTTTGATGTTGTAAATGACCGTGGAAAATTTTGCTTGAATATTTCCCATCCTTGGAACAGGGGTTTCCAACTTGTTCAGGGGTCTGCACATTCAAAGCTGTTCTGTCAACCTTGGACATGTTGTCCTTGATGAAATCCATACCAAATGACATAAGGAGGATTACATTTACTGTCTAGGTGTGCTTGGGCCTTTAATATCTCCGGTTTTATTTGGTTCCAGCTGATTTCTTGATCATATGGATGTGGTTTTACCTACTATTTTTACTATTGTTTCTTCAATAACTCTGATTACCTCAGAGTAATCACCTTCTCCAATTTGGGTGATTTTACCAGAGCGCTGACAGCTGTAGCTGCAAGAACAGAATGCCCCACATGGTCTTCTAGATTATAACTCTCCCAAATACTCTCTTTTTCTGTCAATTGTTTTGTCTCTTCTGTAGAGGCCCTGGTGGTTATTCTTCCCTGGAGGATACTCTCCACAACCTGAGCTATATTTCTTAACTCTCTCCTTCTAACTTTAAAATCTAATTTAGCCTTTCTGCCTGTCCTTTGTGATTGCTCATCCTATGTCTTCCAGTTCCCTTCACCTTTTCTCTGTGTGAGTCTTCTTCCCCATCTCTAGGCATCTCTTTTCTTCCATCACACTCTGACCTTACTTCTCTGTGCATTATACGTAAGAATGAACCCTTCACTTTTTCTTTTGTCAAAGTAATCCTTAACTTTCTTCATCCCATTCACTAAAAGAAGCTCATGACCATAAATGTTTAAAAGGCTTTTTGGGGGCTTTTCCTTCTCTCCCATTTCTCAGACTATCCAGTCCATTTTATTAGAGGCATTAGCTAACTTTATCTGTGTCAGACATATCTAATCATGACAGTCCTAACAACAGCTCTATGAAGTGAGTACTATTATTACTCTCAAGTTTTCAAATGAGAAAGCTGAAGAACAGTGAGGCAACATGACGTACTCAAGGTCATGCTGCTAATGAGTGGTAGAGCTATGTTCTGAATATGGATAAGGTAATTTCAAAATCTGTGTGGTTTTTTTTTAAAGATTTATTTATTTATTTTTAGAGAGAGAGAGTGGACATGAGCAAGGGAGGGGCAGAGGGAGTGGAAGAGAATCTCAAGGAGACTCCCCAGTGAGCCTGGAGCCTGACGTGGGGCTTGATCTCATGATCCTGAGATCATGACCTGAGCTGAAACAAAACGTTGGATGCTCAACGACTGAGCCACCCAGGTGCCCCTCAAAGTCTGTTTTTAACCCCTACATCCTACTTCCTTTTTAAAGGCAATGATCTGGCTACCTAGCCTCTGTCATCCCATTGCAGTAAATACAGTCTCTCTCACTTAATAAACGGACTGATCAGTATTGCCAAATATAGAATCTGCTGCTTCCAAAACATGAAGAGGCCTGCTCACACACTGACTTTCCTAGTGATAGTTGATGAGAGATATAACAACTTGCTCTTTATTTTGAAGGAGATCTTCTGGCATGCCTCAGATCCATGGACCACAAAGAACTTCATGGGTGTAGCAGGCTCCAATATCTTTGTATGTTTTGTCTCCCTCTCTCTGGGGAGCATGTTTTTTATTGAGACTTCTAGAGTACTTGCTACTTCTTACTCATCAGGTCTGATTACAATGATGTCATCAGTATAGTGTATTAATGTGATGTGCTGCAGTGTTCCAACAGTTCAAGTCCCTTCAGATTATATTGTGACAGAGGGTGGCAGTAGAGTTAACATAGCCCTGCAGCAAGATTGCTAATGTTTAATTGCTCATATTAAGTGAATGTAAAGTGCTTCTCATCTCCTTTCCTGATGGATGTTGAATAGAACATATTCACCAAATCAAAGACACATATGACATACCGAGGGCTGTATTAATATGCTCTAGTAAAGATACCAGATCTGGTACAGTAGCTGTAACTGGGGCTGATGCTGGTTAGTTTGTGTTAGTTTGTGTTACTCCACTGTCATCCATCAGGATCCATCTGGTTTATGCACAGGCCAGACTAATGAATTAAGTGGGGATAAATGGGGAATACCACTCTCTGTATCCTTCAAGTCTGGACTGTGGCAATAGTCCATTCTCCCCCACACAAAAAGTCAGATTACTTTTTTGATTTACTACCTCAACTGGAGTGGCTTCTGATGTCAAACACTCAGAGAAAGACTGTATTTTAAAGGAAAGTTGCTTAAATCTTAAATTAAGATTTATAGATTGAGCAAAAGATGGTAAATTTATCCACTCATTAAACAAATAATTTTTGAGTACCTATTAAAGCTTGGTGAAAGAATTCAAGATTGTTATAGGTGAGAGAGCAATGAAATAACCTTAACACACACACATACACTCACATACATATGTACAAAAGAGATATAAAGAGATTAGACAAATGGTGAAGATATGGTGAAGAGTCAGTGGGAAGGCTATGAAAAGCATCCAGAAGTTGCTGGAGGTACTTGATAAGGAAATACAATACTACTAATGAGTATTATTATAGTAACTTAATACAATGAGCACTTAATATGGGCTAGGCACTTTACTTATATTTCCTCAATTAATCTTTTTTATAAGCCAATGAGTTAAGGGCCATATGGTTCCCATTTTACAACTGAGAACACTGAAGTTTGGAAAAGTGAAGTAACTTGTTTCAATTCTGGTCCCAAGCTGGTAAGTGGTGGAACTGGGATTCAAATGCTTTAGATTGGGGCCGCAAGCCATGCCCATTGCGTATCTGTTGGCAGTGATGGATCCTGTTGGAGGCTGCAGTCTCTGATGACTAGAGTGCAAGTGAAAGCTCTTCAGTTGCAGAAGAGAGATGCAGAAATGACTCTCTGAATGCCTGAATGCTTCTACCTGAACATTAGTAATGAGGAAACATCATTTTGGTGTTAAACTTACTGAAGAAGATGGATACCTAAGGGGAATTTGGTTACTAGAATTCCTTGTCTTACAAAGGGTTGTCAACATAATTAATGCTCTGTAGATTTGTAGATCTGGTAAAAAGAAATAGAAGAGTTTTGTGAAGATAACCTCTTGAGAAGGCAGGGAAGTCTTATTAGCTTCTTTTTTCTGCCTTAGGTATATTATAATCTCTCTGTCTCCCCAAAACTATACATTAACCATCTGCCAGGATTTTAACTTAATTCTTACTTGTTCAACGCTAACATCACATTCATTTGAAATGGAAATGGTTAAGGTGGTGTTTAAATGCAAACTCACTGGTTAAAATGCAATTTGCACATAATACAAGCATATCCTATGCTACTGTTTTTCTTCTTTTTTAAAGTAGTTTTTAGAAGGCTATATTAAATAACAATGAAAATTAAATACATTATCCCCAACCACCATAAAATAGATGGCTTAATATTTTACTCCCTTACAGTTCTTATTAATATGTATGTATCATTTTTACATAATTGCAATCAAAGAAGAGATATAATTTTGTTTTCTTTTTCCCCATTAATGTATGAGCATTTTCCCACGTAGCTAGTTAGTGTTTTTAAATTAACACGTTAATGGCTGTATGTTACTGCATAGAGTTACTGTAGCAAAATGCATTTAATTATTTCTATACCATTGAACATTTAGGTTGTTTTTAACCTTTTTACTGGCATAAATAAAGAGCAATGAGGGGCACCTGGCTGGCTCAGTAGGTAGAGCATGTGACTCTTGATCTCATGGTCATGAGTTCGAGCCTCACGCTGGGTGTGGAGCCTACTTAAAAAAATAAAGAGCAGTAAGCAAATGGAATATGGAGCCTGGGTGATCTAATTTTGAATCCTGACTTTGCTGTATAAAAAGTATGGAACCCTGGGCTAGGTGCATAGTCCCCTTATTCAATAATATAATGTACTCAGAAATATCTGTTATTAGAAACTGTGCTTGGTTCTGGGCACACAGTGGAACATGAGAAAGATGTGGTCCCTTCACTACACAACTATATAGCTAATAGGTCAGTAAAGTGTAAACAATAATAATAATATCTATCTCACATGACTGTTGTGAGGAGTAAAAAAAATAACAACTGTAAAGTACTTAGCACAGGGCCTGGCATATACTAAGTGTCCAATATTACTCTTATTACCACTGGTTTTATTATTACTAGAGTGCTGTTATGACTATTTTTGTTATTATTATTTAGGCGTATACCTTTCTTCAAAGCTACTGGCTTTTTTTTTTTTTAAAGATTTTATTTATTTATTAGACAGAGAGAGAGATAGTGAGAGCAGGAACATAAGCAGGAGGAGTGGGAGAGGGAGAAGCAGGCTTCCCGCCGAGCGAGGAGCCCGATGCGGAGCTCGATGTGGGGCTCGATGTGGGGCTCGATCCCAGGACCCTGGGATCATGACCTGAGCTGAAGGCAGACGCTTAATGACTGAGCCACCCAGGCGCCCCTTCAAAGCTACTGGTTTTTAAAGATTATGCACTTACTGATTGCTTTTATTGAGCATAATTTAACATTTCTTGAAGCTGTCTTAAGGTAGTATTAGTTTATAAGTTCAGTGTGGTATTTTAATTTAATTAGTTAATTAATTAAATTAATTTTTAAAGATTTACTTATTTAAGACAGAGAGAAAAAAAGCATGAGCAAGGGGAGGGGCAGAGGGAGAGGGAGAAGCAGGCTCCCCACTAAGCAGGAAGCCCAACATGGGGCTCGATCCCAGGACCTTGAGATCATGACCTGAGCCGAAGGCAGACACTTAACCAACTGAGTCACCCAGGAGCCCTAGTGTGGTATTTTTAAATGACAGCTGAAGAGGAGACCACTGTTTTCTTTAGTTAAGCACCTCTCCCTATTGTCAGACTTTGTGCCAGGGCCAGGAGGTGGAGGAGTAGGGGCCTAACATCTGTCCTCAGGGAGCCACAGGTTGGTTGTTTCTTTTAGAAAACAATGGGATGATGATGATCTTTATTTTTTTTTTATATATATATATAAAACTACATGGTCAATTTTCAATATTCATATTCAAAGAATATGGGAACACTGACTTTGTGCAGGAAAAATCTTAAAATCTACATACTAGTATATCACCCTTGTAATAAACAGATATATTCACTTTCTCAAGTTTACTTAAGTCTACATGACTGATTTATTATCATCTTAATGATGATGGCTCCATTGGATCCCTCAGCGTAATTAAAACTTTGGTTTTAACTCCTAAATTATGAGTCATCATTGTCACTATTTAAAGCCTACAAAGAATGCAGCCTATTAAGGCCAAGTTGACATTGGTTAGAAAAATTTTGTTACAATATAAATTTTATTCATCAGCTTTGCTGACATTTCCTTATATGAGACTGTGTACAAGAAATTCATGACTAAGATCTTGTATAATTCATTTTGCTTATGAATTTATTAACTTTAATAAATTAAACCTGAACATTGATATCTTTGTAGTTTAGTGGAGATGCTGGCCATAAGCTATAGATTTCAGGGGAAAGGTTTCAAGTAAAGCCTGACCCACAATGCTCCTCGAGGGAAATTATTTCTCTGCACCATTTCTCTTTTACCTCTCAGCCACAATTGTTTTGCACATATTTAAAGTATTAAAATTTGGTAAGTTTTGATTTATGTCTACATCCATGAAACTCTGATCACAGTCAACTCAATGAACATTTCCGTCACTCTCAAATGGTTTCTTATACCCTTTTATGATCCTTCTCCACCCATTGCTGTCTCTACCCTGAACTTCAGGCAAACACTGATCCCTTCTTTGTTACTATAGATTAGTTTTCTGTTTCTAGAATTTTATAAAAATTGAATCATACAGCATGTATTCTTATTTGCTTAACACTGCCAAGTTATTCTGAGTTGCATCCACGTTGTAGGTGTATCAATAGTGTGTTCTTTTGATTGCTGAGTATGAGCCCCTTGTGTGGATGAACTGAAATTTGTGCATCCGTGTTCATGAACATTTGAGTTGTCTCCAGGTTTTGGTTAGTGTACATAAAGTTACTCTGAAAGTCATGTAAAACACTTCGTGATTTCATTTTTTTGGACAAATATCCAGGAAAGGAATGGCTGGGTCATATGGTAGGTATAGTTTATTCTTTTAGTAGACTGCCAAACTGTTTATTCTAAAGTGGTTGCATCATGTTGCATTCCTTCCAGCAGCGTGTGAGCATTCCAGTTGCTCTAAATCCTTACCAATCCTGGGTACAGTAAACCTTTTTAATTTCAGCCATTCTAGAGATTGTACTGAAAGAGCCAGCAACCTGAGGCTCACAGGCAAATCTCCCACCGCCTGTTCTTGCAAACAAAGCTTCATTTGGAACATGGTGGTGCCCATTCGCTTATATTTTCTGTGGCTCTTTTTGTTTTACCATGGCAAGTTTGAGTAGCTGTGATGGAAACCACCTAAAATATTTATGATTTGGTCTTAGAGAAAAAAATTTGCTGACCCCTGGTGGAGCAGTTTCTCCTTGAGGCTTTAATTTGCATTTTCCTAATGATTAATGACACTGAAACATCACACAGAGCTATTGAAGCTTCAGGCTTCTGTCCCTAACACCAGGTGGCAGAGTTACACTTTTCTCTTACTACTTTTCTAATTACAACTGGAAAAAATCATCAAGATCATGTATCCAACTACTCTTCTGAAACTTGACTCATCTTTTTGTCCCCTGTGTTCTTCACTATGTCGTGTTTGTTATATTCATGTGTGACCTAATTTTTCTACAAGCATGAGTAATTAATTTCTTTTTCTCTAATTTTCTGCATAGTTGTAAACATCTTTTTCCTGAAGTAACATTGATTTCCCAATCGGGCACCAAAGTTTTTATTTGTTGGCCCTTAGACCAGGGTTGGCTAAAAAGTGGCATTTCTATCCTTTACCCAGTATAGACTACATGCGTACCCCCTCTGGCAAATCTTCTATTATTTGTTGTTATTTGTCTCTGAAGTATTTTATGTACATAAATATATATATATATATACATACACAAATACATTTTACACACAGATGCATATAAATATGAAACAAT
Source organism: Halichoerus grypus (assembly GCF_964656455.1). Lineage (NCBI taxonomy): Eukaryota > Metazoa > Chordata > Mammalia > Carnivora > Phocidae > Halichoerus > Halichoerus grypus. The sequence goes on from NC_135716.1 coordinate 105,510,240, forward strand.
CCATTTTAGCATCTTTTTAAAATTATGAAATAGTTAAAACATTCAGAGAGTATAATAAACTGGTTTCCCAGCTTCCATTTTGGTCCTGTATAGTAGATTCTCAACCCTGCATTCAGAATGATTCTTTGAAGTTAAGTCGCTTATGTAACTAACTCCTCTTTTCAGAATCTGCTCAATGGTTTTCTCTCTTACCTAGAACACAAGCAAAGTCCTACCTCTGATCTTGCTATGTGCTCTCACCTCTTGAACTGACTTCCTCCCACTCTTTCCCTTACTAGCCCCAGAACATACCCAGCTCTTACCCAGGGCTTATGCTTGTTTTCTTTACCTGGAAAACACTATCTTGTTTGCTCCTTCCTTTCATTCAGGTCTCTGCTCAAACAATATTTTATCAGCACCTTTTCCTGACCACCCTATACAAAATAGTCCCTTCAATATCTATACCTTACTCTGTTTTAATTTTCTTCACTCACTTTTCATCCTTGGTATATGTATATTTATTTATTTTCTTCTTATCTCTTTCCTCTCATGAGGATGTGAGCTCCATGAGATCGAAGATTTTGCCTATTTTCTCCCCAACTGAATTTCTACTACTTGCAACAATCTTGTGTATCTGACACATAAAAAATGTTTAATAAATACTTATTGAAAATATGGATTGAATGAATACTGCAAGCTGCTTTTTCAATCGAGATTATATTTTTGAGATTTATTCATGTTTATTTGGGCTGGTTCATTTTTTCCACTGCTGTGTAGTATTCTCTTGTATGACTATATCTCACTTTATCATTCTTGTTTGGTAGATATTTGGTTTCCTTTCAGTTTTTCACTGATGGAAGCAATGCTGAAATATATATTCTAATTATTTCTCCTTGTGCACATGTGCTGGTTTCTCCAAGCTGTGTAACTGTGTGGACTTGCTGAATTGTAGGGTAAGTTTAAATTCAATTTAAACAGGTATTGTCAAATTTCTCTCCAAAGAGCTTGACTAATTTATTCTCCCACCAGTGGTCAGTACAAGATTAATGCGTGTTATTTTCCATTCTCTGGGTATTAGTGTTGCTGGTCCTTTGTGTGCTTTCTAATAGTTAGCATTCTAATGTACAATCTTGAGTTGAGTGTTTTCTGTAATTTTTTCCCTTTCTTTCTTCCATTTATTGTACTCTAGTGAATAGATTTGACCTATAAAGTCTGGGCAAAAAGATATGTAAAGAATAGTGCTATACCTGCTGGAAAAAAAAAAAAACCAAAACGATTATGCTGTTTTTTTGGGGAAACTATCTAGTTCCCTTCAAGGAAATAGTGAAGGACACGAAGAGTAAATACCAGTAAGCAATTAAGGATCACATTCTGAAGAGCATCAGAAACATCCAGCATCCTGGAAGTATTGGAAAACCATGTATGAATGGCAACTGGAAAGATCTCTTACTGAAGGCATGTCGTGACTTGAGAGGAGTTAAAGAGAAGGAAGAGAAATGTCCAGAGTAGGTCGCCCTAAGCACAGTCTCTATGTGATGATAACACGACAGGTAGGTATGTCATTAGAGACTGGTAGCTTTAGCAGATAACAGCCTCATCGCTGTTATTATTAAATGATGCACAGAGGAAAGTAAAAAGAATATCTATATAGTGCACACTCTATGCCTGGCCATATGTTTATTTTTTAAAATATGCGTATTTGCCAGTACATCACATTATTGCCCAATTCCAGGGGTTTCCACACATAGAAATCAAGGTAAGTAGTGCTTTCTGGAGGATACAGTGTGGTCTAGTTACCAGGCACTGTGATAAGTTCTTTTATATAACATCTTATTTTATTCTTGCAACAGCCCTTCGCGTTAGGTATCTTGAGATAGTACTTAGTGCCTAAAACTTCGTGCCTAGTGTCATGCAGCTAAAACTTTATTACTTCATAATGATATAAGAGAGCATGATATGAAACATAAATGCAATTTTGTGCTGGAATTGAAAAACATTTTTTTTCTTCATGTCTCCTCTACTGAAAAAGAAGTTATCCCAGGCTGACTGTGTACTAAATAAGTCTAAGTTCTCCTTGCAATGACCTCATTTGTTCCTGATTTGCATATGGCTCTTCAGAGGGGCTAGGGGGTTGGCAGAAGTTTGAGTTGGCATCTCTCAGCAGTCCCTGTAGACTCATTGCTGCAGAATGGGATGTTGTTGCTGAGCTGGCACAGATGGGTTGATTGAAGAGAGAATGGATAAGGGGCAGCTATCATATTCTATGACACTTTTAGGATAGGAAATGGGTTTTGAAACCGGGAAATGATGGCATCCCTCTTTCAATGATCTTTGGAGACAGTCGCGAAGGAATTATCCACTGGAACCCATGAGAGCTCTATAAAACTCTGGTCAGAGCACATTGTAGTCTTAATATATGGCCTCTGATTTAGAAAATACTATTGTCTAAAATGAGAAACTTAGAATCCCTTCTGAAATCTTCCACCTGCCAGATACACATCAATCTTTTGAGACTCAAACTTGGTGAAATAAAAGTCAAGGATATTACTGCCCTCCCAACACAACACGAGAAATCTTTCCTTGATATCTTGATGTTTAGGTTTATATGAATTGATCTATGTTAAGGACGTTTATAGAGGATCTAACCATGCATCCTTTTTTAAACTTATTGAAGCAGATGAAAAGAATGGATTTTCTCATATTTCTTTCCTTTGATGCTTCCACAGGCATTCCTAAGGGATCCTCAACCTAGAGGAAGCACATCAAAGTTGGAAATTAGTGTTTTGATCAAGATGGTATGCCACATCTCATTATTCAATTTACAGCATATATCTTGGCCTTTGAATTTTTTTCTACTTTAAGGACCAAAGGATTTTCTTTCATATACAATATCCTTACTCAACCAAAAGATGGAATTTTATTAAGATCATTAGATAAATCACTTGACAAAGAGGGTCAATGACAGTTGAATGACACCAACAGCTCATCGAAGACAGTGATTTTATCCCACTCACCATACTTTTTCCCAGTGCCTAGGACAGTGCTTGATGTACAATAGGGGTTCAGAGATTAGTTACTGAGTCAATATTCTAAATTCCTGAAGGTCCCTATATCATATTCTCCTCTTCTCTCCATAAAACAGTGATATATCTCTTTTTTAAACTGGGAACCTTTCACTTATATGTGCATAAGTTTTTTAATTCTTAAAAAATAGAAAGATCTTTTTTTTTAGAGAGAGGGCATGCGCATGTGTGTGCAAGTGGGGATGGGGAGGGGCACAGGGAGAGGGAAAGAGAGAATCTTAAGCAGGCTCCATGCCCAGCCCGGAGCCTAACGTGAGGCTCAATGTGGGGCTCAATCTCATGACCTTGAGATCATGACCTGAGCTGAAATCAAGAGTTGGATGTTTAACTGGCTGAGCCACCCATGTACCCCCAAAATAGAAAGATTTTTTTTAAAGATTTTATTCATTTATTTATTTATTTGAGAGAGAGAGAGAGAGATAGAGAGAGAGAAACAGCATGGGAGGGGAGAGGGTCAGAGGGAGAAACAGGCTCCCTCCTGAGCCGGGAGCCCAATGTGGGACTCGATCCCAGGACTCCAGGATCATGACCCAAGCCAAAGGCAGTTGCTTAAACAACTGAGCCACCCAGGCGCCCCCAAAATAGAAAGATCTTGATTAATTTTTTGAGATGGAGATATGTAACAAGGTCATTTGAACTTGTCTCGTGAACACTGATTTCATTTTTGCATGAGGGTAGAAATGATGTGTTTCCTCTTCCTCCATTTTAAAAAAAAATTGACAAGAAAAAATGATCACTCAAGTTTCTTTTTTTTTCTTCCAAGTTTCTTTTTGAGTATTCACTGACCACACTGGGAACATCCACAAAGAAACACTTCAGGGAAAAATGTTACTGATGTTTGCCATTTCTAGAATTACCATGAGATAAAGATTGCAGTGGAATTCTAAACCTAGAGGACAATAAATTTGATTTGCTCTGTTCTTTTTTTTATAAGCCTTGAACTAAATAACATTTCCTTTTAGTTTTTTTTTTTTTCCTTCTCCAAGCTTTAAATAGACGACAGAAACAGTAAAGCTTATCATTTGGTCATCCTAATGTATTCAGCACGTTCATATATGCTAAATATTACTGCCAAGAAGAACATCTGCTTTTGAAAATTACCAACATCTCTAAGATTGCAGAGCATTAAAGTGCAGTTTCCACTCAACAGTGAGCCACCCACATAGTTTTTCAAGCATATGCCTCATAACAAAAATTCTCAGAATATTATTGTTTATGGGGAGCTTCTGAAATATTCTGAAATAAAACCAATTGAATTATATATTTACATGTGGATTTCTATGTTTTGAGATTCTATAATATGAATCTATAAATTAAATTCTTGTTCAAAATATTCCCACCAGCTTATGTAAGAACAATATTTCAAGCTGCCTCCCTTTCCTCAGCAAAAATTTCCATGTTAATTACAAAAGACTCATAGTTCAATCAAGTTCCTTTACATTCTTGTATATTTTGAAAGGATGGTATAAGCAGCTATATATGTGGGATAATAACAGGATGATTTTCCTCTTTAATCTCTGTGTGTTATATTTTTCAGAATGCTACGTGTGTAAAACTGAAAAGGAAAATGATTCCTATAGAAATGTCCTTCTTTTGGAAGAGAAAGGATTTAAAAGAGAATAAAAAATTTTAAGCTTGATAAGTTAATGAATTAGTCATTGGCCACCTTCAGTCAATAAATTATAGAAACAATATGAGAAATACATGTAATATTTTTGTGGAAATTGATCTTGGGCCTACAATAGGAAACGCTCATAAAGTATTTCTGAAATTAGTCTTCAAGTAGAGCCTACGGACCACATTTTATTCTGTGATGTTTAACTCACTTTAGATTCTAATGTTCAGGCCAAAGAACAAACAAAACAAAAAACAAAAACCCCAAACAAGCAAGCAAACAAACAAACACTCATATAAAGATTCACAAATTCTTAGTAGCACGTGGTTGTAACTTTCGTTCCATTTGACTCTGACCCAAAGACAATTCTTCAGTTTCTGGTCCACCTGTGTTTGTTTTTTCTTAACAAGGAGGTTGAGTACATAGAATATTCTTCAGTGTAAAATATTTGGGGATTTCAGACACAATTAGAATGGATATTTCATTAAATCAAATAAGATCTCTTTCTTTTTAAATTGATGAAAGCAAATATCTATTTTTATTTGCTTTTCTGCTTTTTTAAAAAATTTGTCATCCTACCATGTCTTTTTTCTTCTGGCAAAATCATTTCCATTTTTGTTTGAGATTCTTACCATGTGAATTTGGTGAGCCTGTTGCTGGCCCTACTCTACCACACCAGCCACATGGTGACTGCAGACTGTGACACCCATCTCTTTCCAGTAGTCATTGGTTCAAAGGGGTATGCAAGTGATGGGTGGGGTCAAACCCAGTCCTTCTCTGGAACGGTTCTAAAGCAGGACAGAAGAGCTTGCATTTTGCTCTGCTTGTAGAAAAGTCCCCATCACCACCTCTTTATTGTACACCCACCATGTAGTAGGGAGAAAAAGAACGACACAGAGATATGTTGACACTAGAGTTGGAAGCAGGTACTGATAACATTACTTGAGTCCAGGAAACCAGATGTTCCCAAGGCCAGCACCTATTTTATACTATGCAAGTCAAAAATTGCCCTTTTTAAATGTAATCTTATTTTCGATGAGTACCTACACTTGCAGATAGTGGTGGCCGAAGGTATTTCCAGTAAGCAAATCTTAGGAAATGTTTTCAAAATGGCTGCTGTGGATTTAACTAGTTTGACACCAACCACTCTTCTGGAGAAACTTGCTGAGATACTCTTATTTTATATTAAAGCAAAAAGATCCAACAGAAGCCTGGGCCACCACTACCTCACCCTGGGGCCTAGACATAGGGCATGGTAAGGTTTGTCCCACTCCAGCTACGTCAAAGTTCAGAATGTATGTGCAGATTGAAAACTAGAGATAAAATTTAAATATTTATTTGGTAAAATTTTGAAGTTTGGTGAAAAAATTCACTTTATGTTCTAAAGATTATATAATGATGACAATAAAGTAACCAAACATATAAACTACAGGGCAGATATTAAATCTTTAATATTGAATATCTTCTTTTTCCACTTTAATCTTCTCTTGTTATCAGTTTCCATTTATGTCACCTGAGGAACATTCATAGCAATAGCCTGGACCTTAACAGATCATAACTAGTACTTAACAGAAAAATAACTTTGCATCTCAATTCAGTAGGGATTTCTTTCCTCAACAAAGACGGTGATTGTGCCTAAATTGTCTCAAAACATCAGAGCAGTTTGGCCAATGTGGTCAAATATTCTTAAACAAAAAATGAAGAGACAGAAAGAAAAAAATAAAAAGGATTTAAGCTTTTATGTTTAATGAATATCAATACTAAGAAAGAGGGACTAAGAAAGTATTGATATCATTATTCTCCCATCTGGAGTAGACAGATAACAATTGCTTTGACTGTCCAAATTTTTATTAAAATACCATTAAACATGTTTATACTAGAATTAAACAAAGAAGGAGGTCCATACCTCTTTTTCAAGAAGTCAGCTGCTTTTTCCATTAAGCACAAAATTATGCACTGCTTCCTCTTACTATCCTGCTTTAGTGTATGAATTAATTCTGACCTACGTTTGGGATGAGGCTACCATAGTGTAACTCTGATTGTGCTGTCCGAGAAAAAAATACATATATTTAATCATTGTCAAACCAGGGCAGGGGGAACCTAAAAAAAAAGAAAACCCAACCATGTTGAAGTTTTAAGAGAAACTGAAGGCTGCTTACTTTTTTTCTGACTTTGCCTCCTCTTATCTGGGAACATGTTGTAATAATGACAGTTCTGTTCTGCTTCTGTGCACTTAAGCCTAAAACTCACATATTGTCTCCATATTACTAAAAGCTTTTGGTCTGATTCATGAATGTCACAATGCAGAAAGATGGATGCATTTTTCCTGACTCTCGTGTACCATTTGACAGCCTCCCACTCAGAGAGAACTGGCAGACTGGCTGGTTACTGTGCTCAGCAAAGAGAATTATTACAAGGAAATATTCATTCAACAGGAAGGGAAAAATGAATCTCACAGATTTCGGCACAACGTGAATTGATTTATTTCACACAGTGAAAAATCTCCATGCTAAGGTTATGTAATTAAAATCCTTCTCATTTAAATTCCTTTAAATTTTTTTTAAAGAAGTGAATTTTCTTTCATTAAGAAAATTAGAATACTCTCTCCACTCTCACTCCTGTATATATATGTAGAACTATTACTTAAATTATGATGATTACGCGTAAGTAACATCAGCTCTGATTTAGCCCCATATGGTGCCCCCCTCCCACTTCCATTTCCACTCACATATTCACTTTGTAAATTGCTTTTTCAGGTACTCTAATGTGAATCAATTGCATTGAAGGTCACAATTAACAGCCTCCCTGTATCTGTGGCCTTTGCAGTGTGACCTTGCATATTCTTCCATCAAGAGATAAATCTATTTCCTTACTCCGTGAGTCTGGTCTAACTTTGTGATTTGTTTTAGCCAATAGAATGTGGCACAGATGACCCTGTGCCACTTCTGAGCTTGGGCCTCCGGAGGTCATGCATGCTTCTGCTTTTTCTCTTGAAAGCATACCACTGTGTCACTGCCATGTGAATAACCTGGATCACATTGGGAGTTGGGGCTTAATAAATGAATTTTGTTGGAGGGGAGTCACAATTCAGTCTGTAGCAGTATCTAAAGTGGTCATATAGTTCAACCTTTAAGTAAGATGTGTCTACATCTAGATTTTCCTAACAAAGGAGATCAACAACTCTAAAATATTCCTGGAATTGATGATTCAACAACCATTGTGTTAATAATTTGTTTCTTTTAGAGTCAGTAGGTTCTTGCTTATGTCTACTTACAAATTTTCAATTTGTTTAAATTAAACTTTCAATTCAACTGTTCTGTGCAGTTAGAGGATGAATGATTGGTGTAGTATCAAAATTTTGTTTCTTGACTGCAGAATATTCTTATCATTACTTCCTCTCCTCATTGTGTTTGTTGATATTCAACTTTATGATTTTCAGGACTATATCTAAAACCAGCAATACCAATTAGGGTCTCTGGAAGTTGTTTCATCTAGAACATATTTGAAATTCTCTTAAATTGGATAACTGGTTACATAAAGCATGCTGTTCCCATGGAACCCACAAGATAAAACTCACAACTACATAAACTTCTTCCTTCGCAGGAGGACAATGCACATATGAAGAATTTCTTTTAAGACAAGAACCAAAAGTATATTAATTTTAGTTGATATAACTGATGTTTGCATTAGTATAGGACCTGGTCTGTCTTAGTCATCTTTGTATATGGTTTAAGTCACTTTCTTAAGAGTACTATGTACTGAAATCTGCCAGTTTTCTTTTATGACATTCTTGAATTAATTTCATTGATTCATTTATTCTCTGAATTAATGATGAGTGAGATCCTACAATATGTTAAGTACCATCCTAAGTTTTGGGGTTACAATAGTAACGAAATGAGACAGGATTCTAGGAATCTTACTCTCTAGTGGGAGAAGACAAAACAAAAATGAATATAAAATACACTGTCTAGTACTACTATGTGTTATAAAGAAAAATCAAGATAAGTAGATAGTGGAGGGAAACTATTTGAATAGAAGGGCCACTGATAGTATATCTGAGGGTACATGATTTGAGCAGAGATCTAACTGAAGTAACAGAACAAGTTATACAATTATCTGGTAGAAGAAAGTTGCAGGCAGAAGAAATAGCAAATGTCAAGGCCTGAAATAGTAACAACTTTCTTTTAAAGCTTTCAGCTCAAGTAATACTTCCGACTCCTTTAAGTGTTTTTAAAAAATTTTTAGTTTGCTTTTTGTTTGTTCATTTTCTTTTTTCTGGAAATGAGGTTACAGAATGTAGCAAGAGAAAGCCGTAAAATAAAGATAAAGAGATTGAAGAGTATTCTCCCTGGAGATTTCTAAAATTAGGTGGCTTAAATATTTGAAAGAATTTGTCTGGCTTTGCCAGGCCTATCATACTGTCCTAGAGCTGATATAAAGTTGGGATTTGTAGGTCCAGGTTGCTGTCTGCTCCTCTGCCTATCATTAATTCATTAAGAGTATTTACAGGTACCCAAGATATTTCAGGCACTGTGTTAGAAGCTGAGGATCCTAACGGACAAGTAATACGTGGTTCCTTCCATCAGAAAGTTATTTATTCCTACTTGAGATCAGCTGTCATAGTGGTAAGGACAGCATTCTGGAGTCAGGGTTTATATTCTGGCTCTGCCATTTACTAAATGTAGATGTTACACAATTTATGCTTACTTATACTTTAAATTTCCAGTTTGCAAAATGAGGATTTGTTCATTCCACAATTTCCAGTTTGCAAAATGAGGATTTGTTCATTCCACAAATACTTACTGGGACCTTTCTAGGCACTATCATAGGTGCTTTGGGATACAACAGTCAGCAAGATAGACAAAAATAAAATAATATTTAGTTAATGGGAACATTTTAAGGATTATGTGAGATCATATGTATCATGCCTAAGCACAGTAACTACTAAATAAATGCTAGCCGTAGATTTCTTATATTGTAAAACTCATGCTTGGTAAATATAAAGCCCTAAATAAAGGTAGTTGAATTGAGTTATTTTATGGGGAAGCGACCTGTGTTACAGTCTGAAAATACAAAGGAGGTTGATAAAGTAATGGCTAGTTACATCAAAATAGGTTATTGAGGAGAAATGAAAATGTCTAGTGTCCCGAGATCATTCCTCAACTTTGGGGTTGACATTGAGCCGCAGACATGCCATTTCCACATTCTTCCTCCCATCTGTGGCAAAGCTGCAAGTTGTCTTCCCAGTATCCAATCTCCTGCTCTCCTTTTTTGCTCCCAATTTTGTTTTGGTTATCATGTTTCATCTGAACAAAAGTACTGTACTTCCCAGCATTCCTGGCAGCCAGGGATGGCCAATGGGATAAACTTAGAATTTACTGGGTGAAGCTTCTAGTAAAGGTCTTTAAAGAGGGAGGGACTCAGCTTGCACATGCCTTTTACCTTGCAGTGCTCACCCTTTCCCTTCTCCAGAACATGAACTCAATGCTGGAGGTAACCATACAAACAAAACTCAATGCTGGATAATGAGGTAACCATACAAACAAAAGCGAACATAGGGGTGGTGAAATGGAAGGCTAGAATGAGCCTCACTCCCAGTGGTGTTGTACAGTTGCTAAATTAGCTCTGGATTTCCTACTGAGAACCTCCTGTTATGTATGCAAAATTGCCTAAATTTGTTTAAGGCCGTGTTGCATTTGGGGTGGGGGTAAAGGGATTGCTTCTTCTTCTTCTTCTTTTTTTTTAAGATTCATTTATTTGAGAGAGAGAGAGAGACTTCGCATGGGAGTGGGGGGAGGGCCAGAGGGAGAGGGAGAGAGAGAATCCCCAAGCAGACTCCCAGTGGAGCACGGAGCCCAAGGATGTGGGTCTCAATCCCAGGACCCTGAGATCATGACCTAGCTGAAATCAAGAGTTGGATGCTTGACGGACTGAACCACTCAGGCGCCCTGGGATTATTCAGCTGTTATTCATATCTGAATGCATTCTATAACCAATATAAGATTTCCGGATGCCACTATCTCCTAGAATGGCTGTATGAACCATCATTGGTGACTTTTGTATTTTTAGGTAATTAGGAAGTTATCACATTACAAACCCTGGTTTTCTGACAAATAAAATGTGCCACTGTTTCTGCCCCCAAATTCAGTTTTGTCACACCTTGTAGACCTTTTCCTCTGTCAGTTGCATGCACCCATTCTACATTATCTTGAATTCACAGGTGCAAGCTCAATGTGAGAGGCGTGCCAAACCTCTCCTTATAAAGTGTGGAAAAGCCTTTCCTCCAAAAAATGCCCAGCACAGTGATGGATACTCAGTAGGTGCTCCAGGAACACATGTGGTTGAGGCTGCTCATGTCATTCACACTGTCACTGTTTCAGTAGCACTATGTGTCATTTAAATGTGGAATTGTGGCTTTCTCACACCTGCGTTTTTACCATTTTCAAGAAGTTTTGTTTATCAAACCAGAAAATCATTTGCATAAATGAGTAGAAGGGATTTCATCTTCACTCGCTAAAAAAGAAACAATCTAAATGAATTCCTTTTTTTATTCATATCTTTATTTTAGTTATTTTTTTTAAATGGATCTTTTTACTTATAGCCACCTGAAAAAATTCTTTTGGTTGATTTTCTTCAAAGGTTTCCTCTTCCCACCCCATTGCTCTTTCTTTCATTCCTAAAATGTAGCTTGAAAAGTGCACAAGGGCCAAATCTATTTTTACCTACATTTGGTTGGACATCAAACGCTGAGGGAAAAACCTAGCTATCAGTTGCACAGTCATATTTTAAATTTGGACTCAACTGGAGCATCATAGATGAGGATTACACCACTTCATTTAGATTGGCTTTTTGTCCACAGATGCCATTCTTAATTATCCATCACTCCTGGCAAGGATTTGTTGGAAATCATGAGGCATCATCATTTCCCCCAACTCCTGTGCCTCGGAGTGCCAGCCAGCCCTTTCTCCTTTGACTTCTTTCTTTACTAGAGCACATCCTTCAAGCATTTCTTACTACTTGCAGGGCTGAAGTCAGCACTTCCCCAGAGTGGGAAGCTCAGGATTCCTTCCAAGGAGCTGCAGGAAAAGCTGAGACATTTTTGGGCAGAGGATCAGTACATACTGCATTTCTCCAAGTCAGCTGAAAAATTGTCATGGAACCCTCACATTTCCTTTTGGGCTAATCAGTAACTTTTCTTTCAGGGTTGAATGCATGCATACACCGTGGATGTCTGACTTATCCTATCCTAGTTACCCATGTGTGTCCATTTAAGTAGTGTGTTATAATGGAAATGGCATTGTCTTGGGAACAAAGGCCCTGAGTCCCTGCCAGTTCTTACCAACATGACCTCAGGCTTTGGTTCCTCATCTGTGGAATGGAGTTAAGGTCTGCCCCATCTATCTCACAGGATTGTTGGGAGGTTTGATAAGGTGATAATTTGTCGAGGGTTTTGTATGCTATAAAGCAGTATGGACAGGTGATTATAAAATCTCGTCACTGAACCAGAACTCACCCCTTCTCTATAGGCATGCCTCATAGAAGGGAAGTAATTTTACCTCTACACTGGGTTTCTATAAATATCCAATCCTGCCAGGCCAGGGAAAACCTCAACACTTTCTACCTTGCAGTCATGAGACTTGGCACAGTGATAAATAATTAGACTGTGGGGTTTAAATCTTGACTTCTTTGCTTTCTAATTGGGGGATCTTGCATTAGTTACTCAAGCCTCAGTTACTTCATCTGTGGAATGGGGATAGTGATCATATCCATACTTCTGGTTGATTCTGGGATTCTCTGAGACAAGCCCTGTAAAGTGGTTAGTATAGTGCCTGGTATACAGTAAATAGTGAATATTAGCTATTATTCATTTGTCATTAGCATGGGCACAAGGAGTCATGTGATGCTGAGAAGATGATGGCTTACTTTTTATTTTTTTTCCTCTATAAATGCCTAACAGTTTACCATAGAGACTGGGGTACTTTCTCTAAGAGCTCGTGCTAGTGCTGGCAGCTGGGTAGGTGTGCTTTTGTTTTTGTTTTGTTTTGTTTTGTTGTTTTATCTTTTTTGCCATTTAGCTGGAGGTCATTTTAATTTGAATTTGACCTCTTGGCCTCTACCTTCTCCTTCCACATTCTGACAGATATGAAGGGTCTTCAATAGTTTATATATACCGTGACTTCATTTTCTGCCCAATGTCTGATATTTTACATTTTTATTTGTGCACTTATTTATTTATATGACTAATCTTATAAAGGAAAAATAATAAAATTACATTTAATTATAAACTTATTTACCTTTAACTTTTGGGAAAAGGATAAAAAGATGTGAAGTATGTTCTGTTCTCGAAAATCTTGTCTATGTGGTCATAGTACTCATGGATTTATGATTGAAATTAAGTAGATTAACCTCGTTAAGCTGTCAGAAACTATAATTTAAAACATTTTATTTCCTACAATTGCAGCTAAGAGAATAGTTATTAGATCCTAAAGCTCAACTATCATCTATTTTTGTGGGAATTTCTGAATGCACTTGTTGAAGACCTGTGTTAATTTTCTCCTAATCTATGAACAAGGAGGCTATTGAGGACCTTATGTGGGTGAGCATAATGGGAATGTCAGGACCAAAGAGATTTGGCGAGGGTGAAAGGTAATGAGGAAATAAACATACTTCATTGATAGACTTGCTCATGCTTAGGATTGGAATGGGCTAATAGGACAGGGCTCACATCCACATACCTTCATTTTTATAATACTTGTAAGCATATACTCTGCTGGGAGGTCCAGTGTATCAACACATGCCCCATACAGGACCTCCAAGGTATACCATTCAACTGTCCTTTATTGATCAGTTAAGAACTAGGATAATCCATAAGAATACAGCCATATGTTAACAGCCCAACAGGGTCTCCTGTATCTTCAGACTTTTATTAATTTTAGTTTTATTCCTTAAACTTAAAATATGTCCAAAACTCTTATATATAAATAAAAATAAAAATTATATATACAAACACACACACACACACACATATGTGTATGTAATGGCAAAGAAAAAGTCCTCTACCTCTGTGCTCCAGGGCATCATTCTTAGTTATTTTTGGGGTCCTCATTTCCTTGTTTCCTACCCATTCATTAAACCGGTTTCTCCCACTGTTATGCTCCTCTGCATACAGTAGCAAAGCTGCTCCCTCCAAGGTCTTTAGAGACCTCTAGTATGGCAAATCCCATGGGCAATGTTCGCATCTCCATACTTGACTCTTCTGTGGCATTTGATACTGCTCTTTTAAGTTTGTCACAATTATATTTCTTCTGTAGGATCCTCTTCTTCCATGTACCTCTTAAATGTTGATATTCTGTACGGTTCTTTCTCCTCACTTTATAAATATTCCTTGGGTCTATAATAGATACCCTCCTACATGCCAATGGGTCTTATATATGTATCTTTAGTCAATGTCTTTGTCCTGGTTTCTAAGCCAATGTTTATTATCACCTATTAAATTGTCCTCTTTGAATATTTAATAGCTAATTTAAATACATTAGATTTAATATGTAATTCATTTCTCCCCAAATTTGCTTCTTCTCAGAATTAAGAAAAATATTGCTTAATAATAATACTATTTATCTGGTAGCTCATTAAAAAAATTCCTAGTATTGCTTTTGAATTGTTTTCTGATCATCAACTACTTCTTCCATTTCCATCCATATCCAGTCTTGATCTCCTCCTCTCTGTGTTGGAGGTCCCCCAAACCACATCTGGCTTTGATGATTTACCAAGAGCACGTGCAGGACTGAGCATACAGTCATACTCATAGCTAAAATTTATTACAGCTGGGTGATACAAAGCAAAATCAGCAAAGGGAAAAGGTACCTGAAGTGAATTCCAGAGGAAAACAGGAACAAACTTCCAAGAGTCCTCTCCCTGTGGCGACTCACGGGACACGTTTAATTTCTTTTGCATTAAATTGTGACAACATATATGAAATGTTGTCTATCTGACAAGTTCATTAGAAACTCAGTGCCTAGGGTTTTTATTGCTGACTGGTCACATAAGCACCATCAGCCTAGCATATACGAAAATTCCAGATTCCCAGAAGGGAAGAAGGGTTTATATTCAGCATAAACCTCATTGTTTATGTAAACAGTTTGAGTACAATGAGCCATTCTAATCACTTAGGGAATGTTGGGAACTTTCCTGGAATCCAAATTTCCAGACACCAGCCAAAGACCAACCTGGCAAGCAGGTCTTTCTAAGAATTCCAGTCTCTGGCCTGCTACTATGTAAACTCTACTATATAAACTCACTTCTGCACTCTATCAATTACACTGAAGGCCTTTCAAAAAGACCTATCAGTTCTCTGATTAAACATTTTTGGTCTCCATTAATTTCACTCTAAAGCCCAATGGCCCACTCAATAATGTATCCCAAAGGTCTATAATAAGACCTAGCATATGGTAGGCATTGAATACATTATGTAACTGGAAAAATATACAGAATCCCTCATTATTTTGTCATGGTTTACATTTTCCAATGTCATCTCTCATCCCTTCCCCAAGCTTATTCCATATTTTAGGTATTCCAAACTCTGCTCTTCCCTTGTTTTCCCACATGTTCAGCTTTTTGCAATGAAAATTTCTTTTTCCTGGAGTATTCTTCCCTCTGTTAGCTACCTGGCAAAGTCAAGCCTCAGCTGAAGCGTAAGCTCCTCCTCTCCCATCCCCCATAATGTACTTTGGGCAGAGTTAGGTATGCTACATGTAACTCTCTGATATGGCCCTTGTGACTTTAGAAGATTTAAGAACACATGCAATGAGAATGAAGTATTTTGATTTGGATGGCCAACTGGTCACCTAGACAGATGGCCACAAGTCATATTTATTTGCCCAGTGACCTCACTATGGTCCAAGATCAGACTCTTGGCCTCGTGTGCTCAGAAACTAGCCTCAGCCATGTTTCAGTTAATAAGAACGATTAGACATAAAGATGCTAACTCACACTAAGAGACCCGGCGGAGGCCATTTTGTGAATTTAAAATGAGAAACATCTGTGAAGCCAACTTCACATTCACATTTGCCTGATAAGTACATTTGCTCCCTGTAGATAAGCTATACTGAAAGCCAGATTATCAGAGAGGTGCTTGAGAAATATGGAATCAGAACAAGGGGATTTATATACATTATATAATTCCAATATTTTATGGTATTAGGTTCCCTTAACTGGGCATAACAATCTTAGCAACAGGGATGTACGTTAGGCAAAGCAGGTAAGTCTGCAAGCCTGATAAAACTCTTTCCTGGATCGTATTTGGACAAGCGCTCCCAAACTTTGTCTCTTTTTTTCTGTATATGACTCTCATTTTCTCTCTATATTTAAATAGCTGAACTATCCCTTATCTAATTGGCACATTCTTTCTTATTTTATTGCACTTAAATAAGATTATATTCTAAATTTTACTGATCTGGAGACCAGTCTATTTCTTTAAGTGGAATTTGCAAATCTCCGCTTTGATAGATTAAGTGTTGATTTCTGAGGGCAAAATTGTTTTTCTTATTCCTGTTTTGTTTCTGAGGTGATGAGGAGACTTTCACATTGTCACTGCTTGTTTATTTCACATCTGACTTACCCAGAAACCTGTAATCTCCTAGAGATTGGTGATTATGATTTATTAATTTTGGTGTCCTGTTACCTAGCCCGGAATTTTATCACAGAAAAATAGGTTGCCTAAATAAATATAGGTTAAAATTTTTCTTTGGTAGTAAAGTGATGTTTATTTTCTTTCTTTCTTTTTTTTTTACATTTTATTTATTTGAGGGGGGACTGGGAGAGAGACAAGCAGACTCAGCGCTGAATGCGGAGCCCAATGCGGGGCTCCATCCCACGACCCTGAGATCATGACCTGAGCTGAAATCAAGAGTCAGAGGCTTAGCTGACTGAGCTACCTCTGCGCCCCATAAAATGATGTTCATTTTCATTGACATTTTAAGCTATCTTTAAGTGAAAGTGTTATTTTAGAATCTGTAATAATTTTAACATTTTAGAATTTGTGATTTTTTTTTTGTGTGTGTGTTGGGCAATTTAGCTTCCTTTTCAGGAAGTGATGTTTAATCAATGAATAATATGTTGAAACCGAGAAAAAGAGAAAGTAGTTAAAAGCAAGGTTACTAGCTTGTAATTCATCACATTAAAATATTCATCTGTTGAAATTGTAAAATATATAGTGATAAGTAATATTTAGCTTATCAACAGTGCAGCATTATTTATTAAATTGCTTAAATTTGAAATAGCCAGATGTGTGTACTATTAACAGCCGCTAACTTTGAATTCTTCTGCTTACCAAGGTTTCTGAAGGACAGAAAAATTTTTCTTACAAAGGAGGTATAGTGATTACTCTAAACAAAAGCCATCATGTTTATAAAGTTTAACTAGTTTATTCCAGAATGTTCAGGCACTTAGGTCTGTGTCTGCAACCAGTTTATCTTGAAGTTTATACCAAAATGCTAAGCTTGTCAGGTATTCATGAGGTTCCCTGTGTTTTATTGAGATCTTGTCTTTATAGTCATTTTACTGCAGTTATAATGTAACTTCATTTTGGTGTAATACTGGTATAACCGGCAAGGTTAATAACTGTGTACCGATCAGATTTGTTGGAGGAGGAATTGGGTAAAAACTCTACAAGCTGTTCTTCTAATGAAGTCTGATTGGCTTGAGAAAGAACAGATTTTTTTCGTGATTAATTAACTGTTACATTAAATCAGTCTGTTGTTACTTTCCATAAATTTCATATTCAGTGGTGGAAAGAGGTAAGTGTTTTCAATTTGTACATGGTTATGAATAAGTCCATATTGGAATATGTGGTAAACTGAAATATTGCTTTAAAGCAATACTTACCCTCATTGGAAGATACCAATGATTAATATTTTGGTGTGTATCTTTCTATTTCTTTTGTTCTATTTCTTTTGAATGATGCAGAAAGAATAATGATGAGTGGTTTGTAATTTGGAATTACAACTAAGGGTTAGGGGCTTAGACTGGAAGTTTAGGTCTAATCTCAGTTGCTGTTTCAACTCTGTGCTTATCTTTGAGACCGGAGGGGCACGATGCTGACTCTTGGTCAAACCCAAATGAAATGTGCTTGATACCGATCTCTGCTAGGGTCTGCAGAACATCAGGGGCAACCTTAGAAGTTTATCAGCATTGGTTTTAGAAAATGTACAGATTGATGGTTTGCACCTGGTTTGTGAATTTTTTTTTTTTTAAAGATTTTGTTTATTTATTTAACAGAGAGAGATACGTAGCGAGAGAGAGAACACAAGCAGGGGGAGTGGGAGAGGGAGAAGCAGGCTTCCCGCAGACCAGGGAGCCTGATGCGGGGCTCGATCCCAGGACTCTAGGATCATGACCTGAGCCGAAGGCAGACGCTTAACGACTGAGCCACCCAGGCGCCACCGGTTTGTGAATTTTTTGTGTGTGTTCTGCAATTTAGCTTCCTTTTCAGGAAGTGATAGTCAATCAATGAATTATGTATTTTGTTCTTTGGTTTCTACTATTGAGACTGGTCATGAAACCTGCCCTTGCCTGTGTGATCAGAGGCTATTAAAAACCTTTCCTCAGATGAGACTGTGACAATCTTGGTGATTCGTGATCTGAAGATGAAGTGTGTTCTCTGGGACTGAGAAAGGACCCTGGGAGCTACAACTGGAAGGCTCTGTCTCTCTGATGTTGGCCTGGGTTTGTTTTTTTCCTGCTGCACCACATCCTTTACTCTTATAAAAGTCTTCTGTGAATACACTGTGTGATGAGTCCTTTCAATGATCAAACATGGTATAACTGCTACTATATTATTTTTCCCCCCAACCATTTAAGAGTAAGTTGCAGAGATGATCCCTTTTTGTCTCTGAATGTTTTAGTGCCTATTTCCTAAAAAAAGAAAGAACTCTTCTATATAACCACAGTGTAATTATCAAAATCAAGAAATTAACATGAATACAATAGAATTATATAAATTGTAGATTTTATTCAGATTTGTCTTTAAACAGCTTTTATTGAGGCTTTAAACGAGTAATGTCCTGTCTAGCCAAAAAAAATCCAAGGTCATATGTTACCTTTGGTAATCATATATCTTAAATCTTCTCTAATTAACTTTCTGGGTCTTTGTCTCTCATGATATTGATATTTTTGGAGAGTAGGGTCAGTTATTTAGTAGAATGTTTCTCAATTTGGGTTTGTTTGATGTTTCCTCAGAATTGACTCAGTATATGATCTATTGGCGGGAATACCATAGATCTAACGCTAAATTCTTCTCAGTGCCTTATGTCAGGAGGCACGTGCTATAAATTAGTCTCATTATTAGAGATACTAACTTTGATTATTTGGTTAAGGTAGTGTCTGCCAGTTTTTTCCCTGCAATGTTATTATTTTACCCTTTGTAATTAATATGTATCCTGTGGGTAGATACTTTGACACTATGCAAATATCCTGTTACTTCCCTTAAATTCTACCTTTTAGTTTTAGCATCCATTGATAATTTTTGTTTGAGCCAACTGTTATTATGACGGTTGCCAAATGGCAATTTTCTAATTACATCATTCTGTCTGCATTTATTAGTTGGCTTTCTATTGGAAGAAAGGGCCCCCATCCTCATCTTTCTTTCCATCAGTGAGGACACATGGACCCCCTACTCCATGCAATACTATCTTTATTTATTTTGATACTACTATTGTCCCAGATTTGGCCAGTGGGAACCACTTTAAGTTGGCTTTTGTGTCCTTTTGACATGTCCTCACCATTTCTTTGAACTCTTTCAGACTTTTTGGCATAACAAGGTTACCTTGTATTTTTCTTGCCTTAGCCCTGGAATCAGCCATTTCTCCAAGGATTCCTGGTACTCTTCAATGGAGAATGGTATTTAGACACCAAGATCTGGATGTCAGGTATGCTAATTGCAACTGGGTTGTCTTAGGTTTTAGGCCTTCTCAGTTGACAGAACTAGGAAATTGAATATGTATGTGAATATTCTCATACATGCATTTAAAATTTTACATCCTACTTACACTCCTAATTCTCCTTTATCCATAGAATTTATTATCTTTTAATATCATAAATATTTTTTACTTATAATATTGGTTAATATAAGATTTGCCCAGTTTTTTTTTTTCTATTAGAATGTAAATTCCACAATGGTGAGAGCTTTTCATTTGCTTTGTTTATAAAAGTGTCCCAGGCAGCAAGAACAGTTCTGGGCTCAGTAGTTATTTGTGAATGAAATAATAAATGCATTTCATTTGTGCAGGAAAGAAAATACAATTATATTATATAGTTCCATTGTAAATAGTATTTCCATAGTTATAAACTATATTAAATTAATACTGAATATTGATATAAATAAAATTATGATAGAAGTATATTGTGAAGATGGAGGGAAGAGAAGGGTATAAATGTGTGAGATGAAAGAAATTTAAATCTTTATTTTTTAGAGAAAGTCAGTAGATAATGCCTAACATTGAAAAAGTTTTTTGTTTGTTTGTTTGCTCTTTGAGTGTCAAAAGAAACAGAGAAGTTGAAGAGAGTGAGAAATCAGGAAGTGGGTGATGGAAAGGGTATAGAGGACTACATTTTTATAATAAGTAGGACAAAACTACTTGATTTATTAAATTAGATGCCTTTGATATAAGTACCCTTAATGTATTCTCTAACCATTTTCCTCTCTATATAAACATATACCTTTGATAATAATAAAATACAAAAAGCTTTTGAAAGAAATAACATATATGAATGACTATATGAATATATGTAAGTAATTTTTCTGGAATCTTCTCTAAAGATATCCTTTCTTTAAGGCAAGTCAGCAAAGAACTGCATCAATGGACAAGAGTTTTTTTATCCTAGACTGCACATCAGCATGGAACTATCTGCCTATATTGATGAAACTTTTTGTCTTATTTACTCTAAGTGTTGTTGAGACTGTTGCTTGTAACATTATGCAGGAGAACTTTTCTTCTCCTCTCAGTATCAGATACTGTGTATTCCTCCAAAGCAAGTGGTTTGCTTTATTTTATGAAATGGCAAACCAAAAAGCTGACATTGTTTCTCCATAGGGTATTAGGAAATTAGAGATAAATTCTCTCACATCTGTAGCAAATGTACAGCATCTCCGAGTATGTATCTTGTTTCCTAATTTGTGTCCTGCACTTGATTATTGCCTTCCTACCCCAATTTTCTCCTTTGCCTGATTTCAACACATATTTTGTCATAAGTTGCCTTAAGTTTTGTAAACTTTATGAAATCTGTTCAAAACAAGGAAAGGTATAAATAAATAATAACTGATTACATATATTTTTATCCACTGAAACAGGGAATTATTTCTGAGGTATTCCTAATTCCTAGAGATAAAAGATGTATAAACTTTTTAAATTATTTGCTCATTTGGAACTTTTTTTACTTTTCTCAGCTTAGTTAACATTTTCTTAATCTTGCTTATAATTAAACTTTGAGGGAGACATTTAAGATCATTTGAAATCAATATGCTTCCTCTTTATTTAAAAATGATAGGACAATAGATTTTGGGGTTAGAAATGGTTGTAGTGATTTTCTGACATAAAATCCTATAATGAGCTACTCATTTTATTCCAGTTTTCTTTCTTTTGTTCTATTGGAAAAGCCTTTCTTTAAACTGAAGTACACACACACACACACACACACACACACACACAATCTTTTTTAGTACTTTCTCTGTGGTATACAATGTGCTCAGCACCAGGAAAACTCAAGCAAATAAAATAAGCTCCTTTAGCAAGTTCCTCTCTGAAACCCGTTTCCTCATGTGTTAAATGGAGAGAATAGGAGCACCTTCACATAGAATTCTGGTCTGAGTGTTGAATGAATTGATGCATATAAAGTACCACCACACAGCTAAGTGCTCAGTAAGTGTTTGCCGCTGGCACATACTTTACAGGCTTGTCGCTGACATCAAATAAAAGCACTTTGTAAAGTGCACAGCACTATTAAAGTGTAAGGAGGTGCCAGGAAATTAAATCTTAGTGGTGTTAGGTTATAACTGCAGTCAATTGAATACTTTTTTTGGTATATGATTCTATTCGGAGGCATATTAATTATTTATGCATTTTTTTGGGAAACCGAAACAGTTTTGAACCTTTATGTCATTAAATTTCATATTTAGTCCATCATTTCAGTGTAACACCTTACTGACTCTTCACCCTGACATTGAATTCATTAGTTCTTATTTTCCCATTTGTGTGTTTTATAAATGGTATACATATACCTAAGTCCCTGATAATCCTATTGATTTATACAAACATTACCTTACTCCATATTATCACCAAACAATTATTTAATTGATTGTTTTGGGCAATTTACTTTTTTTTTTTTTTAAGTAGGACAGTCTCCCCATTTGCCTGGAAAGGAATTTTGTTTCTTTATGTTCCTCAGACCCTTGGGAGCAAAAGACTAGGCTAAAACCTATGGAAAGCCCTGTGTTGTGTTGGTTAGGTAAAGGTTATCTCCCGCCTGGGTTGTTCTGGCCAGCAGTCTGATGTGTGGGATGCTGAGCTTGCATTTGAGCCTGAGGAAGGTGCTGGCCTTTTAAATATCTGAATCAATTGCCGAACTTAGACCCCAGGTGACTTGTAGAGTGGCTGTGTTCAGTCTTCTTGCCCCCATTTACTGCGGAGTTTGGTATTAATGGGAGGGAAAAAAACCTCCACAAAAACCATAATCACTCAATTTGTACTTACTGTGGTGTTAGGCATTTGGCATCAGGAAAGCCATCTTCCCCAAAGCTGTGTCATATTGTTATGAGAGGTAGTTCAGGGAGTGAGAAATATCTCCTATTTAATTTGAAGTTACTGGCATTCCTATTACACTGAAAGGCATACACTTGTATCTTGGAGCACTGGGCTTTGGACATGTGTTCCTCCTACCCTCATACTCACAAATATCCCCAGCCCATCTAGGCAACCTTATTGCTGTAATGTGGACCCTTTGCTCCATTTCATGTGGATTCCCCACAATTTCCACATATACATATTCCTACCCATCTCTGAATCTTTGCTGATTTTCTTCTATCTGACTAGAATCCATTTCTTAGGCCCTCTCTACCTATACTAATCCTACCCAAGGAGTTTCCCTAGGTAAATCTCTTCCAAAATGATCTTTTTACTTTCTTATTTCCATTGGATCATAATGTTTTTAATACACATTTTATAACACATGGATTGTTTCATATACGTAAATGTTCACTTCCAAAATAATATCTTGTTAATCCAGTATTAATAAAACAAAGAGTTATTTGACTTAGCTAGCTTTATAAAATAACTGAAATGGCCATTTTGATATATGAATTTTTAAAAACTTTAATTTTTTAAAGAGTTTACAAAAGATGTTACATACTTCCTTAAATAAACATCTCTATCGAAACAATTTAGCCTGCTCTTGGTGGTTTAGGATCATAAACATTTGTTTTTCCCTGCTATAAATTACCCCAAGACTGTTATCAATTGTTATTATTTGAGGCATAAGCATCAAAAAAGACCCCCTTTTTCCCATTCAGACCTCTGCTTCTAAGATTTAGTCCATCATTTATTTATTCAGTTGGTGTTTATTGGTCACTGTAGTTCAGTATTACGTTACTTAGGGAAATAGTAAAGCAGACATTAATCTCATAGTACTTTTGGTCTAGAGTACTGACAGTCTAGATGCTAAACAAAAATCACATAAATAAAAATATAAGTTCAGGCCCAATAAGGTCCAAGAAGAAAAAAAATACAGGGGCATTATGAGGGAGTAGGGACAAAGGTAACTGACTTAGACTGGTGTGTCAAGGAAGACCTCTGTAGAGAAGTGACATGTGAGCTGAAACCTGAAGAATAAATAAGTCTTAGCCAGATAAAGAGTGTGGGAAGAGCATCTCAGGCAGAGTGAATAGCATATTCTCAAGCCCTGAGTGTGCAAAAGAGCTCGGTCCCTTTAGGAACTGAAGGAAGTCACATAGCAGGAGGAGCTGGGAGCAAGGGTGTGTGTGATGTGGAGTTGGGGGGGGTGCAGATAGAATAAGGTCTCTTTGGCTATTTTATAGATTTAGATTTTCCCTAAGTGTGCGTGGAAATAGGTTGGAACAGCAAAGGAAGATGTTACACATATGTTAAGATCTCTGGCTGCTTAGGTCAGACAGGTAAGGGAGAAAGTTCCAGAAACAGGCAGATTAGAAGGTCCAGGTAGAGGTGCCACAGAATAGGCGTGGCAGCAGAGGCACTGGAAAGTGGACAGATTCAGGTTTGACCTTGTAAAGGATTTGCTGATGGATCTGATATGGGGGTGGGGAAAGAGAGGTCAATCCTAACTTAGATTTCAGGGCACGTGCTGGTTCGCAGGCTCTTCAGGAGCTTCCGGGTATTCTCTGAAACTGGCCCCCATACACGGAGGGCACACAGAGACCGAAGAAAGTGGCAGATCACTCCACATTGGTGGGTGACAGGTTTAAGAAGCAATGGAACTTACACACAAGGCTTGTCCCTGGCAGCCAGATGGTGAGTAGATCCCTACACTGTCCCGTCAGAGTCTTAAAAGTATATGGAGAGGCCTTACCTGGATTCAGTCATGTATCCTGTCCAGATGATCTCAACACCACATCACCATCTGAAAGCTATGTCCTTGGGCCAGCCTCTGGGAGCAAGAAAGGCAAGTGGAACGTGCATTCCAAGGACAAGGGAGGGAGTGAGGAGCCTCCGATTGCTGGGGTCCAGCTCATGGGGGAACCCCAGTCACGTCTTCAACATGACCTTTCCTAACAGCTTGTGTAAGTACACACACAGTGTGTAGAACCAGCAGGCACGGTATTTCGTGGTATAACCGTTACCTGTCATCTGAAGCCTCACTTTACTTATTTTCAGATTCTTGGTATAAACCAAGATTTGAGGCTCCTAAAGTCTGAACCTCTAGACATAGGAGTGTCAAACTGTAGAGGTCAAGTTCTTTGACACCAGCGACCAAGTCTCACACTTCTGAATCATCTTAAAGTGCTGTTCTCAACATAGAGTAGGTGCTTACTGAGTTGATTTTAGGTTAACCAAGTATGGTTTAATTAATGCCAGTTGCTTGCTTGAAGATTTCCTTGATGATAAGGATTATGTCTTACTGTTTTTCATTCTTCTTAATGGTGGGCACATTGGTAAGTCTTTAGTGAATATCTGGACATGTTCACTATTTGTCCTAATTGAACATTAAAGGTGGGACAGAAGAAAGAACATTCATGAATCTCAATGTGCATCAGAGCAAGAATTAGACATGCATGCACATTACGGCTGCTTCTGGTTATCCTTTTGGGTTCTGCCTGACCGTGGAGAGATTATATTCTCTTCTTTCTCTGCCACTCTGTAAACTGAGTGGGAAAGTGAAAAATTATTCTGATATTGTTAAAACAGTAAGGGAGACTTTATTCAGGACTGTTGTGATAGGTGTCAAGACTATCACAATAGGAGAGGTATCAGGCTCAACTCTGAATACAACAAGAACAAATGAAGATTTATAGCTAAGAAGCAGGTGAAGGGAGTCTGTAGATGGAAAATTTCTAAGAGGAGACATTAAGGGTAGGGGAATTCTTGCTAAATCTGTTAGTTTCTGTTAGTACTCCTGTTAGATTCTCATGGAAGGCAGGCCAGCGGGGTCATATATCATCTGCAGGATGGTGGAGGATGAGGAATCGGGTCAGATTCTCTCTAAACTGACTTAAGAGAATTCTTGCTTAAACAGCAATGCAGGCCTAGCAAGGATGGGGCTAAGGTCGAGACCTTGAGAAGGGGGCTCCCAGGAGCCTGACTCAAATTTTGCCAAGGAGAGTTTTTGTCAGCAGGCTCTGCCTCTGGGGGCCCGTGGCTATCATCCACAGTTGCCAGAATGGGGAAGGAAGTCTTTCATGCAGATCTAAGCCGTTCTCCATACAACATTATTCAGAATAAAACTGACACTGTTACCTCCAGTGGTTAGACTGTCAAGTCTATTTCTCCAATGGCTCAGAACTCAGGTCTCCACCTGAATGGAGACATTAATGATAATTCATTGACTCTCTAAGAACCCCAACACATATGTCTAGATATGTCGATGCACTTGTAACTGTGATTTCCTATAGTGCAGGAGAAGAGAGTTAACTACAGAACTACATTATTACTATATTGTACCAAGCCCTGTGTTAGGTTCTTTAGACAGGTTATTTCATCTATTCTCACAGTGATACTGAAGAAGTCAACAGCACCATAAAAATCCATAGAGGTACCAGGAATTTTATTCTAGCTTTTAAAAAAATTTCAATTCAATTAATTAACATAGAGTGTATTATTAGTTTCAGAGGTAGAATTTGTTTTCTTTGTTTTTTAAAATATGTCAGCTGGTCCCAGGTATAAAAAGGAGGACCCGGAAATTTCCATACATTTTATTATTAAACTCATCTCTGTCATATTGCTCAAATGAGTGTCAGTTTGGGATTTTATATACTACTCAACTTGACATCTCAGATGGAGTTTTGCTAGAGTGTAATGCCAGGTAAATGCAAATTACAAACTTTGTGCAACCAACAGTTCATTTCACTTATTCTGGGAAAAAACCCAGTAACCCTCTGTAGACTACCTTCACTGCTCTAATTATCCCCTCTAAGGTATATTTCAGATTTTCCTGAAAATAACTTCTCTGAAAATTATGTCACCAAAATGAGGTTTCTTAGAATATAATATTGAGATGATTCAACACATGACCAAAATTAAAATACAGCAAATGATTAGACAAACTACTGTCTTAGAGAAAACAGTTAGCAATGATTGGACTTTTAAAATCATTGCAATTTTTTCCTATAATTTTATCTTTTCTCTGAAAACTGTTTCCTTCCCTTCCATAATTGAAAGTGACTAGCTTCCCACTTTTGTGCTTCTTTTCTGCCATATTTTTTTGCTGACTTAAGACGCTACACTTCCCTCGCAGGTACTTCTGGGTTCTCAGAGCAGCATTAGAAACAAATCATTATTATGTATTGAAAGTATTAAAATGAGCTTAGTCTTTACTCAGTAGATTCATGTCTAGGAATAAAGTCAGTTCTAATACAATCGTGCTCCCAAGAAACCTTGCATTATTAAGAATCACATGTAAGAATGATTGTCGGAAGGGAAGTTAGAGCTTAAACAATTTTGAAATAACAATTAAAGATTATGTTTCCTACAGGAATTTTAATAATACCGGTATTTGAAAACTACTAACAATTTGTATTTATAACATAGAAATTAAAGATTAATCAACAGAAACAGAAAAAAATTAGATAAAACTTTCGGAGTGAGTCCTGTGCATTTTAAATGATAAAAATTAATGAACTTCTAGGTTACCATTGTGTAAATAATTTCTATAACTCGTGTGATGCTTAAGACCAGGTTGAAACTAGATGTCTTAAAAATGCATTGTCAAAGTTAATTATAGCATTCATAACTGGCAATGGTTTTTAATTATAAGTAAAAAACGGGGGGAAGGGGGCCTAAGAGCTGTATGTAACATGCTTAACATTTAAAAAAAAATCTTAACCTGTGATGCTATTTCCAGGGCCCAAGCTTCTTATAATTAATAGCAGTTCCTATATTAAAAATCAGGGTCATTATGGAAATTGCAGTGGCAATGAAATGCCACTATAGCTTGAATAAATTAAAACAAACATTGCTTAGGGGCACCTGGGTGGCTCAGTTGGTTAAGCGTCTGACTTCGGCTCGGGTCATGATCTCAGGATCCTGGGATCAAGCCCTGCATTGGGGTCCCTGCTCCGCGGGAAACCTGCTTCTCCCTCTCCCACTCCCCCAGCTCGTGTTCCCTCTCTCGCTGTGTCTCTCTCTGTCAAACAAATAAACAAAATCTTAAAAAAAAACAAAAAAACAAAAAAACCCCAAACATTGCTTAGATACATATACAAGGACATTCATTGCAGCACTTTTTTATGATAGAAAAAAATAGAAAATAACATAAAATTTTGACAATAGGGGATTGACTACATTTTTGTAAATCCCTATAATGTATGCCTGCATATGTAATGTAAATATTCATGGTATATTTTTAAGTGACAAAAGCTTGTTATAGAATGGTATGCACATCATAATTCCATTTTTGAAAATTTATGTTAATTTTCCATTGAAAGTGTCTAGAAAGATATATAATGAAATATTCAGACTAGTTATCTAGAATCTGGAATTTTGGATACCTTTTCATTTTGCTTGACTCTTGTTTTCTATAATAAATATGGATTCCTTGGCTAAGATTTATAATAATTGGAACAATTAGTATAATTAATTATTGCTTAATAAGTCATTGTAAAGGAAATCACATTCCCTACAGTACTGCAGAAATTGAAGTAGAGCTTTTGGAAAGTGGAAAAAAAAACAACAACAACCCACAGCCGGGGAGCCTGGGTGGCTTAGTAGGTTAAGCATCTGCCTTGGGCTTAAGTCCTGATCCCAGGATCCTGGGCTGGAGCCTGCTCAGCGGGAAGCCTTCTTCTTCCTTTTGCACTGCCTGCTGGTCCCCATGCTTGTGCTTTCTCTCTCTGTCAAATAAATAAATAAATAAAATCTTAAAAAAAACCCCACAGCCATAATGAAAAAATTGTTTATAACTGCATGCTATCCTATCTTAATAACTGATCCAGCATAACATTATTGTAGAAAATCTCTAAAGGACAGAATGCTATATAGCACTAATAAGTACAAAGTTTATAGAATGCATCTAAGTTTAACTACTTAAGTTCTATTTTTTCTTAAGGGAAATTAAAGAAATATTATGTCAATAGAAAAGTGTATTGTTAATGTTCTCCAACCCGAAAAGCCCAGCTAGGAAAAAGGGGTAATAAATGTGGTGTGGTGTGGTGGCTTTACATGTAAGCATGAACTTTTTATTTTTTTAAAGATTTTAGTTTTAAGTCATCTCTACACCCAACGTGGGGCTCGAACTCACAACCCCGAGATCAAGAGTCGCACGCTCCACCGACTGAGCTGGCCAGGCGCCCCACGCATGAACTTTGTAAAAGCAATTTGACACTCATTTATTTAGCCTTCACCATGTTCTAGTTTTGGTGCTCTGTGAGCAAGACAGGGTGACTCACCTCTAACATCTCACCATCTAGTGAGAAAGAAAGAAACATCCAGAACTTCATGATGTGTTAAGTGCAGTACCAGAGGTTGAGACTAAGGGCTGTGGGAGCACAGAGCCAGCAGCGATGAATTCAGCCTCATGTGGGAGATTCCACTGAGAAGGTGAGATTTGAGTTCCTCAAAGTATGAGTAAGATTTACTAGGTGAAGATTGCTGAAAGGGCTTTCCAGACCCACGGAACCACGAGAGCAGAAGAGCAGGCAGAGTGTGAGAGGTGTCATGGGAACACCATGCAGAGGTGTGGGTAGGTTTGTGTCTTGGGTGCAGATGAGGGGGTGTGGAAGGAGCTAAGCCAGTCAGTGCAAACATTTAGCTCTGCAAGTACAAAATGTAAGAGGCTAAAAAAAAAAGACATAAAATCTGAAAATCGCAATTCTGAAAGTAAAGGTAGGTTGTTTCTGTCATTTAAATTCTGTAGCGGAAAGAAAAGCAGGATTTATTGAGTTTCTATTGTATGCCTTTGTATCTCTTGATGCATTTAACCCTGATGTCAACCCTAAAAGGCTGATGACTCTCAATTTACACCCGAGGAGGTGGAAGCTACGGAAAGCACCCTAGTTGCTGGAAAGACAAAGTACGGCAGCAGGGTTCAATCAAAGTTCACACAACTCCCCAAGCTGGTGTACTTTCCATTATACCCCTCAGTCTTTCTGAAATACCTAACTGATTCTCATATTACAACCAATGGTGGGACTCCTTCCCACACAGACCACCACCACCACCACCACCACCACCACCTGCACCAGATAACTTGGTATATTTGGAGTTAAAAACAAATGAAGAGAAATGAAATATGCATGTGAAAACTTTATAGATCATTCTGCCCTAGTCAGCATCCCTTATGGGATTGTTACTGTGATGTGAATGTAGAAATTTGCTGCTTTGAAAGCCTTGATATTTCCCTATTGTAGCCCACAGCTGTCTGAATACAGCAGTATTTCTTGAGCTGGCAAAAAAAAAAAAAAAAAAAAAAAAAAAAGCTCATTTTCTGCAGTATGTGAATCTCCACAAAGGTATTTATCTTAAACAGCTACTTTCTCCTTTACAAAGGACTGATTTGGCATTCAGTTTGGTTGCCATGCCACAGGTGTTTTGGATTTGGATGGCAGCTTCGAAGGGTGGGTCTGCTGAGCTCCCTGTGGTGCCTGCCTGGCTGAGCCCTTGCCAGGCTGAGTAAGCTCATTCATCCAGGAGATGGCCCTGAAGTTGAAAACGATGTGAGGCACAAATGCCTTGTCACTTGAGTTTGCCTGTTTTCCTTCTTTCTTTTATGCTCCCTGCCATGAGTCTTCACAATGTAGTACTTCGTAAGGAGAGATGAATGCAAGCATCTGCCAAGACATTAAGATACAGATCCTGCTACTTCAGTCGACTAGATTAACATATTAAACAGCCTGTGCTTTTAAGATGTTTCCAGCTAAAATTAGTATTTCCTTTCTTGTTATGCTAGTTGTGATTTCACGGGGTTGTTTATCTCCTGGCAGAGCTCCCTCGCGTCTTTCTCTGCTCTTGTCATCTTCCACGCTGCTGACAGACTGATCTGTTGTAAATGAAAATCTCCTCATTTTATCCCCTTTGCTTAAAATTGGTGCGAAGTAAACTCATCCTTCAATAGTCAGCCATGTGTGCTCCCCGGGGGGAGAGGGCCACTTTCTGGTCTCGCCGAAGCCTGTGCATACTTCTCAGATGGTGTTTTGCACAGTATTTGCAGTTCGGTGTTCATTATCTCTTTTTATTTCTAGTTGATGCTTGACGGATCATCTTTTTCACTATTTTAGTATCAGAATCTCATGTGTGGCCAGCTGATCATATGTACAAAGAAAACATTAGCTGAAAACATTAATGAGTTAATTTCTTAGTAAATGAATTAGTAAATACTAAATGCATGATTGGTAGTTGTGAGACCTCACTAGAAGGTGAAGGCAGAGGAGCTGGGGAGAATGGTATCTCTTGCCATCTATAGCATCTGATAAGGGGTAATGGAAATTCCTGGAATTTCCTTAAACTGACGTGTTTAAGTAGTAGCCTTTGAAGCAATCTTTCCCTGTTTTGAGACAATCTTTGTGTTTATTTGAATTCGTGGACTATCTCAGGGGTTGTCAGCTTGCAGGTGTGTAAAGAATGCTTTGTGGTGATAAAAATGAGTATAAGATGAGATCTAAGAAAATGTATGATTAATAGAGAACATGGTTTGTGTTTAATCTCCCTTCACCCTAGAGCTTTGTGGAAGGATCATCCTATTTCTTAGATGATACTTAGGATTTTTAAAAAATCCATTTTGCTTAAGATAGCCCAAATGTCTGAAACTGTCTTTCTTCTGAGGCTCTTACAGTTAGTGAAAACTCCAGATAAACCCAAATTATTCAATCGTATTTTATAGATCTCTCTGAATTGCCTTTTTCTTCCTCTAGAGGAGTGTCTAAGAGAAAATTTTCCATTTTTCTACCCAAAGTTTGCTCCATTTGAATAATAGAGAAAATGGTAGGGTCTAATTTAAAATGTTAATATAGATGGAGATAGCATTTGTAAATTAATAATCTTAAAAGTCAATTTCAACTAATTGTAATAACAAATGAATTATCTTATCAATGTGATGTATATATATGTAACATATACACATATATACATTATATATATTACATAAATATATGAAAAACAATTGGAAGGTTGCAAAATAGATATTCAGAGGATTACTGGTAAAAGAGTGTCATACAGCCCAATCATTTTAAAATGATGTGAATTATATCTGAGTAATAGTATTTTATAGTGATAACTATGAGTTAGACCTTAAGTTATTCCAACATTCCTGAAGAGAGAGAAACATGGTATTTGATGATTTATACCTAAACTTGAAAGTCTTCTTTAATCATAATTTGAATAATTACTCTCTAATATAGAGAAATTATTTCGTGTCTTGTTAGTACCCCTTCATTCTTCAGCCGACTTTTCAGAACAAAAAGAGTTGAGCTTTTATAAGTTAAAGTTAACATGGACTCTAAGGAGAGAGTTTATTCTTAAGACAATGGAGGCAACTGAATGGAAAGAGACATGAGACCAGAACCAAATACATCCCCGAAGGGCCATCAATGAAACCAACTTGAAAATAATCGAATTAGTTTTATATCAGATACATGAATGAATGTTCTTAACATAAATGCCTTGTTTCCAAAAAAACATGTAAAAACGTCACATTTCTAGCTTTGCATCCTTTTCCCAAGAAATCATGGCTCACTTATTCTTTTCCTTTGAGATGACAATTCTTATGTCCATGTGGCCCACTTGACCTCTCATCTAAGTCTCAATCTGCACACCAAAAACTAATGGTTTAACTCCCTAGATGATTCTCTTCCAGTTCCTCTATCTTAGAAGGAACATCTTTCACTCAGCTCTTAGGCCCAAAACTTATGAATTCACCTGGATACTTTCTGCTTTCTTGCCTCCATATCCTTCCAGCACCTCCTAAATACCTACTAAACATCTCTTCAATATTTTCTCCTTCTACTCCCACTGCCACCTTTGTAGCAGCTACCATGACCTACTGCCTAGGAGAGAGTACTAAACAGAATGGTCTTCTTATTGGCTGCCTGCTTTATCTTTGGACTTTCTCGGATTCCTTGTGCATACTCTAGCTGAGCTATCTTTCTAAAATGCAAACTGGATTATGCCATTCTCCCTCTTAAAATCCTCCAGTGTTTTAAAAATTATTTTTTGGTTTAAAAATAAATTATTAAACATAGGTCAAGGGCCCTGAGTGGTCTGGCCCATTCCCCTCTCCAATAGTCCCTCATCCCATCTCAATCCTGTAGCATGATTGGCCTTCTTTCAGTCTTTCACACCTATCAAGCTGTCTCCCTCTCACTCTGGACCTTTGCTCTCCTCCCGTCAGGAAAACTCTTCTGTCTCCTTGTCATCCAATAAACTTATTTTTCCTTCAAATTTCAACCCAGCTACCCGCGACCATGACCTCTTACCCACTCTTATAGCACTGTGCAACTCTCTCTAATGACACTAACCATAATTATAACTTTAGATTTGTCACCTTGACTGGGCTCTAAGCTCTTTGAGGACAGGTGCTACGTCTACTTCTGTTCTCTAATAGAGTCTTCGGAGCTTAGCCCAATACTCAGCATGTACTGTATTGTCAATATTTATTGAATGATAGTGGGCATATTAGCCAGTACTGACATTAGAGATAATCATTTTCTGAGTAATGATAAATATTCAAAGAAAGACAGACAGTTTTTTAAAAAATTTTTTTAAAGATTTTATTTATTTGACAGAGAGGGAGAGAGAGAGAGAGAGAGAGTGCACGATGCAGGGGGGGGAGCAGAGGGAGAAGCAGGCTTCCCGCTGAGCAGGGAGCCTGATGTGGGGCTTGATCCCAGGACCCTGAGATCATGACCTGAGCTGAAGGCAGACACTTAACTGACTGAGCCACCCAGGCGCCCTGAAAGATAGACAGTTTTTAACATAAGTGCACTAAATACATGTCTTTACTTTTATTGCCCATATATGGGGGTATCAACGTACTTCTTGAATTCTTACTCATTCAGCAGACCTTACACATTTGGATTATTTGGCTTATGTTAAGACATGTAAGACTTGAAATACGTTTTTGTCTGCCTTAAATTATTATACATTTTAGTTTCTCAGAATTGAAAGATAATTCTCAGAAGTATCAATCACTGGGCACACTGGATTCATTAAATGACATTAATGATACAGGCTTGAGATTTAGAACCAGACCTATTTGGCTTTGGGTCCTAGCTATGCTATCTATTACATGTGTAAAACTCATCTCTTTGAGCATTAGTTATATCATCTGTAAAATGGGTTTTATAACACCTACCTCATGAGATTATATAGTTACAATTCTTCCTATTTAATAGGTACTAAATAAAAGGTCTTCATTGTTCTTACTGCCGTATCTTCCTCCCAGATAATCCGCACAGTTCAAAAGACATACCAATTAGATTATCACCCTTACTGCATGTTCCATCCAAATGGAGTATATACTTTAAAACTGAACTTTAACTGAATTGGAGCTAGAAAAAAAGGATGGTAGAAGGACAAATATGCCAATCAATACCTGTGGGCACCCAGGTTAATGAGCAGAAAGAAAAAAGTGTAATTTCTTTGATTTAATGGTTGCCTGATTTCAGTTTGCTTTTAATTTGCTTAAGTTATTCATAAAATCTCTTCTTTCAGAGTAATTAGTTGTGTTTATCTGCTTCTTAGAGGGAAGGTGTTGGAGGAGTTCATCAAGGAGACGTGACCTCTGGTTGACTCGTGAGCTGGATTCCTCAATCAGAGGCTCCTCATAGCCTCCCCTCTTCTTGGAATGTACAACATTCTGCCCACTGTTCCCACCATGGGAGCTCGTTTTCAAGGATGCAGTCTTGTGAGAGCAATGTGTTGTTGAGACCATCTGGACTGAATAAATGACAGAACCTAGCTTCTATGCACAGTTTTAAGATTCTGGTGGGCAGGTGTGGAAATCTACCCATCTTGCTGATGCCCAAGACAAGCCTTGTATGTAAGTTCCCTTGCTTATTAAACCTGCCACCTACCTGTGTGGTCTGCCTCTTTGTTCCTTCCTTGTCAGCATGGGGGCCAGTTTCAGATTTCATCAAAGAAGCTCCCGAATTTGCATACCAACAGAAGGATGACTTCATGTTTTGTGTTATAATTCCTTTCAGTATGCTCTTTTAGCTTTACTTACTTTAGATGGAAACGATAAAGTAGATACTGCAAACATAGTAATCAAGTTAACTCACACTTTGGTTTAAAATTACAAACATGGCAAACGCCTTTATGAGGGTGCTTTTAGATGATGAGAAGACTGAGGTGTTCTTGAGATCCCTAATTTTATTAACAAACTATGCAGCTAAAAATAATGTAATCAGTCATTTTGTTATTCTTACCTTTAGGGAAGACTGCGCCTAGACCATCTCAGCAGAAAGATAATCTGGCTCATTGCTTCCAAAATACTGTATGTCAAAGACACATTTGCAGATCAAAGCCTGGGGAGCTTTGCCTTCTTGTGTTCTTTTTCTTCCAGAAATAACCGTTGTCTTTTTATGCCTATTGTTGAGCAAGTGACTATGAAATATTGTAGATGGATTTGTTAGTAGAGGTAGTGTAAGATTATTCACCAACCAATCAAGAATATGATAAGAAATAATGAAATAGCACACCTCTGTCCACAGAGAAGAAATATGAAGTCAGCGTATGATAAAGGCATTACCCTTTGACCTCGTGTTACCCATTATATCATTTTATTTTTACACATAATTAAGATATGGGTGTTGTTTCCACAATTGGATGTGCTTTAAAGATGTATCAATGGGCTATAAAACTCTCTCTTCACAGGCATTAATCTCTACAAATTCTTCTTTAATTTATATACTACAATAATCATAATCTGTGTGGTTAACAATCATTTAGTGCTTATTATGTGCCAGATACTGGTAATTATTTTACACACCTAACTCTAGCGACGTTTTGTTGAGGTAGGTATGTATAAGCTGTGTTTCCTAGATGAGGGAAGTGAAACTCGGAGAGGTTAGGTAAGTGTCCCAAGATCTCTGCACCTTAGTTTGTGATGGAGGTGTGTTTCTGAGTTCAAGTTCATTTGATTCTGAAGCCTTTGATCTTGGCAACTAGTGAGAAATAAGCTAGAGGCAAGCTGATGGGAGTCCAATGCACTACTGTTTATAAGTAATATTATTCTTTTATGTATTTCTGTGAGCATTTGATTAACATAGGCAACATAGATTTAGCAAGCTATTTACCTCTGTGTTTTCTCTGAAAGCTTTTACGCATGACCCTTTCTGCTGGTGAGTATTATTGGGAGTGAGTAATAGCCTCTGAGGTTACTTAAGCACTTTGTTGCCATGGAGTCAGTAAGAATGCCCAGACTAAGAGAAATTGGGACGCATGAAAATTGTTGCTGCTACATAAATTAAATCACTCAGTCATTCATTAATTCAACAAAGCATCAGGAAACTATTATATTCCAAGTAAGACTTTAGATTTTAAAAAAACACAAAAAAACAGCATACGTTCTCTGTCCTTTACAAGCTCATACTCTAGTGTGTATGGCAAGACAATTGATAGGTATGTAAAATAATAATTGTAATAATAAGATACATTCCATAATAGAAACACAAAAAGAAGTACTCTGTGTGCACATAGAAAAGAGTGTTTCACCGGTTAGAGTTTCAAGGAATTATTCTAGAGAAAGTTATAGTTGAGTGTGAAATGGAGTCCTTCAGCTGACATGGACAGGTGTGAGGTGATAGGCATTCCAGAAAGAGGAAATGTATGCAAAGGAATCTGAAGCCTGTTAGTTTGGTGTGGCTGAAATGTAAGGATCAAAATACCCACTCATGCACACCTTGGACTGTTCTAGCCAAAACACCCCATCTGCTGTGACCTGTCTGCCTGTCTCTGTCTCTGTGTCTCTCAATTTACTTATGGAATTGGCTCATGTAATTGTGGGATTGTAGAAGCTGGCAATTCTGAAATCTGTAAGTCAGGTCAGCAGTCTAGAAATTCAGGTAGGATTTAATGTTGCAGTATTAATCTGAAATCTGCAGAGCAGTCCAGCAGGTGGGTGCGTCTCTATGTTGCAGTCTTGATGGCAAATTGCTTCTTTCATGAGAAACCCTAGTCTTTGCTGTTAAGGCCTTCAACTGATTGGATGAACTCGGCCACATCTTGGAGAGTAATTGGTTTCACTCAAAGGCAATTGATTATAAATCTTAATCACATCTAAAAAATATCTTCACAGCAACATTTAGACTACTGTTTGCCTACACACTGGGCATTGTAGCCTAGCCAGGTTGACATGTAAATGAACCATCATACCTGTTAACGAAGAACCAACTTTTTCCTCTTTCATGTGTTGCTGCCTTTTTTCTTGCCAATACCAAGCCCAAGTTTTATACAGATACAAAGTGCAGATCACTTACCTGAAGCCCAGATGGACGGGAATCTAGGAAATATAATCTTTAGCTTTCCAGTCTTTAGAGAACCAGGAAAGCAAACTAGAAGTGAATTGGAATGGGTGTTGAATGAGTCAACAAAGCACACAGTCTGCTACTCAATATCCATTCCAACTTTTCCCACACCCAAACTTTTATTTTTTTCATTTATTTTATTTTTTAAAAAGATTTTTTATTTATCTGACAGAGAGAGACACAGCGAGAGAGGGAACACAAGCTGGGGGAGTGGGAGAGGGAGAAGCAGGCTTCCCGTGGAGCAGGGAGCCCGATGCGGGGCTTGATGCCAGGACTCTGGGACCATGACCTGAGCTGAAGGCAGACGCTTAACCACTGAGCCACCCAGGCGCCCCCACACCCAAACTTTTAAACAAGAACAAGAATGACATAAAAGCAAGAGCAATATGCTTAATATAATTCAGCTATCTTTTTTTTTTTTTTTTTTTGAGAGAGAGGGTGGGGAGGGGCAGAGGGAGAGGGAGAAAGAACTCAAGCAGACTCTGTGCTGAACACAGAGCCTGATGCATGGCCACCACGGGGCTGGCTCCATCTCACGATCCTGAGATCATGACCTGAGCTGAAATCGAGTCAGACACTTAACCAACTGAGCCACCCAGGTTTCCCAACTATCCTTTGCTCAAATGAAAACTCACTTATTCTGTCTTCAAAGGGGAAGCCCCAAATCTCATCTGTTTCTGCATCTCTTTCTAGGTAACGTTCCTTTTTACTCTGGGGTAGTTAGAATCACATCTTGGTATTTTGTAAGCTATAGAATAAATTATGAAGTTTCCAGCAAAGAATTATTCTATATAAATTCCTATATAAATTAGCAGGAGAAAGGTATATAGGAAAAAATAGACTCTCTCCTCTTTCTTTAGGAGAAAGGACTACTACTCATAGTCCTCATTCATTTTGCAACTTTCTATGAGCTTTTTGTTAATATTTGTAACTGGTCGTAAGTCTATATTTATTATTTGTAACTTCCTCCATCACTCATGATTCTTAAGTTAGATCCTATTCATGAATTTCTGGCCTTTCTTATTTCTAATATAATCATTTTAATAAAGTCTTTTTAATACCAGTTTTTTTAATCAACTAAGTTTTGATATATAACATTTCCATTACTATTTATCCCAAAGTATTTTTAAATATCTGTGAACATTTTTTTCACCCATGATATATTTAGACATAATTTTAAAAAATTCTCCAAGTATATGGGAATTTTCATTTACATTTTTGATACCGATTCATTGCATTGTGGTTACAGAATATGGTTGATAACATATTTTTATATTGTCTTTTTTGTATTGGATTATATTATACTGTTGGTATTATTTTATACTGTTATGCACCATTAATTATTTTTATTTTTATTTTTTTAAAGATTTTATTTATTTATTTGACAGAGAGAGAGAGCACACAAGCAGGGGGAGCCAGAGAGAGAGAAGCAGGGAGCCTGATAATGGGGCTTGATCCCAGGACCCTGGAGTCATGACCTGAGCTAAAGGCAGACGTTTAACCGACTGAGCACTCAGGCGCCCAGCACTATTATTTTTTTAAAGATTTTATTTATTTATTTATTTAGAGAGAGAGCATGAGCTGGGGGAGGGGCAGACGGAGAGGGAGAGAGAAAATCCCAAGCAGATTCCGCGCTGAGCATGGAGCTGATGCGGGGCTCGATCTCAGGACTCCAAGATCGTGACCTGAGCTGAAATCAAGAGTCAGATGCTTAATTGAGTGACCCACTATATTACACTATGTTATACATTTTATATGATAACTGAGAGAAGCATATTGAAAAGTTTCACTATGATCATGGATTTGTCAAATTTTTCCATAGCTCACCCAAGTTTTGATTTGCGTATTTTGCAAATTGTTGTATCTTCTTAGTGAATTTAAATTTTATCATTATGCAGTGACCCTCCATATTTATCTTAGTGGTTTTCTGATGTTTTGCCTTCCTAACATCTGTTCTACATTCCTATCTAGCTTCTTTCTTGTGGGGAATCCATTCTTCCTAGACCACCATTCTCGGGGCTGACTTGCATTTTTTCCTATATTCTTAAAAATTTTTTTCCTGTACTCTTAAGAATTCAGTTTGCTTTAGTGTGCTTACTGCTATTTGCAATGTATTTATTTCTCTGTCGGTATTATTTTGGTCTTTAATTGGTTTTCTCAGTTCTACAGTTTTACTGATTCCTTTGTTTCTTCATCTCATCTTTGAAGTCTCTCATTGAATTCCTGTTGTTTTTTTATATTCTTCTATTGTAGCAGGCACTTGCAGGGAAAGTTCTCTTCTCTGGCTATGATTGTTTCCTTATGAGGCTCTGGTATTCATCCTTTAAATAATATGTTTCTTTAATTCTATTTTTTCTTTTGTGTGTGTGCTGATGTTTTTAAAATTGAGGCTTTGCCATGTATTTTTTTCTCTTACTCATTTATAACACAATAGTCTTCAGCTTTGATGTAAAATTAATGTTTGTCCCTCTTCCTATAATTGTGCCAATTTGGGGCTCATATCTATGTTCTCTGGCAGAAAGTTTCAAGCTTCCTATCTTTTCCTAATGCAGAATGCAGCCCTGAACTTTAGCTTCAACAGAATGTTAGGACCAAGTCTATATTTCTTGTATTTCCATCTTCTCTCCTTAAACTCTATTTTGCCCCCCCTACAATTCAGAGAGGGGAAAACATTAAGTGATATTTATTTGTTCTATTCCTGGAGTAACTGGCGAGTGGGATGAAGCAGAGGGACACCTTACTTGGAGATCTTTGTAGCCTGGTGTCCTACTCCTCATAATCCTCTGTTCACCCACCAGAATTTAACTTCTGTTAAGATTTTCTCATACTTACTTTTTTTTTGCTTTGTTAATTAATTGCCTTTTATCTTGAACTTTCCCCCTTAATAAGGTCACTATGACAGCCCCTGATAGATGTTTGCCTTACTAAGGGAATACTTAATAAAATTACATTATAGATGACTACAAGAAAAATTCTTGAGTGTTGTCTTGGTCATTTGTCTGGATTTTTCACATACACTTTCACTTTCCTACAAATTGGCTGGAGGTGTCTTTTAAATGAGTTTCTTAGGGTGTGGTCTATTTGTCTTCTTTCTTTGTGTATAATTTTTTCTCTGAGGGGAGGTAAGGTTAGGAACCTGTTGAGTCATATTGATCTTTATGGCTATACTTTTCAAAGATTTTCGACTGAGTCAGGATTCCTTTTTTTAAATGGTTGGAGCTGACATGCCAGTTTCTCCTTTGCAAGGCTTGTTGTTGCTAGCAGTTCCCTAAGATTTGGGAGAAATAGTAAAATTGTTATCCAGCTTCACCTTCCTTCTTACTTTGATACTGTTCAGGATTCTTAAACATGAGGCGGCTTCGACATTTATCCCAGTCAGAAAATATTAACAATCTGACTCAGGAGCAAGTGGTCATTTATCTGAAATATGCAAGTTGCAACTCCGTTTGGTGGCACAGCGAAGGAGATGAGCTGGAGGTAGTGATGTGTGGCTGTGTTTTCCAAGAACACTACGATGCTACTGGGAACAAACTGCATGTCTGAGTAAAAAGACAATTTATTAACATTCAACATTAAACTTTGCTTTAAGAGAAACATACATTTATTTATCATATCCTTTCAACGAACACCCTAGTAACTGGAACAAAAAACAGTTACATTATATTATACCGGAATATCAGAAATAAAATGTAATCTGAGGACTTTAAGTGATGTAAGTGACTATAGAGATATTCATGCACCCCAGGCACAATCAGGTTTTCATCAAATTATACATAATAAAACTGAGGGAAATGAAACATACATAAAGTCTTGAGAAGATTCCAAAAAGAAAAGCTAGTGTTGATTTTTTTCTAGATGTTAAATTCGTTGTTCTTAAATTGCTGTTCTACTTGTGAGTAATCTATTTTTTTAATCTTTGTCCTTATATGTACTATACTTCTCTTATCTAAGCCATGAACAGCTTTATACGATTCCACTCACTCTATTTGAAGTGAGAAATGGAAACAAGTAGAAAAGTTGAAGAGCCAAAGAAATATGAAATGAATAGTTATAAGGAATTCAGTAAGGTCTCAGGTCAAAGTACAATTCCTTTCTCGTATTTTAACAGTAGAGTTTTAAAGGATAGAATAAACATGGAAAATGCAAATGGCTAATTATTAGCAGTAAAAGAAAATGAGTCAAAATCATTGGGAATATTAAAGTTTATATTCTTATGTTCTCTTGATTATTAAATGTCTACTTTCCAACCACTTGCCTAATCCTCCCCACTCTTACAAAAGGTAGATGGGCAAGAGAAAAAATACATGTGATGTTCTTTCTGCCTTAATGGTAGCTGCCTTATATCCTTTAGCCTCTACCTCTCAGAACGCTACACATTCCTGCCTCATGGGGAATTCAGTCTCCTTCAGACTTTTTCCTTCTCCCAATCTAATACAAACATATTCTAATTTCTCAGTGCCCTCTGGGACCCTTGCTGTATCACATTGTAAATCATTTCTGTCTCTCCTATTTTGGCCCAAATGTATTTAAACTATAAAATATAACAAATAAAGTGACAAACAAATAAACATGAAAGGCAGCCCAGAAGTGACAAAGTAAGGAATATAATGTCATATAATATCAACATTCTTTTTTTTTTTTTAAAGATTTTATTTATTTATTTGACAGAGAGAGACACAGCAAGAGAGGGAACATGAGCAGGGGGCATGGGAGAGGAAGAAGCAGGCTTCCCGCTGAGCAGAGAGCTCGATGCAGGGCTCGATCCCAGGACCCTGGGATCATGACTTGAGCCGAAGGCAGACGCTTAACGACTGAGCCACCCAGGCACCCCTAATATCAACATTCTTTACAGTCTTGTGGACCACACTTTCAACAGAAGAGGCTCAGACTTTCTGGAGTCTTTTTTTCTGCAACTCTGTCCATCATCTCAAGGTTCCACCCCTCCCAACCCCAGCCTGCCAGTTCCCTGAGGACACTGTTTCCCACAGAGACTTCCCACTTGGTGACTGTTTTCTCCTAGACTGGCCCTAACTAGAGGCAGGATAGTTATTCTTGTTTCTCTACTTCCAGCCCATTGTTCCTTTTCTCCACCTTAAGAAACCCAACTTCTTTAAATGCATACCAACAAACAACAAACACTTCACTTAGCCAAACTTGCCTTTCCAGCTTCTGCCTCAGATCTGTTTTCTTTTACTGAAAATTTCTTGGAAACTTTCTATTTCCTGCTCCCACCAGTTCACATCTCACTCTCGAAGAAAGCCATGACACAGGCTTTCATAGCTGTCATGAAGATGCTCTCATCCAAGTCAGCCTCTGACTTTCTGTAGCCAAATCAATAGTCAAGTCTAATTTCTCATCTTGCTCTACTTTCTGTTTTATTCAACACAGTTGACCTCTCCCTCCTTCTTGAAACACTTTCTTCACTTAGCTTGCAGGACACTCAACTCTCGTGGTTCTCATCCTATCTCACCAGTTTTTTTCAGTCTTCTTCTCCAGCTCCCATTCTCTTCTCAAATTCTAGGTTTTTTGGAGTGCCCCAATGACTTTCTAAATTCATTCCCTAGTTGTTCACATGCAGACACCCAACTTTGAATACCATTCACCTGCCAACCATTCACATCTTCATGTTTCCAGACAGTCCTCTCTCTTGAATTTCTGACTTATATGTTTAACTGTCCATTCCATATCACACACTCATCTCAAAGCAGAGCTCTTGATTCTTTCCAAAAACTCTCTCAGTTTTTCACCTTTGTAAATATCACTCCTCTTCTTCCATTTGCTCAGGCCTTCCCTACATCTCTTCCCATCCATCAGCAAACTCTGTTGGCTCTACCTTCAGACTGTATCCCGACTCCTATCACTTCTCACTAACTCCACAACTACTGTCTTATTTCAAGCCGTTATCATTTATCTCCTGGACTATTGAAATAATTTCCTGACTCACTCCTTTGCTTTCAATTTTGTTTCCCTATGTCTTTTCTCCTCATGGAAACCAGAGTGACACTTCTAACATGGAAATCACATCATGCCACTGCTGAATTTTCAGTGTCTAGAGTACTTTTTGGCACATAGTTGACACTCAGCAAATATTTACTGAATGAATGAAAAAGAAATGTTCTTTAGAGAAAGGGGTTAAATACAATAGTTAGTTCCAATATGTATATATATTTTAGTTCCTTTAGTAGCCCAGTCTCATTAGCACTCATAAACATTAGACATAATTTACTTCCTATCATTCTTCCATACCAACAAATAGATTAGTGCTACCATATGTAATATTGAGAGTAAACTTGTGGGTTTACCACAGTATAGAGCTTGGGTGTTGATGCCCTCCCTCTCGCTTTCTACCATCCACTAAGATAATTCACTGACAAGAACCAGTTCATTAAGGTAAGAAGCTTATATTCTCCTGATACTTCAAATTACTTTTCAAGAAACAACATATTTATGCTGCAACTCAAGGTGTCAGGCAGGTAGAGGTTATAATGTAAATCTAACTATGCTAGGTGGGATCACAGAGGGTTGGTAGAGGGGATTTGCAAACCAGTGAGAGAACTTGTGTTGTTCCTCAAATCATACAATGTAGTTAATGCACCAATGTGGAGCAGTTCTAACCTTGACATTCATTATTCAGAAATGTAGATATTGTAGGAGGTTAGCATTCAGATTGGGTTCAGTAGGTTGTCATTTTTCTAAAATGCCCTTACTACAAAATATGAAAAATCAAGGTCTTTTTTTTTCCTGGTAAAACTAAACTTCTGTAATCAATCCACTGACTAGTTAATTAACAAGAGGGGAATTAAGCTCCCAGGCCATGAAGCATTTAATTTGCCTTGGAATCCTAATCTAGTTAAATGCCAAGTCTCTGGGGAAAGACACTGTCTTGTTGCACTTTACTCTTGGTAAACTGAAATTAAAAAGAACAAAGGAAGCCCAGAAAAAATAAGCAGGTTTTAGCCCAAGCAGCCCTTTGGCAAGATTGAGCTGTATGCCTACATTTGACAATCTCAATTAATTACTAAGAGAAAGAAAGAGTTAAGAAAAAGCAATTTATATATTTGAAAGTCCTCATCTATGTAATGTAAGGCAAACCAAATTAGTAAATCACCGATACAGGTTTGTCTTGATATTTTCCTGTGACCTTGTTGTAATGAATGGGAAGAAATAATAGAAAACTGTTGCCTTTTCACTAAATCTATTTTAAGATCACAGACTGCTTCAATATATAAGAGAAAGGCAAAACACTTTCCATTTTGAAACTAGGTGCCAAGATTTTATGGCTTCAGGGTCATCATCCTGAAGAAAGTTCAGTCACAAAAAGAGCAGGTAATTTACAGTCTATAATTAGGACTCTTCCCTTTACTTTCGGCTTTATGGTGATGCCAGGTGGCCCACAGTTAACCATGCCAGGCTCATATTTAGACAATAGAGTCAAGGCTAGTGTTCTGTGTGGTACCAACAGTAGCTTCCACTGAATTTCATTTGGGATGCCAACTTAAATGTTGCTGAACTTGACACCAATTCAGTGATATTTAAAAGACTTGCTTTGTTTCAGTACATTTCATTTTCTTTGACTCGCTGTAAAGAATGATATATTTGCTTACCAGGTGAAGGTGAATGGCAGTTCATGCCAATTAGAAATTTATTTAGAGAATTTAAGGTCTTTCAACATCTACCATTCTTTGCTTAAAAAGATCCATTTCAATCCAGTGGCAGAAATCATGAATGCGATCAATTATTGAAAAGA
This sequence comes from Halichoerus grypus, assembly GCF_964656455.1. NCBI lineage: Eukaryota > Metazoa > Chordata > Mammalia > Carnivora > Phocidae > Halichoerus > Halichoerus grypus. The sequence goes on from NC_135716.1 coordinate 105,554,861, forward strand.
GAAAGTAGCATGTTGCTGAAAATATATAGAGAAATAATAAGGGGCGCCTGGGTGGCTCAGTCGTTAAGTGTCTGCCTTCGGCTCAGGTCATGATCCCAGGGTCCTGAGATCGAGCCCCATATCAGGCTCCCTGCTCTGCAGGAAGCCTGCTTCTCCCTCTCCCACTCCCCCTGCTTGTATTCCCTCTCTCACTGTGTCTCTCTCTGTCAAATAAATAAATAAAATCTTAAAAAAAAAAAGAAAGAATGAAATAAGGGGAGTGCTGTGATAAGGTAAAGGATTGCCCCCAAGGCCCAAACCCAGCACTGAACAAGATTATTATCAGTGAGGGTGAGGTAAGGCCAAAGGCTCCTTGCTCAGAGTCTGGCAGAGATAGACGAAGATGGAACAAGAGAAACAGGGAAGGAGATAATGATTGTAACTAGTGAGGGCAGCATGTAGATTAATATTAAACTACATGCTTATCTGTGCAGGAAGTAAAGCACAAATACAAACTATGGAAAAAAAACACTATTTTGCCACAAACAGAAACTGAATATTGAATTTATTCTTGCCAAGTGTAAGATAGCAAAAGGACAGCTCAAGAACAGACTGAAACCTATAATTTGATTTTAAAAAGTGAACACAGGTCTCTTTCTTTGAACTCAGATCCTACACATGCCAAGGAAAATGATCTCCCAAATTTCAAGTCTTACACGGAAAAGGACTAGAGGGTTGTATTTATAGGTTAGCTTTGATTCTGCAAAAGAAAGTTTCCTTTAAGTAAAGAATAAACAAACCGTCTATCAAAGAGCATTTTGTTTGCTTCCCTGAAGATTCCAAGTACAAAAAGTTCGGGCTATCTTTGTTCCTTTTAGGGAATCAGAACAGCTTCATCAATCTTTGCATGTGGGTCTTTGAAGTAGGCAACAATCATATGATATTCTTTCTGTCTTTCACATGGGAAAGCTCTGGCCGTAAGAGTTAGTGGGCCTCCAAACCTCAACAATAGTCTAATGTTTATGCCACTACAAGGATCTACTGATGTAAAAAGTTCTAGATTAGAGTCTAAAACTCAAGGATTTTGTTGGCTTGGCATGCGGTACTTCAAATACTATTTAAAGATGCAGAGGATGAAAGTGTTTGGGTCTTTTGTTGGACATATGTCTTGAAAGGCTGAAATTGGAATTAATTTCAATATTTGAAAGATGACTTAATTTTATCTGGGCTTTCCCCCAAACAACTTCTAGCATGAGTGTTATAAATGTGCACAGAGTCTTCAGCATGAATAAAAGATTATCATCTTTTGGCTCATGGGAAAAGTAAGAACTTTAAGAGTATATTGATGTATATTCTAGATGCCTAAATTATATACTAAAGAAAGAATACATTAAGATGTAGTAAGGTGTCTTTAAGGACATTAGATTGGTGCTGAAGAAGGTGGAGCTATACTGTACCCACAAATTGCTGAAAGTCCTAGCCAATTCTTGCTCTGAATACTCTCCTAGTTAGTGATATTGGTGATCCTGACGCCACAGAGATGGAATCGTTCTTTGCCCCCCTCCAGACTGCAAATCTACCTTTTACCATCGCTAAGTATGTTGTTTTAGACAAGTTTAGGCGCCTTGGCTTCCTTATTCCCAAACAAAGATGATACCAGTTATCCTAGAGTGTTGTTTGAGGATTAAATGAGAAAATAGGTGTGTAGCAGGATCTGAAGCAAAGACTTGCACAGGATTTTATGTGCTTAGGTAACTCTACTTCATCACTCCACCTCAGTTAGATCTTTGCATTCTATGCAGTCTAATTTACTGGTCTGAAAATGTCCGAGGCTTGGTTATATCTTATCCTTTGCATAGGACCCCTCAGACTGCTGAGAAAGAATTTAAAACTTGCCCATTGCTACAATAGCTTGGGCATATGCAGACACAAATGATTCACATAGGGGAGGGGAGATAAAAGTCGTGTGACTAAACAGCAGACCATTTTAACAGGGATCTTTAGAAAAGGTCACCATGAATGAGGTACACACCTTAGGGTTTAGGTCGAATCTCCACCTTCTGGGGTGTCCTGCATGTGTACTGAGCACGCTCCACCTTGGTTCCAGGGAGAGATGTAGGGCAGGGACCAGAAAAATGTGGATATTTGATGTGGAACAAGAGTGCAGTGCATTCACCAGCAAGCAAGCATCGACTTCAACTTCTGGCTGCAGATTTGGCCACGGGCAATGGTGCAGAGGTTGACAAAGAACAGTGAGAGCAGAGCCACAAGCAGCGCTCACCTGCCCTCCTCAGAGACTCTGAGAGGGGTACAAAAATGGGGAGAGGCAGCTGGAATGTATCATTAAGTGGATGCAGGGGAATGACCAGGCTTAGCATTCTACAGTAAGTCATATTTGGACTACTCATGGAAGGGTCACCGGGAATTCCTGGTGATAATTGTGGAAAGACCCCTTGGAAAAATACCTAGAATTTTTTTAGCATCATGATTTGGCATTTCCTTATAAATGTGATGCTATTTGTTTCACTAACCAGTGAAGCCTGAGACATGCAGGTTAGAGGCATATAAAAAACATAGCAGGGAGAATGGCGCATAGCAAGCAGTTAAGAAACAGACGTTGCTATTATCACTGTAGTTGTTATCAATTCTTTAACCCTAGCACAGTCCATTATCTACTATTTCTGTCAACAGAACTCAATTAAAATGTGTCAAATAAAAGTTTATAAAATGTGTCATAGATCACTCCTGCGATCTGTAGAGCTCTCCTGTAGAAATCGGAAATTATAAAGTTATGGCACAGAAAGTATTCTCTAGAAAATGAGTTCAGAATCAGTGAAAAGTGCAAACATGGGTACATCCAATACTTACCGTTCTATTTCATGTTCGTTGCCTCTGCAGCATCTGTCAGCATCACTTTAAAGCAACTATTACTTTCTTACCATTACTGCCAATGACATTCTACGACTAGGATCATCGAAGCCATGACGCTGGTGCCGTCTCTGTACTGGGAGGGGGAGATCTGCTGAGTTGCTGTGGCACTGTAGAGTGAGGAGTGGTCCCTCTCCCCATCATTCCTCAAGTCTCACTTGCAGAATTTGTGTTTCCTGTCTGCTCTGAGTGACTAAAGGTTCTGGTTTCCAGGGGACTGAGGGTGATACTTCTTTCCAGGGGACATAAGAAAAGGTCCCTGAAGCCCCAAGCTATGGCTTATGCCTATTTATTTAGGTCCCCTCATCCCAGAAAGTATCAGGCAAAGAAATTAGGTACTCCACTGGCAGATAATGGGAGTCACTATGAAGTCTCTTAATGCTTTTATGCCCAATGAAAACAGCAAATGGGCTACTCTAGCAACCATAGCCTGGACAAGGACTTTATAACTAGGGGTTTAGACACCTTAGTTGTGAAGCAGGTTGGCATCACCCCACAGGGGCAGCAGACCTAGACTAGTTGAAGTGCTGCCGGAGTTTGATCATTACCTAGAACAGGTGGTGGAGAAGAGAAGTAATCAGCATAAGTTATAGTTTCAGCAAATACATCCATGCAGCAGGGATTGTAGTTTGTACCACTAATCTTCTTATTGTCTTTTTTTTTTTCAAAAGAAATTGTGATAGTTATCCATTTTAAATGTCTGTGGTAGGACTGAGGATGGAGTACATTTAATCTGGATCACAAGTGTTTCAAGTGCTGGGCTGTAGCAGAAGCTGTCAGTCGACATCTATGTCTTCCTGGCACTAACTCTATACACATTGATGGCTGCAAACGTCTGTCAGCAATCTGCTTGAGTACTTTCACTGGTTGTAGGAATGCTTGGCTTGTGTGTGGAATAGGCTGGAAATGACTGGAAGTTAACATCCCTGAGAGTGGTCCTCAACCAATTATGGATGGAGTTGGTAGTGAAACCATAGTTTCCTCTTCTCAGGCAGGATAACTCTGAGAGGTGGTCTATAGAGTCTTCCAGAGGACCCTAAAAGAGTGAGCTTCAATTCCTCACAATAGCAAACTCTTCGGTAATGTACACTCTCTTGGCTTTGTTCCCTTCCCTGTCTTACTTTCTCACTCCCTATTGGTGCTTCTTGGAATCATTTCCCCAGCGAATTATTTTTATACAGTTCTTTGTCTCAAGGACCTCAACAGTCTATAGTCTAGCAGGGGAAATAGACATTACTCAAGTAATTACATAATAATTGTAAAATTGCAATTGTGACAATACTGCATATTAAGACAATTTGATTGTGTGTGTGTGTGTGTGTGTGTACTGAACTTAGGAAAGGTCTTCCCTGAAGAAGGGATCTTTGAGCTGATAGATGTTACAGTTTCTTCATATGTGAAATAGCTATAACTATATATTACAATAATGATTAGAATAGTGTCTGACACATGGTAAGCATGATACAAGGGTTAGGTATTATTAACATTATTATGATTTTCTAACATACCATGGGTGAAAACTGATGAATTTTAAGATGGAGTATTATCCAGGGGCTTTCATTTTGTTTGGGTATATACAGTATACGGCTGCCTTTTTTTTGTTTTTTTGTTAGAGAGGGAGAGGGGGAAGAGGGGTAGAGAGAGAAGGAGAGAGAGAATTGCAACCAGGCTCCATGCCCAGTGCAGAGCCTTATGCAGGGCTCGATCTCATGACCCTGACATCATGACTCTGAGACCATGACCTGAGCCGAAATCAAGAGTTGGACGCTCAACCAATTGAGCCATCCAGGCACCCCAGGTCTATACATCTGCTGCTTTAACAGCTAGTGTAGTGGAAGGCAGTGTGGCAGAAGGTCTGGAATCAAACATAGGCCTCAGTGCTTACCTCTGAATAACCTTGAGCAAGTTACTTCCCTCCTGTTTTCTCTTCTCTATAATAGTACCTACTTCACTGGGTTGTTATAGGAGAAATCAACTACTATCCATCAAATACAGGTAGATAGGTGGCATATAGGATGCTTTGTAGCAGGTGGAACTACTATGGTAAGCACTTCTAGCCATCTTTCTCCTTAGCTTATTCTTCTTCCATTGTGATCCTGTTAAAATATTTTGACAAGCATCTAAGATAACCCTTTGGAATAACTTTTACCTTTGGAAGAGCCCTTAGCATAGAAAGCCCTGCAGAAATGTACTTACCTTTAATATTTCCTACGACTAATGTCTTTAGATTAGGGATGTCACACCGCTATTGCTGCATTATTATTGCAATTAGGTCCTCATCAAAATGACTCTTATTCTGTATCTCTATGAGTGACATAATCACTCTCAAATGAATGGTATTGTCACATTGCTAAGAACCCCTTAGGTATTTTATGCTTGGGCTTCAATGATTTTATCATAATTATTATAGCAAAATACCACATATTTTGCTCATGAGCATAAAACCCTGTGTTCTTAGACAATTATTTTTCAAGGACAGATTCTGATGCTTCATGAGACAGAAGAAAAACATTTTTTTTTCTACCTATGTTTAAAAAAAGAATTATGAGTACTCCTATAAAATTTTTGATTGGAGCACATTAAATTTTTGGCAAGCATTGTTTATTTATTGCAGGTGGCCTTTTTTTTTCTTTAAACTCTAGTCTGGGAAACAATTCAATTCCCCTTTTAGGTCAGTACTTACTGTTTAATGCTTTTAGTGCATTTCTTTGTGTATATACGCTTACTTTCTACATAGGCTTTTTAAGTTTCTTTAACTAACAATCAGATTTTCTCACTTTATTTATTTATTTAAAGATTTTATTTATTTATTTCAGACAGAGAGAGAGAGAGAGCGAGAGTGCGCACTAGCAGGGGGGAGGGGCAGAGAGAGAAGCAGGCTCTGGCTGAGCAGGGAGCCCGACTGGGGGGATCGATCCCAGGACCCGATCCCAGGACCCTGGGATCACGACCTGACCCTAAGGCAGATGCCTAACTGACCGAGGCATCTGGACGCCCCAGTTTCTCACTTTTAGATAAGTGATATATGAAGATTTTTCCTAATTGAGCTTTGCTTTACTAAACAACTAGGCATATATAATAGCTATATTATCTTAAAATTTAGATTATAGAAGATACATTATTAATATACTCTAATATGTTTTTTCAGGTTGCAAAAATATTCCTAATATATTTTGCTTAAGAAATTTTCCCATTATTTTTGTCTCAACTTTCCAGCTTCGAAAGGAGATTTCTAAAATTAATTGATTTTGCTTTTGATATTTTGATAGTTTCTGCAACCCCTTTTGGTTCTAATATCTATCTATGACACTTAACTGAAAATAGTTTGAAAAGAGCATGGTTGAGTTTTTTATACTAACAGGTGTGCATTGTGCTCACTTTAATTTTCTTGCACTGTATTTGATATGTTACCCCAAGTTTTTAATGGTTTGACCCTTTTTTTAAAAGCTTTTATCTATTTATTTGACAGAGAAAGAAACAGTGAGAGAGCGAGCACAAGCAGGGGGAGCGGGAGAGGGAGAAACAGGCTTCCAGCTGAGCAGAGAGCCCGATGCCGGGCTCGATCCCAGGACCCTGGGATCATGACGCGAGCCGAAGGCAGCTGCTTAACTGACTGAACCACCCAGGAGCCCCTACATGATGGAATATTGAAAGAAGAAAAATCTGTGTGTCTTTTAAGTAACCTTTAAGCTTCAATATATGTAAATTTATTGGGTAGTCATTTCAGTATTAATTTTTGTGAAAGGACATTTTCAAAGATGAAATGTGAAATTCTATTTCAGATCAGCTTTGACAAATGAACATTTGTCATCAGTTTTGATGATAGAGAATACTACCTTGAATCCCAATGAATAAAACATTATTCCCTCAAAATAATTACTTTCTTTTCATTAGTATACCTGTATTATAAGAAAACTGTGTTCAATTATTATTAAAGTTTGAATTCTGTCAGTAAAAATTTTGTGAAAATTTGTCTTTTCTCTTGTTGTAAGAGTGCTTACATAATATCCTTGATTTGTCTCTCGTTCTACAAAACCTAAAATATTTACTATCTGAACATTTATAGGAAAAAGCATTCTGACCTCTGCTTTAAGGAAATCATTATGGTTCTAGGAGGGAGAATGGATGGGAGGGAGGTGAGGGGTCAGGTTAAGATGCTATCACGGTAGTCCAGGAGAGAGAGGATGGTGTTCAAAAATGAGCAGGAGAGTCAGAGTGGTCCACTGCCTAAAAAAGGAGTGCTGAATCTTTTCCATGTTTCGTTGGCAAAAGTGGGGGTGGGATGAGAGTCATATTCCCCTGATCAAAAAAAGGGATTTTAAAACAACTACTAATAAAAATTGGGGGTTAATAATAGACAACACATATTAAATTATTCTTTTTATCAGGTATTATTATAAGAATATGACATATATTAACTTATTCAATCTTTGTAATAACCCTATGTGGTAGGAACTATTTTATCTCCATTTTGTAGATGAGATGTCTGAGATACAGAGAAGTTGAAAACTTGCCGGGTGTGATAGGGGCAATAAATAGAGGCACTGGGATTTGAACTCAAGCAGTCTGGTACAAGTACTTAATCTCTCAGTCATTACTATACTCCCTCCTCCATAAACAAGGGAGGCAGCTAGCTCAAGTTCTAGATGGCTATCTGTTGAGGCATACGTTTGTTGTTCTGGCCCCCGTACCTAGCAGAACAGGGAGAGAGGAGGAGGGAAGAGATGGTAGAGAGGATAGAGAAAAGAAGTGTGAGAAGCATTTTCAATGCTTGGTGTGACAGGGATGGGGAGTTAGGTAGACTCTGTGGAAAAAAGTTGGGCTGTAGCTATCTTCTGAGTACCTAATGGAAGAGATGCCTGCTGAGGTAGAGATCCAGAAAGCAAGAGGTGAAAAGAGACAACTGGGGAGGTTATGCTGGAGAGTGTCTTTTATATCAGCAAATAGCACACAGCAGAGACTACTCTACATTCTCCTGAAGATCCCACACATGTGCCTTTGGTGGGGGGGCAGTCCTGGGACACCTGCCACGCAGAGGACAGTGATGAGTAAGAGAGGTGTTTAGTAACAAGGCATTTTTTGTTTTTTTTTTTTTAAGAGAGGGAGGAGGGGAAGGGCAGAGGAAGAGGGAGAGAGAATCTTAAGCAAGCTCCATGCCCCCAACGTGGAGCCCTATGTGGGACTTGATCTCACAATCCTGAGATCATGACCTGAGACGAAATCAAGAGTCAGATGCTTAACTGACTGAGCCACCCAGGTGCCCCAACAAGAGGTATTTTTTAAAAGGGGTCTCCTTCTTTTCCTGGACGTATTTCCTACTCCAGCCCACCTCCAACAGTGAAAAAGATGTAATGGAAGCAAGACCGGGTTGTTGGGGGCAGTTGGGGCTGCAAACTGGTGGTGTGGGGGGAGCAGAGACAGAATGAGGGCAAGAGAAGATAAGAAAGATAAGACCAACCTCCTTCCCATTTTAGTTCCTTTACATTGTCACTGAGCCTGCTCAAGCTGAGAGAGAGTCCAAATTTCTTTCCTACAAAGGCATCACGTACTCAGAGAATGAGAATCAATTTTACTATGGAATAATGCCAATAAATAGTTCTGGTTATACACGCTGCTGCAAAAGCATTTCATAAAACAAGTTGGGGCAGAACATTTTTTATGGTAGTATTGACTATACGTCAAGTTATATAAATTCTCTTTGCAAATAAATTTACCATGATTTTGAAAACTTTTCAATGAAAACTGGTGGCTCTACTCACTGTATACGATGTCGTTTCCCGCCTCTACCCTCAATTTCAACCTGTGATGACCCCAAAGTAATGTAGACAAAGGTCAAGTGAAGTGAAACAGCTTAACTTGTGCTAAAGAGCTGTTCACCCTAGAATCTGGGAGAACTGGGTCTGGGTAAGACTCGAAGAATTATTGCCATTATTGCTATGCCACTGAATTTATTTGCCGAAGAAATAACATCATCAATAAAACTGGGAAAATTGGAGGTATCCTCTTAGTATCCAAAAAACCAAACTTTCTCATCCTCAAATTTCATCCATTCAAGTAATGTAAAAATAGTGTAAAGACTACATTCATTCATTTATTCAACAACATTTTATTAAATGTTTATTATGTACCAGGCTCTGTTTTAGACATTGGGGTTTCAGTAGTGAAAAATTTAAACAAAATTATTTTATCTCATAGAGCTCGTATTTAGTGTATATGGATGTGGGTGGTTGGGGATAAGGAGACAGAGAAGAGATAGACAATAAATAAAATATGTAAATAAATCATATAATATGCCAGAAGATGATATGTATTAGGGGGGAAAAAAGAAAGCAAAGTTGGGAGATGAAGACTATATAAAGAAGTGGTTTGAAATTTTAAATAAGGTTTTTCCAGGTAATACATATATATAGCAAGATTACTTTACACATAGCAAAACATCACACAAAATCTACTTGTTTTTATTGGTTGGGAGAATCACAATATAAGCACCTGTTTTTCAGGGTAAGAACATATAATGTAATGAAGAATACACAAAGGGACAGAATAGCTTAGCTGAGCATTGTATACTTATCAAGTATCTCTGCACCCTGGTCCCTAACATCTTCCAGTGAAGCGGTAAAACTATTCCATTGCAAGTGGATGTCTTCATAGTGCTTGTAAAGGATTTAAGGAGAGGTTTAGAATGGAAGGCTAAGGTCAAATACATTTATCTCCATTCTGGTTTTCAAAAGCATCCAAATATCAGGGCATCCATCCATCGATCCATCCATCCACTCATCCCAAATTATCGATTATGTATCATATCCCAGGTACATTGAGTAAGTGCTGGAACAATTATAGAGGTATTCATGTTCTAGGGTGTGAAAGGAGTTAATAGGAATAATTAGGGATTATATTCTAGAGATATCATTTGGTGCTGACTATACTATTTAAGGAAAACATCTGAAAATGTCATTTGACATCAGAACAACAAAAAAAAATGAACCCTTGAAAAGTGGATTCCTTGAAAAGTATATAAAAGTATATACCTTCTTATACGGTGTGTGCAGAAGCTCTTTAGTTTAATAGTAAAAGTGATGAGCCATACAGTTTTCTACAGAATATTTCATAGTGTGAGAAGTATTGTAAAAATAAAACTTAAATGGAAATTAAGAGGAGTTAGCAGTTGAAATAGCCTCTAAATATTATTTATAGGAAAAATAATTCTCATTATTGATATAATAAAAGCCATGTTTGAATAGAAATAGTTCTATTTCATTTAGTGGAATTTTCAAGGTGGCCTTGACAGCTCCATGTTAATATACCATTTTCAAATTCCTATACTTATAATCATTGTAATCTCTTTAAATATTCTATTTTTTTTTTTTTTAAAGATTTTATTTATTTATTTGAGAGAGAGAATGAGAGACAGAGAGCATGAGAGGGAGGAGGGTCAGAGGGAGAAGCAGACTCCCTGCCGAGCAGGGAGCCCGATGCGGGACTCGATCCCGGGACTCCAGGATCATGACCTGAGCCGAAGGCAGTCGCTTAACCAACTGAGCCACCCAGGCGCCCATCTCTTTAAATATTCTAATTACAGAAATATTAAATAAATACATTCTTATATACATTCAAAAAATTCAGATAAAATATAGTTTCACTTGCCATCATTAGTTTAGTTTTCTATACATCTGTTACATATATGTATGTGTACAAGAATATATAGTTTGGGTAACTAGTTTGTAAAATAAATGGTTCTATATTATAAGTATTGATCTATAACTTGCATTTTTGCCTTATAGTTATGCCTTGGAGATCTTGTCACGTTGTCTAAATATTAATATATCTTATTCTGTTCAGGAGCTGCATTGTATGACTTTCCATAATATATATATATATATATATATTTTTTTTGTAGATGGGGATTTAGATTGTTTTCAATTTTCAGTGTCACAGACAATGTCACAAAGAATGTCATTGCATATGCCTTCGTCCTAACACAGACAGATTATTTCTTCCGGGAAGATATTAAACAGTACAACTATTGGGTGATAGGGTGGTTATATTTTAACTTGCAGTGGTACTGATGAATTATTCTCTAAAAGGACTGTGACAATTTACACTCCTACCAATAGTGGGTGACAATATCAAATACCCCACAAACCCAACATATAATAGTATCAAACTTTAAAGTTATTTTTCTAATTTCTATGGCTTTTAGATTGATTTGTATGAGCTCTGTATCTGCCATGGGAAAGCATTTTCGTCCCATTATAAAGACTGAAGAATAAACTCTTCTCATCTGTAGCTTATCTATTCTGGATATTAATTCCTTCTCTGTTATATAGGTTGAGAATACATTTTCCCAGTCTGTAGCTTTGTTTCCTAATTTTTACATTTTTTTCAGAGTTGTGCAATCATTTAATGTTTATAAAGAATATAAAATATAAAATATTATACAGATAATATAAAATATTTATGATCTAAAGTTAAGTGAAAAAATAGGATACAAAAATATAAGTCCTTTTTAAAAATTGTTTTAATTATTTTTTATTTTATTTTAATTTTTAAAAAGTTTTAATTTTAATCATCCAATGCTCATCAAGACAAGTGAACTCCTTAATCCCCATCACCTATTTCACCCATCCCCGCCCTCTGGTAACCATCAGTTTGTTCTCTATGGTTAAGACTCTGTTTCTTGGCTTGTGTCTCTCTCCCCCTTTTTCCCTTGCTTGTTTGTTTTGTTTCTTAAGTTCCACATATGAGTGAATTCATACGGTGTTTGTCTTTCTCTAACTGACTTGCTTTATTTTAAATTTTAAATTTTGGTGTAGTTAAAAGTAGGAACTTCTTCTTTATGGATTCTGTGTTTTGTATATTGTTAAAAGCGTCTTCTATCCCAGAGTTATAAACATGGATTCCTATTTTTTTACAGTGTGTTTGAGGCTTTTTTACCTTCATATCTTTAATCCAAGTGGGTTTATTTTTTGCAAATGGTATAAAATATTTGACTTAATTTTTCTCTCTCAATTTACTGAGAAAAAATTCAGTACATGACTATCCACGCCCTGGAGTTATTTTATTACCACTATCAATTATTGCACAATTATCTATACATGGGTCTATTTCTGAACTCTATTCTGTTACAATTCATTTGTCTCTTCTGAATCAATCCCATAATGTTTTAATTTCTACTTCCTTTTGACTTTACGGTGCCTGCCACTTGCATGTTAATATTAGCAAACTAAATATCATGTTTCCCAGAAAGGATCCTGGCACAGAGTAGGAGTTAAATTGACATTTATTGAATTTTTTCTTTAAACTCTGGGTTGCTTTTGGCAGACTGAAAAAGTAATGTATTTGATGGTAAGAGAAATTGGCTATTCTACTCTTTTTTCCTGCATCCCATCTTAAAAATTTGGGATTGAAGTAAACCCATTTTGTGAATATCCTCCTAGGGGAGATGCTAGCGGGTCATGACTTCTGCATTTATAAACAGCTGTGTTTCACAGAAGGATATACTGATCTGGAACCTCCAGTAGCATTTTTTGGTTAAGGGTTTAAAGAAACCCCAGTTCTTCCTTTTGATTGTTGTCACATACCTTTAAAGAAAACATGATTTAGACATGTTCACTAACTGAGAAAAATGTATTCCACAAGCATTGCTTTCAAATGTTTTATCAATGATTTTAAAATTTAAGTAAATATCAACAAAAGAGCAGAATACACAGCATGAAGTAATCAAAATTAAAATAATTTTAAACTTTTGCTAAAAAAGTTGATTATATTAATAAGAATATTGTGAAAGGATGTCCTGAATATGGTAGAAAAAAAAAATCTATAGAGAGTAGGGGCTGAATCAAAATAACTCTAGAGATCGTTACCCTGTTAGGCAATTAAGTCATTTCTCATTGCTGGGAGAAAGGTAATTTTATTTTTATTTTTTATTAACTGAATCTCTCTACAAAGCCATTTGGATTTAGGTCAGGATAAAAGCAATATACTTTTAAGTGTTTCTAAAAAGCACATTAGAATAACTTACTGCTTAAGTGAACTAATTAACGCATAATAACATTTCCCCTCTTGAATTCTTATAAACTTTTCCTTTTATTAGTCATCATAGCACTGTTTTGCCTTTATGTTCCATATCCTTTTTGAATGATTGTGGTAAAGAAATAAATTTGATATGCTTGATATTGTTACCGTGAGAAACAATGGCTACAAGTAAATACATCATTGGTCATTGTAATTCATCGGACATTATAGACAGTAGGAGTTAGATTATGAGTAGGTTGAGAAAGGCCAGGGTCCCTGTGGGCTGAGGCTTAGGAAAGAGAAAAGCAGGACTTAATCTTTCTGCTACTAAAGTCTTTTGCTAAAGTCTAGGTTATTGATTCTTAATCATGTTCCATATCTAACTAGAAGAAACACATTGTAAGCATTTGGAAATCCAAATGTGAATATGTATGGTATTGATAAGCCATATTTTCTTTGGTCCTGCTTAGTCTCACTCATATTCTGTAAGATGTCATCCAGCTATTGCTGGATTTTTTTTAAAAAATAGGAAGACTTTTAATTGGAATTTATTTCCTAGTAATAAAAATTACTTTTTGAAAATCAAATAGTTTCAAAATATGTTCATACATTAAATTGATCCTATTTAGTGTTTAGGGGTAGAGTGAAACCTATTTTATTTGCATATGCTGATGTACACTACTGCCATTTATTTTGTTAAGCTTTTATTTAAATTCCAGTTAGTTAATATACGGTGTAATATTAGCTTCAGGTGTACAGTTTAGTGGTTCAACACCTTACATACAACACCCAGTGCTCATCACAACAAGTGCACTCCTTAATCTCCATCACTTGTTTAACCCATCCCCCTCAACCTACCTCCCCTCTGGTAATCACCAATTCGTTGTCTATAGTTAAGAGTGTGTTTCTTGGTTTTCCTCTTTTTTTTCCCCCATGAACATTTTGTTTCTTACATTCTACATATGAGTGAAATCATATGGTATTTGTCTTTGTCTGACTGACTTATTTTGCTTAGCATAATGCACTCCAGTTCCATCCATGTCATTGCAAATGGCAAGATTTCATTCTTTTTTATAAGCTGAGTAATATTCCATTGTATATAAATACCATATCTTCTTTATCCATTCATCAGTTGATAAGAAATTAGGCTCTTTCCATAATTTGGCTATTGTAGATAATGCTGATATAAACATTGGGGTTATGCTACTATCATTTAAATCATTTTAACCCCATAGTGCTCTAATAACCCCATTGTTATTAGATATTATTGAAGCTTTTAGAAATTCATCATCAGAGTTTATCTTAAATATTGATTAAAGGTAGGATATGACAAGGATATACCTTCTTAGTCCTAGTTACAAATGCTTTTTCTTATCTGAATTTTTATATAGATATGATAAAATTAATGACTCATCAAAATGTTTCCAAGAAATTAAAGCTAAGAAAATATTTTTAGACTTGTCACATTAACTTATTAGGGAATCAAGCATATTATCCAATAACTGGAACTAGATAGAGTCCAGTACAGAAGGGGATAGTGGATAAATAATCTCTTTCAACTTCTAGTTAATTGTTGGTGTGAGAAATCCCTTGAGCTTCTTTATCTAGTGGCTCAGACTCATACTGAAATTTCAGTTATAGCCTAAATAACTTCCTAACACTGTTATAAAGAGAAATGTAAAAAAAAGAACGATAAATATCTCAAAAGTCTGTACATTTATTATTGGGAATTCCTACCTCAGTGACCAATTTATTAGAAATAATACCATCATAGTACTTGATGCCTTTAGCCACTTAATAATATGGTCCATTTGGAGATAGCTCATACTTGTTGATTGTGCTTAATGTAACCACATTTCCTCATTTCAAATGAACAATTGATTATGAAATGTAGTTCTTTATAAATAAGTCTAAGTATCTGTAAGAATAAATTCAAAGTATAGTGTAAAGACTTTCTTCCACGAACACATTCACTCAAGTATTTGAGTTCAAGTATTCACTTACCCATCAGATAAATCCACATTTTCAAAGAAAGAAAATAAATACTCCTCTATGGGCATTTCAGAGTACAGGGTAAAAGGGTTTGACTTCAGTAACAAACGTGGGCTGCTGTTTATGCACTAACTGGATAACTGAATGAGAAGTACTGGGGGCAAATTCTTAAATACAAAAAAAGTTTAACTTTGGAAAGTGCCCGATAAATGCACAACTTTAGATGGGGCTAAGCAGGTTGGCCACTGCAATCTTGGGGTAATTGAGTTGATTTAGACTCATTCCTAGAACCCATTCATCAGAAAGAACACAAATCCCAGTGCACGACAAGTAGACGTCCTTTGTGGTAAGTTATGAGTTTATAATTGTAGTTTACCAATCAGTCACTTGTGAAATTTGCTTTGCATCCATTCCATGAATCCTGGTCACTTTTGAAAGAGTTGATTAAGTCAAGTTTCTGAGCTTTCAAATGAAAGGCTCTTTCCTGGACTGTGCTGTTCAGTGGTGAGGGCTTCCCTGAATGGTAAACCATCTGTTTACTGAATGCATCCTCTCTAAACCTGAAGTGAGATACTATTCATTTATTCATCTGTTGAGCATCTTTTAGCAAATGCTGTTCTAACCACAGAGGATATAGCAATGAACAAAATCAACAAAGTCCTTGTGTTTATGGAACTTATACTCTAAAGTGATAATATTGTGAAATAATGGATGTAAAAGTCCTTGAAAATCTTTTAGTTTAGTCCCCTCATTTCAATAATGAGAAAATGAATGCAATTAGTTAATAGTATAGCTGAGACTTAAAGCTCAGGTTTTCTCACTGGCTATCAAGGAAAGGAGGAAGATGATAAAAGAACCACAGTGGGGTTTCCATTGACTGCTGAGTAGTTCTGGTAAGGAGAAATGAGGGTCATTGTGGCTTAAATAACAAAATAACAATTTAGTCATAAGAAAAGGAGGGCTCAAAATAGAGACTCAACTAATTCAGTTATTGTGGTACTGAGAAAATTAATCTCATGATTATTTGACTTAAGAAACAATGCCATAAATCATGTGTCCACGGGACTATAAACCTAACACAATTTCTTCTGTGTTTTCCTACCAGCCCCTGGCAAAGTAGCAAAAAGCATAACTTTGAAGTTCAGGTTGCTGGATTTGTCTGCTTCTATCTACTGCTTAATTCCAGAGTGACTTTGGCCAAGACAACCAACCTGTCTGAGCCTCTATTTACTCTCCCTTAAAAAGTGGCAAATATTTAGTTCTAGGGAAATTTAGTGCTCTTAGAATGGGTTCAAACTTAAGCAACCATCAACTTAATATAGATTGCTATATGCATAAGATGTTATACATAAACCTAATGGTAACCACAAATCAAAAACCAGTAATATATATGCAAAAAATAAAGGAAAGGAATCCAAGAATATCACTAAAGAAAACCAGCAAATCATGAGAAGAAAGGAACAGGAAAGAACTACAAAAACAACCACAAAAAAGTAACAAAATGGCAATAAGTACATACCTATCAATAATTACTTTGAATGTAAATGGACTAAATGTTCCAATCAAAAGACATAGAGTGATGGAATGGATGAAAAAGCAAGACCCATCTATATGCTGCCCACAAGAGCCTCATTTCAGACCTAAAGACACATGCAGATTGAAAGTGAAAGTATGAAAAAGCATTTATAATGCAAATGGAAGTGAAAAGAAAGCTGGGATAGCAATACTTGTATTAGAGAAAATATACTTTAAAAAAAGAAACAAAGAAGGACACTACATAATCACGAAGGGAACAATCCAGTATGTAAATATTTACGCAGCCAACATGGGATCACCCAAATACATAAAGCAGCTAATAAACATAAAGGAAGTAATCAATATTAATATGAAAGTAGGAAACTTTAACACCACACTTACATCAATGGATAGATCATCCAAGCAGAAAATCAACAAGAAACAGTGGATTTGAAGGCCACATTGGACCAGATGGATCTAACAGATATACTCAGAACATTCCACCCTAAAACAAAGGAATACACATTTTTTTCAAGTGCACATGGAACATTTTCCAGAATAGATCACATTAGGCCACAAAACAAATCTCAACAAATCAAAAAGACTGAAGTCATACTGTGCATCTTTTCTAACCACAACACTATAAAAGTAGAAATCGACCACAAGAAAAAATCTAGAAAGAACACCAAATACATGGAGGTTAAATAAAATGCTATTAAAAAATGGATGGGCTAACCAAGAAATCAGAGGAAATAAAAAAATCCATGGAGATAAATGAAAATGAAAACACAATAGTCCAAAATCTTTGGGATGCAGCAAAATCTATTCTAAGATAGCTGTTTATAGTAATACAGGCCTACCTCAAGAAGCAAGAAAAATCTCAAATAAACAACCTAAGGGAGCCAGAAAAAGAAGAACAAATAACTCAAAACCAGTAGAAGGAAGGAAATAATAAAGATTAGAACAGAAATAAATGAAATAGAAACTAAAAAAAAAAAGCAATACAACAGATCAATGAAACCAGGAGCTGGTTCTTTGAAAGGATCAACAAAATTGATAAACCTTTAACCAAACTTATTAAAAAAAGAGGGAGAACTCAAACAAAATCATAAATGAAAGAGGAGAAAGAACAACTGACACTACAGAATATAAAGGATTATAAGAGAATATATAACCAAAGCCATCTTGAAAAAGAATGACAAAACTGGAGGTATCATAATTCCAGATTTCAAGATATACCACAAAGCTATAGTAATCAAAACAGTATAGTACGGGTACAAAATAGACACAAAGATCAATAGAACAGCATAAAGACCCCAGAAATAAACCCATAATTATATGGTCAATTAATCCATGACAAAGCAGGAAAGAATATCCAATAGGGAACACGACAGTCTCTTCAATAACTGGTGTTGGGAAAACTGGACAGCAACATGCAAAAGAATGAAACTGGACCACTTTCTTACAGCATATACAAAAATAAATACAAAATGGATTCACAATCTAAATATGAGACTTGAAACCATAAAAATCCTAGAAGAGAGCACAGGCAGTAATTTCTCTGACACTGGCCATAGCAACATTTTTCTAGGTATGTCTCCTGAGGCAAAGGAAACAAAAGCAAAAATAACTAAAAATAAACTACATCAAAGTAAAGCTTCTACACAGTGAAGGAAATAATCAACAAAACAAGGAGACAACCTAATGATTAGGAGAAAATATTTGCAAATGATTCATCTGATAAGGGGTTAGTATCCAAAATACATAAAGAAATTTACACAACGCAACACAAAAAGCCAAATAATTCAATTAAGAGATGGGCAGAAGACATGAACAGATATTTCTCCAAAGAAGACATACAGATGGCCAACAGATACATGAAAAGATGCTCAACATCACACATCATCGGGGAAATGCAAATAAAAACCACAATGAGATAACACCTCACGCCTGTCAGAATGTCTAAAATCAAAAATACTAGAAACAACAAGGGTTGGCAAGTATGTGGAGAAAAAGCAACCCTCATGCACTCTTGGTGGGAATGCAAACTGGTGCAGCCACTGTGGAAAACAGTACGGAGGTTACTCAAAAAATTAAAAATAGAATACCATATGATCCAGTAATTCCACTACTGGATATTTATCCAGAGAATATGAAAATACTAATTCAAAAAGATATATGCACACTGTTTTATTGCCGCATTATTTACAATAGCCAAACTATGGAAGCAGCCCATGACCATAGATAGATGAATGGATAAAGGAGATGTGATATGTGTGTGTGTGTGTGTGTGTGTGTGTGTAACGGAATATTACTCAGCCTTTAAAAAGGTGAAATATTGCCATTTACAATGACATGGAAGGATCTAGAGGGTAAAAGGCTAAGTGAAATGAATCAGTCAGAGAAAGACAAATTGGCAGAGAAAGACATATGATTTCACTTATATGTGGAATTTAAGAAACACAACAAGCAAACAAAGAATAAAAGAGACAAACAGAAATCCAGACTCTTAATTATTGAGAACAAACTTATGGTTACCGAGGGAGGTGGATGGGAGGATGGGTGAAATCGGTGAAGCAGATTAAGAGTCTACTTATCATGATGAGCACTGAGTAATGTGTAGAATTCTTGAATCGTTATATTGTATACCTGAAACTAATGTAACATTGTATGTTAATTATACAGGAATTAAAAAAAAATAAATGGAAAAAGGGGATGGGCCAAAAAAAGTGGTGAATATTTCCTTCCTTAAGAACTTATTGAGATCGATGATGTGCATAAAAACACATTGTAAACTAGGAAGTGTGTATTAAACTAGTATAGGAAGTGTATATTAAACTAGTTAAGCAAATATTAGGCATTCATTATGCTTAAGTATCTATAAAGTCCATGCAGAAGTTCCTTTAGTTCAAAGCATCCTCTGATCTATACTAGCATTTTACTTGTTTCTTAGTAGATTCCTACCAAAGGCTTCCCTGTAATTATTTTACAATTTGGCAACCTCTGGTTACCATTATGGGGTCAGAGAAGTTTGTCTCCATTCTCCCTCAAGCCCTTTGCCAGGTAATTTTTCCTTTTCAGATCTTATAAGATGGACATAGAACTCAGGACAGAGGACTTTCTGTTAAAATTCTTATAAGGATGTCATGAGAAATGTGCAGCTTTTTTAAAAAAGTGCTTCAGATATGGAAGGATAGACAATTATCCTTTATTTTAAATTCTCTCATTTGTACAGATGAAAATTTCTCAAGCAGCTATATTTAATAAGTGCACAGTAATTTAAGATTGTCTCATTCCTCCAACCTGATGAGGACTGGAAACAGATTTGCTTTATTTTGTTTGCTTGTTTGTGAACCTCTTACCTGGTGGAGTTTCCGTATTTTCTTTGGATTGTAATTTGTGTTGTTTTCGATTGTCCTGTGGTTTTTACAAATTATTATTATTACTGGAACTTTCTGATGCAAGCAGTTTCTAATTTTCCCTTATATATAATTTATCTCAGTGCTCTCAGAGGCTTACACAATACGCAGACCCAAATTAAGCAATAGCTCAAAATGAAGTAAAATCAGATACAATTTTAGATACTAAATTTATAGACAAAGTTTGCTTTTAAGTTCTGCTTCTTTCATGCAATCTAAGAGTAGTTTATTCAAAAACTCTTCTAGAACATGAATGTTTACTAATCTCAAGTACATGATAGTTATACTTAAAAAACAATGAGAATTGTTGGTTCGCATTTCTCCATTCCCTTCTCTGTTACTCTGATCCTTCAAACCTGCATAAATTGGACTTCAGAGTGTTTTGAAGGAAATATGAGTTTTGAAAAGTCAGTTTCTTGGGCCAGGGCTCATGTCTTTGTATTAAGTATATTCCAGGTACATAGCTGCTCAGTAAATTCTTGATGCTCTTAAGTAAGTAGAAAAAAATGGGAAAATACTTTGGCAATTGCGGGTAGGAGAGCATACCAGAGATAAAAGTAATGCACGGTCTGAAAGTAAATCTTAAAAAGCAGAGATGTATGAGTCATGTGAAGAGGTTCAAAATAGAACTTAGAATGAGTCAAAGTAGAGATTATTTAATCAACGTTGTATTCCATAGGGAAATTGGGATCTGAAATACATGCTCAGCAAAGCTAGTTGGGTCCACAGGTTGGCAGAAGCAGATTCCAGGGTTCCCAAGCAGAGCTAGAAGACCTCTCTTTTAGAGAAGCCTGGGAACATCTTGAGAGAAAGGAGTGGTCAGGGGGCTCTAACTATAAAGACAGTGGGTGATTGAGAAGGCAGTATTGTAATAGAAATAAATAATGCAGAGCAGGAAGAAACATGATGGCCAGTTGTACGTGTCAGAGTGAAGGGTGGAGACTGACATTGTAGCCTCTCTTCTGTATTTTCTAGTTGGACATCTAAAAGGTCAAAGGCATATGTATTGTAAGATGGATTCTGATGGTCAAGATGAGAAAGCTGTTCTGTAGGGGAACACTACCAGAGGAGGGTGGAGAGAACCAAGACTATGATTGGAATACAAATTATGGAACTGAAGTTTAGCCTTAGGACAGACACAAATAGGATAAGGCATATAAAGGCAATTCAAAAAAGGTGTTCCAAGTTTTCCAAGACTTCTAAGCCTTATTGGAGGCAAATAGTTTAACATTAGATAAAACCTCACAGGACATATGTTTTTAAAGAGCATTCCCATAGTAAATGATATACTTTTGGACCAGTGAGAATACTGTTGTTTTCATTGAGAATATAATATTTCCATATGCTGAAACACTCAGAGATAGAGCATTGGACCATGTACAGAGAAGAGTACGTCTACCTTCAAAAGAAGTACTAGCAAAAAGAAATTACTGAAAGGCCAATCTTATTGGCATATGCACAGACCAAGGAGCAGGGCATAGCCCGTCAAAAAGTGAATTGGACAGAAAGCAAATGGGAGCCTTTGATCTACCTAGAAGTTAACAACATTGCAAATATGGCATCAGAGATAATATTTACATAACTAGAGCACTAGGGAAATAATCTAATTTACAGTAGTGACATGTCTTATGATTCCTAGTTCCTAGAACTACTCATTTCCTCACAGATATGAAGGTCTGCTTTTCAGCATCAACCACAACTCATTCTTTTAGTTATTGTTTTTCTGATAATTTATTCAAATGAAATACCATTTGTATGGAAATAAATGGAATAAGTTCTGCTATAGTGATCTACCTCCTGTCTGAACAGATCAAGAAATGGATGGCATTGTTAATATTTGATTCTTGATATTATGTTTTCTTTCCCACACTTATAACAACTATATATTTTAAAAGCCTTGTTTGTTGTAGGCCTTCCAAATATTATTGTTTGAAAAAATGGCTGGGTTTCTTTGGCACCAGAAATATATATTTAAGCATAAACTACTGGACATCAGAAATAATATCTTTATGATGTAACTGAATCTCACTTCTGTTATAATGGAAGATTTTTTGATTAGTACAAGGTACAATTACTTCACTTATAAAGCATCTGATAAGGTCAACTTGTGCTTTTAAATACAAAGGAGATGAAATGTCTAACAGACATTAAATGTCTGGCATGCATTTCATTACACAATCTCTCCTGCAATGAATGCAAAATTCATCCATCAATAGAACATTGCATTGAATACAGTAAATGGAGTAACTTTCTTGCATTTTCTTTATGCGATTACCATCATTCTCTGAAGAAACCTCAAAAGAAGTGATTCATGTGAATCTGAACTGTTAGGAGTAATTTATATTTGTCCACGCTAACACACTGTCAGGAATATGCAACTTACGTTTGCTATATTAAAAGGGAACAGGCAAATACAACTTATTGATTTGTGTCACAAAACTACCCAGAAAGTATAATGCTAATGATAGTTACAATCAAATTCCAGAAGAAAAGGAAAACTTGAAAAGTATTCAGATGATATTAGTATTTCATTTCAAATATTCTTGTCTGGGAAAAGATGTTTTTGAGTATAATCATTTTTTATTTTTCTGTGCCTTTACGTGTGAGACACCTACAGGTGGCCTAATTCTGATTAAAATGAAAAAGGTCCCTTCATTGAATGCACAATCATCTTGTATGTAAAAAGCATTTAGGAATGAGACCAAATGTGGTATAAAATTATAATATTTTCAAAAGCAGAGCAAAATTGCATAAGTCTCAATCAAACTATGGGCTTTCTTTGCTGACTACAAGTAATTAAGGTGGTAAGGATTGATTGATTGATCCAACAACACTGAATTTTACTGAGTGGGCCTGGTGACCCAGAGATGAATAAGGTGGATCCACAGAATTTAAGGAGCTCATAATCCAGTGGAGATTCTATCATGTGAAGTTGAAGTTAATAAATTTTATTTAAAAAAATGTTAATATGTTACTTATTTTGTAGACTTACAGTCCCCACTCTGTCTCTAGATATTAATGTATTAACTGGGGAAGATATGAACAGATTCATACACATTTATTGTCTTTCCCAAGGATGTGGTTCATATTTACATTATTCCCTAAAGTGTGCAAAACTGTATTTATAAGATTTATGAGATATGTGGGTAGAAAATGAAAGCATGTATTAGCATGCCTTTAAATATACATATAAAAAACTGAAAAGCCAATAGAACTCATACAATAATGCAGTTAGGGGGTGAAATGCTAGATAAATATGCTAGCGGTATAAAATTAATAACAATTAGCAAATAGAAAAATAAGGGAAAAATTCCACATACAATAGCACAAAATTCTAGAATTGTTCTTTTTTTTTTTAAAGATTTTTTAAATTTATTTGAGAGAGAGAGAATAAAAGAGAGAGAGCACGAGAGGGGGGAGGGTCAGAGGGAGAAGCAGACTCCCTGCTGAGCAGGAAGCCCAATGAGGGACTCGATCCTGGGACTCCAGGATATGACCTGAGCTGAAGGCAGTCGCTTAACCAACTGAGCCACCCAGGCGCCCCTAGAATTTTTCTGAGTAGGGGATAAAATGTGGCTTTACTGTTGAACATAAAACTGAGCAGAGTAAATGTAGATAGTTCGTATGTTTCTAAATGGGAAGACTAAATGTTATATAGATGTACATTTTTCCTGAATTAAATAATAAACTAAATGGAAACAGTAATGGGGATTTTATAGAACTTCAAGCTGATTCTAAAGTTCATACAGAAGAGTAAATAAGCAGAATGCTAACGTACATTTGAAATATACTACTATATATTAAAACATGCTAGTTAGTAAAATCAGCGTGGGAATTAAAAAATAAATGAAGGGATCATAATACAGGGTCCATGTATAAAATAGATCCATATATATTTGAAATTTAATATATGATAAATAGAGCACTTAAAATCATCAGGGAAATGATAACTACTGATAATCCAACTGACATTCTATAAAAAGTAGAATCTTACCTCACATTAAACACAAAAATAAATTCCAGATAAATTAATAACATAATATACTTTTAAGACTATTTAAGAATAAAAAAGAAATACAAGGGAATGTTTTTATAATCTTGCAGTAGGGAAAGGCTTCCTAAGTGAGGCACAGATTCAGAATCCACAGAAGAAACTGACATATTTAAAAATTTTTTTGAAAACTAACATTTTTTTAATTTAAATTCAATTAGCCAGCATATAGTACATCATTAGGAAAACTAACATATTTGGCGACATAAATTAAAATACCTGTGTGGCAAATGAAACCATAATATAAAGAACATTAAAAGATTAAAAAATAGATTAGAAGTTTGTATATATATAAACTTCATATATATAACATATATACATATAAAACCAAGGGATAATATCCATAGATATAGATATCTGTAAGAATTTCTTCAAAATCATGTTGAAGAGTTATATAAGATTCCAATGAAAGGAATGCAGTCTGGAGAGTTTGTATGTAGTTAATAAATGTTATTTAAAAGATATCCTGAATTTTTCAATGGAGGCTAAGAAAAATATATCCCAACTGTACATTTTTATTTTTAAATATTTGAGTATTCTGTCTTTTCGCCATGTGCTTGCCAGCATTCGTCTAACTGAACTTTCAATTTTAGTCATCTATTTTTACACCCTGACAAGTATAAGATACCTGTTTTCCTAAATCTTGATTTATATGTTATTATTCTAACAATTCTCCTTATTGCAGAAGGGTATTCAAAAATTGAACTTTCATAAGCCTGCTATTATAAAATATCTATTTATAGGTAGGCAACTGGCAGAGTTACCATAGAAACTGAAATAGCAATCAATTCAGAAACCATGTGAGTGTAAGTAAAGATGTGAGTATTATGAATAGAAAGCAATAAAACACAAAATCTCTGGTAATTATTAGGAAAAAAATGCAAAATAGGATACGTTTTGAAAGATGATAGCAGAAGGAAAAACAATTTACAATGATGTTTTATCCACTAGTATAAATCTGTGCAACTGTAATGAAGCTAGGCATGTTCTCATTTTAAGATGCTGTCAAGAAATCAGTTATTTTAAGAAAATTGGATAAATATAAAACTCGTGTACTTTGAGAAGCCCGTACCTTAAGGCAAATAACTAGTATTTATACTAATAAATTTAATATTATAATATATATAATATTAAACCTACTTCAAATGCAATGTCCAAATCTTTTTGATTTGGCAGATAGACATCTTGACCCAGATCCACATCTTCTACAACTAGCACTGCACAAACTTTGTATACTGCTGGGTGAAATTGCAGAAGAGGTTAGGAATCATATTATATAACCATCAAGGTGGGAAAATCTTTTGACAATTAATTGCCTATGGCACATTTGGTGCACTAATGCAATCATTCCTGAACTCATGACTGTGGCTCACTGAGAATATTGCAATAAGAATTGCAGCGAATTCTGGTGGGAATGGAATTCAGTTTTCTTTTTATCTTTTTTAAAAAAATATATATTTTAATTTATAAAAGGTAAAGCAAAAGAAAGCATGTGTTCCTTTCATAAATGTTTTAACGAATGGACTTTTCTCGTCTGTGGGTATCCAGTGCTTTAAAATGGAGGGGTATAAAAGGAATGTCAGAAAGTTAAGATCCTTGGGGTGCCTGTGTGGCTCAGTAGTTAAGCGTCTGCCTTTGGCTCAGGTCATGATCCCAGGGCCCTGGGATCGAGACCCGTGTTGGGTTCCCTGCTGAGCGGGGAGCCTGCTTCTCTCTCTCCTCCCTGCTCGTGCTCTCTCTTGCTGTTTCTGTCTCTGTCTCTCTCTCAAATAAAGAAATAAATAAAATCTTAAAAAAAAGTTAAGATCCTTTATTCATTAAATCATTATCAGTTATGCCCTAAATTGCAAGGCAACTTGTAATTTAACTTCAAATAAACCAATGTGAATGTAAGGGCTATTTTCCTAAACAACAAAAAACATTTATCATTTACGAAGGAACACAAGCTAATTCATATTTCTATGAATATTCGCCTAATTAAAGGCTTCTCCAAAGTTCGCTTACAAAAACCAGTGACTATGTGATTGTTTTCCCATATGTCTACTAAAGGAAAAAGAAAATGATTAGAGTGCAAGAAGCAGATATTAAATTATGCCAGATATCTCCAACTGTCCAGAGTAGGAGGATTATGATTCAATATAGATTTGTTCGGCTTCAGAAAGCAATATATTCCATTCCCAAAGGGACATAGATCAAGTGCCCACGCTCAGGGAGCTGTAAACCTCGCTACCCTGATTCAAAAAGGATTACATAGAGCAACACGGGGATTACATTGTCAATTATTAACCTTAAAAATAATTCTCTTAATGAGATATTAAACTTATTATTTGACTTTGAAAACGTCAAAGGTCTCCCATTCATTTGAACACCAAAAGAGTACATAGTAAGTGTGAGAACAAAAGGAATAGTCCAAGCCATTTTAACTAAATTTAAGGAGAAAAAGAACTGTGGTTGGCAATTGTAGGCATGAGAAATCCTGATAATGAAGATACTTTGGTGATGACTTTTATGAATCAAATTAAAAACAAAGAGAAATATTTCTTCTCTTTTTATCTGAGCTTTTAATTGAAATGAAATAGACAAGTTGTATGAACAAATTCTATGTGTACAGCCCAGTGAATTTTTACCCCATGCGAACCTTCAAATGTCAATAGCATACACAAGTCCAGGAATAGAATACTGCTGCCGTCCCACAAGCTAGCTTCATGTCCCTTACCAGTCACTCCCCACTCCACACTCTCCCACAGCTAAACATCATTCTGACTTCAACCACTGTGGAATAGTTTTGTCTGCTTTTGAAATTTATATGAATAGAATCATTTTATTAATGCTGCTCCTTCTATTCGATATTACCTTTATGATACTCATTTATGATATTCATCCAAATTTTGCATATATTTGTACTTCTTTCTTATTTAAAGTCATGCAGTCTCTAATTATGTGGATATGTCACCATTTTTTAAATCTGTTCTACTCTTGACAGACATTTAAGTAGTGTTTATTTGTCTTTATTTACAAATAGTGCTGCTCTGAATACGATTGTACATGGTTTTTGGTCAACCCATGTAAGCATTTTTGTAGGGTGTGTACCAAGGAAGGAAACTGATGAGTCATGTAGTTTCTACACCTTCAGCTTTAGCCATTACTGCCAAATGGTTCTCCAAAGTAGTTTTACCAATTTAAATTCTCACTAACAGTATGTGAGAATTCCGGTTGTTCCACATCCTTGTAACATTTGGCATTTTCTGCCCTTTTCATTTAGTGATTCTGATGGGTGTGTAGTGAATTCTCATTGTTTCCAATTAACACTCTTCTAATATGTAATGAAATTGGATTTCTTCGTATGTTTGTTAGCCACATGGAGCTCCTCATTGTGAAGGGCATATTAAAACCGTGATTGCTTCATTAGGGAAAACTGTAATTTGGTCTACATCCTAATGACTCTACATTTTAATAAATACTCCTGGTGATGATTATTCATGTGATATATGGCAACCAATATGCACTAGGCTATATTCACCATCAGGACATGGACTGTGTTTTAGTTACCATTGAGTTTCTGGTGTCTAGCCCAGTGCCTTGTTTTGGATCATTGGCTCTGCCTTTTCTTTTTTTTAATATGAATATGTAAAACTGTAAATTTCCTTCTAAGTATTGCATCAACACTACTTTAACTACATCCTGCTAGTTTGGGTATGCTGTGTTTTAATTATCATTGGATAAAGAATATTTTCTGATTTCTCTTGTGATTTCCTCTTTACTCCATCAGTTATTTAGAAATAAGTTGATTAAATTCCAGGTATTGGAGATTTTCTAGATATCTTATTGATTTTTTTTAATTAAATGCAGTTATGGTATGGAAACATGATTTCAAGTCCTTTTAAACTTATTGAGACTGGTTTTATGGCACAGCATTATCATCTGCGTAGTGAGTGTTTCAGTGCACTTAAGAAAAATGTATATTCTTCAGTTGTGTGTGAAGTATAAATATCAGGTCAAGTTTTGATAGTTTTAATCAAAATGTCCATGTTTTTACTGATAATTTTTTTCTGCCTGTTCTATCAATTACAAAGAAAGGGATGTTAAACTCACCACCTCTGATTGTGAATTTAATTTCTCCTTTTAGTCCTGTTAATTTTTGCTTTATATATTTTGAAGTTCTGTTAATAGGTGCATTCACACTTAGGACTATTATACCTTCCTGATTCGTTGATCTCTGGGCTGGTTAATCTAGTTGGGCTGATATCAGTATCTTTAGTTCTTTTCTCTTGACCAGTCAAATTCTCTGAAATGAATTTTTCTACAGTTGACCTGGAGATTATTAGCCTACCTGTCATCATTCTGAGACCTCAGTGGGCAAAAAGATTGGGTTTTCAAAATTCAGTATGTGACTGATAGATTTCCACTGAACTTTGAGGTTTTAATATGGATTCCTGCCCTGTTCTGTGGTGTGTGTTTCAAAGGGACAGACCTCTTACCCTTTAAATAAGTCTCTGTCTCACCATTTCAAGGACATATCTTCAGTTTTCTGCAGAGGTGGGGAAGGGACAGTGAAGAAGATAATCTAGAGGCTCTTGTGACTCAAACAACCTGTTGTTTTTAACTTCACCCTTATCTCCATTTTAAAGTTACCTGGTGCAGCAAATTCCGAATTGTGGGACAAGTAGTAAAGAACAAAGCAGGTAGCTTCTAAATTTCCAACGTTTTGTTACAGAGCTGATGGTTGTCAAAGTTATGCAAATTAAGAGTCGTTGGGGTCAACAGCTGTGTTACCGCTGAAATTCTAACATTATAGATTCATTCTTCTTTTGAGTATTCAGTTGTTAAATTAAAAAAAGAGTGTCTTCTCATTTCCAAAGGATTTCAATCAACAAATTAATTCTTGGGGATAATAAATTTCCCTTTTGAATGCACATCACCCTGGGAAGTACAACAGACTGACATTTCCACCAGTCATTTACCTTATATTTCAAAATAATTTAATCACACTTTTCTGGCAAACCTATGAGAAACCTGCCCATTAGGAATGGGAATGTGGACAAGTAAATACAAAATGGGAGAGTGGTTCTGCACTGGAGCCCTGGAAACTTACAGGGTGAGGACCTAGAGCTGCTGGGGCCACACAAGTACTAGACTGGGGTCATGAGGAAAAGTCGAGAAGGGACAGAACACAGAGTTTTATGACAAGTTGGATGGAGAGAGAGGAAATAAGAATTCAAAGATAATCCTGAGATTTCTAGAACTTACCTGTTGTAAGTATTTTAATTCTTAAACCCCTTTTCAAAAGCTATAAACAGAAGTCTTAGAGTTACATGATAATTATGGATTTTTCTAAAATGGAATATTTCCTCTGGGCCCTTAAAATACAGTGCAGAATAGCCCTTTCTTATGTTATGTTGGTAATGAGAGGTTATTTGTTACCAATTTTTTTCAAAGTTGAATTATTTCATATTAATTCACCTTGTAAATTTAGAAAAGTTCTATAAGTTACTTGTTACTTTATTATTTTTTTGATTCTTCATGTCCTCTGTCAAGTAGCTAGTATGTTTTAACAGATGTACTACAGTTAATGGGCGCCTGAGTGGCTCAGTTGGTTAAGCATCTGCCTTCGGCTCAGGTCATGATCCCAGGGTCCTGGGATCAAGTCCTGCATCCGGCTCCCTGCTCAGGGGGGAGCCTGCTTCTCCCTCTCCCTCTGCCTGCCACTCCCCCTGCTTGTACTCTCTCTCTCTGTCAAGTAAATAAATAAAATCTAAAAAAAAAAAAAAATAGATGTACTACAGTTAGTATTTAAGAAAAAGTAATTATTTTGTATTGCCTTAATTTTCTCATAGAAATTTTTATGCTTTATAGAATATTTATGCTTTAGCTGGCTTTTTTCCTCTTATATTCAAATAATACCAATCCAAATAAAAATATAGCTAATTTTCTGATTTAAAATATTTTTATTTCAGAGGCCAGAGAGTCCATGTTTATAACACCTACTTTACATATTTTATGTTAAACTAATAATGCTCGTGTGTATAATTATTTGTTATGTATTATGATTTGGGGGAGTATTTTTTGGTGGTGGTTGTTTTACCGGTAACGCTGTGTCCTGGGTTTACTCTCTAAAAAAGTTGTCAGTATAGACGTAAGACAGGATTCAGGCTTTGGTTAATCTATTTCACTTCCTGGCTGAAGACATTCAAAAGACCAGTTTGTAAAAAATAAAGTAAAATGCCTAATGAAAAGAAAAGTTGTAAATACTTATTACTTATGGAAGGTTTTTAGGGATGACTTTGGAAAATGCAATAAAATGAGGGCAATGTGCTGCTCATAAAACACTGGTGGTGTGAGTTCTGCTTACCAGGAGGCAAAGCTCTAGCTCTAACAGGTTTTTCTGTTGTTACATTTGTTCCTATGGAAACGGACCTCTCTTGCACTCTTCTCTTTTTATCACTTAAAAAGAGGTTACAGAAGCAATGGCCAGGAGGAAACATGAAATATTCATACAGTCACTACTTAGAAGTTTTGACTAACATAAAGGTGTATATTTGCTTTTATAGGCTGTGTACACAAACCCACATGCCACCTATTTATATATATCTAACAACCTAGGACATGGGAACAGAAAGAATCTCTCTGACTTGGTAATGAGGCAACTTAATGATGATGCTCCAAGGTCTTATAAGGCATGTGTGAAGTGGACAGAGCAAGTTTAACTGAGCTGAACCTTTTAGTTTTGAGACAATATGAGTGTGTAGGCTCCTGCCACACACCCGGCGTCTACTGATTAACAAAAACATTAGACTAGATTAAAAGCTCAGTTTAGAGAGAGTAATCATGACCTGGTTCATCATGGATTTTGGAAGAGGCCCTTATTTTTTTCTCTAACATATATCTAAAGGTTTCTAAAATAAGTTATAGTGTTTCTTTTATTAACAAATATTTTATTTATTTATTTGAGAGAGAGAGACAGAGTGTGTGAAAGAGAGAAATCACAAGCAGGGGTGGGGGGAAGGGTAGAGGGAGAAGCGGACTCCCTGCTGAGCAGGGAACCTGACATGGGGCTGGATCCCAGGACCCTGGGATCATGACCTGAGCCAAAGGCAGACACTTAACCGACTGAGCCACCCACGCACCCAAGCTATAGTGTTTCTTAAAAAAATAATTTAAAAAAGACAGAATTAGTAGTTTGATTTACCTTTATCTTAAAAGATAAAGTAAACTCATATTAGAACAAGGCTTCTGATCAAATGTGTGTTATAAAAAAAAATAAAGGGGTGCCTGGGTGGCTCAGTCAGTTAAGCATACAATTCTTGATCTCAGTTCAAGTTTTGATCTCAGGGTGGTGAGTTCAAACCCCATGCTGGGTTCCACGCTGGGTAGGGAGCCTACTTTAAAAAAAAATGAAAGTATATATTTTTTGCTATTGATAAGGAATTTTCGAGGCTAAATTCCCTTGATGGGATTTTGGTGAATTAAATGCGTTGTTCCACCTTCTAGATGGACAAATCTGGATGCCTCCTCCAGGCTGAATGAGTGGATATTTTTGAGCCTGATATTCACCAAAAAGGGGAAAAATTCCAAATATTTTGTGGCTCACCATCACAGACATAGCTGCAATCCCAGAGCCCTGGATTTTAAAATCAGGTCTGTCAAGAGCTAGTTAGTGAGCTTGACAAAGTTCTTTAACTTCTTGGAGTTTTTGCCTGTCATTTTTCAGATTTGAAGAGTTAGGAGGATTTAATAAAGTCATATAGATGAGTTTGAGTTTCTTCAATGCTGAGGCACTATAGTAAACACTAGAAATACAATGGCAAGTAAAACACAGTCCCTGTCCACTTGGTGAGTATGGCCTATTGCAATGGTTTCCAGATGGTTCCACATGTTAATGAGAATAATCATCACCTGAGGTATTTACTAAAAGATGGAATTGTTAAAATGTAGATCGCATTATGGCTTTCTTATGAAATGATCACTGATTTATATGAAATGATTTATAACCCTTTTGCTCAAGCACATATATATTTATTTTTTTAAAGATTTATTTATTTATTTTAGAGAGAGGGCAAGTTGGGGGAGGAGCAGTACCATCTCTGAAGATTGGGGTTCCTTCATCAAGAAACTTCTCTTCACCAGTGAAGGGGACTGGATACCCATGTGTAAAGTTTTCATTGTTTTTAGAACTTGAATTTCTATAAACCATTTGGGTAATTTTAGGAGGACATCTTATCTGACTTGTGTTTTTAAGATGTTTACTCTGGCTGCCATGTGAAGAATGGACTATAGGGCAGCAAAAATGGAAGCCTTAAGCCTAGAGAGGAGTATCAAGGGTCCATGGTGGTCTGGACAAGGCTAAAGACAATGAGACTGGGGGAAAGAGATCATAGGATTTATTTTGGAGGGAGACCTGATAGGACTTAGTTCAGAAGTGAATGGTAAGGGGAAGGAATGGATTAAGTATATAGTTTAGATTTTCTGCTTTTGCAACTGTAGTGGGGGTCAACAGTTTACTATTCCTAAAATGGAAGAATACATTTGGGAATAGAAATCAGGAAAAGTATTTTGACAATGTTAAATTTGAGATAATTATAGATATTTAAGTATAGATACCAATCAAGCAGGCAGTTGTATATTTCTAGAGAGAGGTAAAGACTGGAGATAAAGAAGTCACACAGCTTTGCCCAAGAATAGGAACCAATACTTGTATACTGCCGCACAGTATTTCAAATGTTTCACCTATATTTTTTCAAGATTTATTTATTTATTTGAAGGGGGGTGCAGAGGCAGAGGGAGAAGCAGACTCCTTGCTGAGCAGGGAGCCCAACATGGGGCTCGATCCCAGGACCCCAGGATCGTGACCTGAGCCGAAGGCAGACGCTTACGTGACTGAGCCACCCAGGTGCCCCTGTTTTGCCTATATTGATTCATTTAATGTCCATAACAACCCTAAACTATTATCCTTAATATACAGGCAAGAAAACTGAGGAACACGGTAATTGGAGCTAGAATTTGAATACTTGAGAATACTTGTCAGCCTGACCCCAAAGACATTACTCCGTAATTGTGAAAATAGTTGTGGTATCCTAAATGGTAGATTGGGTGGGAATAAGAGTCCAGTGGATACGCCAGATATAAAGAAATTGCTATAATCCCTGGACTCTGATACCTGATTTTGAATTTGAAAAATAAGCTTGAATACTGACTATAAAGAGGGCTTGCTTTCTTTCTTTTTTTTTTAATGATAGAATAAGTAAGCACTCTTTATTGACACCTTCCTCCACTAAGATTACTGTGTAGGTGGGAACATTTGAACAAACAACTGTTGCAAAAACATATCTATTGTGAGGAGACAGTTTGTTCCAAGAAATCTGGCTTACACAATGTCAACATTTGAAAAAGATGCTTCAAATAAGAAAAAGGAGAAAAATATAAATAACACTTACTTGGCTTCAGAGTCGTGGAGGTGATTTCTGAGAACTGTAGGATTTTGGGGCACAATCAAATGGATTACCATTTCTTTCCCTTCCAAATCCTTTCATATTTTCCTTTATGTGATGAATTCTCTTACTCATTTCTACAATTTTTTCACTTATAGTAAATGGAGCATACTGTACTCATTCAATTCTTATATTTATTGAGAACCTATTGTGCTAGGAGCTGCCTATAAAAGCTTATAATTTAATGTGTAGTAAATATTCAATGCCTCATTAATCAAATTGATTAATAATACAAACTGAGTAAGTGACTACATTGGTCATGCAGAACAAAGATTTATAAATATAAATATTTCATTCATTCATTCATTCATTCATTCATTTCAAATGTTTACTGAGTGTCCAACCTATGCAGTGGGTGATGTGCTAAACATTAGGGATTACAAAATGAACAGGAGTTATTTTTCCCTGCCCTCAGTGTCCTTCTTGCATCTACCACCTGTGTGGTTTTGAGTAAATCACTTCTCACGTGTTCTACTTTTCTCATATGTGAAACGTAGGTAATTATAGTAATTATACCTAAAAGGATGAGTGATATCTCAAGTCCCTTCTAGCCCTAAAATTAGAATAAAGGAAAAATTGAAAATAAAGGAATATTGACATTTAGTCTTGAAGGACAATGGGGAAAAACGGGAACAAAGACTTTCCAGAGAGTTAAAAATAAACCACTCTCCGTCCCCCACCCACCTCCCCTCCCCCCACCCACCTCCCCTCCCCCCACACACAAATGAAGAACCTGACCTGTTGCAGCAAATAGCTTTGTATGGAGAAGCAGTGAAATATAAGGCTCTATAGTCCTATTGTGAAGGGTCTTGAAGCTGGTATGACAGAAAATGATCATCAACCTCTGGGAGCCATTCTCATCCTTTTTCATCTAATTAGAAAAGACACAAATTTTAAGCTGGGCCCAGGGCACCTCAGCTAGAGACTACGTCCCCGGCCTTTCCTGTAGTAAGGTGATCTGGTTTGTGCCATTTGGGTAGATTACACATGACATATAAAACTTCTATGTCTTCTTTTTAAAGACAAAGTGCATATCTTTGAATTCCTCACCCCACTCCAACTGGAAAACTATGGAAGTTGTGTGGTAAAGATGACAAAACCGCTTCTCCATATGTGGGCTGCCCATATCTGGACTGTCTCATAAGGTGGAATCAAACAGCGTGTAAACTTTTGGTAGTGGTTTTTTCCTTCAGCATAATTCCGTGGGGATTTATTCAACTAGTGCGCTATCAATAGTTCATTTATTTTTATTGCTGAGTAGTATTCCATGGTTTGTTAGCCATTCACTCATGGAAGAACATCTGGGATTGGGGCTATCAGTCATAAAACTGAGATGAATATGTAAGTACCATATTTTGGGTGTGGACATAAGTTTTTATTTCTGTGGGAAAATGCCCCCAAATGTAGTTCCTAGGTCATATAAGGGTATATTTAGTTTTGTTTTTTTAAAGAAATTGACAAATTGTTGGGGCGCCTGGATGGCTCAGTCATTAATCATGATCCCGGGGCCCTGGGATCGAGCCCCGCATTGGGCTTCTTGCTCAGCAGGAAGCCTGCTTCTCCCTCTCCCACTCCCCCTGCTTGTGTTCCCTTTCTCGCTGTGTATCTCTCTGTCAAATAAATAAATAAAATCTTAAAAAAAAAAAAAGAAATTGACAAATTGTTTCCAGAGTGGTTATACCATTTTGCATTCTCACTAGTAATGGATAAATGATCCAATTCCTCCACATTCTTGTCAGCATTTGGTATTATTACCATTTTTTATTTTAGTCATTCTTATATGTGTATAACAATATCTCATTGCAGTTTTAATTTCTATTTCCTAAATGGCTAATGATGTTGAACACCTAATCATGTTCTTATTTGCTCTCTCTATATCCTCTTTGGTAAAATGTCCCTTCATACCTTTGTTCATTTCTTATTTTACTGTTTTACTCTTTTAGTCTTAATATTTACTGTGTTATTGTTATTTTACTGTTGTTTAATATTTATTGCATTTATTGTCATTTTATTGTTGAGTTCTGAGGATTTTTTTCTATATCTCAGATTTGACTTTAAAAACATGGCCAAAGGGAGAGGACACATTGGACCTCATTAAAATGTAAAACATTTGCTCTTTGAAAGACCTTGTTAAAAGGATGAGAGGATAGACTACAGGCTGGAAGAAATATTTGCAAACCACATACCTAACCAAGGACTAGTAGCTCGTCCTAGTCCTAGGTTCTGAAGATTTCCTCCTGTATTTTTTTTATCAGAAGTTTTATGGTTTTATATTCACATTTAAGTCTTTAACCCACTTTGAGTTAGTTTTCTAAAATACTTCTTTTTATGCCTCTGGAAATATCTGTCATTATTTAAATTAGATGTAGAATGGGAAAGATTGAGCTGGGAGTGGAGTGAATTAGATTTTCCTAGTACACAAAGATAATGTACCTTTTCTCAGAAGGACATCTCAGGTTGGAAGGTATAAACCATAACATGGGGGGAAGAAAGAGTTTCTAGTATAGAGAATATCTAGCTTTTTTTCTAAAAGGCGGTACCTGGTTACAAAGTGTCCTGAAGCGATTAAGGAAAAAAAAGAGATTTTAAGGGAATACCATTCTCATACTTTTTTTCAAACCCATTTCCCACTTGTCAGTTGTACTATTTTGTAAAGTTAACATTAAAGTTTAGATGGATTTTCCTCAAAGGCAATGACTGAGAATCTTAAGGTAGGGGGAGTCAAGGAGATAAAATGGGCATTAAACAAATTCATAAAATAGAATTAGTGGTAGAACAATAGATGTGCTCAGTTTGCTCTCATTATTATTATTATTATTATTATTAATCAACATATAATGTATTATTTGTTTCAGGAGCACAGGTCTGTGATTCATCAGTCTTAAACAATTCACAGCACTCGCTGTAGCATATACTCTCCCCAATGTCTATCACCCAGCCACCCCCTCCCTCCCACCCCCTCAACTCCAGCAACCCTCATTATTATCGACTACAGCACACAATCACAAACAATTAGGAGCTTTCATTGACTAACAATGGTAGGGACAGTGAAATAAAAGTCATTTCTGTATCAGAGGACTCATCTAGATATTCTTTTGCACTTAGAAAGTGTGGTCACTGGGGATTTCCCATAATTGGATCTTACCTGTAATATCATATACTATTACTTAAAACTATATTTTCTTCAAACTGGAACATTTGATCTTAGGACATTTTAGAAGTTTTCTACAGATTAAAGGCAGGAGACACATTCAATAAACAGAGGAAATGAAATGTCCAGTCACAAACAGACTTTTATCCATTTTCCTTTTAGAGGAAACCACTTCAATTCCTTTTGATTTCCTTCAGTTATATTATTTTAATTAAATTACTCTCTGAACCACGCTTAAATTTTCAATTCCCTTTGAGCTATAGTAGAAATGACCCGCAGGTATTCAGTAAAGACTTGACCTGTAAAAGACAGAAATGATATGATCCTCTAATGATAGCTTCTTGTGTATATGATCCAGAATGCACTCACCTGATACCTGATGAGAAAGCTACTAGGATCAGGGTTACTTGCATACCAATCACCTATTTTGACATATCATGTAATGATATGGTTGATGTAGACTCTTCGTAACCCCATTGTCTTGCTTATATCCGCTGTATGATCAAAGATGACAATTACTCATTAGTTAGTCATGTTAGGCCAGCAAGCTATTTCCTATTCTCCTGACATTAGTTTTTGCTCTCCGGATAAAATACTTAATAATTATCTATAGAAATTTAGAAAAGACTTTAGGATATCTTTTAGAAAGGATAATAGAGCTGAACATCCCCATTTTAGAGATGAAAAATCAAGACCTAGAGAGTCTTAATATTGTATTTCAGCCATGATAAGATACACATCATTATTCATATGTTAACATCTCTAAAATCAACGTGTTTTCTATAATGAGCAGCATTGTACCGTGGTTGTTGGCCAGGTGGCAATCTTGATATAGTTGCCTGGTATGCATGAACTTGATGGCATTCCTGGATAACTGTAACTTCATGTTTCAGTAAGTGCGCCACTTCAGGATCATTAGAGTAAAGCATAATTCCTGGTCGAGGTCTAAAAACTTGTGTTAGTACCTTCTAGTGAGACATACAGAGTATCAGCCGCAAAATTCATATAACAGATGCTAATGGCTTGGAAAACAATCCTTGGAGTTAATAGTAGAGCATTCTTTTAAAGACAGGCTGCCACAGAGGGCAATAATATTGGGGAAAAGAGGCCCATCAACTACTTTTAGTCAAAAATGGATTCAGAGCAATTGGACCTGACATATTTTCATTTTTACACTTTATAACATTGATACATGAGAAATCTATGTCTAAGTAGATCTAAAAGAGCTCCTGTGATAAGCATAAAATCAGAATTCTAAGTGACGTGGGAACATTATGGCATAGTTTGACAAACTTTTCTTTGTGAGTGCAACACTCTTTCTTCTAAACAGTTATGAATATAATCAGCTCTGATTCCTTCTTGTTTCTTCAGCTGTTTTCCTATAAGCCAAGTTATTATCCATTCGTACTCTGAAGTAAAAAACCAAGATGTTCCAGTTTTGATGAAGAAATCTAATCTTTATTTCTATGATGTTAGCACAATATACTCACACAATAGCTTTAATCTGTACTTAACAAAATACATTATAGCACTTTACAAACTTTATCAGTTTGGAAAACATTGCATAACATTTTATTAAACACAATACTTTATATATATTATATATATTTTCATAATTTTATTTACTTTAAAAAGATAATTACTCTCTTTATTCAATACTTGGTTTTCTCAGTAAAGCACAGCCTAACAAAGGAAGAAGTGCTCTCATTAGCAAATCAGATAAATAGAACACTAAGAAGAGATACCACCTGTTAGTCTCATTTATTTTAAATTAAGGTACCAGTGGAATGTAAACAAATATTTTTTTGTAATTTTTTTTTTTACAAAAGATGTATTATCAAATATACATGCAGAGGTCTGAGTTTTAGCGACTATCATTATATTTCCTTAACAATGTGGTACAATTGGTTCAGTCATTAAAAACTGTAGCCTTTGGCACTTTGAGTAGAAAAAGAATATATCAATATTTATGTAAAGAAAAAAAAAAACCCTCAATGACTAGAGAAGTACTTTAAAATCTTTTGTTAAGAAATAGGAAAGATTAGGAAACATCTTACTGCACCTGAAATGCTGCAGCTTTTTTTTTTCTTCAGAGTTCTAAAACCAGTCCACCTTTCTCGCTATGAAATGGCAGAAGCCAGTAGGAGTGTGGTGATGGTGGTAGTGGCGAGAGGTGGGGAAGGCAATGTTTTACTCCCACTCCCCTCTCTGAGAAGGAAATTGCCAGAAGGGATATAGTTGAATCATATTTTATTGCCAGAGTTTTCAATTCTGCTGGTTTCAGCTAAATCCCTAATGCTTTTATGCTTTTAGGAGGTTGGTGACTCTAGAAAGCTTTGCCCTTTTCCTGTAGAAGTTGATAATGATATGATAGTCTTTATCTCTAAACAACTCCTTCTGTTCTCATGGAAAACGAAACAGATCAGATCAACCAGCTTTGTTGTTACCTTCTATCCCCTTGGCAATCATTGAGTGTATATTAGAATTCTTTAAGAAATGGTGTAAAAAAGGTTTGATACTAAGTTCTAAGAACGAAGTTATTTCTCCATACTTAAATTTTTAAGTTGAAAAACACCTCCAAATGTTCTGGTTTTATCTTCTTCTCATTGATAGTATTGGTTTCCTTTGATTTAGGCTGAAGGCTTTATTCAGGATAGGTAGCAAAACTGTTGTTTGCATATTAAGCACAAAATGGTGCCTATTTAGAGATTTTGAAGAAATACATTCTTAATTTATACTGTGAGATATTTTCACTTATCAATTTGCATTTTTTTTCCAGATTCTTCCTGTTGATGTCCAGTTAACAAAAATATCTGAGGGAAGAAGGTAAAACCCAACTCCTATTGCTCTAATTTACTGGTTGTTAGGATATCAAAAATTAATAATCTGGAACAAAATGAAGTTTTTGGATTACTTGTTAAGATAGCAACCAAAGCCAGCTGGTTGGAGACATCCAAGGGTAGACTCAACCAATATTGCTGGCAATGTAACCCACAATGTCAAGTGTTGGTTCAGATTAGTTGTTTATAAATTCACAGCGATATATTTTGCTCAAGGAATGTCAGCTGTTATTCTTGCTTTAAAAATAGAAAAACATATCCATAACATCAAAAAAATATTTTAATTCATAAATAAAGGAGGAGCCATAAAATGCAAAATATGATCACAACAATTTCAAAAGACTCTAAAAAGATGTATTTTTAAAATTATGCAAATTTACTCACTAAAAAACAGAATCAGTAATAGTACCTATACTTAAAAAGTAAGCAGCAAAAAAAAAAAAAAAAACCTATGTAGAAAAGTACTAGTTACTCCCTCTCACTGAAAATATTCCTACACAATTTTTGTTGTCGAAGAAAGCATAATTTTGAAGAAATGCACAAAACCTTTTCGTTTTTTTTTGACTGTGACAGAGCCACTACAGAGAAGCTGCGGGGTGTCCTATTCTAACACAAAGCAGCCAGCATCTTCTTAATACAGTAGCATTTCTTTGACAAGGAATTGCACACCACTATTTCACAGCTAAATAGAATTTGAGAGTTTACATGGTATATGTACTATAATAATCAGCACCACCCTTACTGAGCTTTAGGTGCAGATTCTGCAAAATGAATATATAATACTGCATGGCCTCTGCTGTAGGGAAACATGGGTTCTGGATTCCCACAGCTAATTATAAAGAAAAATCCCTAAAGTTGGCACATTCAGGAAGTAAAATAGTATACACAGAAGGAAACCACTTTCTTCTGATACTGCCTTCTGCAAACCTTTTGAGTTTGAAGATAGGTCTTAAGATTCTTCACATTATCACATTAATTAGGTTCTTTCATTGTGCTTTTCCCTCCCCTTGATGTGAAATCTACAAGCTTGAGTGTAGTAGTTCTCAAGAGTCATTGAGCTCCGGGCTGATGGTAGATGACCCAGTTTG
The DNA here is from genome assembly GCF_964656455.1 of Halichoerus grypus. Classification (NCBI taxonomy): domain Eukaryota; kingdom Metazoa; phylum Chordata; class Mammalia; order Carnivora; family Phocidae; genus Halichoerus; species Halichoerus grypus. Next base: position 105,595,323 of record NC_135716.1, read on the forward strand.
ATGAGAAGGCTTCTCAATCCGCTGGAACAGAGCACAGATAGAATCAACACGCGGTCTTCTGGGGTTCACTCAAGTGACTGAATTCCATCACTCAATCTTTGTAAGCCCGTGTTGGGGAGGTTCCCTTGTAGAAGATATTTCTAGTGTTCTCAGGGCTGTTACTTCTTTCAGGGATTAAGATGATGTTGCCCTTTCTCCGCAGGGTAGAGTCGCGGGAGGAAGAAATGGACAGCGTCTCTGAACCAATTTCGCTGCCCTCTACTGGGGTGACCCGGATGGTGGTGATTCCATGGTGGTGATGCTCATTGTTATCTATGTTGCTTCTCTTGCGGTCTCCAGAGCCAAAACTGTCTTTCAGGGACTCACAGCTTTCTGAGTCCCTGTTGAGATCATTGAGCTCATAAGTTTGGCGAAGGCTGCCCTTTTCAGGGGCTTTCCATTTCCAGGAGCCACTACCTTCACCCTCGGTGGACGGGATCTGAATGATGGGCCTGTTGTTCTCTGGGTGAGCCTCAACCCTTACGATCCCACTGGGTTCGTGGTCTGTCAAGGTTTTGTAGCGGATGGAGCCAGTGCAGGAGACCGTGCTGCCTTCGGTGTTCTTGGGGCTGCTTTGGAGGACGCCCTGCTGCTTGGACATAGCGATTACTTGCATGATTCGGGGCTGACTGTTGCTTCTATTACAGGCCACAGTCTTCTCGGCAGCTTTCAACCACTTGGCTCGAGCAGAGCTGCTTTTGGGGGAGGTGCTTATGTTTTCCTGGGTCTCCTCAGGGATGTGCACTAACTGTGAGGATCCAGGGCGTGACTGAATGGACACTCTGGGTCCCCCAGGCATGCTATTGTTACACCCGGGAACAGTGCCAGGCTGGACCTTGAGGTACTGATTGCTGGGAGCATGGTGGTCTCCATTCACCCCCACCCTGGAGGGCTCTGAACTTGACCTCATTTCTATGGATCTAGGTGGGGACTGTCCAGGCTCAGTCTCTATAACTTGCAGGGACAACTTCCGACTTTCATTTTTATTCTTCCACTGGGTGAGAAGCTGCTTTGATCGAGCAGAATCCATAGAGGCATGAATGGAGGCATTTCTTCTGACAGGGTCTTCTACAGATGGGGTGTTGGCTCTAGGCAGGGTATTGCTAAAGGTAACCATGTTCTCCTTCCCCATGGGGCTCCGTGGAGTGATGATTTCTACGTCGGCATTTGCCCTTTTGAGGTTTGTCAATGAGCTAGCATCTCTGTGGTTTCGGTTGAGGATGCCTTCTGTGTGAGCAATTCCATCGCTGCTGCTGCCATTTTTAGCGGCTAAAACTCGGCTGGGGTCTTGGTTGAGGTCTGTCAGAGATCTGAGGGCATCTCTGTGCTGAAACATACTCTCTTCGCTAGGCAGGAAATTCCCCACAGCATACAGGCCCTAGTATTGAAGAGAAACAATGAACAGCATGCACTGGAAGACACGGTTACTAAGAATTTGTCCTAGAGGACCCACTGAAGCATATAATAAATAAGGTATGTGCTCTCTATACACCATTGACTAATACAAATAATAAAAAACCCAAACTATAACTACTCAGGAAATCATTTATGAGTTATATCATAAATCACCAAACTATCTGTTTAGAAATCAGGAGCCCGTCATTTTTTGTTCGTTGGATTTTCTCTCCTTTCTCCATCCTACTGAGTGTTTTTGTGAATCTTATCCTCTGTATGTTTTGAGAAGAAAAGACAGACAATGAGAGAAATAAGGTCATTCTTCTGCTTTTCAAAGCAATTCATTTTCCTGGATTTAGGAACCTCTTGTTGAATGACACCTTGAATAGCTTAACTGATTTATTTTACCTTCCATTTTTAATCACACCTTCTGATGGAAAGCAGGGGAGGTGTGAAAAATATAAAACAACGAATCATTCATAAAGCATGCTATCAGGTTTTGCAGTGAGGTCAGAGACGAATGTTGTTACAACTCAGATCGAGCACAGCCCTGTGTGTTCAGCATTGTACAGAGAATTCTCAAAAGAGAGGTTGACCATCATCACTAGTTTGGAGCACCCACATTCTTTCCTTTAACTTGGTCTTAAGTTTGGAAGTAATATTTGATCAATTCAGTGCTAGTACACTAAATTTGAGCTAAATTTTATTTAATCTTGTCTTTATACTCAACCTACCAATTTTTTGTTATTTTAGATTTGGGGGATAAAAATTTGGATAAGGTAAAGTTTGGATTCAGAATTTTTACAATTTTTACACATGGATGACCAAATCCCTGTTGGATTTTCATCTTCTGAGATGCTTAGTTTAGAGATAAGAGAAAGCAACAGATACCTATTTGGGAGCTAATTTCCATAGATGGTAGCCACTTTTCAAATCAAACCAAAAGAATCCCATGGATTTAACATTTTATAGAGTGCTTAACAATTTACAATAGCATTGGCTTAGAACTGATGAATTTCCAATTTCAGGCATAGAGTGCAAACAGAAATGAAATAAGTCCAGCTTCTGCCTCTCTGACTATTTTAATTCTTGGTTCAAATTTTCTTCTAAATAGTATCTATCTCTGCTCTCACTGCCAGAGTTCTCAGGATGAGCAGTCCCTACCTAATGCTCTATTAATGATTGTATTTAAAGGTGTAAGTTTGGGAAAATCGTCCATTAGACTGTAAGTAAACTCTGCCATATTGTTCAACATGCAGTGCCCAACACTGTGCTCAATAAATATAGTTGCTTCATCCTTGGTGTGATATGAAATAGCCAGTTATTATTCTCATGTAATAAGTGAAGAAACAGGCTTCTGAGAGATTATGTAACTTGGCCAAATGTAAGATACTTGAGATTCAAGCCCAAATCCTTCGGACTATGGAGCCCAGGCTAATTTCAGGACACCATGAAATCACACCCACACAAAGACAATGCATGAACTTGAGAGAGGCAGTTCTCAGTCTTCCTTGCCTATTCTGTAAGACACATTGCCAGTCAACACTCTCATGGGAAACCCAAGCTTATGCCCAGTTCCTGGCCTGCTAACTGTACTTTGATCACTTTCTCCTCCACTGAAGAAAGCACACGCGTAAGCAGGAGATTTAAAGTGACAGTCCTGACCATGCTAGTTTATAAAAGTGAAAAATAAATCACCGCTTGCTTCAGGGCTTTTACAACTTTTTGTCATCATTGTCTTGTAACACCTTCCACAAACAAGGGCATCAAGATCCCATGATTGAACTGCTGTGATAGATGATTTTCATTTCTCTGTCAGTTTCTCTCAGTTTCCTTGGTGACTGCCTGTTTCTCTGCATGCTGCTGGTATGTGGGTGTGGCCTGGGTTCCTTTCATTCTTATGACCTGGCAATTTCATATAACTCCGTAACCATAATGGTACTTCCACCAATACTGTCCATGACTTCCAAATCTATTTCTCCACTACAGATTGCCCTTTTGAGCTCCAGATGCAACTCTTCAACTGCCTATTGATCCTTAAATTGAGCTCATCAAACCCTTTTCCTCCACCAACTTGCTTCCTCCATCCTGTTCCTGGTCTGCTAATGAAGTCACCATCTGCCCTGCCTTCCAAGCTAGAAACCTGGCCGTTACCTCTCATTCCTTCTGTTCCCTCACCTTCCACTTATACTTGCTCTTTCATACATCCATTTTTGTGCCTGTGCGATTTCTTTGCTTGGATGTCCTTCCTCCTTTCCTTACCCTAAGAAAAAAATTTCTGATTTCTTAAAAACCACATCACTTCTGTGAAGCCTTCTCTAACTTCCTTCTTCAGTGTGCTATTCCCAAAGCATTTTGTTCACACCCTAATATACCATTTAACATCCTGCAACTATCTATATTCTTATTAGTCTTTACACTGAAAACTCTTTAAGGCTGGGTCTTATTTCTCACTGTATGGATGCTCAGTCTAGTACCTGGCACAGATCAGATATTGAATGAGTGAATGAATGAATGCATGAAATGGACAATCTCAATTTCCTTCTGCGGAGAATATATTCACTGAAGGAAGACTGGGCTTGAAAATAGAGTACTGTTAAAGAATTCAGTATTAGTTGGTGCTAATATATCCAGGTGCTACATTTGTGTTGCTGGGCATATTCTATAAACTTCCACCAAACCTTTACTGTCATGAACCTTACTTTCACTAATACTCACTTTCCTCATCTGTAAAATTATACTAGCAAAAATAGTCCCCGACTCTTTCTGGTGTGTGTGTGTGTGTGTGTGTGTGTGTATGAGGATAAAATGCAATAATCTTAAAGTTGCAGTTGCTGGTCCATGGTAAGGGTTTAAAATATTATTTTGCTAAAAGTGGGAAATGTGTTTTGGCTTAGGATGGAGATGCACTCAGAGATTTTCTCACGAATATAAGCTACATTGCAAGTAAATTATTACAGTGCAAAAATGTTCTATGCACATTTTCCATTTAAACTGTGGTTTATCAAATGAGAATAGTAAATTATTTACCAAGTACAGAGCAATTCCTCCTCCTATTAAAAAGCCACAGTAGACATCAACTGGGTGGTTCTTATACTGAGTTATCCGCGTGAGCCCACAGATGATCCCACAGATGATAAAGGTGAAGACCAAGAGAGGTTTGAGAAGCTTAGAGGAATCTGTTAATGTGGAATTGAAGTACATCTGAAAAGTGAAAGCAATCTGGTAAGTATGTTAGAAAGGTCATTTTACTATTCAATTATAATCATATAAAAAGTTAGACTCAAAGTCTAATTCGTACACTTGACATCAACTTTAATGCTCCATTCCCCCTGCTATGGCTATATTCTATACCTGAAAAAGAAGAAGTACATAGCAAAACTCATCAAATAAAAAAAAGATCTCATTTAATTACATGAAATCTTGAAAGATAAATTGAAGCAGTAGAATTGGCCAGATAACTATTCAGTTTCCATGTTACTTGTCACATAATTGCTGTCAGCTTTTCTCACATAAGACCTGATAGACTATTGTATTAATCAGATACTATGAGGATTCACTGTATATCACTCATCAAGTTTACACTGACTTTGAACTCACTGTTACATAAATGCTGAAAGTAAAGCACATATGTGTGTGTGTGTGTATGTGTGTGCTTAACGCAATTCTTTCAGTTTGAGAATTTATAACGTTCACATAGTTCACAAGACCTTGCCATGAGATATATTACACTGAAGGGATACCAGGCTGAATAAATATTCTGACTGTGTAGAAAATTTCTTTTACTGTACTGTTGTGTACAGTATGATCGAATTTCTGCTTTTGATGCAATTGTGTTGAAGGACTGCTGTGCTCAAGTTCACTGTTCTGTTATTACACGGCTATATCATCTAATTAGTCACTTGGAGATGACACTCGTTTTCTAGGACACAGACTGATGAAAAAGAGTCAGAGACTTACCGAAACGTACACAGCCGCGAAGGCAGCCAGGGTCGCATGTTGAGAAGGAAATGATTTTCTGCCAAAAGAAGACAGTCAAATGATGCCTTCTATTTCAGATCCACTGCTAACAATCATCTCAAGAACGCTGGGTGGTTAAAATGTTCAACTTAAAAGCCTCGAGGTAATAAGTGATAACTTTAATTTCTCTTTAGTTTTCTGGGGAAAGATCTGGAGTGATAAAATAAATACTGCTAATCACTATTAGAATTAAAGAATAGTAGTAATGAGCTTTCCAATAGAAAGTGCTGGCTTTGGAGGGGATCACTTTGTTACACCATTGGAATGATGGTTGAAAATAGAAGTGGATTGGAAAACATTGTAATTGTTCTTTGGTATTCAAATTATGTCAGCTTAAAGTCAAAGTCCATAAAACCTAGGATTTTAAAGCCTTGAAACTTTTCCTATGCTCCTAAATATATGGTTGCATTTATATAAAACTTGAAAAGACAAAATTATTTTCTCACAGCATGAGTCTCAATGTAATTTTTACACTTTAGAAAACATAAGAAGTCCAATTTTAACAAAATGTTTCTCTGTATATTCCACTTTAATGTAATTATCGTCTTGAGAATCACAGAGCATCTTATTTAGTTAAATAATTTAAGAAGAAAGCTGGGAGAGAGGTGGAACACAGGACATGGGAGAAACACTGAAAAGGACAGGTGAAGGAAGAAAAATAGAGATTTCTTTTAATGGATAAAAAAACTTAAAAAGATAAAATTCAGTTATATTAATGTCCTCCTGATTATTTGGCACCCAATAAAAAGGATTACCATTTAACACAGACAAGATATGTAAAAAGATTGAGAAAGAATAGAGGACATAGGTCTTAAATGTAGCATCAAAATTATTGAATGGACCATGAGAACTTGAATGTGTATAATTACATAATATCAGGTTCTGCTTCTTCAAGGGCACTTATTAACGTATTTTCAACTCTTAAATTGATCTTGAGAATTCACTGGATGATAAATGCAATTCTTATAGCAATCACTTATTGCCCTTTGTCCTTTATAATTTATTTCTTTTGAATTTCCAAAACATTATCTCTTACCAAAAAATTTCATTTTTACTTTATTGATTGAAAAAAACTTAATGTATTGGTATTTTCTTGAGTTTTTCTGTCTTTTATTTTCTAAAATGCAAGGTTAGAAGCTATACTGATCTACTGGGTTTATACAAAGAAGATGCACGTATAAAACTCTACCAAAAGGAAGATTCACATGATTTTTTAAAAATACAACATACAATGGAGATGTAAATATAAATATTTAATCTTCCACTTAAGCAATACAGGACACATATTGACTGTAATTCATGATTATTTATAAACTTCCTAAATCGAACCAATTGTGATAACCTAAAACCATAATGAGGTCTAAGGTAGATCGCAAAACATGAATAGGATTTGGTGATATGAAGATTAGTGGCAAGAATGTGAGGCTGAAATTTGTGAGACAGAAGGATTTGGAATGAGCCACCAAAGAGTTTCTATGGTGTAACCACTAAAGAAATCACTGGATTGAAAATAAAGAAAAGAAAAATAAAACCAAAATCATTACGACCAAAAAATGTATGTCTAAAATGATACCCCATGCTATTCATGAACAATGAAAACACTGACAGGGGAAGGTTTAAAATCTCAATTTCTGACCTGCCACTGTTGATAACCGTAAGGTCAGATCCTGAGCAAATATCTTCTACAATGTAGGAATTTTCTTTGCAAGACACATTCAGAGAGGTGTAGTTTGGCTTGCACACGGTCAGAAAGTATGGTGCCTGATACCCTGTGGAGAGCTGTATGATATCTGTAATGAGAGCTGTGGAGCACAGTCCAAACACATGAACACCTATACGCAAAGGGAAAGAAATTGTTATCAAGTTAGTTCTTAATGTCGACATTGTGCCATCATCAACCATGTTTATTACACGTTAATGTGATGACCTGCAAATCTGTCGTGATTGTTTTCTCTGAGTTTATTTAGAGAAAATAAGGATAGAAAATTCCTAAACCTTTAAACCAGATACTTAATTCCAAAATAAGGGCAACGAGTATATCCAAGGTAGTCATTTGGGGTATTTTTTGTCAGTTTGGTTAAATAGGACCCATTCTTAATATTATTACCATAGGTCACTTGTCAGACACCTGAGACATGTGAAGATGACCAACTGTGTGATTTGAGGAGGATTAAATATGCGCAATGAAGCAAAATTCAAAATAATTTAAAATTGCTTAGCATGTTTGAGCTTCCAGGGTTCCCTCTCCCCAGTACTCCTTAACTCCAGCCACAGTTGCCAAGCTCTACGGAACTGGTTCCAACTCCCCACAAGCTGTAGTCATACAGGGAATGCTAATTAAAACAGAGAAGAAGGCAGGCGGGCCCTGTCAAGGAAATAATAATCATATCTTGGGTACAGGGCTGTGGGAGACTTCCTGCATATTTGGAATTCAGAGATGATGTTCTTGTATTTCCCTGTCCAAATTCTTTCTTTTGTCTTCTGGGGCCAGCCTCAAACCAGAAACTCACAAACTGATTCAGACTTGTTCACTGGAACTCCATTCCTGCTCCAAGTCCCTTGCGTGGGAATCTAGCTCTGCTCACATACACATGATCTGAACTCGCCAGCTTCCTCTACATTGTCTCGACACCCTGGATTCACTCTGACTTGATAGTCTGGATTTTGATTCATGATGTGCTCATAGAAATCAATACAAGAGGCAGCTGGATAATTCTTCAATAAACTCCTCCAGACCATGGTCGCCGGCCTGCCTGTTACCCTGCTTTCCACTTTCCTTTTCTGCTTATCCCCACCTAGCAACGATTCTCCCAATTCCTTCTCCACCTGATCACCTGGGATTCAAGACATAGGACCTTTCTTTCTACATTCTAATTCCTAGCAGCATGCAAGGTCTTGGAGAAGAGTATGCTTCAGTGGGGAAGCCCATCCATTTTTACCTTTGGAAAATGAGAATCTCCAGTCCCTCAGAGGATGGGGTTGCTGACTCTGGGACACTGTTCTCTAGGGTAGGATGGACCATCCTCACAGGCACAAAGCTTTTCACAGAGGTTATATGCCCCTTTGTCCAAAGCATTTGTTACATTAGCGAAATTTTTCTCTCAGATCTGTTATATGTCCTGAAGATTTCTTTCTTTGCTTCAATTTGTGACCCCACTAAGGGGCCTATTCTTGGCTTACTATCTCCAAGTACCTTGATTAGTGGAGCAGAGTCTAGGGCATGATTTAGACCAGACTTTTCCTCTAGTGGGAGAGAAGGTTGTATTTAATTATTGTCTAGATATTAGATAAAATTACCTATTCTTTAGAGCTGAGAGGTTACAGGTGAAGTAATTTTACTGATTTACTGGGAATGAATGTAAAACATTCATACTGGTGTGGTATACTGTGTTTTGACTTCTCAGCTCGGTTAAAAAAACAAAGAGGCCTGTGACTCAAACATTAAGATGGTCCCAGGCTAATAAGAAGAGATGAGGGTTTAGATAAAAAATAGGAGGTAAAGTTAGAAGACAGAACCAAGGAAAAAGCCATGATTCAGTTCTCTATGGTGACATTTCCATGTGCAGTAACTTCTGGATGAAAACACTCCAGGAGAACTGAAATGGAATCATTGATGTGGCTAAACTAATTTCTGAAGAGTTATCCATTCATAATGGCCTGCTGACATTTATTCTCCATTTTAAAAAATGAACACACATCCGGAGAAACCATTTTAAAGTAAATTTATGCTTCCACCACAGCTAAGACAAAAATATACTGAAATGCATGGCATGTTAGCTCTCAAAACAAGGACTATAACTGTAAATAACACATTACAGATACAAAGCTCCAGTCTTAGTGTTTTAATAGTTTTTTTGTATAATGTAAAACTCATCATGTACCCAAAATTATACATCTAAATTATAGCTTTAAAGACTTAATATCTGTAATTAAATATAACATTTCTATTTTGAAAAAAAAAAACATTTCCTTTCTTTGTGGTTCCCCACACCCACCAACGAATCTGACGGCTCTTCTAAGGAAGGAGTTGAAATTGCAGCCTCCAGCATTAATGTTGGGCTCCAGTCCAACCCCATTTCTTCTTTTGGACAGGCAACAGTAGAGAATTCCTTCCCCTACCATAATCTGCAAAGACAGGATGCTGTTCAGAATGGACTCGATGGGTACAAATGAATTCTAAGTTATCTCTTAACACATCATCAATTCAACAAGATAAAGATATATTTTTCTTAAAAGCGTTAGAGATGTGAGCAATTTCTTTTGAGTAGTTGAGGGAGCAGTGAGAAGAAGCAATCAGAGCACTGTGGAGAGCACTAGTTGAATCTTCTGTGTGCCTATGTACTGGTCAAGGGTGTGATATCGTCCTGACATTTTCTTGCTGTTGCAGCACTCAGTCTTTGGACCTTTGCTCAATAACATCCAAGGATGATGCCTTATTGATTAATTGCGCGGTGACTGATTCTGCCCTAACTCTTAGAGTCTTGGCATTTCATCTCTTAAAGCACAAAAACAAGATGGCTGGGGGGTTGGGGAGGAATAAAGAAAGCACCAGAGCTAGGATTAGAAAATTTTACTAGCATATTATCCCAATAAACCAATTCGGAATTGAACAGAAAGTTCAATCCATGGAGAGTATGCATGAGGTTAGAAAGGTGTGATCTAAAGCCAAGCTGTCCAATAAAAATTTCTATGATGATAAAAATATTTCCCATCCTGCCCAATAGGGTCACCACTACCCACATGTGGCTATTGAGCCTTGAAGTTTAGCTACTACAACTGAGGAGCTGAATTTTTTATTTCATTTCACTGTATTTAATTAAGTATTTAAAATTTAAATCAATTTAGACTTAACACAGAAAGAGCCACATGTGGCTGGTAGCGATTTTGTTGAAGAATGCTGGGTACTATTTCTTACGTATAAGATTAGAAAGTGTATTTACAGGGGTCTAGGTGGCTCATTCGGTTGAGTGTCTGACTCTTGATTTTGGCTCAGGTCATGATTTCAGGATCGTGAGACTGGGCTCCACGTGGGGCTCTGCGCTAGGCATGGAGATTCTCCCTCTCTCTCTGACCCTCCTCACCCCACGCCTTCTCTCTCTCTCTCTCTCTCAAAAAAAAAAAAAAAGGGTTTACAATGGACAGAGAGCCATACTGTAGTATCAGAAGGATTAACATGTTAGATGAAGATGTTAAGATAAAGAAAAGTGTATTTGCTGTAGGATTCTAAGACATAGGACATCAAGAAATGGACCCAATACATTTAGGCATCATTTCCTTCAAGAAGTTTTCTTTGAAACACTCTACATCACCCTAAATTGAATTATGTCTCCTTCTTTGTGGCTTCCTTAGCACCTCATCCTTCCTTTTTAGCATAGCTTGGTTAAAAGACACTTCAATTGCTCATTTGTTTGTCCCTCACTAGACTATAACCCCCTGAGGGAAGAGCCATTTCTTATTTACCTTTTATTCTCACTGTCTAGCACAATGGTTGGCATTGTGGGATTTGCATTTGTTACCTTCACTGTGGGATGCTTATTGGCTAATTACCCTGGGCATTCAGGCCGTTAGTTATGCTGTACAAGAGAAGCAGGATTTGAAATTATGAGTTTTATTTATGCAAAAAAATTTCAAATATTTAAGATTATCATGTTTAAGAGATTATTGTGAAATGCGACATTGACTTCTAGAAATGTGTGGAGCTGAGAAGAGTCAAATTACAGGAGATACTGGCAGTTTCTTAGATACAAGTGATGATGCCGCTTTAAAGGTCATGGTCATGATAAGGGGCTCAAACAAATTTCCCAAGGGAAACTTCCCAGTTCTCACTAGCTTAACATTTGTTTTATGAAGTATTTAAAATTATAGTTTTTTTTTTTTAAACTAATGACAGTAAGCCTACGACCTTCTGTTTTGAGTGTTCAATCTGCTATATTTAATTCTGTAGGTATTATGGTATGTGTATAATTATAAAGAATCTTAATTTGTATAAAAAAATAATTTTCTTAATGGAATTCTACCAATAACCACACATGTGTGAAAATCGTGTGGCATATATGATAAATATCCTGAAGATCAATTGTATAGAAATCATCAAAAGGTGGGTTTTTTTTTTCCAAATCATTGAACAGTGAGTTAATTATTTATACTTCTTGAAAAATATCATCCTACATTATCACTTTAAGCTAGACACAGAAACACAATAGGTCCTATATTCTGCATAGATAGATGTGACATGATATACCACCCACATAGAATAAGATAATGGTTATCTCAAATTCATCATTTCAAGAAAATTAACCACTCATCCTTGAAATGCACTGCTGTATGGTTAAAGATATTGATTTCATCTTCACTTCCTCAAAAATAATTCTGTGAATAATTTTTTCTCCTCTTTTCAATTATATATGTAATGATTCACATTTTGTCCATGAATGCTAAATTCTATAAGAATTTATTTGTGTAGTGCCATTAGGGAAATGTGTCTTATCATACAACACAATAGTCATGATCTCAAATGACCTTGAGATTTCAGGAGTTTTATTTTAGTTTTTTAATATGCTCAAAACTCATATGTCAAGAGAGTGCTTTAATACTATTTGGCTTGATTATAGATAGAGGTTTCTTGTCATTATTTTGACATCACCCAACTGTCCTCTCTAAGAAACACATCAATTTTCTCCTCACACTTCTATTCATTTAACCTTGATCTACATGTCACTGCATGAATTTTCAAAGTGGTTCAATTTTGTCCAAAGATGGAATTCTCCTCAGGGGGAGGGGAGATGTTTCCTGAGGTATTTCTAAATGTGCCTGCTCGTTTCCTCATTCTGAATGGCATGCTGGGTGTGCTAAAATACGGTTTCAGAGTTTAGGCTTTGACAATAAAATTATTTGTTGCTTTTGTCATTTGTAAATAGAAAACAATTTCTGAAAAGGATCTTTTCACAATATTCTGTTTAATCTGTATACAGGCCAAAAAAGAATTTTTTTTTTTTTTGCTTGTTGAATATCATGGGCAGGTTTTTGGAAGAGATTCTGAAGTGGCTCGCGTTCAGGGGAGACACAGTGACAAATATATTTCCTTTTATTAATCATATGGGCACTGCCCTAGGAATAGCCACCACAGGGAGAAGTCACAATCAAAAAGTCTTTGTTGGGGCGCCTGGATGACTCAGTCCATTAAGTGTCTGCCTTTGGCTCAAGTCATGATCCTGGAGTCCTAGAATGGAGCTCTGCATCGGGCTCCCTGATCAGTGGGAGTCTACCCCTCCCCTCCATCTGCCCCTCCCCTCAGCTCATGCTCTCTTTTGCTCTCTCTCTCACTCTTTCAAATAAATAAATAAAATCTTAAAAAAAGTGTTTGTTTTGAAAACAGCAAAAGAGAATGACAAAAAGTATAATATTTATCATAGTATCTTCAGTGTTTAAATTTGCAGTGAATGTCTTTTGGAAACCCTAATACATTTAATGTTGTACATTTTGATTGTCCTAAAGATAAGGTTACTGTCTAGGAACTATAATCAAATTCCAATAGAATCCTCCTATAAAGTTAGATATACTTATTCTTTAATAAAATGTAATAAAAGTTTACTCCCAGCAAAGAGAAAGTATACATTATTTCTGTTCATATAGATTCCATGAAGATTTATGATATCCTGTGTTGTTTTCCCTGAGACACAATCTCCAAAGGACTGAACAAAATGCTTGTTTCATTATTACTTTAAAGTAAAGGAAAAGTGAGTATTAAGGATGAAATTTTCCAATTTAAGGGCAATTTCAGAGATAAGAAAATGTATTTCACAGACATGAAAGGAATTTTTACAGTTTCTGGTACAACATCACGAAGACGGATTATATTTTTAAAATGTCTCTCAAAGCATTTTTAAAAATCTGAAAAGCAAACACTAAGTGATTTATATTTAAAGGCCTGTATCAAAAATCAGTTGATCTTCTTTTGTTCATGTAAAGATTCTTTTAAAAAATATTGCTGACATGAGGCCTTTTGTTTTACTTGCTCTTCTCTCAGATGAGTGGGTGAATACAGTGCTTCTCCTCACAGAAGTGGCCTTTATTTTTTTTTAAATTTTTATTTAAATATAATTTACTTAACATACAGTATATCATTAGTTTCAGGGGTAGAATTTAGTGATTCGTCAGTTGCATATAACACCCAGTGCTCATTACATCAAGTGCCCTCGTTAATGTCCATCAGAACTGGGCTTTAAAAACCCTTTCCAAAGGAAGGATTCCTCTTGTTTCCCCTCCGTCACCACCCCATTTTGTAACAGGTTTATGCTACCATATAGATAAAAAGAAAACAGCAACCTTGAAAGTTGGCAATTAGAGTCTACTTGTTATTTTTCACCTTCAGGAACAGAGGAGAAGGAGATTAGAGTAGTAACTATGTAGTAAAATTAGAGACAGAATTATGGATCTGGAACAAGAAGACTATAGACCCCATAAGACCAATGTTGAGAAAATGAATGTTTTGGGAGAAGTCCTTAAAGATAGGGGAGAAAATGAAATTGGAAAGAAATCTAGAAGAAGTATGATATATGTTTGGAGAGAAAGGTGTGAAAGCAGTATTTGATGTGAGCAAGATTTGTTTTACCACTGAGTTGGTTATCCAGAGCTACGAACCCATTGTGGAAGAGAAGAACCACTGACTTCCTGGAGTATTGTGGAACTCTAAGTGATATGGAGGAACTTAGGGACCCCAGAATATAAATATTTCCCTAGTTTGCCTCTTGTTCTATTAAGAGGCATGCAGCCACTATGGGGGCCCTGTGGAGACCCCGAGATTTCGTGGGCCCTTTGTAGGAGGAACTGGCACTGAGCTCCCGAGGTCCAACTTGGTGAGAGGTAGCCATGGCAGATTTGCCCTGTCATTTCTCAAGGCTCAAGAAAGCAAGCTTTGGCCTGGAAGCCCCGGAAACATCCCTAACTGGCATATTGAGAATTTATTAAGGAAATGAAAGATTCACAGATGCCGGAACACAGCGATGAGACCAAGGTCATTGTCCCCAGGATGTGTAACTGTGTCAGCAAAGGGATTGATGTGAGGTAAACGGTGTCAGCAACAAGTGCCACAATTAGACTTGCTTTCCTAACAACTTAATAAAATACCCTAGGGAAGAAAGGCTTCTGGACATATAAAAAACCAATTATTTAAATGATTAAATATCAAACATAGTCTTGTGTTAAATAACACATGTTCAACGTGAACATTTGTACAGAATTTTATTTATTTTATTGCAAGTATTCTATTACAATCAATTTGGGGGTTACACCCCAACTAGGAGAAATGCTTTCTGGTGTAACAGTTTAAAGCATACATTCTTTTTGCTCTTGTCAAATGACTGATGATATGGGTTTTTTAATAAGTCATTAGAGAAATGACAGGAAAATGCTGTTATTCTGAGCAACACTGCACTTTAAATATCTTTTATTGGAGTCTCAGCTATTTCCAAGCACATCATTAATAGTTCCAATCACCCTGGAGTTAACTGGAGTTCAAATAACTCATTAATTTACAAAGGATTTTGAGACCTTTTAAGTATGATAAAGTTGTATGGAATATTAAGTTCTATTTTACCTCCTGAAAATGTTTTGTATAATTTATTTAGAGTGTAAACATACGCTGTAATTATTTAATGCAGGGGAAATTTTGAAAAAACAAATTCATAGCTACATAAAAGTATAAACTTTGGAAGGCTTATGTATAGACTTTTCTAAAATTGCTGATGTGCTGAACCAGAATTGCCTGATTCATTAGGGAATCTTGTAAAAGCTCCATTCAAATACAGCTTTTCATTTAATAACCACTCCCTCTGACATTCATGAGCATGATGAAAGTGAACTAAGAGCTCCTACTGGTAGAAATAAATATTATTAAACTTGAAATATGTTTCTTGTCCCTTATGTGGGATTCTGGGTGCAGAAGAGATGGTGGAAAGGCTTGTCCAGTCTTACTATTAATGGATTAATGAAAATGTGTTTATTCATAATGTGTAAGTTAGCAAACTAAAAATAACTATGTTTTAAATTCAACTCCAGTAGGTTAGGGCATTTCTTTATAGTATATATTTAAAAATACAAATGCCTGTTTTGCATCTATTTTATTTTTGTGTGTGCACGCATGCGTGAACCAACGTGCCAGGAATGTGAGTTGTGCCCTTTTTACCTTATAATTGTTGGTGCTCAGTGCTCATAATCAATAAAAAGTGCTAATCCAGTACAAAATGAAACTGTAAATGATATCAACATGCTTTTTGAGAAGAAAGTTCTTGGCTATATAATTAATTTGTTTTTCCCTTCCAGCTTTCCAGACTTCAGATACCATATCAACACATTAATTAGGAAGTATATCAGAAATGTCATATTAGCTATTCAAGGGGAATTATGCAGTTACAAACATTTTTTTAGAATGATTTGTAAAACTGAACATTAGAGACCCATCAATTTTGCAATTATACAATCTTAACTTTTAATGCCAGTAATTTTCAACTATTAAGTCACATGACATTTTCAAAATATCTCAAAGACATGATCTTTCTGTTCCAAGATGGCGAGTTCACTTTTTGTTTGTTTTTAACCCATTTGTTACGCACTTGTGGTCATTCTTAGTTTTTTGGGGACTGGCAAACATAATTTGGGGTTAATTCTTACCGTAATTGCAGGTCCAGCAAAAGCCAAGCTCAGCAACATGAGGAATGGAATTGCCTCCTGGGTTGGCTCAATATACGGCATGCTAAGACTCCGGTCATAGCAGCTGAATCCAGAGTGCACAGGTTTGAAGACATCCGTGAGTTCAAGGAAATACAGGCTAACCACCGACGATGCCAATATAGGCAACTGGGAAGGAAGGACATAGAAGAGCAATTCATTATGGTGCACGGCTCACACATAGGACCAGTGCATCTTTAAGAGGAAACAAATGGCTATTTCCCCTTCCCTCACCACTCTCTTCCAATCTCAGACTTAAAACCTTTCATAAATGCTATGGTTTCTGCTTTCAGAACATCTAATTCACCTACCTCTGTCACCAGCCTGCTATGAGCCCATGTCTTGTCCCTCACCTTTGCTCTCAGATCACCTCCTAACTGGTGTTGTATTTTCAAGTCTTCTCTCCCCACCCCACCTATCCTTTTTCCACCCAGCAAACCAAGGGGTCTTTGGAAAATATTTTTGATCATATCCCTCCCTATCTTAACCACTATAGTGCTTTCCATTCTACCTGAATAATATCCAAATGTCACATCATGGAGTATAAATTTCTGCATGAACTGGCTCTTGTTTCAGTTTCTTACATCTTCTTGTACAGTGTTTATACAACTCCCCAGCCTCCTGCCCACTATAATCTAATTGGTTTTCACACTTTTCCTAAACAGTCACATTCATTTCTTAGTGTCCTTTGCATTTGCCGTTTCTTCTTCTTTTTGTGCTCCTCCTCTGGCTCTTTGTATAAACTGGCTTCTTTTCGTCATTTAATGATGACTTCCTGTCATCAGGTCTCCCAACAGCCAGACAAGGCAACACGGGCCCTTCCCAGTGCCACCGGGCCTAGTGGGAAGTCAAAGGTCAAAGGCAGAAGGACTAGACAAGATGGTGAGGCCCACAGGAAAACAAAAGCTGGGAGTCAGAGTTCAAAATCCACGGTCCCCAAGGGCAAGAATGGTGCTGCTTTTCCAGCCAAAACAAAGAAGACAGTTGCCCTAAAGAAGTCGTTGACCATGTGGCCAAGGAGAGGCCCAAAGCCAAGGCCGCTGTTCCTCTTAGGGGTGGCGAGTCTAAGATGGTGCGTGAACCCCTGGTCAGGAAGACAGAGGCCCCCAAGGGCTCGAGGAGGCTGGGCATGCCCACCAATGCCTCATCATCCAAACTGGCCAGTAGGAAGGCAGAGGCTGAAAGCTAGAGCTGGGGTGGAGACATGGAGATCCTGCCAGAGCTTTTATTCCCCAATAAACCGTTACTCTATTTAGTTCATTGTAAACTATTTATCAATAAAGGCTTTTTTTCCCCTCACACACACACACACAAAGGTAGCCCTTGATCCATCCTTCCCTCTCTGCCCTTATCATCTTGCTTGATTTTCTTCATGGCATCGATCATTAACCAAAATTACCTTGTCAGTTTAATACTTCACCTGTTTATTTTTCATCACCCTCTCTCCGTCTCCCACTGAAATACATGCTCCATGAAGTGAGAGTCTGCCACTAATATTTATTTATTGCTGAGTCAGGGCATAGAATTGTTCCTGGCACATGGTGGGCATGTAGTACATCTTTTAATAATTTAATACTGCAATAAATACTTGTTGATAAATGACTAATTGAATAAGTTAATAACTAGACTAGAGTTATCAGATTTAGCAATGAAAATACAGGTCACCCAGTGAGATTATAATTTCAGATAAGCAATGAGCAATTATTAGTATAAGTATGTCCCATGCAGTTATTTGGAGGATACTTATGCTAAAAATTATTTATGGTTTATCTGAAATTGTAATTTCACTGGACGTCCTTTAGTTTGTCTGGTTAAACCTAAATTACACATTTACCTTTGAGACTTTGTATTATGGATTCAATTATTTATTCACTCAACCTACAATATGTCAGGTACCATGTGGATGCTAGCTATAATATGGTTGAACAGGACATGGGCTTGGCCAGCAAGGATCATAAGATAATGAGACACTTGCTCTCAACTTAAGAGAAAATACTGCATGTACATTGATGGTAGACCTTTCAGAATTTGAAAATTCAGATTAAATCACACATATATTAAGAATTGTTTAGCTTAAGGCTTTGTTACTTTTAGAGGATACAAGATTTAGTTGACTAAACAGAGCAGATTTTTGATGAAGACATTATTGACCATCCGTGATATCTGGTTGTTCAGTTAAAAAAATAAATTTACAAAACAGCATTATGCCTTCTTTTCCCAAGGGCCTTTTTTTTTTTTTTTTTTAAAGATTTTATTTATCCATTTGACAGAGAGAGAGACAGCGAGAGAGGGAACACAAGCAGGGGGAGTGGGAAAGGGAGAAGCAGGCTTCCTGCCGAGCTGGGAGCCCGATGTGGGACTCGATCCCGGGACTCCAGGATCATGACCTGAGCCGAAGGCAGTTGCTTAACCAACTGAGCCACCCAGGTGCCCCCCCAAGGGTCTTTTTATAATGAGGTGAGAATTAGGTTTATTAGAAAAACTAATTATGTATAGAGATTAATCTGGCATTGTCCTCCTGTTTTTCAGATTGATGTTTTTCAATAGAACAAAAAGTACATCAAAACACTCACATTTCTCTTATTAGAACCCATGATCATTTGATCACTCCAAATATCTGATCATTTCTCCCCACCACCCCTCTCTCCTGTAATACACAACTAGGAGCTTTCGGTCTCAACCAGTAAAGCACCACTTCATGCTGCATGTGCGTGTTTGAGATTTTTCACTCAAATCCACTTAAATATATTTTACTTTTAATTTAACAAATAATGCATATAGCCCTTATTATGTGCCATCAGTTTTCTATCTTAGAAACCTTAAATAATTTTATTAATTCATTTTTAACTCATTTAACTTAAGACTTTTTATTATGATATAACATAGGTGCTATTATTATCCTTGTTTTGCAGGTGGATAAGCCCAGTCTCCTCTAGTAAGTGGCAGAGGTAGATTTTGAGCCCATGAATTGTAGCTCCAAAGTCTTATTTATTAACCACTATTCTATGCCTTTTTTTTTTCCTTCAAAAATGGGATTAGAGTTTTAGGGTAATGAAATACAACTAGCATCAATTAATGGGGGGGTGCTGTTTAGCTTAAAGTTCTGTTTAACTAAGGGTTTCTATTTGCAAATCTTTAGATAAAAATAATGTATCACTTTAGCATAAATAGACATTATCTTAAAAGTACTGTCTCCATAAAGTCAGTAAAAGTTTTCCCTCCATTAATGTGAATGTTAAGTATTTCACTTTTTTTTATTATGTTACGTTAATCACCATACATTACATCATTAGTTTTTGGTAAGTATTTCACTTTTAAACCAGATTTGATGACCCATCTTCTTTCCTCTTTCCCATGCCTTTAGTTCATATTTTAGGTCTTAGAAAGATATTTTGTAAATGGGAGTCATATCCGAGACCCTTGATACCCACGGAAATGACATTGGATCATCTCAGTTTAAGATACTAATGCTCCAGTAAAGTGAGTTTGATGTCTTCTGCAGAAAGGTGAACAAAATTTAATCAACATGACCAATCTGAAAATTAAACAAATCTTCCTTAGTAAAGACATTATTTGCCATTGAATTTTGTGGATGATTACTTTAGAATCTGCTTAACTGTACCAATGAAGATGCAGCTGTGAAATGAAAGTTCTATTCCTATATTGTACGTGTGTCTATGTGTTTACATGTAGGTACATGTGTATGTGTAAACAGGGAGGGACACTCTGAATTCAACATACTGTAGTCAAACCAGTGGGGTCATATAGTTTTCAAGGGAGGTCCTAATATCAGCTCTTCCACTCACTACCACCAGTGTGACCTTGGAAATGTTTTCCTTAAATCTTGTCTTCTTATCTATGAAATAGGTACATTGACAGTACGTAGCTATCATCACAGGCAGTTGAAAGGATGAAATGAACTATTGCAAGTAATTTCCAACAATACCTACAATGAAGAATAGCTTATAAATGTTAGTATTATTATTATTATTGTTGTTGTTGTAACTATTAATAATACTATACTTGTCAAATGTCCCCTTTTTCATAATTCTTTATATGGTAATCCTTTTTGAGAGTAATTTCCTCACTCTTAATTCCCTAGTACTTCTTTTTAGGAATTTTTTTTTTTTTTATTTGAGAGAGAGAGCATGTGCAAGTGAGAGAAAGATAGAGTACAACCAAGTGGGGATGTGCAGAGGGGGAGGGAGAAGCAAGCTCCCTGCTGAGCAGGGAGCCCAACGACGCAGGGCTCGATCCCAGGACCCTGAGATCATGACCTGAGCTGAAGGCAGACGCTTAACAGACTGAGCCACCCCTGGGCCCCTCTTTTTAGGAAATTTTTATATGCTGTTCTTTATTATAGTTATCTGCTATAAGTTAGCTGGAGCCTTTGCTCTGCTTCCCAAATGAAAATCTCCTTGAAGTGGGGGCCTAATCTTACTCATTTCTACACTTCCACTAATATTATACATCAGAATGACTTCCAAAATATATGCATATATATGAATATAATAAATTAATTTTTTGAGTGAAAATAATTCCCTTCAGTAATGTTATGCACCTTAATCATTTCAGACATCAGCCTGCTTTCAAGATCTTCCCAGCTTTCTACCCATGTATTAATAGCTTTTACAGTTCTATAGAAACATGTTTTAAGACCCTCATCTGTTTTCAAAATAATGGCCATATTTTTCTTCCTTTTGGTGTTGGTTTCTCTGGATTTTTTAAAAATCTTTTATCCTTTGCATTCTACTTCAGTTTGTTTTTAAGAAATAGTGATTTGGGGATGCCTGGGTGGATCATTCGGTTAAGCATCTGCCTTTGGCTCGGGTCATGATCCTAGGGTCCTGGGATCAAGTCCTGAATCCAGCTCCTTGCTCGGCGGGGAGCCTGCTTTTCTCTCTCCCACTGCTCCCCCTGCTTGTGCTCTCTCTCTCTCTCTCTCTGACAAATAAATAAATATCTTTTTTTTTTTAAGATTTTTTTTTTATTATTTATTCATTTGAGACACAGAGATACAGAGAGAGAGAGAGAAAGCATGAGCAGGGAAAGAGGCAGAGGGAGAGGGAGAAGCAGGCTCCCCGCTGAGCCAGAAGCCCGATGTGGGGCTCGATCCCAGGACCCCGGGATCATGACCCGAGCCGAAAGCAGACGCCTAACCATCTGAGCCACCCAGGCGCCCCAATAAATAAATATCTTAAAAAAAAAAGAAATAGTGATTTGAACAAAATATTTATAATATTTGAGGAAAAAGTAATTTTATACATTGTTGTCCTATATTGTATTTTACTACCAGATAACATAATAAATTAAATTACAATGCTTCCTTCTAACACACTTATCCTCAGAGGTATCTTTCATCTTTTGAAATACTCATCAACAAATGGAAGAATTTTAACAGATGGTATGTACTAATTTGGGTACAAATATAGAATTGATATATATACAAAATAAAATCGCACAGACATCTTTCGATTGCATTTAAAATGAGATTTTAAAAGAGATTTTAAAAGATCCATATAGGCAGGCATTAGGAAATTTATTCTCTAGTTATTTTGTAGCCAAGAAAAAAGTATGAACTTGCTATTTTTATGCAACGATACAGAGGAGGGAAATTACCTGAAGATTAGGAAAATTTTTTTTCTTTTTTAAAAAAAGAGATTGATTCTTATAATTACCATCTGCTAAGGAACTTGTGAGTAAAAATAACAGAAGCAATCTTTAAGAGACGATTACAACAGTTTTAGAGGACAAGGCAAACAAAAGAAATGCGATTCAAAAGATTACATTTGCTAGATAATATTGATTTTTTGAGGCCTATTTAAAAAAAACAAATCGACGGTATGTATCAATTTTTGCAAAACATTTTATGGAATCTATCATGACATTTTATCTAGGTCAGATAACTTACTTGCTTTTAGCATGTTGATAATGAGAACAAGCTTTCCTTCTCATTTGGGAGCGTCTACTTTGCTCTTGGCCTAGAGTAATACAGGTCAGTTCCATTCTTTTCCTTTTTCATGGCCATCATGAATGTAGAGTCTTATGAAATCCTCTTAAACTGGTGGGAACATAGTCGCAAAGAGCCATTTAATGTATATAATATTAATACTCCTTTATTTATTTATTCAACAAATATCTCCTGAGAGCCTGCTAGCGTTAGGCCTGGGAATACAGATGGAATAAACCAAAGTCCTTGTTCTCATGAAGATTTCGTTCTCGCTGAGGAAGGCAGATAACAATTTAAAAATTATAATATGAGAAAGAACATAGACTCTAAAGAAGATAAAAGAGAAGGTGTGGTAACTGAGCGCCTGGATTGTTCTTTTAGATCAGGAAAGGCCTACCTAAGTAGGTGTCATTCAAGCAAAAACTTCACGGGGCAAGAAAGAACTAACCATCTAAAAACCAGGTAAAAGGCAGACTCAAAAGGGAGAAGTGACAGAAGAAGTCAGAAAGGTGGATTTGGGGCCAAGCTTTGCAGAGAATTGAAGGCTGTGGCCGGAGTTAATATTTTATGCAAAGTACGTTTGGAAACGCTTTGGAGAATTTAAGCAGGGGTATAATATGACTTGAAATATATTTTACAGACATCACTCTGGCTGTTGGGTTGCGGATGAATTGTGGGGAGTCAAAAGTAGAAGCAGAGTGAAAATTTAGAAGGCTCTTCAAAACTCAGCAAAAACTTACTGACTACTACGTAGTGTGCACCTGACACTTCTCTGTGAGTGAGGAAGACCCTGGTCAACAACAGAAAACTCTCCGCATCCAAGGAGCTTCCATACTAGTGGATGTGCGGCATCCATGGCAGCAAGACGATCACAGGTGCAGTACTGGAGATGTAGAGAAGTTGCCAGATCCAGATGCGATTTTGGAGACAGAAATGACAGGACTTATTGATAGTCTGGTCCCTGAAGGAAAAAGAATCAAGGCTGATTTCGAGGATCCGCGGCTCGAGCAATCAGGTCAGAGACATCATTTATTGGAAGAGGGAAGGTTGGGAGAAGCTTGAGTAGGAGAAATCTAAGGTTCTGTTCTGGAAATAGGAAAGTTGAGATGCCTCTTAGGTATCAAAATGTAGCTGTCAGAAGAGTAAGATGCCAATCTGGACCAAGGCTGCTAGTGAAAAGCTGCACATGATTGATACAGGATGATTTAAACAACATCACACTGGCTTTTGAACGCTTGCACAAGAAATTTCAGAACGAAATTACTTTGCTTTTACTACAAATAATGGCACAAGAAGTCAAAGAATGTAATTGTGTAGATTCTTACCACTCATATGCAAGAGGTAATCTATAAGAAAAGAAACATTTTTAAATGTAATAACAAATTTAATTTAATTTAATTTTTTTTGTGAATAACAAAGTTTAAATGGGAGGCTGGGAACCAATTCTGATAAAGTATCCCCAAATCATATAAAATGTGAAATTTAAAACATTAATACAATATATTGAAATCAAGTTGAAACTGGAAGAAATATTAGCAGATCAAAGTAATTTTACTGGGGCGCCTGGGTGGCTCAGTCGTTAAGAGTCTGCCTTCGGCTCAGGTCATGATCCCAGGGTCCTGGGATCGAGTCCCACATCGGGCTCCCTGCTCCGCGGGAAGCCTGCTTCTCCCTCTCCCACTCCCCCTGCTTGTGTTCCCTCTCTCGCTGTGTCTCTCTCTGTCAAATAAATAAATAAAATCTTTAAAAAAAAAAAAAGTAATTTTACTAAAACTTGTGCCACAAAGGAGGTTGTCATAGGTGAACACAGCGATGATAGAATTTTCCACTTCCTACAGTGCAATATTTAATGATATTTCTAGTAATGTTTCCTTAAAATATTGGCAATTATAATAACTAAAAATATATACTATAATATAGTATAGGGCTTTATAGTTTATAACACTATCTTAATTGCAGCATATTTAGATGAACTACAATGAATCTCAAAAATACGGGTTATAAAAAACGCACTGACATGTGTAGTGTTGTTAAGGGAAGGAAAAGGTCAAGAATGAGTCTGTATGTAAGACCATTCAAGGTCTAGGTATCTAAATTAGTTTTCACAAATAAACTGGCTGTGGTTTAAATGGCATGCAGAGATACAAATTCAAACGGGACAGTGTGATAGAAGGAAACTAATGTCAGCCTCAGAGCCAGGAGAAGCCACTTTCTCCCTTCCTTTATTCCACTAGCTTCTAGAATTTGGGGCAAGTCGCTTAACCTTTCTGGGCCTCGTCTGTTCTCAGTGAAATGGGGGGCTGCTTACATTGCCATGTAGTTCTAGAATTCTCCATGTGCTGGCATGATTTCAGAGACATTCCACTCATTTCTTTTACACGGTCACTACCCTCTATAATGTATTAGGTCTTCCACCTCTGTCCTCTGCGTGATTCATTTCATCCTCCACATTACTTCTAGGCTGAGTTTTCTTTAAGAATGTCCCACCAATAACTGAATAAAGTGCCAATTTTTTAGAATGACACTCATGACCTTTTATATTATAGCCTAGTCTGCTGTTTAATTTTGTTCCATACCTACTTTCCACTGTCCCAACTCACAAACAGCCATTACACTTACGTCTCAAAAGACATGTTCTAGTCTCTGTTTGACATTACATTTTCACATTTGTGTCCCATAAAAATTGTCCTCATAAAGGTCAAGATGACATGATTTTTTCTCCCTGAAAACTTCTCCATGCTTTTCATTCAGAACAGAAGACTCTGACTCCTGTACTCCATATATATTTTATTGTAGGACCTGTTTGCTTTGGACGATAGTTTTTTGCATATTATCAACCTTAGTCTTAAGATTAAGTACTTAAAATTGAGACCTGTGTATTTCACACAGTGCTCTGAATGTTTCAGGTGTTCAGTAAATGTTCACCAAATTCAATCAAAAGAAAATAGGACATTACTATTAAATAAACAGAAAACATGAACGATTTCTTAACAATCCCATAGCATATGTTTTGGGGATGTGGGTGCCAGATACTGTGTTAAGTTCTATAACAGATTGCTGCATTCAGTCCATACCTTATAAAGTATCTACTGGTATTCCCAATTTACAGATGAGAAAACTGAGGCAGATGTCGGTTACATAAATTGTCCAGGGGTCACAAAGCTGATGAGTGGGAGCACCCAGATTCCTACCCAGGTGCCTAAGTTCAGGAAACATGCTGTCAACTTCTTTGCTCATGGCTCTCAACCTACTGTCCCCTCAACATTGTTACAAAGGCTGATTGCCACAGGGAAAGAGGGTGT
The DNA here is from genome assembly GCF_964656455.1 of Halichoerus grypus. NCBI lineage: Eukaryota > Metazoa > Chordata > Mammalia > Carnivora > Phocidae > Halichoerus > Halichoerus grypus. Next base: position 105,620,754 of record NC_135716.1, read on the forward strand.
TGCCGGAAATGTGTGCCATTTAAAAAAAGTCACCCACTTTTTCACTCTTAAAGTTTCTCTACCTCTTTAGCTCCCAAACATGAACATTGGTTCTTTTTAAAAAAAAAAAAATTATTTATTTATTTGACAGACGGAGAGTACAAGCAGGGGGAGCGGCAGGCAGAGGGAGAAGCAGGCTCCCCGCCGAGCAGAGAGCTCGATGTGGGGCTCGATCCTGGGACTCCGGGATCATGACCTGAGCCAAAGGCAGACGCTTAACAACTGAGCCACCCAGGTGCTCCATGAAAATTGCTTCTTGTGCTCAAATCTACTACCTATCTTTTCTACAGCTCAGTTAACTTTCAGTTACTGAAAGTAGAATTTATTGGGGCGCCTGGGTGGCTCAGTTGTTAAGCGTCTGCCTTTGGCTCAGGTCATGGTCCAAGGGTCCTGGGATCGATCCCCCCGTAGGGTTCCCTGCTCCGTGGGAAGCCTGCTTCTCCCTCTCCCACTCCCCCCTGCTTGTGTTCCCTCTCTCTCTGTCAAATAAATAAATAAATAAATAAATAAATAAAATAAACAAAAATAAAAACAAAAGAAAGTAGAATTTATCGAGCAGCAATTCATATCTAAAAAGAAAAGCGCTTTTATTGGGTTTTTATGTAAGCATCATGACCTCTTTGGGAACTGTAAGATAAATTTTGAGAAAACACCCTGCTCCAGATACGTTAAACAGCTTGCCTGGCTTCTAAGTACCAAGCCAGAGTGGGGAGCTGTATCCGTTCAACTCCCAGAAGCACGAGCCTCATTCCACCCTGCTGCCGCTCTGGCACATGCCACCATCTGGCATTAGTCCGGTGCTTTTCAGGAAAGAAGAACCCCAGCCTTCCGTGGAAATGCCGCATAAGGACAGAGGCGAGAGATGGCCATGTGTGCAATGGGGTTTCAACAGCGGCACCAAGAGTGAAAAGTGCTAGGCACTTTCAAATCACACTCTTGATCATCTGATAGTCCAAGGTCTTAAAGCTCTTCCCCGCGCGGTTTCTCCAATGGAATTTTAATGGTTTTTTGGTAATATCTTAAGAACCCTTAATTATATCTTGGATGTTTTCTGCTCTTATCTTCACTTTTGTTTTCCCTCATAAATAACTTCTAGTATAAAATACCAGGGATTGGGCACCTTTAAAGCTCCAGATGCTTTCCTGTTCTCATTGTTTCCTCTGCACTGCTTTCTCTAACTGCACAGAGACAGACCGAGGAATGCCTCTGTCATAGGGATTGTCATATGGGATGGCAGTTGTTCCTCCACTTTTCTCTTTTACCCAGTGATACGACCCTTGAGAACAGAGAAATGGTCTTACTCACTTCTCTGTCCCCAGGGCCTAGTATAGAGAAGGACATACTCAGTAGCCTCAGTGTTGAATAAATACATACATGGATGGATGGCTCTAGCAGAGATGTTAAGTGGTTTACACAATTCTTGCCGTGTGGTTAATATGATAAAAGAAAAATACCCATGTTAAAAGATCCTTGCCTACTTCTCTCACAGAACATGCTCCTATTGTAAATTTCTAGAATTCGAATAACGATTTTTTTTAAGCATTGAAGAACACAAGAAACTCAAACTAAGTCCCTCAAATAGCAATGGTAGTTAATAGGGATGAGCAACCAGACCTAACATATATGTTAGGTTTAATGAGAAAGCTCTGTTCTATGTCTTTATATCCAAATATAAAGTACACCTTCATAGCTCTAAAAACATTAATTAGAATCATTCAATGATCAAACAGTAAAGTTTAAAATAATAATACATGTCCTTTATTATCTGAATATTGACCCAGCATTAGGCTTGGGGTAGTAAGCTTTGTAATCACCAGTTTTAACCTCAGGTTTTGAAGATTTGCTCCTCTTACATAATTAGACAATGAGGTATATGCATTGTCTTGGAAAGCATTTTGTTCTTTAAACCAAATTAGACACTAAGACCTGAGGCTGGGGACCTGTACCTCAATTGTTAAAAGTAATTGCTTTTAAATCTTTCTAGAGTTGTAATTTCTTTTCCCTTAGAACATATACCCGACTTTTAAAAATATGGGTACAAGTAGCAATTTAATGCTGCTAATATTTTCCAGGTGCCATTTAAAGAAGTTTACATTTCTGAACTCATGCAATCTTTGCAAAACCTCTTGCTATTATTAGGTACTATTATTATCCCCACAGATGAGAGAACTGAGGCATAGACATATGACATGATCTGTGCAAGATTATACAGCTGGGTAGCTCGATTATAAACTCTAAGAAGCCCAACGCCTGAGTTCACGTTCGTGATCATTATACTTACTGCCTTTTGCTAAAACTTCCACCTCTGACCTTTGCCTTCACAAAGACATTGAGAAATAGCAGAAGTAAACTAATATAAAGTACATTTTATCTTTATATACCATGGATGCCTCCCTACAATTGCTGCTATGATTGGTATTATGCATGTATTTCTGATATCTCCTAAAAATTTAAAATTTTAATATACTTAGATTAAATGGATTTTACTATTAGTTGGATTATTTTCACTATTACTTGGATTATTTTATTCATGTAGAGAAAACATATATATTTTCACCTGAATGGTCTTACAAAGGAAATACATAGTACCTTTGGGGTCCAATACATATATCCTAATATGAAACAACATAGAAGTAAAAGAAAAATAAATAAATACTGTCAGGCAATGTCAGGGAAATGAAATGTAACTGAAAATTACTAAAATTTTGAAATATAGAATAACAAAACCAAAATTATGATTTTGAGATCTAAAGTGACATATAATTTTATGTTATAAACACAGAAATTATTGAATTAGAGATCAATCTTTTGAAAAATTTTTGAGTTGTTCACTAAATTCAGGTACCAAATTTATCATTAAACTATTTTATGTAAGCACTATAAAAGTTTATATTTTTTATTATGTAATAATTAATTGATTTAAATCATAACATTTATTGAGTGTATACTTTGTGGCTGATATATTTTATTTGACCTATCAATTATCCAACAAAGGGATTTTTAATCTATTTTTTTAGATAAGAACTTAACAATGTCTCAAGAACCACTCTCTCCTTCAAGCTTGTCTCCTACGTACTTAGATGCATACTTAAATGCATATTATGAGCCCACCTTCAAGATTAAAGATTTTCCAAGGCTGCTAAGGATTTTATTTACTTGAATGTATCTGTGAAAGACATCAATGAATATAAAAGGAATACTGAAGGTGGAATATTAATGTGGGACAGGACATTAATAACTTTTACTTTCCAACATTCTAAGGCTGTGATTAAATTAAGTATAATTGTATCATGTGTTTCATTTTGACATGCATCAAAAAGTCAGATGAATAAATATACACACCAAATACAATGTAACGTGGCATACAAGTACATCTGGCAAAGAGGCACATTTTATTACTCAAGTTTTAAATGAATAAATCTAATTACTGCTGGATTGCTTGACCAACACAAAAACCTGGGAAAGTAAGTAGTTTGAACCAAAAGTCAAAAGAGTAAATGAGATCATGTGTGTGTGTGTGTGTGTTTGTGTGCGCGCGCGCGCGTGCATGCGCCATTCGGCAGACTTTAATTAGAGTTTTACCTGGTGCCATGCACATATCTTTGGAAGGTGGCCCAGTAGGATGGATGTCTCTGAGCTGGAGGGACCATTAAGCAGTGTTGTGGCTGATGACATTTTTAAGCAACCTCTCTACCCATTTCAAGAAGTAACCATCCATCAGAGATTTGGTTAGCCTCTGCACATATGCCAAGATTTGAGCAGCCTCTGATTTTGGCAACCCAACCATCTGGTCTGTGTAGCTAAGCAGCCCTATTTTGCTGTTGAAGAAGGGGAGGTCCCTGCCTCACTGCCCAAGCTCAGTGTCTGCCCCTTTGTTATGCTTAACTGCCTCTGTCTAGATTAGAAGTTGTTGTCCTCATTATGGTTTTTAATATGGCCTGGAAAATGAAGAAACAACACAGGAGAGGATGTGAGACTGAAACACAGCTCACTGAGGTATTTGTGCTTCTTGCGGTCATCTCGTATTACCCATCTCTCCTCTCCTCTGTTGTGTTGACCTCTGCAATCTTAAAATGCAAGAGTAGTGATGGAGGAAGGGACAGGTGGGCTGGGAGTTTTGGAATGAACAGTCTGTAAAATTATTTTATAGCCCCAGAGAGCAAGCATCTTCTGGGAGGTGCTGCACTTGGCCCTTCTTGGACATGTTGGAACACTTATCTGGGTGATGAAGTCTTAGCGATTTCTTCCCTTGTTTCTGAACTGGACTAAAAGGACCACTAGCCTTTGGAATCAGGCAGAGAAGACTGAGGCCAAGGCTACAACTAAAGCTGAGGCTCAGTACTGTCTCTATCTCCCTATCTCCATTAACTGACAGATTTCTTGACCAATGTGACTTTAATGCAACACAAATTTATGAGAGCCTATTATCTTTTCCCTGCTATTTCTATCGCTCTAGAGGTTGGAGTTGTAAAAAAATGAAAAAAATTAATTATCTTAATTATCTCCTGGTCTAATTATCTAAAAGTCACTAGAACCAATATTGTCCATGAAATAACTATATATGCATGAAACTTAAATATCAAAGAATCTAGCATCATTGAATAAATTTCTTCATGTATGTATAACATTCAAGTGGAAGTAGAAACCCAGGGTAGAAAAGTTTCAAAAGTTCATTTCTTTCTAGTATACAGTCTGCAACAGATTATTGCCCATCTTTTTATGTTTTCCCATGGAGAAGACTCATGATCTAAACCCAAACCTTTACAGTTGGGAGCTGTGTTTTAATCACCCAGATCTCAGTTGCTACAATACAAGCATCTCCAGATCATCACACAGGAGGCAAAAAATTTGTTAATTCTTTGGGGTGTATCCAACTGTCTCAAAAAAAAAAATTCCAATGAATTTCACCTTAATAGCCTAAGTGAAGTCACTTATTCCAGAAGATTAGATTACCCTTTGATTCATCTTTTCTTGTAGAACATAATTTTTTTTTTAATTTCATAGATGGCTGAAATGAAACATGAGAAGATATGTAATTTGCACTGGATAACTGCTGCTGAGTTCGTATAAGGTATATAGAAGATGTTCAGTAAATGTGGTTTCCATTTTGTGAGTGTGTTGTGTGTGTGTGTGTGTGTGGTGTGTGTGCTTCTATCAATAAAAAATGAGCATGTAGTCCAATAAGCTTTGGTTTATATGTACTTATATATTGAAACGGATTACTTTATCACTATATGCACATTATAAAACATACCAAAATGTGTGATACAAAAAAAAAAAATCAGGAAAACAAACTCCTTTCTGGGGAATCTAGTAAAGCCTGAAGGCACATAAAAAGTTAACTTTAGACAAGATGAGGGGTGGGTGGGTGGGTGTTGGCAAATGGGAAAGAGAAAACTCATTTACTAAGCACTCAGTTTCCATTAGAAATTGCTAGCCACATTATATAATTTGTACACAAAGAGTCACAAAAACAAGTGTGCCCACAGTTTTTGCACCTTTTTTACAAATGTGGAAATTGAGACTTGGAGAAAGTGAGTTACTTGCCCAGAGTTTGCTAGAATGTGTGCCTTATGTAACTAAAAGTATTATCTATGAAAATTAAAACAATTAGTTCTTTGTTTAAATGACACCGATTTGAAGTCTCAAATCTCAAAAACTCCATAGGTATGCCTTAGATCATAAAATGAGTATAAGAACTGAGGACTCATATAGACCTTGGAGATTGATTTAATCTTCCATTGTTCAATAATTCATGAGACAGAACAACATATTTGATGGGACATTCATCAGCACTTACTTTATAAATAAAAACGTCTCCATTAGCTGAAAAAAAGAAAGTTAAGGACAAATTTATGTGCCTATTAGTGCTGTTTTATTCCATCCATTCAGTGAAAATTTATTGAAACTCTACTATGGCCTAGGAAGAATGCCAGTAATGGTTCCATATTATTTCCACTAATTTAACTAAAAGGCACATAATAAGCCATCAATAAATATTTATTCAGTGAATGAATGAACTGTCATGAAGGTACAAACAGATTATACCTGGGTACTTCATTTTAGCACCCCTTTTCTGGAGACTACTTAATATAAGATTGGTCTCTTTTGGGCTCTGTCCACGTGGGCCTGGTTTCTGAAGCATGATTAAGACTTTATAAAATAGCAGTTTTACCACTAAGACAATTACATAGCCCAGGCTTTTGGTGAGGACATTAAATTGTAAACAACACATTCACACATAGTTTCATGGTTCCCACTCCCAAACAACAGTCTGCTAAACAAACTGATACCTCATTTACCTTTTCCTCTAAATACATTGATTTTAATTACCTATATTTCTCCCTCTCTTTAATTTATACCTCAATGGTCTAAGGCCAGTTCTAGAAAAATATACAGAAGCCATCTTGTTATAGCAAATAAGGAAGCAATTATCTTCCTTTATGTTGAGTTAACATAAATGTTCTGTGATTTGAAAACAACCAAAGAATAATGGAACTACAGGGCAATTGATTCAGTGTCTAATTACTGAAAAACACCTCCACATTAATTGTGTCAAAATTAACATTTCTGTCCTTGGCTTCCATATTCCAAAATCCACTTGACCATGAGGAAATTATTGGAATTACATTTCTCAGCTAATTAATTCTAGAGGAAACCATAGAAGCTAAGATGCTCATAAATAGACATTTCACAGTCTAAATACAAACTTCTTTCTTTTTTTTCTTGTGCTCAACATAGGAGTATAGTACTACTTGGGTTTTAGGCATATACTTGGACCTCTTTGAGTCTTAGTTACTTCATTTGTAGAACAGAGTTAGTATCTACTGCTCAGTTGTATTTAAAGGATCAAAAAAGACAATGATGTGAAAAATTACATTACATTATAATAGAAAATTCAGTTATTTTGTTACTGATAATGTAAATTATATTCTTATTCCTTCAATGTTTTCTCTTTCTTTTCCTGTCAGAGACCTCATGTCAAAGGAAGCAATTGTGAAATTATAAGTGGGCAATTAGACAATGAGAAAGAAAAATATCACTTCCAAATTTACAATCTTTAGCAACCATGTTTTTCAAAGAGCCTAACAATTTGGAGAAGCAGAAGATCCATTCACAATTGCTTTAACATGTTGACTAACGTAATGCAATGTCATGAAATGTGCACCCTACGTCTTGAGATGTAACTTTCAAACAACTAGCACAATTTGCTCAAATGTACAATTAGAATGACCTGTATTTTTAGTGTTATAATCCAGGGGGAAATTTTCTAATATGAGGAATTCTAGAAATAGTAATAATTAGGACTGAGCACTAGAACAGGAGGCGGTTCTATTCCCGATCTGATATTAACCAGAGTGTGTCTTTAGGTAACTCAGTTAACCTTTTCAAGGCACAATTTCTTCACCTGTGATAGAGGAACCAAACCAGACGTTCTTGGAGTGCATGATTTTATTAGACTTAATTCTGTAATACAATATTTCCTCACTTTTTTTAAAAAGAGAGTTTGCCTGAAACATAGCCTGGGCTGTATACGTATGCTGGTAGGAAATCTGCTGTGCGTAATATCTGTAATACATTCCTTACATAAACATTGACAATTGTGCCTTCAATGCTTTGTATTTAACAAGCGAGCTTAGACAAGCCAAATGCCTAAAGGAAACTCCATGGCTTGTTCACAGACTGGAACCCCATTCCCTCACACGCATTTCACGCCTACCTTCTATTTTCTCACGCATCTTCTCCTAATCCCCCCATGGCCTGGCCTCTCTCTGTTTCTGTTGTCTCTTTGGGATTCTTTCTTCCACAGACCTGCATATTCTCCTTTTCTAAGCTTTATTTCAGTTCCAACTCCTCCTCACGCCATCCCTAGCTGCTCTTTTGGTCTCCACAGGAGACTCATGGGTGCCCTGTGCCTTCCCGCCTTTTTAGGCGAACAGATACCATGTCATCTACACCTTCGGGTCACGATTAAATCTCTTCCTGTGAGTAGGAGATAGCACTAATGGAGCCAAATTCAGTAGCCGAATAAAAGAGAAAAACTTTATTCCACAACTCAGAAGGAGCCCTGACCAGACATCTTTCCAGGACCTGCCTTCAGACACCATGAAGCTAGCCTGGGAATGGCAGAGGTGGGTATCCCCATCACACTGCTTTGTTACATTTAGTAGAGCATGAGTGATGGGGAGCAGTGTGATGGCAATGTGAGAGTGAGATGCACCAGCATTCGGATCCTGGCTGCTTCACTTCATTGCCGTGTGTCCGCACAAACATTTAGCTCTCTGAGCTCCAGTTTGCTGATTTAAAACATAAGGATAATAATCTTTTCTTGGTACTACCTCATCACAATATTAATACTAGTTCTAGGGTAGTTCTCAGGATTAAAGATAATGTATGGATAGGGTCTGTCACATAAAGAACTGAAATTGATTCTTCTATTTATCATTATTGTTGTTGTTGTTGTTAATCTCCTCTGAGGTTGGTAGAAGCCAAATGTTTTGGGGTTGTGTTTTTTTTTTTTTTTTTTCTGTTAGAGAAAAGTAGACCACAGAACATTATGAGTGACCTGGCCATGGACACACAGTTGGATGGTGATGGTACCTAGAACAGCACAGAATTCCCTAGTAGCAGGTTCTGCATATTTACCAATACTTGGTATTTGTGGAAATGTCCTCATTTAGTCTCTCTAAAACTTAGGAATCTATTCTTTATTTTCTTCTGGTTTTTCATCAGAGGACTTTGTGCACTGTGACTCTAAAAGAGGAGGAAAATTTGTCAGCTCATCTCTGTTGGCAGATTTGCAGGACTACTTTGAGCAGACTATTTCGCCATGCCATCCAGAAAAGGGAAAAGCCTTCGGGTACTATTTTGGTATGTGCAATGCAGAAATGTGATTTTGTACTTCTTACTGGTGCCAAAGTTTATGTGGAAGGAAATAAGCTAGCTATATTTCCCAGTGAGAAGATCAAATGAGTTATATAATTTTCACACAGATCATGAGCTAGAACAGAAATTGTGTGAATTAAGGTTTGCCACAATTAAGAATCTGTGGACACTTTCCAGTGGGAAGAAAACAAAATTCAGATTAACGTTTTATCAGGACACCAGAATGTCTGGGCGTGGTGTTCAGACACCTAACCAGGGTATCTGTGTTCAAATAAAGGCTTTTGGAAATTCTCCAGGTAGGACAGCAACCGAGAAACAAGGGCTTTTACTCTCAAACACACTGTCTGGTTACCAACCCTACAGTAATTAACCTGCCTTAACAAAATCCTGAAATATAGCCATTGTTAAGTACAACATTCAAACTGGTGAAAACTTTCTGTATAATTTCAAGTTTGCTGTGTTTAAAATATTCTGAATCTGCAATGTTTCAGATACCGCTATTTGATGCTTAATGGATAGAGACGATATTCTCACTCAACCTGGGTTTGTGCTTGCCTATGTGTGCAGGTGTGTGTGTGTGTGTGTGTGTGTGTGTAGAAAAACAAGAATTTCAAACGATCTGTCTCTGTGATCCTATAAAAATATCCTGGCATATTGGTCAAACACAGCTCTTCGACCTCCATAAAAAGAACATTAGACTAGTAATAAAAGTGTAAGTCATAAAACAGAACATTTAAATGAAAAAAGCTCTTTCCCATTTATTTATTAAAAATATATACCTTTTTGGCTTAAAAGGTATTTGTCATTTGTTTATATTACCTACTGAATTGATGTGAACTCGTATCTTTGAATAGGATGACTAATGAGAACAAAATGGTGAGTCTGAGCAGGGGCACAACCATTATGATGCCTTGTATAAAAGAAATGCATTAGGCACACAGACAATCAGCCTTATCACATGTAATGTTGGATGATTAAGCTTGAAAGACCTTTTACTAATTCTAGGTGTGCTGCCGGCTGCAATCGCCACCGTAAGTGATACGACCATCAGTTGGAGAGTGCTTTGGAACTTTAAAGGCAAACGAAACCTTTTCTTCAGTGGAACATTCCTTTTTAACCTGCTTTTCTGTTCAACCTGATAAGGCCTTGGATATGCTTGTTTGAGAGTTTCTTTCAAGTTGAACAATGCCAAACCAAATTAACAAACTTGTTCATAAAGCGAGGTACCCCGCTGGAAATCATCATGTGTTTTTCAAATCACCATGTAATATTAATATATTTAGTTACTGTCAAGCATAAACCCCTTCGTCAGCAGACAACTGGCAGCATAAACTAAAGATGTAAGAAAAATGAATTCTATCCATTAATTTAATGTTTGCTTAACATTGAGTTTGGTGGTGAGTTGGGACAAGAATACTTGATTTTAGGGGCTGAACCACTTAACCCAGTGGCCACAAGGATGTAATCTCCACCCTCTTACCTTCTGCACATGGACTGCCAGGGTCTCCACTCTTTCTCTGTACCTGGTCATGGGGACTTGTTGAGGGGACCCTAGCAGCTAACTAGTGAATCAGTATGGGGAGTGGACACTGTCCACCAACGCTTTATGTCTAGAGGGATCCTGTGGAGGGGGAACTCAGCTGAGGAAGAAAACTATGGAAAAAACTGTCATCTTTGTCGATGTGCCTTTCTTTGAAACTATATATTCCTATGTTTACCAGTGGGAGACCACAGGCAGTAACTTTGCCCCTGTGAATACTCTTTCAGTGTGCGGAGAGAGACAGTTGGTGCAGTGGTTAGGAGCACATGCTCTGAATCAACCCCTGGCTCTACCTCTGACCCGGCTTTGTAAACCCCAGGCAAGTTGTTCAATTTCCATGAGTTTCTGTTTCTTCTTCTCTGAAACATAGATAATAATGGCGTTTTTCTTAATGAGAACCTTTGAAAACGGAATGAGATGGTGCAGGTAAAGCATTTAGCTTGCTTTATTCCTAGTATCTATTAAGTGCTTCCTAAATGGTTGTCATTATTACCATACAAACTGTAAATAGCACTCCGTTGGTTACTCTCTCCTTTCCTGTCCATTAAAATAGGTCCATTTCAGGAATGCTCTGGAACCCGAACCACCTCTAGAATTTGGGGAGGAGGTAGGGGCTTAAGTTATTGTCTGAGGTAACAGAGAAAGGCTTGAGATACGTGCTTTGGGCCGGTCTGTGATGGAAGATTCGCTCATGTTTCACTTTTCCATTTTAATTACTAAGGTCTTGGGAAACTATGTGTAAAACAAAGTGTCATTATTCTAGAGCATTTTACTGACATGTTAATTCCTGCTATTTATTCATCCTCCAAAGGAGATACAAAGCTCATTCTCACTGGCTTCTAAATGAGTCATTCCGAAGAAGCTTGGTAGTGCATCCTGTCAACCCCTTAAATAATTGGTGTACTAATGTCTTCTCCAATTTTCTAGAGGTTCTTTAGTGGTTCATCATGCGTTGAAGTTTCAAGGAGGTAATTTGCAATCCAATTTTTGTGGCTCTCACTTTGAAATCTGTTACCCCCAGGATATAATGTTATTAATGCTCATTCAAACTCCATGCATAGTCTTCAAGTAATTATTCTATAGCTTGCCCTGCTAAGGAATTTGTAGAGGGTTATTTGAATGGGTCAAAGGGAATGTAATGATTTGGGGCTATTTCCACTCATGGAAAAGAAGTGACATTTGTGAGATGTTTGTTCCTAGAGACACATTTCAAATGCATTATGAGGCATTTTTGCTTATAAAATTTTAGATTAAGTGATATGTATGTACCCCTGTGAAAGGTACTTCAAAAGTGCACACACAGACTCTTCAAAGGCATATACTTAATTCTCTGGTTTGCATCCTCTTTCATAAAAGTGTTTTCCTTGAAGCCATACAGCTGCAATCCATATGTGGTCAGCTTCTAGCTGACCTCAGGTGTGCTCCATCCTGGAGGTGGAACCCAGAAATGAACTGATTTCTCCTAGAACACATAAGGGGTCCGTACATGGATGAAAGTGCTTTAGTATAAAACCACAGTGGCTTAGCAATGCGACAAGTGGCCTGACATGATTTAGCTTAAAGTCAGGTATCCCATTTTCTTTCTATTTATTTTCCCTTTTCATCATGGAATCTTCTGCTGTCCACATTTTTTCTGGAGAAACTATTATCTTTCAACAAAATTATCTAAACCATGACCTCAAAATCCCTTGTGAGAGAGAAAGGGCAAAAATAAATGAATCAATTAATTACTTTAAATAAACAGGATACCTCTTTTTTTTTTTTTTTTTTCTTTCTTTTCCTACGGGTCATGGATAAAGGAGTCACCCATCATTTTTCTGAGACTTATGCAAGTCACATACATCTTTCTTAAAACTGAAACCATTTTTAGAATTTGGGACACCTAAGAGAAATTTGCAAATATACTGTCCTCTACAAGAACCATCTGACAATGTCCCTTCCCCCCAAGTTTCAAGGCAATGGCTATCCCTCAATATAGATAAGCCTCACCCTCATCAAATACAGAATCTACTATCTGTACTTGGAAGTGCTAAACCTCCATATTTGGCTGAAAAGACGGCCAATGAAAGATATTTATAATTCAGCAACACTCTAATATTCTCTATTGCAATCCAGGTTTTAATTACAGAACATAATTTTATGACTAAAACCATTTAATTTCTCTAACCCTATCCATTGTATCTCTTTTCTACCTCTGACTTAATAAACCTCTTGCCCCAAAAATGTCTTCCTAATGCAATGGACCACGGTGCATGGAATCACTGTACCTGTCAATCTTTATAACCCTCCCATAAATTGTTCCTTTCTTAAATACTGCATTTTGGTAAGTTAGAGGTTCATTATGATTACATCTGCATGTTAATTGCTTATCCTTAATACTGCTCAGCACAAAATAAATGTACATGTAGAAATCATGCAAAAGCAGATTGTGTCACATATTTTTAAAATATTATACATACATATATACATACGTAATTATACAGGTATGTACAATTTTTGTTAGCCATGGAAAAGGGCCAATAGATTGATGCCTAGAGCTGCAGACCCAATTTTAGAAGCAGATATGAGCACCATAGTAATTATAATAGGGGAACGCTTGTGTGTGTGTGTGTGTGTGTGTGTTTTAATAAAGCAGTCAGTAATTCTAGTGCTCTATAAACATCCCCAGACCTCATACAACCTGAGCATGGCTGTATGCAGTTGAATTCTTACCAAAAGCTCACAGAGTTCTAGATACGTACTCGTGGACTGAAAACACAAATCCCGAAATATTGGCATCATGGCCCCAGTGGGCCACGGACGCTGTGCACACCGGCAGAGCAGGAGGGCCAGGGAACTAGCCCCACACTCACTCACACAGGTATCTCTTCCCTGCAGGCCACCCAGCAGCGACACCACCAGTGATAATCACCCCTGGCTGGCAGACACTCACAGGCACACTCGGGGGAGCTCCGGAGAAACCTAGGGGAAGGGGGAGGGTCGGGCATTTAGGGCAGCGGCGCGCGCCCCGGCACAGTCTCCGCGCCTCCAGCACCGTCCAGGACCCGAATTCGCTCCGGAGCTGCCCGCAAGATCTGCATTATGCCAAGGAGCTGGACCAACTCACCTCCACGAAATAAAAGCAGGGCAAGAGGGTCACGCTGTCCTTGATCACTTTGCCCTTTGGCCTCTCCTTCGCCGACATCCCGGCCGCCTGCCCGAGTCCGCGTCCTTCCCCGGGCGAGGTGTGCACCGCGCAGCCGAGGCGAGCTGCCTTCTCCAGCCGCAAGCGCCCGGCGCCGCTGATGTCACATTCCCCGCGGGCGCCGCTGGAGCCAGCGCGTTGCATGCAGCGCCCCCGCCTCTCCCCGCCCCTCTTTGCAGCAACCCGGCGGCTCTCTAAACGGGCAGGTCCCCTTCCCCCCCCCTCCTCTGGCCCCCGCTCCCGGTTTTGCTCCACCGAGAGACGTCCAGCTCCCTCCTACAAGCTGTTGCTGCAATGGCTTCCCCTCCCTGCCACCCTCCCTCGGCTCTCCACCGCCCTTGCCGGGCTCCGCGCTGTCTGAGCTTGACGTCAAGAATCGGAAAAGGGGGGACGCACCCCTGGATATTGCAGCAGCGAGGCTGAGGAGCTAAGACACCCACGCCCCCCTGGAAAGCCTCCTGGGCCGCTCCAGGCTCTTACTTAAGGATTGCTGGAGAGCAGAAGCCCAGCTCCTGCGCACTGACCCACAGCATGCACACCGACCTCTACCTGCATGAAATTGAAACTTGGATCCCATACTGAAAAGTAGGCCGTGGTGGGAACTTATTGAGAGCTGGCAGCTCTCCAGGAATGAGGGCCTCTAGGAGACTCCCTGGCTCCCTACAACACCTTCCTGCTGATAAACACCATCACCTGCCTGGGAATGGTGAGGGTTCCCTGCACCAAGGGAGGCAGATGTGTGGGCTTCCTCACTGAGCCCAAAGGCCAGGGCGTGTTCTAGCCGCCTCATCACACCTCCAGAACAAAGCCAACATCACAGTCTTCACTGTAATCGGAGGCACCTCTTCTTCCTTCACCTTGTTGACAGTGAGCTTGGCTGGTCTCAACTTGGTGATTATTCTGACAACCGAGAAGAGTCAAGTGATACAAAGGAAAAAAACATCCAGCAAATATAAAACACTGTACACACTGTATTATACTAATAAAGATAACCCACTTCCATGATCACGTGCCCCAATCTCTTCAAGGTCTCCATTTCAAGCATCTGACTCCAATTCCAATTCCCTCATGACCTCATCTAAACAATGAACTCTCAAATGCCCCGGCCTCCAAATACCATCACATTGGGGGTTAGGGGTTCAGTCTAAGAATTTTGAGGGGACACAGAAATTCAGTCCACAGCACACGCCAGTAGATCTTTGGCAGCAGGGACACAATCTGATCCACCAATGTCCACATTTCACAGGCAGTACAACCTTATGCCCTCATTTTCTTGGGTTCCAGAGCCCAGCTGTACAAACCTTCATTTCCACCTCCCTATGCACCACTCCTAGCAAGCGAAATCGCGGCCCCAATTAAACCAGATTCTCTACCCTCGCCAGAACAACTGAAGGTGTGTAGAGAAAAACACACAACCATGTGGTGGTGTCTCACATTCGACTGATGACCATGAACTTCAAACAGGCCCCACTACCCCACAATCCTAGTATTTTTCCAGAGTCTGTTCACTTTCTCACTCTCTGGGGACCAACTCACACTTTTTTTTTTTTTTTCTTCGAATCTTGTCATTCTCAGCTAATGACATCAACTCATTTCACCCAGAGAGTGGAAGTAATCAGAAGAGAACTATGTTACCTTCCAAAGCTGACTACTTGCCCCCATCCCTCACCCTCCACATCAACCACTGTCTCTTTCCTGGACAAGCACAATAGCCTCCTGACTGTTCTACCAGCTTCTACTCGTGTTAGCCCTATAACCTACAAACTATTTCTTATGCGGGAGGAGCCAGAATGGTCTTCTGAAAAGTAAATCCAATTGTGTCACTCCTCTGTCCAAACCCTCCAAGAGCTCTCCATCACACTCAGAGAAAATCCAACCTCCCCATATCTTCTTTAAAGCCCTACCCCAGGGCTCTGCCTGATTTATTGCTGTATGCCTTAATGATCTGGAAATCCCAGTCTAGCTTTGCACAGCCTCAGGGACTTTGCACTTATTGTTTCTTTCTCCGGGAATGCGCTTCTGTCAACATTGTAGGGCTTAACCTCTTACTTAATTCATACCTTTGCCCAAATTTAAACTCTTCAGGACCACTCACTCCACCTAAATAGCATTAATCACCTCAGGCCTCCATTACTCTTTATCCTTACATATTATTTTGTTCTTCTTCATAGAATTTGTCACTATCTGATAGTTTATCCAGTATTTATTGGTCAATTTTTCATTGACTTTTATTGACTTTATGTCCCATTAGAATATAAGCTCTAAAAGGTCAGTAAGTCTTATCTAGTAACTGAAATTGTGCCTGGCATATAGGCATTCAGTAAATATTTGTTGAAGAAATGAATGAATCAATTAAATGATGGAGGTGGGTGGGGGTATGGGTAGAAAGAAATAAGCAATGCATATAAAACCATGTAACGTAGTTTCTTCCACATACTAACTGTTTAATAATTGTTAGTCGATTCTGTTTATCAATCATCATGCTATTAATCAGCAATTATACTTCTCATTACTACCAAAGTTCTTTTGTGGGTGTTTCCTTTTTTCAACTCTCTTAGTAGCTCAACAGAATTTGTGATTCTGTTGCGGTAGCGGTAAAAAATAAGAAGATTTCTGAATTTATCATCCAGGAAACTCAATTTTTCTATATGAAGGGGAGGTGAAACAGAAGCCTAAAACTGTAGCTCCCTAATGTCATTAGGCAAGAGCTGAAAACCTGTGATAAAATGTCAGAGATGCATGCTGACCACACCTCAATAATTCAAGAAATTATTGAAACATTAGAAAGGTACTTTCCTTTTCTCTCTAGGTGGCCTGACCAGCGTGACCTGACCACATGGTCCGGGATCAGGAAATGCTTCAAATTCAAAGCCAATTCCTACTTAAATCCTTTATCCCTCCCTTTACCAGAGTCTCTTTTCTTCTCTCTCACCTGTTTTAAAATATTTTCTTTTCCTTCTAAAGTCATTTCACAAAACAATCCAGCTACCTTTTGCAATCCCCCAAATACTAAACACAATAATAATTTTACATTGGGGTAACAGTGTGATGTATTTTACCTATTTTAACTTTTGATGTTCAAAACAACGCAATGAACAGGGCAAATTATTTCCCTCTTTTATAGAATAATCTTGTAGATGGGATTCAGAGGTGGAAAACATTAAGAAGAAATAAAAGACTGAACCAGAAGAGAATGAGATTTGGAGTCAGAGACCAGAGCTCAAGCCCAGGATTTATATTTGAAATCTGCTTTCAAGCAAGTTACTCCACATTTCAGTTTCTTTCTTTTTTTTTTTTAAGATTTTATTTATTTATTTGAGAGAGAGAGCACGAGCGGGGTGGTGGACGAGCAGAGGGAGAGGGAGAAGCAGGCTTCCTGCTAAGCAGGGAGCCTCAAACGGGCTGGATCCCAGGACCCTGGTATCATGACCTGAGCCAAAGCAGACACTTAACCGATTGAGCCACCCAGGTGCCCCAACATTTCAGTTTCTTAATACATAAAATGAAAGACGTATTGGTGCCATATGACAGCCCCACTTGGGAGCTCGAATGTGACAATATATGTGAAAGCACTTGGGACATTATCAGATTGGTCCATCCATTCATCTATCCATCCTTTTGACCTACAAATATTGATTGACCCCCTACTATGTGGGAGGCACTTTTCTTACTGGATACCCATTGGATAAAATAAGAGATATGGTTCCTGCCCTCACAGAAATCAGAGTCTAATGCAGGTGGAAGGGGAGAGACGCACGACAATAAATTAATCATAACAATAGAAAGCACTTACATGATACTCACTGCAGATGAGTCACTTTTAGAAATGCTTTGCACCAGTTAACCTCATTTCAATCTTACAACATCTTTAAGAACTGCATAGTACTGTGTCACATTTTTCAGTTATAGGACCTGGGACTCAGAAAGGTTAGTTATTGTACGTAAGGGCAACAACTGCAATTAGCTGAGATTTTGAACCCAGTAGATTACTCCAAGCTCTGTGATTTTTTTTTTTTTTTTTTGCAAGCTCCGTGTCCAGTGTGGAGCCCAACACAGGGTTTGAACTCACGACCCTGAGATCAAGACCAGAGCTGAGATCAAGAATCGGATACCCAACCAACTGAACCACCCAGGCACCCCTCCAAGCTCTATGATCTTAGGGGCTACTACACACACTGCCTCTCGTAACAAACATATAATTACCTCTTGTGATGTGCGCTACTAAGGAAACAATTAGGATGCAGTTGTAATTACTATGGAGAAACTTCTCAAGTGTGGTGGCCAAGGAAGGCTTCGGGAAGGGTTGACCTCTGAGCCACTTCCAGCACTGAGGCTACTAAAGGACATTCCTGAACTAAAAATGCTCCACCCCACACTCACCATGTACGTCCGCGTTTGCGCCAAGGGCAGAACTTATATGTTGAATGTTGCTTCAGGTTTGCTGGTAGCAGCTTCTCATAATAATAGCGGCATTAAAAACAATTTAATGTGCCTCGCAGAACTTGAATATTTTTCAGTGGAAATCCTGTTCCAGTGCATTCAAATGAAAAACAGCACCCACTGAAAGCACAGCACTCTGACATTTCCCAAGACAGAGTACTTCACAGCACAAATAACCTGGAAAAAACATGACTGAAAATGCATTTGACATGATCATTAAAACTGTCAGACTCCTGAGATAAGAAAGAAGTCGTTTTCCTATGCGTTGGTTTTGGGTGCTCACAGCCAAATACAAACTCTTCCTCAGTTTTTTGGCAACCATGCATCCTTGGGGTATTTGTCTGGCATTTATCTTTAAGGTTGAAAAAAAGTGTATTTAATTTAGTAATGTATTTCTCAGACATCAGCCCACTTCACAGCAGTTTGGGGAGGCAATGTAAGATTTTATTTCATTTTCCTAAAAGAGAGAGGTTTAAAAGGACTGAATGTGTGAAGGAGAAAAAGTAGTAAAGTGAGGAAAGTCCTGGCAGATGGGAAAGTGATGTTCTAATTCTGGTCTCATCATGGACTGAGGAGAACATTTTACCTCAGGGACTCAGTTTCTTCACCTAAAAATGGAGTTAGAATGGTAAAATGAACGTCTGTTGTTTTTGTTGGTCCAAGATCCATTGTTCCTTCTTGTGACAGTGTCTTGAATTTTCATGATGAACTGTCTACTCTTGCCTTCAAAGCTATAGTGAAGGTGTTCAGTCCTCTCTAGGCCAACTGGGCCAAACGAATGTAATCAGTTCCTCAGGAATTTGAATTTTGAAGGGAGTGATACGGAGATGGAAAACTCTTGGTTTTGATCCATGGCAGGTGCAGAGAGAACAGCAATTAATGTTGGTCTTTCAATTCTCAGAACTGACCTATTCCTTTCCTTTTAGAAGTCTGGTTTTCTTCTTTCTTTTGTTCCTTTGCAAATTCCCATATCCTTTCAAATAAATTCTTGTCTCTGTCTCTCTCTGTCTCTGTCTCTCTCTCCCTCTTCCCCTCTCCCTTTCTCTCATAAATTTAGCCAGAGTCCACTTCGGTGGCTGCAACCAAAAACCCCTAATGAATACAAAGACATTTATTCACTAAAGGATTAACTTAAGACCTTTTAAAAAAAATCTGACACCTAACAGTATTCTCTGGCAGGAGGTACTTTTTAATTGAGTTTTACATTTTCCTACTGTCAGTGACTTTTGCCCACGATGGTCCCCTGTGATTTCCCATGAGGGCATGGTAAAATGTGGCTTACACAGTTCTAGTGAGCCCCATTCTACAGGAACATGCCTTTGCTCTGAGAGTAGCGGCTATCCTAAGAAATCCCATACAGTGACAGAAGGAACCAAACAAAAAGTTGCATTGCTGAGCTTTGCTGTGGGTGTACATTGATATACTAATGTGTTGAGAATGGGTTACAGTTGCCCCACAAAATATTTACCTGTTCAGAAGTGTGGCAGGGTCTGTGCGGGACCTTCAGGGCAGGTTGCTTCTGTTTGCAAGCATTCTGCTTTGGGTAGAGCATCATATGACAGCAAGCCCAAAGGGCTGAGAGCCAAAGGAACAGAGGAGGAGCATCAGAAACAGCTTCTCCACCCCAGTGCACTGAACAGAGCCAGGAAGGAGCCCCACCACCTGGAAACCCACTGGACATACCCCCCAGACAATCAGCCGCAGAGCATGTTACTGCCCAAGGGGCACTGGGCACAACCCCAGGTCTGTTGGGGGTGGTGAGAGAGTGGGGAGACCCAGCAGCTTCCTCATGGATACAGATAAAAGCAGTGACTACGGGGCACCTGGGTGGCTCAGTCGGTTAAGCGTCTGACTTCTGCTCAGGTCATGATCCCAGGGTCCAGGGATCGAGCTCTCTGCTCAGCAGGAGCCTGCTTCTCCCTCTGCCCCTCCCCCTGCTCATGCTTGTGTGCTTGCTCTTTCTCTTTCTGAAATAAATAAAATCTTTAAAAAAATAAAAATAAAATAAAAGCAGTGACTAATACCTCTCTGTCTTATATCTGTTAATTTTGTCTGTGGTGACCAATGTCTCTTTTATGGGGGTGCGAATGCCCTAAAAACACATGCACATTTTGGAAATAAGAGCAAAATTTTTGTTTTGAGACATTTGATATAAAAATTTTAATTGGATTTGAAATCATGCAATTATCACAAGAAATTTAAACACAACTTTGGTCAATGAAAGCAGAGCTGTTGGATTCTTTCAGTGTCATTTCAAGGGTTGTTCTATTTTCAATGATTGTAAAGCAATGATTTTAGATTTTTATTAGCTACTGTACGAAGAGATTTTTCAATGATAGTTATCACAAAGTCAGAGAGATCAAAATTTTTAATTGTATATAGCCATTCCACAAAATCATATTTATGACAGTAAGCTCGAGTTTCTCATTTGATCTGTCTTCATGCTTACATACTGTAAAAATATAATTAATTTTTCCCACCAAGTTTTATATAGCTGCCCTTAATTTTCTTTTACTTTACCTTAGTGTGCTGTATGAATACACTATTTTGTGTGTGAAAAGGTTGAGAAATACATGAATATAAATTGATGCTTCCTTTTCTTTCAGTGTCACACTGGGCAAATGGTTCTCTACTATCTTACCAGTAAGTAACAAGCAACAACTAATTAAAGTGTAAGATGGACCCAACCACTTGGTCTAAAAATCTCGCTCACTATCCTCTTGGATTTATTCGTGCCTTTCATCCCTTATATTTAGTCTCCAAATCCTTTTGAATTTCCAGTGAAATTTTGTTCTTTCGTATTTGTGTCTCCTCTATTTCCACTGGCATCAATTAATACCTGGTTTCCTACAAAAGTTTGCTGTGTCCTCCAAGCTCTTTTTGCCCTACAACACGCCTCTAAATAAGGGCTCCACTGGACACCCCTTGTCTCTGTTAAACAGCCTCATTTTCCTCTCTGCAGACTGTGTCCTCTCCTGTGATGCGCTTGTTTGAGCCATACTTGGATCATGCTCATTCTGCCTCTGAGCCCACTCATATGCTCTTCACCTATCCCGGAACACACGCACACCTCACATTTCTGAGTTTTATTGATGCTACTCCATGCTTCCAGTGACCTCCGTCTGAACAGCAGTAGACCTTATTTTGCACTGCACGATGTAACACTTGATTATGACCTTGATTATTTTGTTTTATTTAGTATATTTGAACCTTGTATTTCCACCTGTAGGAGTGGATTGGGGGAATGACACATGTCATTTCTCTGCTATCCATCCCTTCCGTTACATTTCTGCTCTCACCATTTTGTTCCAGTGTTCATTATCGCTATGATGTTACAATAGCCTCTGGGTCAATTTCCCTGGCTTCATTACTTCATTTTATGATCAGTTCTTTAATTTTGCAGCAAGATAATTCCCCCAAAACACAATTCTGATCATGTCACTTATTTGCTAAAAAATAGTCCATGGTTCTCCAGTCTCTTACCTGGCATTTAAGGGTCCTTGGTCTGGCCTCCACCAATCTTTCTTTCTCATTTCCCATTGTCCCCTGTATAGACCTTACACACAACCCCTAGCATCGTATTCCGTACATTTCAAGAGTTCAGTGAATACTTTATTTTTTTTTAAAGGTTTTATTTATTTATTTGACAGAGAGAGACACAGCGAGAGAGGGAACACAAGCAGGGGGAGTGGGAGAGGGAGAAGCAGGCTTCCCGCGGAGCAGGGAGCCCGATGCGGGGCTCGATCCCAGGACCCTGGGATCATGACCCGAGCCAAAGGCAGACGCTTAACGACTGAGCCACCCAGGCGCCCCGAGTTCAGTGAATACTTATTGAATAACTAAATTCTATAATTTCTATTCTCCCCTACACTGGTTGGTATAACCCTGGAACAATAAAGATTCTGAGTAAATACTTTGATTAATTTAGCGTTTCATGATTTTTTTTTTTCAAAGATTTTATTTATTTATTTGAGAGAGAGAATGAGATAGAGAGAGAGAGCATGAGAGGGGGGAGGGTCAGAGGGCGAAGCAGGCTCCCCGCTGAGCAGGGAGCCCGATGCGGGACTTGATCCCGGGACTCCAGGATCATGACCTGAGCTGAAGGCAGTGGCTTAACCAACTGAGCCACCCAGGCGCCCTAGCGTTTCATGATTTATGATCCTACTGGGATTAGCACTCTCTTTCTTCTTTCTCTTCTCTCTCTCAACACTTCGAGCACATTGGCAATTTTCACAAGAAGTGTGAAAGGCGTCTGACACACAAATAAGAACCTATTTTAATTAGTCCAAAGCGACTCCAGTTCTCTTGATCCTTCTGCAATTACCCATTGATTGCATAGAGTTTTTATAATAATTAGTCCAACATGAGAATTTTGATCCTCTCTCTGGAGCTGCAGAAAATTGTGCTCCATTAAAGCAGCTCTGCATCTTTGTCTCTTCTCTTCCTAGTGTGTGGCTAACCATGCACTCTCTTAAATACTGCATCTCAAATTATCTTAAAGTCTACTGAAGACTCACTTCCCCTGTGAAGTTTTCCAGCCTTATCTCCAGTCTCTAAAAGCCCCAGATGTTTTCTAGAATCCAAATGTGAGCTGTTCTCTTTTTCCTCTGAGCACCTGTGCATTTAGGTGCCTCTTACATATATCTTTTCACCTATCCTGGTCTCCTTGGCTGTTGAACTCCTCTGTGGACTGGGAATTATATTGTATTTGTCATACTAAACTAAAATTTCTCCATGTTCCCTCTTAATTTGAATGTCATGATCATACCCATGATGTTTTTTTTTATTGATGTATAATTGACGTTTAACATTCAATTAGTTCTGGGTATACAACGTAATGATTCAATATTTGTATGTATTGCAAAACAGTCACCATAATAAGTCTAATTAACAGTCATCCCTATACATAGTTAAAATTTCTTTTTCTTGTGATAAGTACTTTTTTTTTTTTTTAATATTTTTTTTTTAAAGATTTTATTTATTTATTTGAGAGAGAGAGAGAATGAGAGACACAGAGCATGAGAAGGAGGAGGGTCAGAGGGAGAAGCAGACTCCCTGCCAAGCAGGGAGCCCGATGCGGGACTCGATCCCGGGACTCCAGGATCATGACCTGAGCCGAAGGCAGTCGCTTAACCAACTGAGCCACCCAGGCGCCCGTGATAAGTACTTTTAAGATCTACTCTCTTAGCAACTTTCAAATGTGCAATATTTCAAATATCCCATACAGTATTATTAACTATAGTCACCGTGCTTATGTTTTATAACAAATTATGAGAAAAATTAGCACAAGAGTCCAAAAGATTTTAAGAAGGAATTATTGAGAGACATGGAAGGAAATGTAAGGTGCTATAAATCAGTGGTTCTTAACCATTGCTGCCACTCACACCACTTTTGTTCTTTCAGTATGTTCTGGAAACAGTTGTGAAAAGAGCGAAAACAAGAAGAGTTCTTAAAATTAAGATATTACATAACTTTAAAATAAAACAAATAGAATTACAATTTAATTTCACAGTAATATATAAACTACATGAAAATTATACACTTAAAATAATTTTTACCCCTTCTGTTATACCTTTGATAAAGATTTGTTCATTGGTATTTGAAAAATAGGTATATTAAGGCTGGACCTTATTTTGATGTACAAAATTAATACAAAGTTGATTTCACATAGGTATGGAGTCACAAATGACAGATCTTTGCAAATGTGGAGATGGTGCCCATTGAAATGGTGCCCAGTTAAATGCTAGAATTCTTTGGTTCACCCTTTACATTGAATTATATGTCACTGGTTTATAATTTAGTAAACTATTATTTCATCAATTGTTTATCTTTTATAGATTCCAGGCATTGGAAACATCTAGTGTTTTGGTTTACATCCATCCTTTCTTCTGAGGTAGGACCTCTTCTCCAAATACAAGCCAATATGTGGTCCCAAGGCATGGGGACATTTACTATCTCAGAACTCAGCATATTGGTCATAGAGTGAGCACATGACTGAAGTGAGACCTATCATATATGATATCCTACCTTCTGGCAATAGAGATTTGCCCAGAGATGGTCATAAAACCAACAGGAACCTATCAAAGTACCCTCGCAGGGGCTTCCTAATTAGAGGGAGAGGGAAGTGTGCCCTTCCCTCTCTTTAGGTAGCAAGGCTTGCCAGTTTAAGTCCCAAGCTGCCCATGGTCCTGTTTCCTCTGCCAAATGAACAAAGTCTTATAGTAGTAGAAGAGAATAAAGCTGATGTTAAGGGAGAAGAATATATAAAAGAGAGCTTTGAGTTCTTGATTCAATTATCACAAAGCCAGCTGCAACACAAGCTTCTCTGGGATTCAGTTACATGAGTCAGTAATCACCTCTTTCCAAGCCACTTTTGCCCAAGTTACTTTTCTTTGAGTTCCTGTCACTTATAAACCAAAAACTACTGTGTTAATACACACTCTATAAGATTGATACTAATGATATTGTAAGAGTTTTTCTCTGGAAATAAAGTATGAGGTGTTAATAGGCGGTATCTAATTGATTTCAAGCCACAGTCCTACCATGCCATCATCCTGAAATGTATCCCAACAGACTATAAATTAAAGCTCAACGCAAGTTGTCTACCACTGTATTTTTTGCTGCCACCCACAATCTGCAAAAAGGGGTGATGACAAAAGTGTCCATGAACCCCTTCTAAGCACTGGTTCTGGAGCTTCACTACTTGCAGGCATACACATCTTGTTCATGCACGGAGCTCACTGGGGTTAACTGAGGTTGACAGATTTTGGTTGGTGAACTGTGCAGATTGTGTGATGGGCCAGCCTATGTGAGATGATGCCAGAATAAAGATAAGTGGTGCACTGGCAATTTAAAAGAATCAAGATATGTAGTGTTGGTCTAATTTGCGTTTTAGATAATTTAGCTTCTATTCAATTTAGAAAATCTAGCTCTTCCAGAAAGAGCTGCTTACATCCCAAAAAAATGACCTCACACCTGAATAAGAGCTTCTTTTAGACAGGGCTAAATTTTCTTTTTATAAAGACAAACTGCACATTCATTCTATAGGCAAAGAAAGAAGTCACCTTGGAGCAGATCTCTGCTTTGAGAAGGGTTGACATAGGCAAATGTAAATTGAATAGAACCCACTGTCCTTAGAGAAGGGTATCATACAACTTCTTTTGCCAGGGGACTACTTTTCTATTTTCTTTGGTATGTTGATAGATGAATCAGCTTTATAAAAAGCTAAGGTCTTGGTGGAAGAAAAGGAACCAGACTCTGACCCCAATTTAAAAATGAAGGGCAAAAAAAATAAAAAATAAAAAAATAAGGGCAACTCTCAAGGTGATCTGTGGTGTCTCTAAACAAGAGGTCTTCAGGTAGGAGGAGTCATAAAGATTCCTAAGAGGAACCCATGAGAAGGGAAAATATCTCTGGTTTCATGACCCAAATCTAAAATAATAGGACCCAAGAGTTGCTAAGGAAGAGCTAGTTCTGGAGGGATATGTAACTAAGTTTGGAAAGCCCCTCTGGACTTGGCCCTGGCATGGTGCTGTGCTTTGAGACCAATGAATGTTCCAAATGGGCAATGCTGCAGACTCTGCAGGGTTCCAAGTCACTGAGAGAATCTCAGCAGCCTTGGACTAACTTCCATTGGATTATGGAGGACCAGGGTCTGGCAGCAAATGGAGCCAAGATGCCACAGAAAAAGCAAGGCTTTTGATTCTCTCTTCGGCCATTGAAAGTAGACTGAACCCTTCTAGCAAAAAGTTAGCTCCTGGGGTCCTGGAACCCCTCTTCAGCAGGGGTTGGTGAGTCACCAGCTCACAGGTCAAACCCAGCCTGCTTTTATAAAAATGTTACTGAAACACAACCACACACATCCTTTCCATGCTGTCTATGCCTGTTTTGACACTACAGTGGCAGAATGGCAGAGTCAAGTAGCTGGCACAAAGATTATGTAGCTCGCAAAATGTAAAATATTTACTCTCACTTTCTTTATAGAAAACTGTGTTGACACCTGATATAAACAGCCTTCAGAATTTCCCTTCACCCCATCTCTCCTAATTCTCACTAATTTCCAATTTTAGTCTCTGAGTTTACTCTGAGCCCAAGTGGTTGATCTTACTGTCTCCAGGATAGACCCTGACTTTTTCTGCATATACCATTTCTCACCAATCACTCTCAGAGCAGAGTTCGTAAACAACCTTCTCCCCCACTGCAATATCTGGTCTTGACTCTTTAATGTTACATCTATGGATGTGAATTCATGGAGCCCTGCGAATTTATGACATGACTTCAGGTACACAGAAATAACACACACAGAATAGTCTATAGTTTATTTTTCACAAAATATTTGGCAGAAATTAAAAATATTCCCTAATATGCCATAAAATCCAATAGAGAAAATTTTAATATTATATTTACATTTCAGATATCTATTTGCCTTTGTAAATACTTTCAGAGGAAATTTTAAACCTTAAAATGTCATAAAATGGCAAAAGCCACATTATACAAATATCTTTCATTTGTTCAATCTGTGCTGAGTTTTTTCAAGGTTACTTAAAATGGCATGCAAATTAGAGTAAAATAACCAATATTTCAGAAAAAGCAGATGGAACCTTGGTCTTAATGTCATTTGAATACTGAAACCAAGTGTTGTATTGATTAGAAAAGAAAATGACTAGAGTTAATGAAAATAATGTTGTTTTCCATTGCTGGTGAGTTACTCATTGACATCATACACAATACAATTTTAAAATTTGGGAAAAAAATAAAAATTTAATAATTCAAGAAATATTTATTGAGGGACTATTCTATACAAGGTACTATACCAGATACTAAAGGTGTAGAGATAAACGAGGTCAGTTCTATTGTTCTAAACAAGTTTATACTATACTAACTGAAGTTATGTGAAATCAAATACTTAGAAAACAGACACTAGTGTCTATGTATGTGCTATGGTGAGTGCTGTGAATTGTGTAAGACTGATGAATCACAGACCTGTACCCCTGAAACAAATAATACATTATATGTTTAAAAAAAAAAAAAGAAGATAGCAGGAAGGGGAAAATGAAGGGGGGGAAATCGGAGGGGAAGATGAACCATGAGAGACTATGGACTCTGAGAAACAAACTGAGGGTTCTAGAGGGGAGGGGGTGGGGGGGTGGGTGAGCCTGGTGATGGGTATTAAGGAGGGCACGTACTGCATGGAGCACTGGGTGTTATACGCAAGCAATGAATCATGGAACACTACATCAAAAACTAATGATGTATTGTATGGTGATTAACATAACATAATAAAAAAAAAAAGAAAACAGACACTAGCCTTCAAAATTTTTCTTATATGCCTCTTAAAATAATATGAAAAAAGCTTTTCCTTGTCCATTTTGTGTTAGTATCTTAAATTTTAAGATATTTTTAAACTAGTGAAAATGATATAATTTTGGCATGTTGTAAATATTGGTAATATTAGATAAATCTGTGAGATCATTTTAGAATGTGTGTCCAGTAGACTCTAACTGCCATTATGATTTGATACCTACCTTCATTCACTAGTAATATAAATGAAAAAAGATGCTTCCAGTAGTGGTTATTTAGGGGATTTGACTAACACTTGCTGAGAATAAATAAAAGAGCTAGACAAAACACAGGAAAATATCTTCCTAATAACATCGAACACTCAACAAGTTAGTGAAAAATAACCAATCTTGGACTAGTGAGGGTGAACACCACAGAGAGGTGAACTAGAGTTGTTGACACCAGAGGTGTTTGCCCAGGGGAAGGAGGCAACTCACACTTCTGTGAAGAGGATTGGGGTGACTTGAGTGGGAACACCCCATAAACAGCAGAGAGGCAAGCTGTGCTTTGGGGTAGGTTTCCCAAGGCAGGGAACTGAGCCTGAGCTCAGCAACTGCCAAAGTTGGCAATAACCCATCCCTGTTACGAGCAAACACCTCAAAGAGCTGCATTCTGGAAGCAGGATGTAAAGATTACTCTGGGGACTCCCTAGGCAGCTCAGATGCCTTAAACATTGAGCCTCTACTGCCAGTGTCCACAGAGAACTGAAAGCGGGAGATAAAATCCTTTCTGAAGAATATAATATCGCCCAAAGTGACACACTCTATCCGAAAGATATTTTTTCAAATAAAATTGACCATCAAATAATTTACTATTACAAGGCATATAATAAGATAAGTTTGCATGAGCCAGAATCAGCAGGAGCAATAGAATGACTCAGAAGAACTCCAGATACTGGATTTACCAGACACACACTAGGGTAAAAAAACTTATTCTGTTTATAGAGATAAAAGTCAAACTTAATTTTTTTCAAGGGATTTAAGTATACAGACTTGAAGAGGACCTCTCTAAAAATTATATAATTGAAACATTATACAGATAGGTCTAACAACTGATTAGACCCTCATGAAAGCATAAGGATGGAAAAAACATGAAAGCCAGGGAAGAGTCAAATAGGTCTATTGTGTTCTAAGGTTCTTTCATTGTATTGAAGGAGGAAGAAAAGAGGAAAGGAAAATGTATCAGGTGAAAAAGAGTATATGGGGTGGAACAAATAAAAAGAACATAGGAAAATGGAAGATGTAAATACATGATACATAATGCATAATGTATATACTATATCATTATTTAGATACAATTGCAGGCCTTCAGGTTGACTGCTATTTAGTTAAAACATGAGGACCAATACATCAGATTTAAAAATTAATTATGTCCAATTTGCAGAAGATTTTGAAAATTTGAAAATGGAAAGAAGTGAAATAATACACCATATAAAAACTTGCCCGAAGAAACTGACATAGCTGTATTAATTTACAATGGAATAAAAAGTTATCAAGGTCTCATAGGAATTAATCAAAAGTTTTGCAAAATCTCTACAGTAAAAGCTAAAACATTTTAATGAGAAAAATTAAAGGCCTAAATAAATGAAGAGCTATCCATGTTTATGGAGCGGGACACTCAATATTACAAACTTGTTGATTCTCTCTGAAACCACCTGTAAATTTAAGGAAGTCCCAATACAAATTCCAAAATATTTCTTAGAAGAACTTGACAATTTGATTCTAAAATTTATATGAAAAGAATTTTGCCTATCTTGAAAACGATTTGTTAATTAGACATTACAGTCACTTGTTTTCTCAATTTCTTATATCAAAATATATTACAAAGACATAGCAACTTACCAAACTATACCTTATTCATTCAATTAGAAGCACTTTGTTTATCAAGTGAAGTTTATATAAGAGTAAAAGGAACTCTATAAAATTAGAAATTATTTTTCGAGTTTGTCTATTAACTTCAAGTAAAAACATATATTTATGCCATATCTATTTCAAATGACAGAATACTTTTTGAAAAAGATTTTATTTATTTATCTGGTTATTTGAGAGAGAGCCCACGCATGTACATGCGTGAGTGGGGGGAGGAGCAGCAGGAGAGGGACAAGCAGACTCTGCCCCGAGCGGGGACTCCCACATGGGGCTTGATCCCAAGACCCTGGGATCAGGACCCAAGCCTCCAACACTTAACTGATTGAGCCACCCAGGTGTCCTGCCACTCAGAGTACTTTAAAATTTAAAACAAATGAACAGAGAAACGGACATGAGAATTATTGCACAAAAATTGGTTAATAGCTTTTATAGTTAAAAGTGATTACATTTAAAGTTATGAATTTGAGCAGCACTTCTCTACCCTAGGAGGATAAAATGATCGTAATTAATTGAAACCAATTGTTTAAATTCATCATATTAAATTCTAGTTTGCATTGTGGGATCTGATACACCACAAGAGTAAAGGTGGGTGAAAATTATATCCGTCTTTTGTAAGGTGGAAAGAATGGCATACTTCTCATTCTCTGGAACCCTGTTGAGCAGCTATGTAGTTGAGCCTGGGCTAGCCTACTGGTTGATGAGAATCACATAGACCTATTGCATCACCAATATCCAGCCAAACATCAGATACAGAGCCACCTAGTTCATTGGCATCTGATCACAGACCCATGCAAGAACCCAATTCAAATTGTTGAACCACAAAATTGTAAGCTAAACAAATGGTTGCCACTAAATTTTGGAATGATTCATTATCCAACAAAAGTTATTTCAGTTGGAATGATTTTGCCTGCGATTCTGGTTATAAAATCTTTATTTTTTTCCCAAGCCTGGTTTTCAGCTTCTTAAATAAGTTCCTTTTCTGCTTAAATCAGCTAGAAATGGTTTCTGTTGCTTACACCTAAGAACTCTGACCAATACAATTGGAATAAGATAGGATTTTGATATTATAATGCATTTTTTCATTTCTAGTAATTTATATAATCTTATGACTCTTTTATTCCAAATAGCCAATATATTATATCCTAACTTATTTGGAGAACAGATAAAATATATTGCAGTGAACCAAAAAGGCAGTTCTTAGTATAGAAAAGAAATTTAGAATGAGTAAGAAAAAGCTTATCATTTTCCCTGTCTTCTCTACCTACCACCTTTGGCACCCTTAGCAAACCCAGAGAGGGAGGTTAAGAAAAAATTGAAGGAAGAGAAAAAATTAGAAGTAGAGCAAAGTGAGCTTATTTATTGGTAGATCTCAAAAAAGAGGTTGAACTCTGACCCCTCACATGTGGACTGACACTCATGAGGTTGCAGGTTAATAAAAACTCAGATGGTTTAGCGATCTGGGAGCAGAATGTACCTGCAAAGCTCAGAGAGGTATTAAAATTTCAGCATTCCAATTGTCAACCCAGGAGCAGGAAAAGTGTGCATGAGACGGGTCTAAAGGAATGGGTCTCAGACCACCTCAGCAACCACCAGTCCCTCATGTTACTGAGGCGCATAGGTAACCTTGTGTACCAGGGAGAGCATAAGACTGTAGTTTCTCAGTCTGTGAATCACAGAAGTCAATAACTTTCACTTGTCCAGGATAGCTCAGACATGGCAGAAGAGCAAGCAGGTCTCAAGAGACCTCATACTGTTATACAAGGGTGAGCCCAGTCATGACCAGTATGGTTTCTCCATCCAAGAGTAGGGCAAAAAGCCTAACTGTGTGGGGGGCTGGATAACATACCTTTTAAGCTGGGCACGTTGCCTTCCCCAACAAAATCACAGTTCTGATATTTGGGTGAGCGATTAGCAGTTTCTGTCAACTGTTTGTGCAGGTAATTTGTGAACTCTAAGGAAGAATTAAATGTAAGACAATGTTTTTATATTTGTAAAACATGCTTTCTTTGTTTTTTTTATTATTATGTTATGTTAATCACCATACATTACATCATTAGTTTTTGATGTAGTGTTCCATGATTCATTGTTTGCGTATAACACCCAGCGCTCCATTCAGTACGTGCCCTCCTTAATACCCATCACCGGGCTAACCCATCCCCCGACTCCCACCCCTCTAGAACCCTCAGTTTGTTTCTCAGAGTCCATAGTCTCATGGTTCGTCTCCCCCTCCAATTTCTCTCCCTTCATTTTTCCCTTCCTGCTATCTTCTTCTTCTTTTTTTTTTTTTAACTGATATGAGGAATTCTTAAAACATGCTTTCTTTGAATCAATTTCAGATGTATTTACTGTCAACAGGATATAAAATTGGAAGAAAATGTACATGTTACCTAATTCAATCTAGGAATTAGATGGAGATTTTTTTTTTTCTTTAGCATCACTAACAGATGTTTACTAGCCTCTACTTGAAAATTTCTGACAGTGGGGCTAAAAAAGTATCTGGTTAATGAATTATAACATAGCTTAGCATATTTTTCAGAAAACATACCTGTGAGTACTGAAAAATAAATGATGAAATAGTGAAAATGTACCAACATTGAAAGTGTTAGCAATTTTTCATTAGAACCAGGGTGAAATTTCCATTAATTGAGAAAGGTAATCAATACTTACGCTTTGTCTCAGGAAATCAAGTAATTCTTCCCCTTTGAAAGAGGATGGAAAAAAACTAAATTCTTCTCAAGGGCATGGTTCCAAGCTAAAGCAATTGTTTTTATTTGTTTGTTTTACAAACCAAGAAACTGAGGAGCTATTCCTTTTCTTTGGAATTGCTAATTTTTGTATAACTACCCTGATATTTTTGTATTCATTCAGAGACTACAACTCCCAAAATGCAACAGGGAGAGATTTGCAATGGTGCGCTGCATCCTGGGAAATTAATTCCCCACTTTGAGCAGAAACAGAGGAAGTTGAAAAAGCCTAGATAAAAGTGCATGCTGAGGACTGCAGTTTTTCCTGGATTCAATTACCTTATTATGGGAGAGAATCAGACAGCAGGAGTTTGAAAAGTTGCACTTCAGTACAGCAGAACTGCACCAAAAATGCATGCCTTGTACATAATGACAGTAGTATGGTAGCCATGCATTTCTGCTAGCTACCAGCCCTCCACTCATTCATTCACTGAGCAAATATTTACTGAACATCTATCACATGCAGAACAATCTAGGCATAGGGAATACAGCAGTAAACAAAGAGACTAAGTCCCTGCCCTTCAAAGGGCTACATTCTAATGGAAGGAGATAGACAAATACAAAAATAAATATATGTCATACAGTGAAGGTGATGGAATTAAAAGTAAAGGGAGGCTAGAACAGGCAGGGCTGCATGAGGAGTGGTCATTATTTTCTATATGGAGGTCAGGGAAGGTGAAGTGAGAAAGTACATTTGAGAAGATCGTTGACAGGAAGGAAGAAATCCAGCAGCCCAGGTTAGTTTGTATGCAGAGCTGAAGCTGGAGCACTCTGCACTTGCCAATTCTCTCGACCTGGCACACTCAGCTCTAAATTACCTGTGTGGTTTCTCCGTTACCTTCTTCAGCTCTCAGGAAGAAAAAGCAGATCATCTATACACAAAAAAGAATCAGAGCATTGATAATTGGCTTCTCAAGAAGAAATCATGTCTGTCTTCAGTTTATGTAATTTGAGATAATGATGTTTTTGTTTCATAAATCATAAACTTAGGTTTTTGCAACTAAAAGCATTACTACTGATAGGGCTAGGGAGTGCTGGATTCGAAGCCGCCACCTGCCGGTCTTTGTAATCCTCTGAAGGCCATAATGTTTTCCTTTTCTAGGGCTGCCATGCTGCATAACCGCAGGGAACACTATTCAT
This sequence comes from Halichoerus grypus, assembly GCF_964656455.1. NCBI lineage: Eukaryota > Metazoa > Chordata > Mammalia > Carnivora > Phocidae > Halichoerus > Halichoerus grypus. The sequence continues at coordinate 105,653,934 of NC_135716.1, forward strand.
AGTGTATTCTATATCCTGACCAGAATTGTGTAGTGAGACAGCTCTCTGCCCACTGCATTATTATCCAATGACACAAATAAAGACAGGAAAAGCCATACACAGTTTGTCCTACATTTACAATTTGTCACTCTCTCACTTTGCTTTCTGTATCGCTTGGTATTTATTTTCATAATCCATTCTAGCACCTGGGGTACAATTGTTTACATTTGTACTTGGTACTCTTCATTAGGTTGAAGGTTACTTGAGCACATGCGTAGACCATTAGTCATCTTTCTTCCTCAGTCTTACATAAATAATTGACAAGTGACTCAATAAATTTAAAAAATTAGAAATTTTGTTAAGCCTCCATTTCCTTTGGGGGGGAGCTGGTCTGCATATTCTTTTTCTCACATATTTCTGAGCCTAAAATATGTGACAGAATACAATTTAGCATCAATTGCCAAAACAGCTTCAAAACAGTTGTGTCCACTTATTTAGGGCATGCTTGTGAATGGCCTTTCATCTGGGTTAAGTAGCCATTCTTTTAAAAGAAGATGACATTGTAATTGTAACCATACATCTGGCCAGACACAGACGGTCCATTGTTTTCCTAAGGCCAAAGAAAGAGCTTTTCAAGCTGTTTGTCAGAATCATTGGAAGCAGAGTGTTTGAACTCCGTTTTGGCTACAAGAAGTATGTGACCAAAAAAAATGCACCCAAAATTTTAATGATTCCTTTTCTAGGCATCTTACAGTCTTTATTCAAAAAGCACAGGCTCAATTAGTAAGTGTTTAGTACATAAAGTTTAGCAAATCTAGGACAACAGAAAAATACACTATACTGTGATAACTATTAACACATTAGTATGTATAGTCCTTATATTTTGTTAGACATTTGAGTTGTTATCAAATTTTCTTTATTATAAAAATCTATAATTATTTCTTTAGAATTCATTATCAGAATGGGGGGGGGATTTGATTATCTAGTACATTGAAAACACTTTATGTAGTTCTTAGAAAGTTTGACTTGCCCACAAGATTTTGTGAACAAATGCCACATAAAGTTATCCAGCCTCCTAAAGCCACTGTGGTGACCGGAGTCTGTAAAGCAATGGCTGTTTTTAACAAGCCAAGGCCCTGTGGATCTCAGTAAGTACAGTGCATTCATTCTATTGTCGCAAAAATGATGCAATGGGCACAGCACGCTATAGGTCCCATGGCAAGGCCAACTGAGAGAGGGGTTTGAATATCAGGAATTCTATCATTATGCAGGGTTTTTATGTCTTTTTGGCGCTGGTGGATGGAATCAATTTTGCTGTCTTTGTTTGGTTCTTATCTAGAACTTCAGGCCAAAACTTTATAATATAAAGACAGATAAGATTCACATGGTTCTCAGAGCCCTAGTGCATGAGATTCTAACTGAAATGTGGAGGGCCAAGGATAGGTAGGTGGCACTTGGGTTGAGAGCCCAAATTCTGTTCTTCTTTATCCTGTTTTGAATTTTATTCAGGGTCAAGAAAGGAACCTTCTTGTGGAAGGGCTAACCCTTTAAGATCTTATTCTGAGGCTCTTAAATTCATCAGTAGTGGGCTTATGCTGCCTGTGGGTTGGATTTTAATGTCATAGGCTCTATTTATGTTTTGTATATCAAGGACCCAGAGTTTAATGTTTTAGTCAGTTTGAGCTGCCATAGCGAAATAATATAGACTGGCTGGCTTAAACAGTAGAAATTCATTTTCTCACAGTTCAGGAGTTTAGAAGTCCAAGATCAAAGTCCAGCAGACTCAATTCTGGTGATGGCCCTCTTCGGGGGTTATTGACAGGCCACCTTATTTCTATGCCCTCTAATGGTGGGGAGAGAAAGAGAGAGAGAACTCTCTGGTGTCTCTTTTTTCTTTTTTTTATGTCTGTTCTTATAAGGACACTAATCCCATCAGATCAGGGACTTACCCTATGACTTCATTTAACCTTAATTACTTCCTTGTTCCAAAACAGTCACATTGACGGTTAGGGCTTCAACATGTAAATTTTAGGGAGATAGAATTCAGTCTATAGCATTTGGGTTCTAACACAAAGGGATTTAACAATATCAGAAAAGGGGAACCAAAGGGATATTTTTTGAACTCAGGGACAGAATTAAGTCAATGCAATTATTATAATCCCTGGTAAACTGAGAAGGAATGTAAGCAGGCTGTAGTTTGGACAGTGTCTCAAGGAATCAAGTTTGCTTAGATTTTCCGGGGCAAACTCAGTTGCTTTAGGGGAAAAAAAAAAAAAGTAAAATTTGAAATTAGAGCGAGGATGGAAGTGGGTAAATGGAAAAAAAAAAAATAAGAAGGTACCTTCTTTTCTAAAAGGGTTTAAATTTTAGTGACCAGTTTAGAGGTTTGGGAGTGACTAGGTTACAAAGTAATGAAAGAGAAAAGATCAAATCAAATAGATCAAATCAAATAGATCCCAAAGATGACATTTCAAAAAAGGGGAATTATAGTGATTAATAAATGAGAAGGAATGGTTAGAGCCAAGTATGGCCTAACCCAAGAGAAACAAGGTAACATCTTGGAAAGCAAATGACTCTCAGGAGAAATCAAATACAGGAAATTATTGGGAGGCACGACCTGAAAGCTACAGGGATAGAATCAGTGGTAAGAATGATTGAGGAACCATCTATGTTGGAAAACATGGCATAACAAAGTTTCATGTGGGAAATTAAACACTGAGTGAATTTTCAATATAACTGTAGCATGCCTTTAGGGCTAATTTTATTAATTTTTCACCCAATTAGATTTCCTGAAATATTTTCCATTTTCTCAGAAGGGGACACAGAATTTTTGTATTTAGGAAGTTGGTTTATGAAGGTTGAAACTGGTCTATTCCAATAAATTCCTGAAGGATATAGACACATTCTTTGTTAAGATATGGGTTAATAGGTATTTATAATACTTAGATTTATATTTTATTCTGCCATTGCACCTGAAATGTTAATACTTGTTCATAGGTTGATTCTAAAAGCTGAGAAGCAATAAACGGACATTCAATATTATTACCACATAAATATTCACTGAGGAACCAATAATGTGATTGTGTTCATAAAGAAGAAAACATAACCTTACGTTTTATTTTTTCTAGTCAAAAGAATATTCTAAAGAGCAATTTCGTATGGATTATCTTTTCTCACTCCCCATTACTTATTCAAAATTTTGTTCAAATCTTTATCTTGGTTTATTCTTTTGAATAATAGTTACTTAACAGCTGTCATGTTCCCCTGCATTTTTTTAAATTTTATTTTATTATGTTATGTTAATCACCATACAATACACCATTAGTTTTTGATGTAGTGTTCCATGATTCATTGTTTGCGTATAACACCCAGTGCTCCATGCAGTACGTGCCCTCCTTAATACCCATCACCAGGCTAACCCATCCCCCCACCCCCTCCCCTCTAGAGCCCTCAGTTTGTTTCTCAGAGTCCATAGTCTCTCATGGTTCGTCTCCCCCTCTGATTCCCCCCCTTCATTTTTTCCTTCCTACTATCTTCTTTTTTTTTTTTTTAACATATAATGTATTATTTGTTTCAGGGGTACAGGTCTGTGATTCATCAGTCTTACACAATTCCCAGCACTCATATGTGTTACACCATAACACATACCCTGCCCAATGTCTATCACCCAGTCACCCCATCCCTCCCACCCCCCACCACTCCAGCAACCCTCAGTTTTTCCCCAGCATTTTTTATTTCATATTATATTAGCTGACAAGATTTAATATATTAAATAAAACATATACTTTTGTCTTATCATTAAGATACTTCTGGATTCTTAATTGAACATATAATTTACTATTCAAATCTACTTTTTTTCTATAAGTCATTCTTCTGAGGGCTTTCTGACTTTCTGTTATAATTTAAACTAATTTCTAGGCTGGATTCAGAATGGTTTCTGGAATTTCTTTTCCTCATATTCTTAGTTAATTATACTGTTTCTTGTAGTACACATCTTGCTTTTTCTTAAATATAGTTCTCATTTTGCTGAAGTACATCCTTAAGTATTTTTTTTTCCAAAAAGAGTGCTTAAGAGGTAAACTTTCTGTCTAAAATTTTTCAATGACTTTTTTCATGTTTGATTTATAATTTGATTTATATTGTTTTAAAATCATTTTCCTGGGGTGCCTGGGTGGCTCAGATGGTTAAGTGTCTGCCTTCGGCTCAGGTCATGATCTCAGGGTCCTGGGATCAAGTTCCACATCGGGCTCCTTGCTTAGCAAGGAGCCTGCTTCTCCTTCTGCCTGCCACTCCCCCTGCTTGTACTCTCCCTCTCTCTCTCTCTGGCAAATAAATAAATAAATAAATAAATAAATAAATAAATAAATAAAATCTTTAAAAAAATAAATAAAATAAAATCATTTTCCTTTAGAAGTTTGGAAATGCTTGCTTTATTGGAACTTTGGAAACACTGTTCCATGCAGTCTTGCCTATGACCAATGACAGTTCTGGTTTTTTTGTGGGTGTTATGAACAGATTTGTGTCCCTCCAATATTTATATGTTGAGCCTCTAACCCTCAATGTGACCACATTAGGAGATAGGACCTTTGGGAGATAACTAAGGTAAAATTAGGTCAGAAGGTTGGAGCCCTAATCCCATACGATTGATGTCTTTGTCAGAAGAGGGACAGACACCAGAGATCTCTCCTTCTTGTGTACTCGAGGAAAGGCCACATGAGGACACAGAGATAAAGTGGTGTCTACAAGCCAGGAAGAGAGACTTCACCAGAAATCAACCCTGATGACACCTTGATCTTGAATTTCTAGACTCCTGAACTACAAAGAAATAAATGTCCTTTGTTTAAGCCACTCAGTCTGTGGTATTTTGTTATGGCCATCTGAGCTGACTAATATAGTAGGTAATTTTTTGCTTAGAGTTTTTAATTTTTGCAACAATATATTTAGGTGTGAGTCTTTTCATTTACCCAACTCTTTCCATCTGAAAAAACAAGTTTTCAAATCTGGGCACTTTTTCTTCTATAATTTGTTTGAATAAGTCTTTCCTTCTCTTGTCTTTATTCTCTTTATGAAATTCCTATTACACAGAAGGTGACCTGAATCTTTCCCTTCCTCCTCATGTTTTCCATTTTAGTATTTGCTCAATATTCTGGGAGAGTTCTTTCACTGTATTATAACTCTATTATTTTAATTTAGTCATCAGCCATGTCCTTTTATAATTTAGTAGTTCTATTGAGTTCATTTTAAATTTCATCAATTATATTTTTAATTCCTAAGCATTAAATCTTTTTTCCCCTCAAATTGCTTATTTTCCATCAATGCCTCTTTTTATTTTGTGAATGCTATATCCTCAAATTTTTCTGAAGATGTTTATATATAATATATATCCTTTTTTACCTTGTATAATCTGCTACTTCCAAGGTTAATTTTTCAGTTGGTTTATCTTTATCTTTTTCTTTTATCTCCCGATTTTTTTCAAATGCTTCTTCCTTGGTAGTAAAATAGTTTGTTGATTTGGTCTATATACTCAAATGGCATTTTCCTTAAATGGGAGGGCTTACTCAGGGTTCTAATAAGAGAGAAGATCTTGGAGGCAGAAAGGAATACGAGTTGTTGGGGCTGGAAACAGGTAAGGAGGCAAGGCTTTCCAACAAAAGCCAAAGTATAGAGGACTTCACTCGGAGTAATTCAGGATATTCAGATACCTTCCCTTTATTTCATTTTTACATCTTTACTGTTTCTCTCCACTTCCTAACTGAAGTGTTGTCTCAGTTCTTGGGATTCTAGCTTTACCTACAGGAGAGCGCTGGTTCAACCTGAGCTGGCCTAGCCAATTTGTGGCAAGTCTTCCATGACTACTTTGAGGGAAGAGCTACCTGCATCAGCCCATTTCTACTCTCCGTGCCTGTGCCTCTCCATCTGTGACTCTGGGATTCTAGTATAAACAATGACCCTTATTTGTGCTTCAGCTTTCTCCTGGACACAGTTGCCATTGCAGTCTCCTCCATTCTGTTTTCTCTCTTAATACAATCATATTGCTTTAAGATTTCCAGACGTTAGGGGCGCCTGGGTGGCTCAGTTGGTTAAGCATCCAGCTCTTGATTTTGGCTCAGGTGATGATCTCAGGGTGGCTGCATTAGGCTCCACACACAGCATGGAGTCTGCTTGAGATCCTTCTCCCCACCCCACCCTGCTCACATGCTCTCTCTCTCTATATATATAAAGAAAAAAAATTCCAGATGTTAGAAAAATTGTTACCAATTTTTCACACCTTTTTTTTTAGCACCAGTATAGATTTATGTTTTTATTTCATCTTTGCAGTCTCGATGGAGCCTGTCAACAAGAATCAAATGCAAATTCTCAGCCTCTTGATTCTGCAAAACAGAGCTGAGGTGGGGATAGGGAGGTGAGAAATGCTGTTGGCCTGATCCTCCTAGAGAAATACTGTGATCCTTTGTTCTTGGCCTCACCCACCTGGAGTGGAGCATCTGTCATGCTGAGCTTGGGAGAAGAAGGTAGGGTGTTTGTTGTGGCCCAAATACCACAGACTCATGCTGCTTTTTCAAAGATTTAGTACATTTCCTTGAATGAATGCTTCTCCATTTGCTGTCTGCCCTAAGGACAATGTCTAGAAATTTTAAATGATTTTTAAAATATAATTTTCCCTAGTTATGCTAGTTTTACCTAGAAGAGGGTTTGCTGATCTCCTCACACTGCCATTCTGGAAGTTCTCAATCAACGTTTTATTTTAAGCCTCTAAGTTTTGGGGTGTTTGTTGCAAAACAAAGGGTATGAGAGACAGGTATTATTGTTATTACTGTTATTACTGTGATTGTTATTACCACCATTGTCATTTATTCACAAATAAGGATAATGCAATGGAAATAGAAGATGCTGCATGTATACCTACATATTTAACAATTCAGTTGATGATTCAAAAGTTATTCATGAAATATTTGAAAAAGGGAGACAGAATTAACTAATATTTATTACAAATATCCTGTGGGGCAAGAATTTCATATACACTATTTCTTTATTTTCTAAAAAGCAATGAAGTAAGAATAATATTCTCATTTTACATATGGAGAAAATTAAGCTCGGAGAAGTTGAATTTTGTCTGTGACTGGCTACTTGGCAAGTTTAAGTTAGAGTTTGGATTCTAACCAAGAATTTACTCATCTCAGAGTCTATGCTTTTCTTACAGCTTAGTAGAGATCAATTAACAAAAAGAAGATTACAAGAAAGTATATGATAGGGGTGCCTGGGTGGCTCAGTCATTAAGCGTCTGCCTTCGGCTCAGGTCATGATCCCAGGGTCCTGGGATCGAGCCCTGCGTTGGGCTCCCTGCTCTGTGGGAAGCCTGCTTCTCCCTCTCCCATTCCCCCTGCTTGTGTTCCCTCTCTCGCTGTGTCTCTCTCTGTCAAATAAATAAATAAAATCTTAAAAAAAAAAAAAGAAAGTATATGATAGACTCATCTAAAATATAAATGTAAATTTTACAGGAATGTATAGTAAGTCCATTTAGAGATGTAGCCTTATAGAGATTTAATGAAGGAAATAGGAATTGAGTTGGGTTCAGTGGTTATCAGTAGAGAATGGGTAGGTGGAGAGTTTTTGGGTTTTTTTCCTGGAAAAGAACACACAAGAAGGAAAGGAACATGCATTCATTTGTGGGTACTGATAGGACATGTTTGGACAGAACAAAAATTTACCTATGATAGGTATTTGATAAATATTTGGGAGTTCCTGAAATAATAGTTAGAGAAAAGGTAAAATAGAGGTAAAACAAGGTTTGTTGCTTGTCTGAGCAATGTGAACTTTATCTAAAAATGAGCAGACGGTCAGAACAAGAGAAGGTAGTGCAGGAATGGCAAGAAGAATGTACTGTTTAGGTAGATTAATTTGGAAACTTGTGATGGTCATGATGGAAAAGAGAGAACTTGAAAACAGGAGAACTGGACACCGGATATCTAGGTCTGAGGTTCAGAAATGAAAGAAGACTGATCAGAAGAATAATCTAAAATATGGATCGAGGTAAACAATTAATGGAAATTTGTGACTAAGTGTAAAGCAAAGAGAGAATGAAAAGACAGAAGGAAATTTGCAAATTTGGAGGGACCTATGGTAATATTTAGATTTCCTTTAATCTAAGCCTTTAGACTTAAAATGAAGACATTCAAGAAGAGGTTATATTTAGGGGAAAATAGTTTGTCTTTGACTTAAAGATGTACAAGAACATCCAAATAGATATAATGCCCTGCATTTGATTAATCCTTTACATTTGTTTAAAGTGCTTTTATTTGTTGTAATGTCATTTAGTTATCTCTTGAAACTTATGAGGTAGTCAGATACTATTATGTCTATTGTGTATTTGAAGAAAGACTCCAGAAAGCCTAGTTGACTAGTCCAAGGTCAGCTAATAACTACTCCAAGTAGAACTAAACAAGGTTTAATATTTAGGTTAATTCCAAATCCTACTGATTAGAGGGCATGGTTCTGAAAATTCTCCTGCCAGACACACTTAGATTGAATCAGAAATTAAATATGATCCATGCTTACTGCCTTCTGCTGTGTGATCCTTGGGGCTTAGAGACTAAAGCTTCCATTTGGTCAATAATTGAAAGAAGTGATTACAAATGCATTTCCTGGTAATAACAATGGAAAAGAAATGTTATAAAACTAAATCAGTTGTGGCTGCTCACTTAAGTGCTTATGTTTGTATGGTCTGACTGGAATATGGTCTCCCTGATTTATGGTATAAATGTCTATTATTAGAGTAGACCATTTACTCCTCTGAAGGCAACAAGGTAGTCAGGTTGTCCAGTGAAAATTCAAACTCTTTGCCTGAGCAGGAGCAGAGATGAGAACATGGCCTGTAAACAAAAAAGGCCACTTTAATATGACATAAATCACTTGGCTTACTTGCTACTTCAATCTTATTTTGCTAAATGGCTTTTTGTTGTTTTCTTGGTTTAACCTGCCACCAGAAAGATTTATCCATCTCAGACTCTTATAAGTTGACAATTGTTTGACCCTCGATTCCTAGGTTCAGTGTCAAGTTTATGAATTTCCAGTGGGCCCTGGAGAATAAGTTAATGGAAGCCTAATCTGCTCATGGGAATCTAGTGGAGCAGTAGGGGACTAAGGGCCCAAGTAAATGGCTTGCCTTTTACCCGCAGGCAAAGGATTTGCTAAAATTAAATAAATATCCTGAGTTGGGGCTAGAGTGAGCTGGGGAACTGAAAACATAAATCAGAGAAAGTAAGACTGAACTGTTCATCAAAAGTCAAGACAGAACCAGGAAATAGAAAAGACCAGGAAGCTGTGAATAAGTGAGAAGCCTGAAGTTTGGTCTCTGGCTACAGGGGTCAAGCGTTTGTAGCCAAGGTTGGCTCGAAAGTATTTGCCATAAAGTGATATGCAAGAGAACAACACATGTAAAGGCTGGTAACAAGAAAAAAACCCTAGTGTTGTAAAATAAGCAACACTTCCTGGTAAGAAATAGCTTAGGGGGGAAACATTTCCAGTAATTAGAAATGTATTTTTTTAATGAAGAGATCTTGCCCATTGTTGGACATACCTAATTTAAAAAATATCTCCCTTGTATTGAATTGAGCTTTTCCCCAACATTAAGTGGACCAGCTATCTGAAAGTCCTTCCTAAATGATAGATCTTCAATATTTGATGGCAGCTAGGGTAGTTCAATTTTAAATTTTCTCTTCTAAGTGCTTTCTTCATCCCTTTAAATGTTTTCATGTGATGTAACCCTTTCTCTGGGGTCATTCAGTATGTTAGTATGTTTTTCAATGGCACCTTCCACTATGGCATGCAATCAGCTTTCCTCAACTTGGTCTAAATACCACATCACACACAAAAGTAGATATAATACATCGTTAAGTTAGTGGGTATTAGATTCAGAATTTGAAAGACCGCTCAGCCACATATTTGCTTTTTGTCCTTAAAAGAACCCAAATGATCTTTCCTAATCCACTCTTTCCTAATCCACAAACTGTTAATATATCTGTGTAGTCCTAAAGATTGAATGACCTGGCATATGTATCCCTGTAGGTGCTGTTATTATTAATAATAATCCAGTGCGTTTTTAACAGTTTAATACCATTGATATGTATTGGCTTGATGTCTGTTTAAACCTGCAAATTTTTCAGGTGAATTGCTTTCAAACTAGATTACTCACATCCTGCACTTTTGAAATTGAGTTTTTAATTTATAAAGACAGGGATTTACAAGTTTCCTAATTCTACTTTGCTTTTGGCAGTTAAGCCCACACTTGCCTTATATTTAAAAGTTTATGGATATTGATCTATCATCTTCTAAACTGGCTATCCCTAAAACCATTATGGAATCTGCAGATTGTTTCCTTTCAAAGCACATTTAGGGAGCACCTTCTATGTGTTAAGTACAAAAATAGACATGAAAGACAGAATTAAAACAAATACAATGTGATAAATGTTAAAAATGAGTTGTTGATGCAACAGATATTAATTGGACTCTGTACCTACAACTCTGCTAAAGATCTTAAAAGTATTATCTCATTTAATCTTCATATACCCTGTGAGGTAGGTACTATTATTATCCCTTTTTCATAGATGAGGAAACTGAGCCTATATGCCCAACTCTAAAATTTTTTTCTTATTCATGAAATCCGAGGAGATGAGGTGAAATTTCCACTGTTCTGTGGGGGATGAATGGCATTTGTGGCATGTATTTGGAGTACTAACTTCCTTTCTGGCTTAAATTTTCTCACTTTGTTTCAATTCTTTTTTCTTGTTCTAAATAATGTTGTCATGTTTTAGTATAGATTATAGGCTATGTCAAATTTCTTTTTGGAACACGAGTAAAAATAAATAATCACAGTGTCTGATTACAGTCATCTTCACATTTCCAAGCCAGGGCCAAGAAGAGAGTGTTGGTGGATAAGAGTGATTTCCTTCAATGACATGACTCTATTTGCCTGGTTTTCATTATTTAATCCACTACATATCCATATAACTCTACTATTACTTGTTTTTATTCTTCTCCATCATTATATCACAAAAGACCATCCAATGCTTTGCTGAAATCTAGAAACATTTTAATTTCCCTCATTGACAACTTTAGATACTCTCTAAGAGAAGAAGAGAAAAGATAGTAGTGTTGGATTGCTTTTTAATAATTCCACAAAGAAAACAAGCCATCTGTTTTTGTGTTTTTAAGATACACAAACCATCTGTTTGTGTTTTAGGTTTTTTTCCAGAAGCATTCTTTTGTGGGATGATATTCTTATTTTCAGAATATATGGTGTTTTGTGCTGCTTTGAACACAGTGAACTAGATTATCCTTGCTGGTAAACTTCCCTTGGGGACCAAAAGAGGTACTTTGGGAAGCACCACTAACTCTCAAGGCCTATTAGGGCACTACTTCTGAAATTGCTTCTCAGAAGCTGAGGAATAAAGAGCCTTAATGACTTAAAGTAATAGTTTAGGAAATGATACCTTGGTGATCCAGGAGTGTTTAACTTGCAGGTAGGGCAGAACTTACCTACCAGCTCCCTGTCTAGGAGTCAAGCTCCATAATTTCTAGCCCAGACTCTCTGCCATTAACTGGTTGTGTGCTGTGGCTAATCATTAACCTTTCTAGTTCTCTATTTCTGCATCTGAAAATAAGAGGATTGGATCACATTATCCCTGGGAGTCCCTTCTTGTTCCCAAAGTCACAATTAATGAGAAGACTCAGCATTAATAGCAAAATCAAAGGGTCACATGGCAAAGCTGGGGGGGCGGGTAGGAGGGGGGGTATATATACAAAAGAGAGAACAGATCCATAGAGTGATACTGTGAAAAAAGATCATCTTTCAGAGGGTCTGTCTCAAATAATAACCCACAAATTGTGACAATTTATTCTGTTGTACATATATTGTGTTAAACATATATACATATATAACATATATCATATAAAACATATATATGTAACATGTATAAAACAATATATGTGTGACAATATACATATACATAGGAATATAAAAACACAATATATTGTATAACACAGTAAATTAAGTGTCACAATTTGTGGGCTATTATATGAGACAGACTCTCTGAAAGAAGCCCCTTTTTCACAGTATTCCTCCCTGGATCTGTTCTTTACTTCTTGCTTATGCCAAATACTTTTTACGAACATCTTGGTTTTTAGCTGCAGTGGTAAAATGACTACCCCCAGAAAGCACTTGCATAGAATCTTTAGGGAAAGAACAGGTCCTTCTTTCATCACAGATTGGTTTATTCTCTCAGTTATCATTGATCGAAGACTTGGGAGTGGAAAAGTCAGAACAGATTTGAGACCCATGGGACTGGTATAATGCAATCAGTAAATATAAACAAGTATATATAAAGTATAAATAAAGTATAACCAAGTCAATAAATAATGGTTAAATCTTAACCTAGGGTAGCTTGACTTTCCTAGGTTTTGAGGACCTCAAGCTGACGTTCTGAAAAGATTGCCCTCGCTAAATTTCATTGACGTTGGAGTTTCTCTTTTTTTTTTTTTTTTTTTTAAGATTTTTTTATTTATTTATTTGAGAGAGACAGAATGAGAGAGAGCAAGCACATGAGAGGGGGAGGGTCAGAGGGAGAAGCAGACTCCCTGCCGAGCAGGGAGCCCGATGCGGGACTCGATCCAGGGACTCCAGGATCATGACCTGAGCCGAAGGCAGTCGCTTAACCAACTGAGCCACCCAGGCGCCCGACGTTGGAGTTTCTCTTAAGACTCCCCTCCAGGAAGACGCATGTGATTGAGCTTAACTCATTTCCTTATGTGCACCCAGAAGACTCCATCATTAGCCTTTCATGCCAATGTGTGCTTTGCACTGGTTTGCACACCTGCTGTAACACAATGGCCCTTCTCTGGATGACTGCTGGTAACACCAACTCTGCCTACAAACATTCTGGAAGCGTTGATTGTACTACCCTGCATCTTACAGGTTGCCAAAAGTATTTTGCAGAAAAACTAAACTTGATATTTTTTCATATTACTTCTATCCCTGGGCTAGGGCTTCTGGAAATGCATCAAGCAGAAGCTGCTGCAAAACTCCTCTTCCCCAAGGGAGTACCCCACGGAATGAGTCAGTAAGGGCTTTGCAGAGATTAGTTTATCAGGAAGCATTCTCCTGACATCTCATAGTTTAACTCACACTGTATAGAAAGGCTGCAGGGATTATAAAGTGTGAAGACATAAAGATGATAATTCCAGGTAGGCAAAAGTGCCTACATGGTTCACAAAAAGCATCAAAATCACCCAGGTAGTAACTGCAGTAGAAATGTAATAATGGCTCCACTCTTTAATTATTTACCTGCGTTTGTTGCTGTTGTTTTTAATACTGAAGGGAAAGATGCTTAAAGTATTTTGCATCCACTATAGCTGAGAATTAACACTGAGGTTCAAATTATATACTTCCCTAGGAAAAGATGGTATATACTACATTCCTTTTAAACCTGGTTTCAAAGAACAATGCATTCTTTGCAAATGAATTAAATAAAAAGTAATTTCTTACTATTTCATGTACGATTTTGCCTTAAAAATATGAGAGGAGGTACCATATAAACAAAGTGGAATTTTAACAACATCCAAGGGAGATGCAGAAAAATACAACTTTGAATAAAATCTCTGGTGCAGTGTATTTATAATACCAGCATCTCCTAACAAGATTCAACAAATGTACCTGTAGCAAGAATTCCATTAACCTCTCCCCGTTTTCAAGTTAAACTAGGTTTCGCAGAATGAAAATTTATTTCATCTGATTCTTAATAGTAGAAAATACGAGAAGGGCCCAAATTGACTAAAACTAGCATTCTGAGAACACTGATTCAAAGTTCAGTAGCTTAGTTTCCATTGTAATAAAAGTTACCCACCATTATATTTCCTGGCAGTGGGTTAAATCCGTAATGGCATTGGCCATTATGCAGCTTAAGGGAAATTATGGAGTAGAATCTGTCTGCACAAATCTTGAGTAGGAGGAGTAAATGTTTCATAGCACACTGTGTGATCCATGTCCATCTGGTGTTCTGAAAAAAGAAAAGCCAGGAAGGTCCACAAAATGTGCTTGATGGCACATTCGAGAATGAGAAAATCAGAAGATAATACATATTCATATTTTTGCTTTATTACAATGCCTATTAGCAAAGGACACCAGACTGAACAGGATATAACATTATTTTGTCTAAAAAAGATTTGAGAGATACTTTTCTTCTCACTTGATGAAGGCAAACATGCAGGTTCCATATACATTTTCTTTCTTAATGATAAAAAATTTAAATTCCAAATGAAATCATGACTCTAAAGGAGTCAGGTGACCACTTTTCTGCAACCCTTGCCAAAATGCAAATATATACCTCTCCTGTGCATGATTCTGATCTTAAATTGTTTAATTCTATCAAATTACTTGTGTATATAACATTTTGATAGAAAATCCTCAATCCAACAACAAAAACCACTTGAAAATACAGAAAATCACAAAGGAAAAACACCTTTACTCCTATTGCTAAAAGATGATCACTTTAAACATTTTGATGAGTCCTTCCAGTATCATATATATTTACACATTCAATCTATATGTACAATTCCTCCCCAAAAGATCGTTTACATATTACTTTGTAGGCTCTTCTCTCCCTTTAGTGATATAGCATGGACATTTTCCCATGACCATAAATATTTAATTATAGCTTTTATATCAAATATGTTTAGAAATCAGATTGATAAGTGGATGTTATAAACTTAATGTTCATTAAGTCATTCTTAAAAGATCATTTGCTTCTTTGCTGGATGCAGCCTTACTGTGCCATCGCTGGGATTTTAATCAAGAGACACCACTTCACAAGATCTCCTCCAGGGCATCTGACATATGGCACTGATGTACACCAAGAGTGTCTTCTTCCCCATTTTGCCCACTGGCTAACTGACGGGCAGTATGTGGGCAAAGTCCTCATCGGGTGCTATTCCCTGGGACAAGCTCCTGGACAGTTGGGATGCACCCAGGATTACAGAAGGACATGTCAGTCTTCAACTGAACTAGTAGGTTGGAGCTCCCTTATGTCAGGGCTGTTGGGGATCCAGCAACAGCAGCTGCGAGTGGGTAGCAAAAGACCAGCCCATCGGATAGAGGAGGACTTTGCATGGAAAGTTCATTTCCTGAACACTTCACTACTAGACATGGCTTTCACTCAAAAAAGACTTTTGCTAAACAAATGAGCAGCACCCACACTTTTCTGCGTCGGAGCTTTTGCCCTAATTTCGGTGTCTATTTCCTGTTCCTCCAGGTCCAAATTCCAAGTGTTGTCTAGCTACCCCAGAATCTCTGGTCACCAGATGCAGGCCATTTGATACTTTCATTCCTACAAAAGCAATGTAGAAATATGCATGTTGTCTTTTTTTTTTTTTTTAATTTTTTTATTGTTATGTTAATCCCCATACATTACATCATTAGTTTTAGATATAGTGTTCCATGATTCATTGTTTGTGCATAACACCCAGTGCTCCATGCAGAACGTGCCCTCCTCAATACCCATCACCAGGCTAACCCATCCTCCCAACCCCCTCCCCTCTAGAACCCTCAGTTTGTTTTTCAGAGTCCATCGTCTCTCATGGTTCTTCTCCCCCTCCGATTTCCCCCCCTTCATTCTTCCCCTCCTGCTACATTCTTCTTCTTCTTTTTTTCTTTCTTAACATATATTGCATTATTTGTTTCAGAGGTACAGATCTGAGATTCAACAGTCTTGCACAATTCACAGCACTTACCAGAACACATACCCTCCCCAGTGTCCATCACCCAGTCACCCCATCCCTCCCACCCCACCCCCCACTCCAGCAACCCTCAGTTTGTTTCCTGAGATTAAGAATTCCTCATATCAGTGAGGTCATATGATACATGTCTTTCTCTGTTTGACTTATTTCGCTCAGCATAATACCCTCCAGTTCCATCCACGTCGTTGCAAATGGTAAGATCTTATTCCTTTTGATGGCTGCATAATATTCCATTGTATATATATACCACATCTTCTTTATCCATTCATCTGTTGATGGACATCTTGGCTCTTTCCATAGTTTGGCTATTGTGGACATTGCTGCTATAAACATCGGGGTGCACGTAGCCTTTCGGGTCCCTACTTTTGTATCTTTGGGGTAAATACCCAGTAGTGCAATTGCTGGATCATATGGTAGCTCTATTTTCAACTTTTTGAGGAACCTCCATACTGTTTTCCAGAGTGGCTGCACCAGCTTGCATTCCCACCAACAGTGTAGGAGGGTTCCCCTTTCTCCGCATCCCCGCCAACATCTGTCATTTCCTGACTTGTTAATTTTAGCCATTCTGACTGGTGTGAGGTGGTATCTCATTGAGGTTTTGATTTGGATTTCCCTGATGCCGAGCGATATTGAACACTTTTTCATGTGTCTGTTGGCCATTTGGATGTCTTCTTTGGAAAAATGTCTGTTCATGTCTTCTGCCCATTTCTTGATTGGATTCTTTGTTCTTTTGGTGTTGAGTTTGATGAGTTCTTTATAGATTTTGGATACTAGCCCTTTATCTGATATGTCATTTGCAAATATCTTCTCCCATTCTGTCAGTTGTCTTTTGGTTTTGTTGACTGTTTCCTTTGCTTTGCAAAAGCTTTTTATCTTGATGAAGTCCCAAGAGTTCATTTTTGCCCTTGCTTCCCTTGCCTTTGGCGATGTTTCTAGGAAGAAGTTGCTGCGGCTGAGGTCGAAGAGAGGTTGCTGCCTGTGTTCTCCTTTAGGATTTTGATGGACTCCTGTCTCACATTGAGGTCTTTCAACCATTTGGAGTCTATTTTTGTGTGTGGTGTAAGGAAATGGTCCAGTTTCATTCTTCTGCATGTGGCTGTCCAATTTTCCCAACACCATTTGTTGAAGAGACTGTCTTTTTTCCATTGGACATTCTTTCCTGCTTTGTCAAAGATTAGTTGACCATAGAGTTGAGGGTCCATTTCTGGGCTCTCTATTCTGTTCCATTGATCTATGTGTCTGTTTTTGTGCCAGTACCATACTGTCTTGATGATGACAGCTTTGTAGTAGAGCTGGAAGTCTGGAATTGTGATGCCGCCAGCTTTGCTTTTCTTTTTCAACATTCCTCTGGCTATGCGGGGTCTTTTCTGGTTCCATACAAATTTTAGGATTATTTGTTCCATTTCTTTGAAGAAAGTGGATGGTATTTTGATGGGGATTGCATTGAATGTGTAGATTGCTCTAGGTAGGATTGACATCTTCACAATATTTGTTCTTCCTATCCATGAGCATGGAATGTTTTTCCATTTCTTTGTGTCTTCCTCAATTTCTTTCATGAGTATTTTATAGTTTTCTGAGTACAGATCCTTTGCCTCTTTGGTTAGATTTATTCCTAGGTATCTTATGGTTTTGGGTGCAATTGTAAATGGGATCGACTCCTTAATTTCTCTTTCTTCTGACTTGTTGTTGGTGTATAGGAATGCCACTGACTTCTGTGCATTGATTTTATATCCTGCCACTTGACTGAATTCCTGTATGAGTTCTAGCAGTTTTGGGGTGGAGTCTTTGGGATTTTCCACATAAAGTATCATATCATCTGCAAAGAGTGAGAGTTTGACTTCTTCTTTGCCAATTTGGATGCCTTTGATTTCTTTTTGTTGTCTGATTGCTGTGGCTAGGACTTCCAATACTATGTTGAATAGCAGTGGTGATAGTGGACATCCCTGCCGCGTTCCTGACCTTAGGGGGAAAGCTCTCAGTTTTTCCCCATTGAGAATGATATTCGCTGTAGGTTTTTCATAGATGGCTTTTATGATATTGAGGTATGTACCCTCTATCCCTATACTCTGAAGAGTTTTGATCAAGAAAGGATGCTGTACTTTGTCAAATGCTTTTTCTGCATCTATTGAGAGGATCATGTGATTCTTGTTTTTTCTTTTGTTAATGTATTGTATCACGTTGATTGATTTGCGGATGTTGAACCAACCTTGCAGCCCAGGGACAAATCCCACTTGGTCGTGGTGAATAATCCTTTTAATGTACTGTTGGATCCTATTGGCTAGTATTTTGGTGAGAATTTTTGCATCCATGTTCATCAGGGATATTGGTCTGTAATTCTCCTTTTTGATGGGGTCTTTGTCTGGTTTTGGGATCAAGGTAATGCTGGCCTCATAAAATGAGTTTGGAAGTTTTCCTTCCATTTCTATTTTTTGGAACAGTTTCAGAAGGATAGGTATTAAGTCTTCTTGAAATGTTTGGTAGAATTCCCCTGGGAAGCCATCTGGCCCTGGGCTTTTGTGTTTTGGGAGATTTTTGATGACTGCTTCTATTTCCTTAGTGGTTATAGGTCTGTTCAGGTGTTCTATTTCTTCCTGGTTCAGTTTTGGTAGTTGATACATCTCTAGGAATGCATCCATTACTTCCAGGTTATCTAATTTGCTGGCATAGAGTTGCTCATAATATGTTCTTATAATTGTTTGTATTTCTTTGGTGTTGGTTGTGATCTCTCCTCTTTCATTCATGATTTTGTTGATTTGGGTCATTTCTCTTTTCTTTTTGATAAGTCTGGCCAGGGGCTTATCAATCTTGTTAATTCTTTCAAAGAACCAGCTCCTAGTTTCATTGATCTGTTCTACTGTTCTTTTGGTTTCTATTTCATTGATTTCTGCTCTGATCTTTATTATTTCTCTTCTCCTGCTGGGTTTAGGCTTTATTTGCTGTTCTTTCTCCAGCTCCTTTAGGTGTAGGGTTAGGTTGTGTACTTGAGACCTTTCTTGTTTCTTGAGAAAGGCTTGTATTGCTATATACTTTCCTCTTAGGATTGCCTTTGCTGTATCCCAAAGATTTTGAATAGTTGTGTTTTCATTTTCATTGGTTTCCATGAATTTTTTTAATTCTTCTTTAATTTCCTGGTTGACCCATTCATTCTTCAGTAGGATGCTCTTTAGCCTCCATGTATTTGAGTTCTTTCTGACTTTCCTCTTGTGATTGAGTTCTAGTTTCAAAGCATTGTGGTCTGAAAATAGGCAGGGGATGATCCCAATCTTCTGGTACCGGTTGAGACCTGATTTATGACCTAGGATGTGATCTATTCTGGAGAATGTTCCATGGGCACTAGAGAAGAATGTGTATTCCATTGCTTTGGGATGGAATGTTCTGAATATGTCTGTGAAGTCCATTTGGTCCAGTGTGTCATTTAAAGTCTTTATTTCCTTGTTGATCTTTTGCTTAGACGATCTGTCCATTTCAGTGAGGGGGGTGTTAAAGTCCCCCACTATTATTGTATTGTTGTCGATGTGTTTCTTTGCTTTTGTTATTAATTGGCTTATATAAGTGGCTGCTCCCATGTTAGGGGCATAGATATTTACAATTGTTAGATCTTCTTGTTGGATAGACCCTTTAAGTATGATATAGTGTCCTTCCTCATCTCTTATTACAGTCTTTGGTTTAAAATCTAATTTGTCTGATATAAGGATTGCCACCCCAGCTTTCTTTTGGTGTCCATTAGCATGGTAAATGGTTTTCCACCCCCTCACTTTCAATCTGGGGGTGTCTTTGGGTCTAAAATGAGTCTCTTGCAGACAGCATATCGATGGGTCTTGTTTTTTAATCCAATCTGATAGCCTGTGTCTTTTGATTGGGGCATTTAGCCCATTTACATTCAGGGTAACTATTGAAAGATAGGAGTTCAGTGCCATTGTATTGCCTGTAAAGTGACTGTTACTGTATATTGTTTGTGTTCCTTTCTGGTCTATGTTCCTTTTAGGCTCTCTCTTTGCTTAGAGGACCCCTTTCAATATTTGTTGTAGGGCTGGTTTCGTGTTTGCAAATTCCTTTAGTTTTTGTTTGTCCTGGAAGCTTTTTATCTCTCCTTCAATTTTCAATGACAGCCTAGCTGGATATAGTATTCTTGGCTGCATATTTTTCTCATTTAGTGCTCTGAATATGTCCTGCCAGTCCTTTCTGGCCTGCCAGGTCTCTGTGGATAAGTCTGTTGCCAATCTAATGTTTCTACCATTGTAGGTTACATATCTCTTCTCCCGAGCTGCTTTCAGGATTTTCTCTTTGTCTCTGAGACTCGTAAGTTTTACTATTAGATGTCGGGGTGTTGACCTATTTTTATTGATTTTGAGAGGCGTTCTCTCTGCTTCCTGGATTTTGATGCCTGTTTCCTTCCCCAAATTAGGGAAGTTCTCTGCTATAATTTGCTCCATTATACCTTCTGCACCTCTCTCTCTTTCTTCTTCTTCTGGGATCCCAATTATTCTAATGTTGTTTCGTCTTATGGTATCGTTTATCTCTCGAATTCTGCCCTCGTGATCCAGTAGTTGTTTATCTCTCTTTTTCTCAGCTTCTTTATTTTCCATCATTTGGTCTTCTATCTCACTGATTCTTTCTTCTGCCTCATTTATCCTAGCAGTTAGCGCCCCCATATTTGATTGCACCTCATTAATAGCCTTTTTGATTTCTACTTGGTTCGATTTTAGTTCTTTTACTTCTCCAGAAAGGGTTTCTCTAATAACTTCCATGTTTTTTTCAAGCCCAGCTAGTATCTTTAAAGTGATGATTCTGAACTCTAGATCTGACATCGTACTAATGTCCGTATTGAGTAGGTCCCTGGCAGTCAGTACTACCTCTTGTTCTTTTTGTTGAGGTGATTTTTTCCGTCTTGTCATTTTGTGCAGAGGAGAATAGATTAATGAGAGAACAAAATGCTAGCAGGGTAACAACGTCCCCAGAAAATATACTCTAAACAAATCAGAAAAGACCTGAAGCAGTGGGAAAAGAAAGGGAAAGAGAGAAAAAAGAAAAGGAAAGAAAAAAAGAAAAAGATAAAGATAAAAACAAACAAAAGCAGAACAAAACAAAACAAAACAAAAACAGAATGTGATCAAATATGATCAGGCTGGATTATAGATCAGTGCCACACACTAGATTTTGGGTGTATTTTGGTCTGTTAAAAGAAAGTCCCTCCCAAAATTTTAAAGAAAGAAAAACTTATATATGTACAAAAATAAGGGTTGATATGATGAAGGGATGGAATATGACTGTAAAGATGGAAATTATAAAAAATTTTAAAAAAGGATTTGATAAGTTGTTTGAAAAAAGAAAGAAGAGGATTAAAAAAAAAAGAAAGAAAGAAAAAAGGGAGAGAATGTGATCAGGCAGGGGAGTAGAAAAAACCCATACACTAGAGATTTAGAGTATATTTTGATCTGTTAGAAGAAACTATCTCAAGATTTTAAAGAGAGAACAACTTATATATATATGCCAAAAATACGGGTAACTACTATGAAGGGATAGAATATGACTTTAAAAATGAAAAATAAAAATGTTTTTTTTTTAAAAAAAGGGATTGATAAGATGTTGGTTGAAAAAGGGAAAAAGAAAAATTCAAAAAAAAAGAAAAAAGGAAAAAAGAAAAAAAGACAGTTAAAAAAATAATTAACTTTGAAAGACTAAAGAATCATGGTAAAAAAGCCATGAATTCTATGTGCAGTGTTCCCCTAGCGCTGGAGTTCTGCCGTTCTCATTGATCGGTAAACTTGGTCTTGGCTGGCTGTTCTTGCTGATCTTCTGGGGGAGGGGCCTGTTGCCGTGGTTCCCAAATGTCTTTGCCGGAGGCAAAATTGCCCCGCCCTTGCCCGGTCCGGGCTAAGTAATCTGCTCGGGTTTGCTCTCCGGAGCTTTTGTTCCCTGCAAGCTCTCCGTACAGCTTTGGAGGCGGAGAGTGAAAATGGTGGCCTCCCAGTCTCCGCCCCGGCGGAGCCGAGAACTCGGGGTCCCGCTCCTCAGCGAGCCCCCAGAGAAAAGCCGTCAGTCACTCCCGTCTCCCCGGTCTCCGGCCGCACTCTGTTCTCACCCGGCCTGTGACCGCGCGTTTCTATCTCTGGCACCCGACCCCGGGTGGAGTCTCCAAACCCAGCAGATCCCCGCGGTGCGCTCCCGCACCTCTCCTCCCGGGGGAAGAAGGTGAGTCTCCCCGGATCTGCCGCTTGTTGGGTCCCTGCTGGAGGAGCAGTGGCCCGACTGTGCCGCGGATCACGGTTTATAGCAACCCCGAGCTGAGAGCCCGCGCCTGGGCTCCGTCTCTGCAGCCGGCTTCCCTGCTCCGATACCTGGGAGCTCTGCCGCACTCAGGCACCCCCGGTCTTTCTGTGACCCCGAGGGTCCTGAGACCACACTGTCCCGCGAGGGTTCCACCCCCCACTTCGCCACCAGAGTGACGTCCCTCAGCGGAGCAGACTTCTCAAAGTTCCGACTTTGTGCTCCGTGGCTCTATCACTTGCCAGAAGCGGCCGTCGGAGGCCCCTCCCCCGCCGTCTATCCTCCCGAATATCGCCTCGGATTCACTTCTCCGCACGTCCTACCTTCCAGAAAGTGGTCGCTTTTCTGTTCAGAGAGTTGTTGCTTTTCTTTTCTTTGATCTCCTGTTGAGTTTGTAGGTGTTCAGAATGGTTTGATCCCTATCCAGCTGAATTCCTGAGAGGAGACGAAATCCAGGTCTCCTACTCCTCCGCCATCTTGCTCCGCCTCCCGCATGTTGTCTTTCTCAAGCACCTTTTAAGACTCAGCTTTACCGTCATCTCTCCAGATCTTTCCAATTCTCCACCTGTCTCCTCAGTCCCCTGAGATCTTTTATTCCTATTGTCAACTATACTGCGTGACTCACAGCAGGATATCAATAAGTGTTTGTGGAACTAATGATTAAATGAATGAAAGAGAGATGTTAAAACAACAACAACAACAATATGAATCTCCAGTGTTGCAACAGCAGGCTTTTGGCTCCAGCTTTTTCCCAAAGTCTCTCAAATCCAAAATGGAGTTTTGTGTCTTATTCTAAAATCAGACCTGACTGGACAGCAAGTTTTGTCATGTCACAAAGTTGGCAGAAGACCTCAAGCTGAGTAGTCAGAGCTACATTATTGTTGCTGAAAAAGTAAGAAAGTCAAGTTTATTCTGACATTTTTAAAATATAAAATTAAAATCTAAGGCCATTCTTCTGTTATCCGTCCTATTTCATCCAAGCAGGATAAAACCTGAAGTTCTTGTTTATCTACCAGAGAGGTCTTCTCGAAGTTTAAGAACATAGAAATATCCCCAAGGTTTTTAATACAGAAAGCAGTGTGAGGGAATGCTAGACATAATAGTAATGCCCACCTCTTTCTCTAATGCTTTCTCCAAAGTCTCATTCCAATGACTTTAGAATTACAGATTTTCTTTGATGGGTATGGAGGTACCCAGTGCAGTCCATACTTTCTTTCATTTACTATCCATTGATTGCACTATGCCTAGTATCTCCCTTAATGTTTGGACAGTGTCTAAACCTTTCTATTAAATGATGAGGACTATGTCCTATTCAGTATTATTTCACCTGCTCCTAGAAAAGTACCTAGTGTGTAAGATGAATTAAATAAATTTCTTTTCCTTAAATGCTTTGCAGATCTATCTGTTGCTTTCTGCACAGAAGATATTAACTCTGGGGCACTTCTTTTGAAAAAAAAATTTGCTTTTCCTTTTTTTTAGATTATTTCTTATTAGAAAAAGAAATTATTCCTGATGTTACAGTATTATTTTCCTTTTTAAAGAATTATTAATTTGTTGTAAGATAATGAACATCATGGCATGCTTTCATAAAAATAATCACTCCATAGTCTTTGTAAAAATGCCATCACTATGATTATAGATCAACCTAATTTCCTTACCAAGAATATTTAGTTATCTTTTATCTCTCTCTACTTTCTCTCCACCCTGAAAAAGTTTTACAGGTTGTGACTTATAATTTTTGGATTTTAAAACATGATTTAGTAATTATGGCTATAGACCAGATTTCAAGATACCACATGGCAAAAGTTCTTAGAGAGGGCCTTGAAGATCCTAGCCTAATATATAATCCTAGCAAGGTCTCTTTTGAAGACATGAAAAACCAGAGAGGTTAAGTGGCTGGTCAAGGTCACAGGGTAAGTATATAAGGGCTACAAAACTAAGGCAACAGAAACAATTTTATAAAATTTGGAAAAATTGTCATAGGTAGATAATTGAATAAGATAAAGATAGAGAGATGTCTTCTTACATGTAACTCAACTCTACTCTGAGAGAAAAGAATGTATGGGAAGAAGAAAAAGTTGCCACAACATCCACGTTGATATGGATTAATTTAGTTCCTACACTAATCATCCTCCACTTCATAAATAAGACCCCCATTTTGGGTATCAGAAATATGGAAAGGAACAAATAGACTGAATCTTGGGGTGGGGGAATGTGTCTTTTGCTTACTTTCAGATCTTGTTATTGAGAATGGTAGTTTTCAGTAGTATAGATAGTCTTTAACCTGAAAAATTTCAGTAACTACCATGGATAAGATCTTAGAAACTGTCTCAAAAATTATCACAGTGTATGAACAACTCTTTATCTGATGACAATACTCATTTACCTTTAGCATTCATGTAAGATAATAAAACCTCTTGAAACAAGAAAATCTCATTGCTTTTATTTTGCTTTAGTGAAAAAAAATTTTTGCCCTTCTGGATTTCAAATCTGTCCTCCTCACATTGGAGAAGAAAGCAATTTTGGGTACATTTCTCAATATGTTGCTATTTTTCATGAAGAACTATAAAGTTTGGGACTAATGATGAAAAATGTTTAAGTGTAAAAGACCACAGGGGACATTTTCTCAGTCAATCAGCATCCAAGTGATACAATCACATGGAGCTTTCTGTATAATTTTCATGTTGAAGAGTCTATTCAAGCTGATTAGAGAGGATTTTATATAAAATTTAGAGGACTTTCATAACAAAGCATTTATTTTCAAATAACATGATTTTGAAAATATTCTGTTTTTTCTTTGGCAGTACTAGTCTCTCAGTGTTTCTTTAGTTCAAAGATTTCTGACAGATAGGAAAACCAAAGTTTTTTTAACCCCACAGGTGGGCAACAATCCTCTTAATGCAGCCATTGTCCTCATGATTCTTTTAATCTAATATATGTGAGATTTCCTCCACGGTAATAATATATACTTATGGCCTCCTTTTTGCTGCCTAAGGAGTGAATTAAAAATCAATATTGTTTCTATAAAGATACATTTGCCCTAAGGAAATACGAACAAACAGGGCATTTTGAAATTATTTGGAAATTCAGGAACATGTGGTTAGGCAAAAGTCAATAGTAGATAAAACCTCTCTTTTTAATAGATTTCAGATGCTGGCAATACATAAATACATATCAAGCCAAAACCATTATAATTTTGGACCCCAGATGGAAGTTGTTTATGAACAACTAGAACAGTCAGTTTATTTATAGTACAGAAATCAAACACTTGAAAAACAAAAAGCAATTACTGTATCTCCAACCGTGTAATGACCATGTTAGACAGAAGAATCACAAATTTAGCTTCATCATTCTTAAATCAAAAGCTGGATTGTAGAGATTATGGCTGTGTCTGGAAAATTAGAGAAAATTAACACTTTCGAAATTACAACACAAAAAGACAATTTAGCTACTACCATTGTTCTTCAGAACAATAAAGTTCCATTTCGGAGAAGACATAAAAGTCATCAGAGAAATATTAAAATAAAATTAATTAGATGACAACGCATTCTTCTTTTTTTTTTCAAGATTTTATTTATTTATTTATTTGAGAGAGAGAGGGAGAGCACAGAGGGAGAGTGAGAAGCAGACTCCCCGTTGAGCAGAGAGCCCGACGTAGGACTTAAGCCCAGGACCCTGAGATCAAGACCTGAGCTGAAGGCAGACGCTTAAACGACTGAGCCACACAGGAGCCCTGACAACACATTCTTCTTTTTTCTTTCTCTCTTCCTTCTATGGTAGGCATCTTCTTATACCCTCCTTTTGTTTCCAATTTTCCTTTTCTTTCACAGTCACTATTTCTATCCCTTTTTATTATTCATTCATTTTCTTTCTTTATGTATTCTTTTTAGTTACCATGTGATCTGCCACTATTCTTTTCCTCCCTCCTCTTCTCCCATCCTTCCTATTGGTTTTTTTTCAATTCTTTCTCTTTGTGTCTGCAGAAATAAGACCATTGGAAGGCTCTAAGGAAACAATTTTCTGTTCAAAAGAAGGAAGAAGCTTCTAAATCTGAGCATGAACTGAAATGGACATGAACAACTTTTCTGGTAGTGACCCTCTCACTTTAAGAGATACAGAGAAGAGGATGAAGAGCTGCTTTTCTGGAAAGTTGTAAAGAAATCTTACATTAAATAGAAGATTGAACTAAGTGGCCGCTAAACTCCCTTTCAGCACTAAAATAATGTTTTTATAATTCTGTTCCTTGATCAGAGCAGGTCAGGGAACCTCCCCCTGAGGCTGCCCCACCCAACAGGTTTCACAGAGTTAAATGATCATTCATATCCGGTTTTTACCCCTTTGTTTGGGAAGGTGGGAAAATCTTTCTCCAGGACAACTAAGCAAGTACTTGATTGTTCTCAGATTAATTCCATTTTCTTTCTGTTCTGCTTTTCCCTTTTATCATCAATTGTCCTCTTTCTTCTTTCCCTTGTTTTATCCTCTTTTTCTTGCCACGCGCCCATCTCCTCTGCTTCCCCCCCTCCTCTTCTCGCTCTGTTCTCTTTTCATCTTTTTCCCTTTATTCCTTGCCGCATTCTTTCTCTTCCTTTTTGCCTTCCTATGCTTGCCAGAGAAGGCTTGCTTCAGGACTTGGCATTCAGTCCCAAGGCTTAGAAGCTCTTAGTCATTAGAGAAGGAAAGAAGATACTCTCTGGTCTCTTTCAGAAACAAAGATGACTTCTCAAGCCTCCCTCCCTCCTACCTGTCCCCTTCCTCCTTTAAATATTGATGATATCACACTAGCAGCCTACTAATGTAACTTTGGCTGGCATTCTGCAGAGGCAAGGGGAGCTGCAGGTCCAGTCATAGGTAAGAGACTTTAGACATCTTTTCCTTCTATCTGTGACTTGCTCTTCTGCCGTGCCTGCATTTCAAGCTTGCCAAGGACAGAAAAACCCATTGTGTGTCAGTAGATTTTCTGCCTGGGGAGAAGCTCCACTTCCCGCGTGAGCTGTAAATTTTTTTGATGCTTATCAGCAGGTGCATAGGCTACTATGGCAGCAGGAGGAAAGGTCAGGCCCTGTTCATCAGGCAACCATGCAGCCAAGATTCTAGGTTGAGATGTCTCCATGTTTCTCAGGTGGAAAAAGAAGCACAAATGTTGCCTATTCACACCACATCCTGATGAACTAAATCCATGGCTACCTTGCTGGCTACCCCGTGGTGCCCAGAATAAGGGCAGTGTATTTTCTGGGTTCTAGTGCAGTGCCATCAGGTCCTGGAGAATTATGAAGCAGCTGAGTGCTTAAATGTGCACCACTTAATTATGTGCCACATGTAATTTCAGAGCAGTTCTATTTATAGTGAGACTTTATTTTTAAAAAGCTTGTATTTCAGAGTAGGAGGCAATGCAAATCATTTTAGGCCCTATAATGAGGCTTAAAATGTGACTCAACAGAGCTGTAAAATTGGCCAGTGCTTCAAATGGGTCACATTCAGATCAAGATGGTAAGGAGGACATTAAAGGCATCAAAACAAACCCAGGATGCAAAAATTTGAGACTTCTCTTGGTCTGTGTATTGGGTGTATCTGTGTGCATTTTGTCGGGGGTGTGTGCGTGTGTACGTTTTAGGGAAAGGTGATTATTAGTAGTAGTTAAGATGGAGAAGAAGTCAGAGGAAATGCAGGACATCTAACAGAAAGTCAAAATTTATATAAACATCGAACAAGGTCAGATTGAGTCAAATGAATATTCAGGATGCAATTCCAAGTGGGAAAGACATAAAGGAGATGTAAGTGTGAGAGCAGGGCAGGAGGAGTAAAGCTCAGAGGGCTCAAATGAAAGAGGGGGCTTGTCTGGGTTGTCAATTAGAAAACAACAGCTGGAGAGAGGGAGATCTTCTCCACTAAGGCCAAAGTGTGTGTGTGTGTGTGTGTGTGTGTGTGTGTGTATGCATGTGAATATGGTGTAGAGTATGACTAAAAAATGATCCCCCTTTTTTTCCTTCACTAAGTGAAGAAAAGATTGATTAAGGTTTGTCATTAATTTGGGGGAACCTAGAAGTGTAACAAAAAGTACATTGGCCTGATCTAAAAGTGACTGTAGCCCCCATCAACTAATGAAGCATAGCAGCTCCTTTTCCCCTCCTCTGTCCCCACGTGGTACACACCCTGCCCAGGGAGATTGACCTCAAGCTCTCACACAATTCAGCTAGAAGCATAGCTATCATGCACAGCTTTAAAGTTGGCAGACACCCCCTAACTCGTTGACTCAAAGACGAGGTCTGTGTGGGAAGTGGTGGTCAAAGGGCATCTGTAAAAACAATCTCATGATAATCAGTTGATGGAATGTTTTGATTTTTCCGGGCCTGGTGTTGTATTGGGGAAATATAGCTGCAATATTTCTCATCTTTTCTTAGCTGTTCTCCCTTATACTTATTTCCTACTCATCTGTGCATCTACAGCCAGCCTTAATCCTTACACCTACTTTCAGGCACAAGCACATTTCTTTTTTTTTTTTTTTTTTATGTTAATCACATTACATCATTAGTTTTTGATGTAGTGTTCCATGATTCATTGTTTGCATGTAACACCCAGTACTCCATTCAGTACATGCCCTCTTTAATACCCATCACTGGGCTAACCCATCCCCCCACTCCCCTCCCCTCTAGAACCCTCAGTTTGTTTCTCAGAGTCCATAGTCTCTCATGGTTCGTCTCCCCCTCCGATTCCCCCTCCTTCATTTTTCCCTTCCTACTATCTTCTTCTTTTTTTTTTTTAACATATAATGTCTCATTTGTTTCAGAGGTACAGGTCTGTGATTCAACAGTCTTACACAATTCACAGTGCTCACCATAGCACATACCCTCCCCAATGTTTATCACCCAGCCACCCCATCCCTCCCACCCTCCACCACTCCAGCAACCTTCACTTTGTTTCCTGAGATTAAGAATTCCTCATATCAGTGAGATCATATGATACATGTCTTTCTCTGATTGACTTATTTCGCTCAGCATAATACCCTCCAGTTCCATCCACGTCATTGCAAATGGCAAGATTTCGGGGTTTTTTTGATGGCTGCATAATATTCCATTCATTTTTTCTATTCTTCTGTCCATTCATCTGTCGATGGACATCTTGGCTCTTCCCATAGTTTGGCTATTGTGGACATTGCTGCTATAAACATCGGGGTGCGTGTACCCCTTTGGATCCCTACATTTGTATCTTTGGGGTAAATACCCAGTAGTGCAATTGCTGGGTCGTATGGTAGCTCTATTTTCAACTTTTTGAGGAACCTCCATACTGTTTTCCAGAGTGGCTGCACCAGCTTGCATTTCCACCAACAGTGTAGGAGGGTTCCCCTTTCTCTGCATCCCCGCCAACATCTGTCATTTCCTGACTTGTTAATTTTAGCCATTCTGACTGGCATGAGGTGGTATCTCATTGAGGTTTTGATATGGATTTCCCTGAAGCCGAGCGATGTTGAGCACTTTTTCATGTGTCTGTTGGCCATTTGGATGTTTTCTTTGGAAAAATGTCTGTTCATGTCTTCTGCCCATTTCTTGATTGGATCATTTGTTCTTTGGGTGTTTATTTTGATAAGTTCTTTAATGATTTTGGATACTAGCCCTTTATCTGATATGTCATTTGCAAATATCTCCTCCCATTCTGTTGGTTGTCTTTTGGTTTTGTTGGCTGTTTCTTTTGCTGTGCAAAAGCTTTTTATCTTGATGAAGTCCCAATAGTTCATTTTTGCCTTTGCTGAGAACACAGGCAGCAACCTCTTTGACCTCAGCCTCAGCAACTTCTTGCTAGAAACATCAACAAGCACATTTCTTAACCAAGGGTGAACTCTAACTCCTCCATCCCACCCACATCCCCACTCCTTGTGCCATTATTCCTCACTCAGTGCTCTCACACTCACGTTTGCCAAAACAAATATATGTCAATAGCAGGAAAAAAATCTTTTGCTGCTAACAATAGCCAAGAGATGAAATAAATGTATTTTCAAGTTCGAATACAATACACTATGAAAATAACAATGAAAAGATCGAATTTAATCCAAGGATCCACAGCAAAATATCTCCTTTTGAATTAAAAAAAAAAAAAAGTCAGTACCTTTAGGTGTAGTTTCAGGGCCTAGGTTGCTATTTTGAAAAGATTGAATGAAATCTTGTGGATTGATATTAATTAGTTAGTTCCTTACTATTTGTTTTTTTAAAGACTGATGAAAAGGAGTATGAATCTGAATATTAGTTTGTAAATTAAATTATTGTCATAAATATGATCATTAGCAATAAATGATAATATAATATTAAGAATTACTACTCATAATAATAGTAGCATCTTATTTATTTATAATAAATTCCATGAGGGCAGGGGTTGTGTTTAATAGTTACTTAACACGTATTTATGGAATGCTAAATGTTTTTCAAACATATGCTCTCTTGGTCCTCTTAACAATTCAAGGATCTGTCTCATTAATGCTTAAACCTTTTACATGCTTGGTACTGCAACTGCTAAATAGTAGAAATTTAGCAAATATTTGTTGGCTGAGGGAGTGGTAGGGCAGGTGTTAACATATGCTACGTGGATTCAGAACATACACCTAGGCATGACCATCAACTGGTATACCACAACCTTCTCTAGGGAACAAATCTCATCTATCCCTAAGATCATATATTTTACATTAAATATAGGTAAACTGTGACTCTAGGCCAATCTTGGATTTTGTTATTGATAAGTCTTTCTCTAGAGAATCCTGGAAAGGTAGAGTTTTTTTGGTACTATTCATATATTTATGAGCATTAAGATTGGAGAAGCCATAATTGGCTACCAAGAAAAATTCTGCCTAAGGACCAACATCTAACAAGTTTGGTGTTCATACTTGGAATGATTCATCAATCTTGCTATGTATTATTGCGACACTGCATGGAGTTTCTGATAATGTTTGCTTAAGTGAAGAGTTCCAAATAGGTTTGAAGTTATATAAACTATTGATAAACATTTCTGTCATCCTTCAAAGAATTCCCAGAGGAGATGATGGTGCCCCTGTAGGAGCAGTGATGAGGACAAACACCTGGGGACTTGCTGCGTGAGCAATCTTTTTGAGCCCTAGTGTCTTCATCAGCAAACCTGAGCCTGAGGAAGTAAGAAGTGTACTGCCTACCTCAGGTGTAATTGTGAAGGAGACAGTAAGGCACTTTATAAACTAGGAAGTGCAGGATAAAAGTCAGTTGTTGTTATTATCTATAAAATAGAGGTCACAATTACCCATCTATCTTTAAAAGTTGGTTTGAGAGTCAAATGAGAGAGTGTGGAAAAATTTCTAAGGAGGACAAGATACTTTTCAACTGCATAATGAAACTATTATTAAAATATCCTCTTCAAGGACATCCATATCTTTTTCTCATGACTAAAAACGAGGGGTAGTTCTTTCTACAGAGGTTCATGGCACCATCACAAACAGAATAATGATCACCGTTACATATTTATTGATCGAGAGCTACAAGCTGCTTCTCCAGTATCAATTCTTTGTGAACCAATGGACATGATATAAAAAAATGCCATCAGAGTTATAAAACCCATATGTCAAATAAGCTACCTATTTTCTCAGCATCACTTAACACTTTTTAAAGAGTTGCTAACTGCAAAAGCTCTCTCCTTAGAACATAAGTCATTGTAATCGGAACTTTGGAAATAGTCACGTAGCTAGAATGTTGAATAAAGCACAGTTGGCAGTTTGTGTTTTCTCTAAGGCCTTTCTTACGAGAAATTGGGAAGTCAGACGGTATCTCTAACAAACGTATGTCCTAAGAAATCCAATTGCATATCAGTGATTCTTTAGGGGTTAGAAAGTCCTTTCATGAAAAGATTTCAATTTGCCACAAACATAAACAACAAACATTGGTTTGATTATACAATATCTACTTTCATAGCTTCCTAAGTCAGTCTGACCCTCCAATCTTGAGAAGCAAGGATATGACACTGTTTTTGTAAGTAATGCCTCCATTAACTTTATTGGCTCCGAGCACGTTGGAAAGAACAGTTAAAGAGAATCCATTTTGTTTTCCTATTGAGGGGTTTCTGCGAGGGGTAGGAGAAGGAGAGACCATGTTTCGGACTCTAGCTGTAGTCCCCCTATGCTACCTTTTCTCACACAGTGTCCCTTCCTTATCAGACTTGGCAGTAATAAGAGAGGTTGACTTTCATACTCTCTTCCTGACACACTTTGTTCTATGGTTAACAATAAAATCTGTGTTTAAGACCATGGACACTGTGGACACAAATACGGCATAATAGATAAAGAGGTCAAGTGTCTGAAAACACTTTTCTTTAACAGAGAGCCTCCGTCTCTGCTACTGGTTTCTTCTAAAAGCAGCATTCAAGGGACGAAGAATACCTTGCTTCTTCAGATCGGAGGAACAGGGCCTCAACTTCCCTTTTGAATGGCTTTCTGAAAACAGCACAATCTCAACTAATTGTACAGAGCATAGTAATTATTTTGCAAGTGAACAAGATTCCTTTGTGTGCAAACTACATGGAAGCAGGCAAATTTAGATGGACAGTATTATTAGAGTTAATGATATTATGTAAGGTTGATTTTCTTTTCCGGGGCTTAATTCTTTTAGGTAATACCCCATCACTGTTCCTTCGCCCATTCAGGACAATTTCTGAATTGATTCCTGTAGTAACTCCTGGTTCAAGCAATTCGTAAATCTCATAACCTACCCCTGACACCTCTAATTAACTATTTTTATCTTTGAATCCTTGTTTCAGAGTGTCCCGAAAATCTTATTTTTCATCAGGGATTTTATTGGATCCATTTTACTGGGTCCTGAGCTTTGTTAATTCTATTTTTCCTAAGATTCAATACCTCCCCCAGATTCTTTGTTTCCCAGTCCCTTCGTTATTACTTTTCTCCACTGTGCCTTTTTAGGCTCTCTTCAAGCCCACTCACCTAACCTACTTGAATCCATCCAGAGGTTGCTTTTTCACCCATTGACAATTGCAAAGTGATTCCTTTAATGTGTAAATGACTCTGGTCAGAACAAGCTAAAGATATGTTTGCAGTGGGGTTAATGAACATATAGGGTACCAACGTGCATCACTCCGAAGGGAGAACACTTATTTCTATTTATTTGTGTCCTTAATTTCTTTGAGAAACATTTCATAGTTTTTATCATACAAACCTTTATCTCCTTGATTAAGTTTATTTGTATGTATTTTATTCTTTTTGATGATTCATTTTTTAAAAGTTCCTTTTAAGATAGTTTGTTGTTAAAATATATAAACAACTGATTTTTGTATGTTGGTTTTGTATCTTGCTACTTTGCTGAGTTCATTCAGTAGGTCTAAGGTTTTGTGTGTGATATGTGAGTGTGTGTCTGTGTGTGGCATCTGTAAGGTTTTCTGCATATAGGATAATGTTATCTGCAAACAGATAATTTTACTTCTTCTTTTCTGATTTGGATTCCTTTTATTTCTTTTTCTTGCCTAATTGTTCTAGCTAGGAATTTCGATACTATCTTGAATAGATGTGTCAAGAGTTGGCATTTTTACCTTGTTCCTAATCTTAGAGGAAAGCTCTGTTTTTCCACGTGGAGTGTGATTAAGTGTGAGTCTTTCATATATGACCCTTACTATATTGAGGTAATTTCCTTCTATTTCTAGTTTGTTGAGTGTTTTGTCATAAAAGAGTGTTGAATTTTGTCAAATACTTTTTCTGCATCTCTTGAAATGATACGTGATTTTTATCCTATATTCTATTAATGTGGTGTGTCATATTGATTGACTTGCATATATAGAACCATCTTTGCATCCTAGGGATAAATCTTTATTGGATCCTTATGTTATAGTATATAAAAAATTAACTCAAAATGAATGAAAAACTTAGGGGTAAGACCTGAAACTATAAAATACCTATAAGAAAACATAAGGGAAAATTTTGATGACATTGGTCTTGACAATGATTTCTTGGATATGACACCAAAAGTACAGGCAACAAAAGTGAAAATAGACAAATAAGACTATTTCAAACCGAAAAACTTCTGCACAGCAAAGGAACAACAAATTGAAAAGGCAACCTATGGAAAGGGAAAAAAATATTTGTAAACCATATATCAGATGAGGGGTTAACATTCAAAATATATAAGGAACCCCTACAACTCAATAGCAAAAAAAATAAATAACTCGATTTAAAGAAATAGGCAAA
Source organism: Halichoerus grypus (assembly GCF_964656455.1). NCBI lineage: Eukaryota > Metazoa > Chordata > Mammalia > Carnivora > Phocidae > Halichoerus > Halichoerus grypus. The sequence continues at coordinate 105,688,159 of NC_135716.1, forward strand.
GAACCTGAACAGACATTTCTCAAAGAAGACATACAAATGACCGCATGAAAGGTGCTCAACAGCACTAATCATTAGGAAAATGCAAATTAAAACCACAGTGAGATATTATTTCATACCTGTTTAGGATGGCCATTATCAAAATTACAGAAAATAACAAGTGTTGGGAAGGATGTGGAGAAATTGGAACCTTTATGTACTATTGATAAAAGTGTAAAATGATGCAGCCTTTATGGAAAATAGTCAGGAGGTTCCTCAACAAAATAAAAATGGAAATGCCATATGATCCAGCAATCCTACTCGTGAGTACTTATCCAATAGAATTGAAAGCAGGATCTTGAAGAGATATTTGCACTCCCATGTTCACTGCAGCATTATTTTTAATAGCCAGGAAGTGGAAAAAAACCCTAAACGTCCATTGATGGATGAATGGCTAAAGAAAATGTGTTTCTTTATTTGACCTGAACAATAGATCTGAAACTGGTAGGGGTGGTGGTTGTTGTTATTCTTGTTTTTTTTTTAAATCTGGGGTATGATTTATGCAGAACAAAAATTCTACTTCCAAAAAAATTTTAACAATAGCAAAGTTTTAGTTCAAAATTTTTTTTTGGCTCATAAATGACTCTGTAGGGGCGTCTGGGTGGCTCAGTGGGTTAAGCTCTGTCTTCGGCTCAGGTCATGATCTCAGGGTCCTGGGATGGAGCTGCATCCAGCTCCCTGCTCAGCAGGGAGCCTTCTTCTCCCTCTCCCTCTGCGGTTCCCCCTGGTTGTGCTCTCTCCTCTCTCTCTCTCACTCTCAAATAAATAAATAAAATCTTAAATAAATAAATAAATAAATAAATAAATAAATAAATAAAAATAATTGTAAAAGCCCACCTTCAAGAGGCTAACCCAGCTGTTTGTTGTCTAAAGGCAACACGGAAGCCGCTGGCTATTTGTACATCCTTAGGACAAGAAGAACTGCTCCAAATCTCCCCCACCCTGAGGCAAGGGAAAAGTGGGGTGAGTTCAGGGTAGGAATAAATAAACATCTTAGCGCTATAATCACGGCTAATGGCATCCCGCTGAAACTCCGGCTCCGTAGGTGGTCGATTGGATTCTACCTGTGTTAGGGAAATATAATAAAAAACAAAATCTTCTCCCAACTCAGAAATCCTCTCCCCAAAGGTAGTGGAGAAAGAAGACACTTTTATTATTGAATAAGCATTAAATCAGAATGTGATGTGTATCACCGGCAATCTACTAAGAGATTGTGAAGACAGAAAAAAATCTCCCCCTTTAATACAGCCAAGTGGATATTGCCCATTACGTACATGTTTTCCAGCTAACCATTGACTAGTCCTCAAGTAAGAGGATTTGGCATCACACTTGCCACATAGAGTTCATCCTAAATTCTCCTGGTAATTGGGGTGAATGAACAGCTTTGGTAGCTAATTGGCTTTATCCAGAGGAAAAACAAACTTTCTATGTTTTCTGACTGTAGGTAGTTTTGTTTTGCAACTTGGAACAAGGCATCCCTGCACTTAGACTCTTAAGGCTCCGCAGAAACTGGGAGACAGCGGTACTATCTCCCTTGATGCTCACATCTCAGGGATGACCCCCCAGGGCCTTGAGAAAGATGATCCCAGCTCCTAAAGCTGGCAAGAGGCCCCTCTGGTCTTCACAAGGAGTTCTATACATTTCAAAAGAGATGTGAAAACTCTTAAAATGGTAAGTTTTCTAAGGTAAATGCTCTAAGAAAACTGAGGGTATAGAAATCCTGTCCCCCTCCATTTCAACAGGAAGAATTAATTTTTCTGATTTCTTTCTTTCTTTTTTTAAATTTTATTATGTTATATTAGTCACCATACAGTACGTCATTAGTTTTTGATGTAGTGTTCCATGATTCATTGTTTGCGTATAACACCCAGTGCTCCATTCAGTACGTGCCCTCCTTAATACCCATCACCGGGCTAACCCATCCCCCGACTCCCACCCCTCTAGAACCCTCAGTTTGTTTCTCAGAGTCCATAGTCTCTCATGGTTCGTCTCCCCCTCCGATTTCCACCCCCCCTTCATTTTTCTTTTCCTACTATCTTCTTTCTTTCTTTCTTTCTTTTTTAACATATAATGTATTATTTGTTTCAGAGGTACAGGTCTTGTTCTTACACTGGAACTGGCAACACAGAATTCTCAAGGGAACCTGAGGGTATTGCCAGGGTGTTGGGGGTCATGCTGGGCCTCAGGTTTTAGGAGGGTCCGCGTGCCTGGCTGGGGTAAGGTGCAGGAGACTAGGCAGCACCATCTTCCCACTCCAGCCATGGGAAGAACCAAGCTGGGTCCTGGGGTAGGGTATGGAGGCAACTTCTTGGCCTTAGCAGCCCACAACTCTTCAACAGGGCTTTTTAGGAATCTTATGCAGTGTTGGATGCTAAGGCTTAGCTATGTTCAAAGAGATTAGTTACGTAATAATGGTGTGTGTGTGTGTGTGTGTGTGTGTGTGTGTGAGAGAGAGAGAGAGAGAGAGAGAGAGAGAGATTGATTTTTATGGGGATAAACCCAGGTCTTTAGGGAAGGGTTCTTTCTATCAACTTTAACTTTTGATGGATGTGCACTGTGAGTTAATATGACTTTTATTTTAAAAAAAACTAGTTTTGAATCCTGCCTGAAGCTGACTTTATAAGAAGTTTGCTTTTTTTTTCCAAAAAGTGATATTTCTTCTAACTAGTTCTTTTTAAACCCAATTTAATCAAACAGCTGAGTCCTAGTCTGTAGGTTTCTAACCACTTACTAGACCCGATTCTATTATTCTATTTCAGTGAGATTGTGAGAATAAATGTAGCTGTCATTTGAGATGAGGGCATGTAACAGCCTTGCCTCCCTCCTTCCTCCGTTATACAATACTACCCCGCTGGATGGGTTGCTCATTAAAAGTATTTAACCCAAAGTGATAATAGCAGGTGTGTGTATCATAAGACAAGATCAAGTTATATCACCCCCATATCAAACTCTGCTTTACTTTGTTTGGCTATCACCACCATTGGTTCTCGATTTCCCACAGATCAAAGGAAGGTGAATAACAGCTGTGTTGGAATTACAATGTAAATTGCAATGTACAAAGCCCAGTTGAACAGGAAAATCGGCTGTTAAGGGAACTGCCATCCTGAAGGTCTACACTGGACTGGTTTGAATTTCTTAGTATGAAATAAATGTATGTTAGTGTAAAAATGGTGAGGGCCTTAACTACTTTGTGCCATCATGTGTCAAGTTCATTTAGCAAAAGCTTCACGCAGTGAGCAGGTATTTCATTACCAACAGTCTTAAGAGACAATATTACATTTCCAAATTATGTTAGGTTTAGGCATCAGAAAATGTAATTATGTTCTTTATATTATTTCCTAACTATGAATCACTTTCATTCCTATTCATTTATAACGTCCATCAAAAATTTATTTGCATTTGCTCCCTTTCCAGATATTCTCTCTCCTCAACACCAACTGTGCTTTTTTAATCAATGTACCCTTGACTTCTTGTGCCCCTGAAGAGAAGTTTTAGCAATTCATAGCCTTCATACACATCCCTAGTCTTTTTCTATATTTGATTGCCCTACCTAGTAAAGAGAGTTCTAATTAATTTTCAAGCAACGAAGCAATAATCTGGTAATTCTCAGACAAGAAGTAAAAGGTGAAATATGCCTGATATTCTAGGTGTCTCTTTCTCTCTCTCTATTTTGTATCCTCAGATTTAAGTTTCCTAATGAAGCATCCATGTTTTCCACATCTCTCTCTCCAGTGACTCATCAAGTGCCTGAAGCACAGGTAGATGCCCAATAAATGCCCTGTTGACTGAAAGAAGAAATGTGCCAGAAACAGCTCCCCAGCCTAACCCTTCATTACAAGGAAGACATAACTCTGAATATCAAAAAAGTGAGATGGGAATTTTTAAGGCAACTAATTCATTAAGATCAATTACATCAACTTATTAGAGCACTTGGCAATGTATTCCATTATGGACATGATGGATTTAGTTCAGTCATCTAGAGTCTGGCTTTCCAGGAAGGACAGAGAAAGAAAAAGAATAGTCTTTAATTACCCCAGGCTTATTTGAATTTTACTCACCTGACTATTTGTTTTTGAGCTGGTGCTAATATAATGCTAAATATTTGCCTGAAATATTCTCTTGTGTCTTTTGAGAACAGAACCCACTCGGTTTTTAGAAGAGAATTTGTTTTATTTTCATTTTAGATTTAGGGAAGAGTCGAATGATCACTTGGGACTTTTAAAAACTGCTGTCTTTACTGCATGTAGTAGAACAGATCAGCTGGTTTCTTCTTCCACATCCCTGCACTAAAAGAAATATCCTATTTATATGTGACATTTTTCTTAATCAGAGAGTGGAAATGAACCTGTAAGCCTTTTTGGCTTTCATGAACTTGATTTAACTGGTTTTTAAAAGAGATTAAATGAAAAATGTTTTTTTTTTTCTGATGCCCCTTTAAAATCAATCTTAATTTGGTTTCCAACATTGTTACTCCATTTCTCTAATAAATTAAAGGATGGATCAATATTTCCAATTCTTCATGATACATCTTATGATTTTAATGTGAAGTTCATCACCATGTGTGAAGTGGTAACTCAAAAAAATGTATGTATTGCTGAATTATATTTTTTCTCTTCTCAGTATAAAAGAATCAGTGGTCAGGGTGCGGGTGAAAAACAAGTAGGCCATTGAGGAAAGAAGGAAGGTGAAGGGCACTAATATTTATTAATATTATTATTGTATTATTAATATTTATTATCTGTGTGCTCAACCCATTGCCTCATTTAATCCTTTCCTTTCGAAATAAATTTCATTGACTCTATCTTACAATGAGGAAAATGAGACTCTCAAATTGTGTC